>NC_092841.1:712804-1425608 GCF_039878825.1 Excalfactoria chinensis
ATGGCCTCTAGGAGGTTTTTAAGTCTAACCACCGACTGAGGTCACTAAAAGGCTCAGAGTCACAACCTCAGCTGTGAGCAACCTGCAGAGATCTGCCAACAGCTCATGTTTACAGCACAGCTTCCCTGGGCTGGGGATGGAGCTGAATAGCAATCTCCTCCAGAGCAGGCCCCAAAGCACAAGGCTTCCTGAAATGCCATGGCAAGTCACTTTTTCACGTCCCCTATACAAACCATGTCTCACAGTCACAGCAAGTGTTTAGTGAAGGCCTCACAAGAGACGATCTGCCAAATTCCAGCACTTTTTAGGACTCCAAAAATAGACTCTTGCTGTGAGGGAGAAGTGCGGCCTTTTGTACCTGGTAAAGGCTGCACATATGCAGTTCTCCTTACACCAGAGTGAAGCTGGTGGTTAGAAGATGCTGGCAAACCTTGCTGCTGGGGAAGTCTGAACCCTTCCAGTGCCTTGTGGTACACACCCAGACAGTGCTAGTTGTGCCTATGGACACCGATTTAGATCCCTTCTCTGCAGTTATCCACATCAGACACAGTTATCTGCAACGTCTTTGAAGAAGTAAGGGACTTTATAACCAAATTAGGCAGTCCATGCTTTCAGAATGCCCCAGTTCAAGTAATGAAGCAGTGATTTCAGCCACTGAATGTTCATTCAGACCTGGGTCCCCACAGTACGATGCACACCTTCACTCCTTAATATTACCTCCAAATAATGTTGCAAATCAACTGAAGAAGCATAGTCATGGCCAGTGTCAGTCAAGGTAGTAACACTGAACATCTCTGCGGGAAGAGGAAAAGCAGCCACTACCTCCAGCAGCCTCCAATTGAGAACTGTAGATTGTGCTTTTAGCTTTGTATATTTCTCTTGAAATTGATAATGCTTAGAAACCAGACTGGAAGGAAACAACCTGCCAACCTCCCCTTTGCTGCTTCTTCAAGAGGATGTGAAATTCACTGAAGCTGTGTTCAACCCCAATCACATTCCAGTGTTCTTCCTTTGCTATGTGTCTCAAGGCATGAGCTCTGAATGCCTGTGACTCACTTTGAGTTTGCTGTCACCTTCCAGACAAGGGAATGACTTTTTACTTTGAATATTCATATTGTTTAAGATTTCTTTCAGCAACCCTGCTTGCTCCTATGGCACCCCATGACAAGAAATCCCTTCCTACACAGTGCAAGGCAAGACAGAACCATACAAGTTCTTTTACTCATGATGCCTTTGTGTTAGAAATATCCTTATATTCTGTCCTAGATCAAAGTCCCACTTAGTGACACAGCTTCTAGAAAGCATCCTCTGCAGTGGGTTTATGTCATCAGTGCTGAGAAGCTCTCTGGGTATCAGTCATGGCTGGCTCTGCTGACCCTGCTTCGATGACTGCCTATGACTCGCTAGCAATAGTCATCGTCCTGCCTAGGAGGTGATCTCAGAGCTTTAGGAAGCAAAAAGTACAGCCTGGACCTTTCCTGAACTAGAGATGCACTACAGAAGCCATGTTCAAATAAATCACCCTTCCCAGGAGCAGGCGGACCTGGCTTCAGCCTGCAGTGGCCACCCACATCTGTGGCCTGAGCCTGCAGGTGCTGGGGCCTTCCTGCCTCTAGCTCAGTGATCCCCCCATGCCTTGGCACAGGATTCATCTGACTGCATAGCTATGAAGGCTAATGTATGTTAGCTCAGCAGCTGGTGAGGATGGAATAAGACAGGAACCTCATCACCTGCATCAGAACATCCCTCATGCCAAAGCATGCAGAGCACCCTGGCAGGAGGCACACAGAGGCCTTTGTAGTGGGCTCAGGGCTTGTGCAGAGGAAGACACAGCTGGCTCTTGCCAAAACACAACCAGCGGGAGGCAAGGGGTCCAAAAGCCCCTTCCCACCAGCACTTCTCTGGCTGTCAGAGCTGGTTCCTTGCAAATCCCAAGGCTGCACAAGGACTGCTCAGGCCTCAGGTCAGCCTCGCAGCTACCCAGGTGGAGCTGCAGGGCTGCCACTTCATCTTGATGTCTATCTGAGTGCTTGGCTCCCTTTCTTGCAGACTCTCCCAGCTATAACTGAGATCCCCATAAGCTGGCTTCCTGCCTAGGCTGCACCAGCACCTCAGCTCTGTTTGGAAGCTGCATTCACAACCAGTGCAATTGCTGTGCTCCCATCCAACTATGACACAGGTCAGTGTTGCCAGCAAAGAGGACAGCCGGGCTTCCTGCTGCTTCCTGCATTACGTGAGGCTCCTGAGCCAGTTCAGCCCATCTGCATGGCTGAGATGGGAACCAGCAGTTCGACCAGCAACTGAAGCTGGCAGCGATACCAGAGGATACACTGTCACCTCTGCTGGCCAACCCAGCAGCCCATTTCTACCCCTCCCCTCTGGGAAACCAAAATACCCCAAATGGCGGCAACACGGAACCAGAATTTGAACGCTTGAACTGTCGCTGTTCTGTGTGATGTTCTGATGTGGAATAGACAGCAGAAATCACAAAACCACAGCAGTGTCAAACAACAGCTGAGCAGACATGAAACACCAGGCCTTGCCATGCTGGCTGCATGCAGATGAATGCAGAGTTACCTGCACTCTTAGCTGGGTAATCAGCCAGGGTCTGGGCTGACACCACCAGCAAAGTAAAGCAGAGCAGCTTAGGGCCTGCTGCCCTGAGTTCCTCCATGGATCTTGGACTCCTTGCTCTGCTGGTAGCCAGGACGCAGTGAATTTGTTTGTTTTTTAATATAGCATCACATCTCCAGGCCTCTGACACAACCTGTGTGAGATCTGTGTGTGCAGAGATGAAGCTTGGCAGGTGCAGCCCTGGTGAAGAGGCAGGACAGCAGCTGTCAGTCGTTCCCAGGCAGGAGCTGCCTTGCAGCCTGCTTTGCCTCTACGTGTGATGCTCAGTGCTTTGGGAGAGGATGTGTTTCCTCAAGTTTCTGTACTACCTGGGGGGCTAAACATCACCACAATGAAATTTCAGCATCTCAAAACCCATATCCAGGCCCACAAGTGCCTTGGAAGAGCCTTAGGAACACATCTGTGTGGCAAGGAGCACAAATCCACCCCTATCAGAAGGGAACAGGTGACCACTAAAGAACAAGCAGCTGTGAGGGCCACGTTCATCACAACACACAGCCCAACCACTGCCTGCTCATGAGAACATGCTGTCACCAGTCTTCCTTGGAACAATCCCTTCAGCCTCCCTGTACATCTTCCTTGAGCACAGCGAGGTATGGCTCAATCTCTGCTGTAACACATGCCTAACTGACAGAGAAACAGATATTTGACAGTCAAAACACCAAGGTACAAGATGCTGGGATGATAAAGTAAAACCAAAACTGATCTGCATCAAGTCAGTGTTGATCAAAAACTTTATGAAAACACAAAACTGTTATCAGTTACAGACAGGCCATGGTTTGAACACAGGCACTGGCTGTGACCTGAGCGAATGCCTAATTGGAAAGGAAATAGGTGCACACTCAGTTTCTTTGAAAAATGAAGATTCCACCCCCATGTCTGACCTACCACCATAGCAAGACCTTCTGTCTTCTGCCTTTAACAACCTGCAGATTTCAGTCTAAATCCCTCCTTCAACCACTGGTAGGCAGAATAATTTAATCTCCCTTCTCAACCAATTTACCTCAAGCCTGGTATGTAAACTCTAATTTTTTCCTCTATACAGGCAAGCATGTCTCTGAACATTCACTTCTGCGTGTCTACAACCAGGTGTGGGAATTACCCCATGGCACACCACATGGAGATGTGTTTATAGTGTTAAACTTCCACTTTTCACCAATTATCTGTACTGCCACTGTTGTTATACAGATGTTGGTCATCTAAACTCTCTCTCCTTATCACTGGAGAGCAAAGGTCAGGGTAAGGTTAATTCTGCACTTGCCAGCTTTGTTTGCTCTGTCTGATGACAACACTTCTCTGCGGCTGGAGCACAACTGGTTTGTATTCAAAGCAGAAGAGCACATAAATAATTGTCTCTGGGAAGAGTTAAATATGTTTCTGGAACAGCCCTTCGATGTTCTGGTTGATTTAATGCAATCCCATTGACAACTGGAGTACATGCGATAGCATAGCAGGCTTGAAGAATCATAATTCCAGCAAAATTTGTCAGGCTGACCTCAGATCAGTATATTTATCTTTGGCAAAATAGACAAAATAAACACACACACAAATCCTGGAGGAAGGGGAGAAGAAACCTGAGGGCCTGCCACATGCTGGTGGTTGGATCTGACTGCTCTGGAGCAGCTCCTGGTGCTCTGCACTGCAGGAGCTGCATCTCTCTGCATGGCACAGCTATGCTGGTCCTTCTTTACAGGCCACTGGGAAGACAAGAGCGAGAGGAAGCACTGTGGGACTGAAGGCGCTGCATGGAAAAGCCACCAATTCCAGCAGCTCGGCCTTCCTTGGGCAAACACTTCTGTGCTGCTCTTGCTTCCAGGTGGAAGCAAGAGTCCCACAAAGCACTCCAGGAAGGATGCCTGCATGCCACCACCTTCTCACTGCCACCTCCATGCCCAACTATCTGTCTGCTGCGTGCCACAGATATAAAAGAGATTCTGGGATGAAAAAACAGCAAGTATATCATATATTTCTTGCACTCTTTAGCACACAAATAACTCTGCTGTTCAGTGTATGCAAACCATGGAGAAACAACAAAACTGTAGTTATTAAGATTTACCCTAGACCTTAATGACATTAGCCTGGGATCCTTCAAGAGGGATTCTGACTTATCATGAGTCACAGAGCACAGCTAATCTTGCCAATACCCGGGGCGCTAGCAGAGCCTCACACCTGCCTGTTCAAGACCACTGCCAAAGCAAGGATGTATCGCGAAGCTCTGCATCCCCCTGGCAGGTTCCTTGCTTCCTGCTGTCACTGCTGAGGTATGCAGCTACCAAGGCACATGGAGCAGGGGCAGCAGAGGAAAACGTCCCTTAGAGGCTTCTCATGTAAAAGACATTTCACTGCTTCAACCATGTTATGCTTTTTTTTCCACTGTTCTCCAGGTTACTAAAATCCAAAGAAAAAGGCAGCATTACTGACCTATTGGTACTGCTATGGCTGCAGCAGTGGAAATAGCAAAGGGCAGTTGTGCACTGGGTATCTTGGCAAGCCCAACTTGACTGTAACAAATAGGCAGAGAAATCTTGCCGAATGGGAATCCTGTCTTTCACCAGGCAATAGTGAGGAGTGGCAGCTGTGGGAATCAGTCATGCACCAAAGAATGCCCCACAAATTGACTGCCCCAGAAATGCTGAAAGGCACGAGGATTTATGGGCGCAGTGACCCACAAAGTTTACTTTTACTGAAGAATCATTTGAAAAACATGTTTAGAGATCCCACTGTCGGTTCCATAATAAAGACAGCTTACAAATAAAGCAGAAACGAGCCTCAAAAACAATACTGGTTCATTTGCAAAGAATGCAGGGGTACACAGTGCATCCTGCTTGCTTCAGAAAGGTGGCAGTGTTGCTTTGTAGTTGCTGGAGGAATTGTTACAGACAGACTTTTTTTCAAATGAACAGCAACACACCATAATATACCAACAAAATCTAAGGAATGACTTAATCTAATGAAATGTAAGATCAGAGAGATATGGAAACCACACCAAAGCCCTGGACCCAAGTGTTGTATAATTCAGCCAAACTAGGACACTCGTGTTTGCACACACACTCTTAGGTTTTCAACCAACTGCCAACTTTGCATTTGCTTAGAAAACAAAGTTTAAGTTGACCACCCAGCTATCTAAGAGATCCTGATAACACCACTCATGTCTACCATCAATGTCATAAATCTCCAATCTCATTATCCACAACACACACACACACGGCGTGGCTGATTGCCCCGTCCTGTTGCACAGCATCGCGTGGGGCACATGCAGCTGGTTTGTCCCAACATCCCCGCTGATAACTTCACAGGGAGGACTTCACCCCTGAGACTGAAGCAAGCTCCTCTGGAACAGCTTTAGGCATTACCGTCAATATTACAGTATGTTGCATTCGTTAACAAACATTACGAGATACCCGCTCGGAAGCATAACATACTTACTATAAATATAGCCAGCGAATAAAGGCATGAATATCCAGCAGAGGGTCTGATTTAGAAGGGACCGTCCCATAGTTCACCTTCACTCACCTTCACTCGCGCTGAGCGTCCTCTGAGCAGCCCCTTAGCGGAGCTCCCCCTGACCTACGCGACTGAGACATGTTTTACTTGCAAACCTCCGAGAGCGGCGATCAATTGTGTGGCTCTGGTTTTATTTCTCTGATGATGTCACTTTAAATACTTTTCATGTTCCATTTGTTATTTTTACTTCTAAAAATGACGCATTTCTTCAAATTCATTTTTCTCCAATTAGTCACAACTTTAATGGAACAAAGTCAGCTGCCTGCATGTCAGAGTGAGCGCCGGGCCCGTCCCCACCGCCGCCACTACCACAGCCCCCGGAGCACCTGGGACGGACAGACAGCACTCGGTATGCTGCTTTTCACAGATGCCCTTCTGGCTTCCTGCCCAAATCCCTTAACACAGGGTCAGGGCAGGGGACCCAGGAAGTGCAGTTTTGCCAAAATTAACCACAGGCATAAATTGAAGACAATGAAAAACCAGAAGAAGAAAAAAAAAAAAAGAAAGAAAGAAAGAAAGAAGGAAAGAAGCAGAGAGAAGGGAAGATGAATTTCTCCACTTGCAGAATAGCCTCTGTAAGAGCAAAGCCATGACAGCTCGATGACCCCCTGAATATTTTGCTCGCATGCTGCTTCCAAACATTTAATGCAAAACAGTCTGTGGCTGCGGCGTGCCGGAGAGAGAAGTTTTAAGAGAAATCTGGAGGTTTCCCCTACCTGATCTGAACTTGCTCCGAATCAGCAAGGAGTGCTCAGACCCCAGGAGTGTCATGGTGTCTCGGGGACCAGATCCAGATGCCCCTCACTTAAACCATTAACTTCCTCCAAAGAGAAAAGCTGGCCACGGTTAGTGCTCAGGATTCATCCAGCTCTCCCGGACCCTCTGGGTGCTTTTACAGCTGGCTGGCAAGAAGCAGCAAGTGGCTTTGAAAGATTTGGTCCCATCCAGCACTGACCCTCCACAGAAACCAACTGCTCCCCCTGTGCTGTGTTGAACTAATTAACTTTTCGCTAGCGGGAGCCTCCTCCCGAGCGGAGTTTACTACCAGCAGCTGGGTGTCCTGGCTGATGTCATCGTCTAGCGGGGAGCAGCGACTATCGGAAAGGGTCTTAGCAGAGACAGAAGTTTGATATCTGATACTAATTACTACCGGCCGGTACACAGCCAATCAGGGCTCTCCCTGTCTCAGGGACTTTCGGAGCTGCTTGGAAATATCAACAGAGCGAAGGCTTAACTCTTTGCAGTGTGGTGTGGGACGGGCCCCGGATCTCTACGTGCTGCGTGGGCTGTGGGTTCCCCCTGAGCCCAAGGAAGGACTGTCGGCGGGGCAGGGGACAGCCGGGCATGGCTTCATGGGTGGCAGTGCCCTCTCCATCAGAGAGGAGAAGGAGGAGGAGGCCACACAGCAACGGAGGTGCTGCTGCGCTCTGCTGTCTCTCATCCAGCTCCTGCAGGTGGGCTGTACCCTGGGCTGCACAACCCCCCTGGGGACCCAGGGGCTGCATGAAGAAGCTGAAAGCATTTCAGCTGGATTTCCCTCCTGTAGTACAGGCATGGCCAGAGCTGCACTGCTCTGTGCCCACCTCTGTCAGCACGTGGCTGTGCCCATAGTATTGCCTTCTTGAGATGTTCGCATACTCTGTGGCTCAGGCAGCTCATGCTGCAGGTGTTTAGAACAAATTCTCTTGTTCTCCTACATGTGGGCACTCAGAATAATGACAAAGAAAAGAGGCAGGGTTTGAATCATGATCCAAGTTTCCCATGGTACAGATGAGCAGCGTAACATTGAGAAGGCTGGGCGCAGCCACCAGCCAGATATAGCTGTGGTGCAGGAAGCATCTCCACCTACCTAACATTCTCTCACAGAATAAAACCTTTAGGTAGACGTGCCAAGTAAAGTGGTGCAGAACCTTTCAGGTTCCCCTTCCCCAAGCCCACATCTGGTTCACTTCAGGTAAATGTAAGAGAGGGAACTGACAGCACATTTTCCCTTGTAACAGAAGTTTTAAAAGCTGAGGACACACAGGACCAACCTGGGCAGGAACCTCCCCTTCTAGAGCATAAACTCCCACCTGAAAACTTCTTTAGATGTGGTGGGTGTTGTTTTTTGTTTGTTTTTTTTTTTTCTTTCTTTGATATTCTTTTTTTCATGTTCTTCCCCCTTCCCTTCCTCCTTTCCTTCTCCCTTCCTTCCCTCTCCCTCCCTCCCCACCAGCTCCCTCCTTTCCTCTCTTCTTTCCTCCCTCCCTTCTTTCCTCCCTCCCTTCCTCCCTACCTTCTGTGGTTACTGTTCTACAGTTTCTATTAGTCTGGTTACACATTTTGGTTTGGTGACACAAATTTCAAGGCTTGCAGACCCCTATGCCTATGTTGCCAAACACCCTTGGTACCTCATAGCCCCATGAGCTTGCTTACATCCACACAGCACTGATGACTGTGTAGTGCCGGGATTCCTTGCTATCATGTATTCCATGTTCTGAGCTGAGTCCTGAAATGAGCTGGACATGTGGCTTCCTTGTCATAGTGCCTCTGATATTCCTTAATGTCTGACAGGATTAAAATCACAGAAACAAATTCATGTCCAAGCACAGACCTGGGTCAGAAAACAGAGCCCTGCTGTAGTGTCCAGCAATCTGGCCAGGTGGTTTATTCCTTACTAATCTTGCCTAATGCTTAGTTCACTACTTGAAATGTCCTGTCTAATGGAGATTTCCTGATGAGTAGTGCTTCATCTTGAAGCAAACTACACCATTTAACAGAACCACACTCTGAACAGCCCAAGAACAAGACAGGGCTTATCAACCCTCATAGCCTCAAGCTACAATTTCTTGCAGTTCTTCACTCCGATTCCTGTAGAATTTATGCTCCCTGCCATCAAAAGCCCCACTCAGGTATCTTCACTCCCTCTGGTGCCTGCAGGTCCCTCATGATTTCTCCACTCTTCATTGGCTACACTTGCCCAGTGATTAAACGTGAAGCACTTCTGTTTCCTAGCATGGACTCATAAAATTGGGTAGAGAGACAATACTGTATTCTTTCAGAGCAGTCTGGAGGTGCATATGGAGTAGTGGATAAATCAGAACCAATCTGAATATTCAGTTTTTGACTTTCAGGAAACTTTTCACATGGTCCCTTGTGTGAGTGTGGTGAAAACTCAGAATTAATCCAAGGCAGAGAGCAAAGTATTGCAATGAGTGGCAATCTAGAATACACAAGAAAAGCCAAGTAAAAAGTTGAGCAGTGATAAACAGGGAAAAAGGATGAACACTCTGTCCATTAACATTTCAGCAGCAGGGGCTGCAAAATGTGTAGCTAGTAAACAGTTCAGCCAAACCCCAGAAGGATCAAGAGATTTGAGTGTTACCTGGCCCAGCTGGGGTATATGAGAGATAGAAAATAAATGCTTTACTTTCAGATCTGAACAGAGGGTGAAACCTCCAAACTTCCCAAGTACAGGAGCCTGAGAGATGGAGTCATGCAAAAACCACACGTTCCTTGCACCTGGGTCACTCGGAGTGTGTGCAGTGGCTAAGTATATAAGGCAGTATCTATACCATCTGGGATAAAGATTTTACTTCGGTGTACAGAGATTGTTCAACTAGATTAATTCTCACAATTACTCATGAGAAATATGAAAGCCAGCCCTGAAGGCTAGTAGCTGTGCTTGATTGCTGCTGCTATGGCTTTACTCCCTCTTCTGTGGCATTACAAGCTCATGAAGGAATGGACAAGACTGTTGCAGCTTTCATTAGTTTTGTTTTTTGTTTTTTGTTTTTTTTTTTCCCTCTAAATATATATCAGCTAAAGCCTGCTGGCCTATCATTGTCCTTTTCCTAACTTCCCACTCTTTGTGGGGGCACTCTGCTGAATGACACTAGAAATGAAAATGGCAAAAGCATGAAGACTGAAGTATCTAATGAAGGTGCTTCATCTGGTGCATGTGATTTCACCTAGAAAGTCTCGGTCTGGTTAAACCATAGTTTCTTCCAGATGACCTTGTTGTCTGGTGCTGCTTTCTGTACAGATGCCTGACCAGGTGGTGTTGGAGCCGTCTGGTGGAGTCCCCTCTGCGCTCTCCTGAGAAGGACATTGATGTGTACTCTCTTTGGTAGCCACTGGACATGGGGACAGCATTTCTCAAGTCTGAAGTGACTCCAGTTTCTCTTTCCTGACCTGGAATTGCTCAGGAGTGTGGAGGTGCACAAACAGGTTAATCCTTTTTCCTGCTATATGAATTATTTGCATTTATTGATGTTGAATTTTATCTGGTGTAATCTTTCCTGCATTCAGCATGAATAGAGTCTTCTGCAAGTCTTTGGAGGAAGATTTACTTCTGACTGCGTTAGCTGTTTTGCATCTTCAGCTCTCTTCCATGGTGCTTCTGCTGAGGGGTCCCTTCCCAACACACATTCTTTTGGGACTCCACAATCACCACACTCTGGTGTGAAAAATGACCATTTACTCCCATCTTTAAGAAGTCATTCAAACCTGGAAGGCTCTTCCACTTCCCACAAACAGATTTGGAGCTAGAGGTGTCTGAGGAGAGATCTTATTGGTTGACTCGTGGCAAATTTCTTAAGTCCCTTCTGATGCTGCTTCAACAGCTCCCTAGACACACTGCTAGGAAAGTCAGTTCTCAGCATGCTGGTGTTCCTGGAGATGCACACTATCCTTCCTCATTTCTTCTATTGATCTTTGTAATGGCTGTTCCTCTCTCCCTGGAATGCTTTCCATAGTCTGCCCAGTGTTTATCCCAAATGATAATAGAACTCTGCCCTTGCCCATTGAGATAAACAAGATAGGTAAGATGCACATGTGCTTAGGGACAAGCAAGACACTTCATGGACTCCACCAGACATCTCTCTGAACTTCACAGTATCACAGTATCGTGCGAGTTGGAAGGGACCTTAGAGATCATCAAGTCCAACTCCCAGGATTCGAGCCCACTGTGTAGCAGAGCAGCATTTCTGCCACTTACGCCACAGGGGGGATTCGAACCCCAGGCCTCTGGTGTTGCAAGCAGCAACTTATACCACTGCGCCACCGGACCACCTGTCTATCTGGCATCCTCTCAGAGAATTAGCTGGAGCCCAGTGTGCTCTCCTCCCATCCCTTCCCACCACTCCACCCCTGGGGAGCAGCTCAGTAAGACCTGTCTCCAAACCTTGCAAGCTCTTTGGTCACCGTCCACATTTCTCAGATGGTGCAACCTCCAGGAGAGGACCTGTCTCCATTGCTGACTCAGCTGCTGAACTGATAGTCCAGAGATGGTGTTCCCCTGCTCTGGTCAGTCAGCCTGTCTGCATGTATCCCTGATGATCTCAGGAAGCAGAGGTAAGCTGCCCCCTGTAAATCTCAGAGCAGGGGTGAGGAGGGTGCACAGAAACTAAGATCAGACACAGATACTGAGCCATTTGCCTGGAGGTTATCTGCCTCTGATAGCATAGAAACAGAGCATATACCCTTCCACACGTGTTCATGTGTCTCCAGAGCTCACACTGCCCAAACCCCTGTGTGTGTGAGCCTGTTTGCCATCAGGTACTCTGCTGCCCCACAGCACCCCTCAGCACAGCAGGCATGGCCACTGCTGCCACTTCACTCTGGGAGATGAAACAAGCCTGCAGGTACACAAATACTAAGCCCAGCACTGTTTCTCCTGTTCCCAGCACTTAAGTAGGAACCTTTGCTGTAATGAAGCCTTACTGACTTCAGTGACTGAAGGAGTGAGCCTTAAGTACCAGAATAAATTACTCACCATAGGGAATTCCTTTGAACTGAGAAGTCACACCCCAGAGCCACAAGGATATCAGCTCTGTGTTGCTCACCAGATACCAGGAAGTAGCCCCTTCTAATCTTCCAGCACACCCTGTTGTTTATGGTACTGATTTATTTTAAAGCAGATTGTTTGTTTCAATGTACATTTGCATCTGTGGGAAAAAGGCAGAAAGGAGCTGATGTTTCTGCATGATCCCCCTGGGGACTCAGAGGATCAGTGTGTGTGACAGTGTGTGAGCCATGGGCAGCCCAAGTCTGGCAGGTCTGAGGGCAGCAGAGCAGCAGCCATAGCAGTGACATCTCCCAGATTCCAGCCTGGGCTGTGCTGCCAGGTGAGGCTGAGCTCTGCCTCCTGCCATCTCACCTTTGTGCAGGGGATCCACTCTGCCTGGTACACTGGACAGGAGAGGCAGCCAGCTGGACAGCCCTGTGCCCAAGAAGCAGCCTGCAGCCTGTACCACCTGCACCCTGAGAGAATGGCATGAGCGTGGTTTGTCTTTAACTTCTCTCTAATGCCCTACTGCTCCATACAGAGACCGAGAGGCAGGTC
Source organism: Excalfactoria chinensis (assembly GCF_039878825.1). NCBI lineage: Eukaryota > Metazoa > Chordata > Aves > Galliformes > Phasianidae > Excalfactoria > Excalfactoria chinensis. The sequence goes on from NC_092841.1 coordinate 725,268, forward strand.
CTCCAGTTAACGGGTCCCAGTGATGAAGACCAAAAGAACCTCCTCCTCTGAGACTGCAACAGCAGAGCTGTGCTTCTAGGCATGACCTTGTGGAACCTGCAAACAAATGACTGCCTATTGCATGCCTGAGAGTAACGGAAGGAGTTCTATGGGTCACATATGGCAATATAATACTCCTGTGCATGATCTGGAACAGACAGTGCTTTTCTGAGTATGAGCTAGCAAAGCAGCAGTGTCTCTGTCACTGTGAAGCAGAGGTGGTCTCTGGGGAATAACTCAGAATGATCCTAGCTTGGTCTTAGCCGAGGGCTTGGTCCAGAGCTTGGGATTTCTTCAGCTGGGAGCTGTGAGAATGGATGGTCCCACACAGCCCACTCCTTCCCTTCTGCTTGCCTCGATTCTGCTATTCTGCCACTGCCAGACATTGCGGCTGGTCTTTCACCTCCCTGTGTCCTCAGAGAGTCCGAGGGCAGAAATTCAGAGTGGAAATGTCATGAGATCTTCCCAGTTCTGACAGCTTGAGTTCTAGCTGTGAACTATTTATCACAACGCTACAAACATCCAAGCAAGGTCTCTTAATTTATGAAGGTCCGGTAGATGTTATGCAATTGACAACAAGAACACAAAAATACTTCTGCACTTTACTAACGCTACTATGAAGCTGTCTGATGTTTTCATCATAATATTTACTTCTCCGCAAATACTCTAAATTCTCCGATCCCAATTCAAAACAGAAAGATCAGAGAATGCAAATAGGGGCATGACATAGCTGTTTAAAGATTATGTAAAATGTTTTCTACTAGTGTAAATATTTGATTGTAAAAACTCTGCCTGTTGTGCTTACAGAGCAGGGTGTGCAGTGAGCACAGGGAGTGGCTCCCTACATCTCGGGGCCACGGTGGGACAGAGGTGGTGGGGAATGAAAGGCCCAGAGAGGTGACCAGACAGGTGGCACTGGGAGGGGAACATGCTGTTGTGAGCACTGCTGTCAGGTTGAGTAGTGCACTGCTGGAGCTCAAGGTGCAGGCAGGTGCTTGGCATGGCTGCCCCAAGCTCTGGTGGCTTGTTGGCTAGATGGAAATGGGAAGGGAGCAAAGCAATGGCAAAGGCAGTGTCAGCTCCGGATCTCCCAGCTGACTGCCTCTGCTGACCTCCACGTGCTGAGTGGCTGCAGAGTGATGCTGGGCAGCACACGGGTGTCTGCAGGGGCTGCACGAGCCCCATCAGCCCATGGGAGGGGCTTTGTGGCCAAGCATGGCAGAAACCATCTGACTTTAGACCTAAGGAGGAGGTGTCTGAGCATCCATGTCCAGCAGTGACCTGGTGCTGTTCCCTCTGCAGTGAGACTCTGAGCAAGTCCCAGTTTCATTTTTGTTTCCTTAATTCTAAACAGTAGATAATGAGGCTAACCCCTCCACAAAGCACTCGGGAATCTCCTACCCAGAAGGGTAAGATAAAGGCGGTATTGTTGTAAGTCCCACAGCAGCTCTAAATCTTGAGATTTCACTACAAAGCAGCCTGCCCAGCCCTACCTCTGCTGCAGTAAGGCAGGGTAGTGACAGAGAACCGAGCACTTCCATCTACATCCCCTCCTCCTGCCCACCAAGCTCTGCGGTCCACCCCTAAGTGAGGAGTGTGCTTTGAGGCAGGGACTGTGTTGGGCTCTGCCCAGTGGTGCAACGCTGGGTCTGGGTAGTGGTGAGCCTAAAGCCCCTGATATACATCGGATGGGTTGGGAGCATTATGTATTTCTGGAATGCCTTCTGGTCTTTATTAAAATGAAACCACAGCCAGCCCAAGAGAGCTCATCGCCCAGGCACGGGGCCAAGTATAAGTTACTTCTACAAATATTTATTTAACCATATCAATGACAAACTCTTTTGTATAAATGTTTTTATTTAATCATAATTTACCAATTATTTTAAATCAATTGTTTGCCTGGTTTCTAAACACTAATCAAGAGGCTTGCATTAGCATTACTCAGGCGGATTAGATGCATTATTTCTCTGAAGCTTGTGCCATTGCTTGCCTGTCTTGGCCAAGGGACAGGGTGCAGATGGATCCCAAATTTCACTTTGATTGTCAGATTCCTGGAGGACCCCACTGGCGGCACTGCCAGCCGTCCCCACCCAGGTGACCTCAGGGCTCAGCAGCATTCCTCAGCCACAGGGGCTCATGGACACTGATCCCACCTGAGCTGCTCAGGATGAGATTCCCTTTGGCTCTTCCAGGTCCTTGCTCTCGCAGAGCTGCCAGCCCTGTCACAGATGCTGCCAGCTCCCTGTTCTGCTGCTGCTCACACCTCACTCCTGAGCCTGGACCTGTCACAGTGTACAAGTTCCTCAGTGCCCCTTCAGCTCAGGGTCTCTGGCAGGAATTTATGAGAGTGCATGAGGCTGTTCAGGTCAGAACAGGAGCCTATGGATGCACGTGTTTGCCTGTGGGATCCAGCCCCATTCCCAGCCCTCTGGACTCCCTCACCATCTCAAGGACGTCCCAGAAAGCCCTGTCTTCTTTTACCTCTCACGAGTCCAGTCCACCCCGCTGTGCTCAGGTGATGCTCAAAAACAGAATCTGTGACTTCTGCAGGGCCCTGCCTCCTTCAGAGCGCTTCAAGATGTGACAAGGCACAGACTGTGCCCAGCAGGGCCATTGGATGCTAGGTGCTGTTGTGCTCCGTACACAGCACTGTGTCCCTTGCAGCAGCCAGACAAGCACCGTTGAGCAGCCTGTGGTGAGAGCAGGGCGCTGCGAGCTGCTCCTGTTGTTTATTTACAGGATTTCAGGCTGCTACTGTCTTGCACCTTGGCTCCCTGCTCTGCAGCGCCTGCTGAAAGCACCAGCTCTGCTGGGAGCTCTGCGCTCATTCAGGCAGCTGCTCAGCGTCTGCTGCTTGGACAGGACTGGCCTCAGTGGAGCTTCCCACCCCCCAAAAAAAACCTCCTTCCCATTTGATCCTCCACCTGGAAAACAACTCAGAGTCTCTGTGACCTCCTTCTCAGTTGGTAACCATAAAGCTGGGGGAGCTGTGGGGTAATCCTGCATGCAGAGCCTCACGCTTCAATCAGTGAAAGCTACAAAACTAGGAGAGACAGCAGAGATTTCAGTGTTCTCCCAGCTGGGGCAGAATACAGAGCACCAAGGTGCTGCGGATCACAGGGGTCTGGAGATGAACAGTCCGAGTAAAAGCTTTGTTACAGCACAGCACTGGAGACATGAGACTTCCAAAACATTTCTTCCAAGATAATCAAACCCAAATAAACACCAAGTCAAACTGGGGCAGGTTTGAGGTAATCCTAAGGCTTACCTACTGCTTTAAAGATTATGAAAATAGAAAGCAATGCTAGGTAGACCCTTTGAAGCACTTAAGTATGGTGCTTTTTTTTCCCTCTGGATGACAAGGAATAGACTCACTGCTAGAGACACAGCAGCACAGCACTTAGAACACTTAGCTGCACGGCCTCACAGCCATACCTCTGCAGTAAGAAAACACGAAAATGATGGTAACAGGGAGCTTCCTACTGTTGACACATAAACAAAGGGAAAGTTATTTGGACGGGGCTCTGAAATACTGTGTAAACACAGACCTAATGCAGTAGTGCAAATGCAGAGCAAACCCTGGGAAAGAAAATAATTATTCACATGATGTTAAAAAGCATTTTCATACTTGTTTTGAGGGAAAATGAACCAAGAGGAGGTTTGTCTTTGTTTTTTACAAAACCCTGTTTTCTACAAATCTGCTTTTAGAAATGAACGCTGAGAGTGGGAGGAACTGGCCTTTGGAGGAAACATTCTCCTTCCATCAAGCAGGGATAAAGCCTAGACGGCTAAGACTAGATCCTAACTTGCAGATAATGGATGTGAGAGAAGAATCCCATCAGAAGTGGCTGAGACTAATCTCCTCACCTCTTCTTCAGCTCTCTTCTACATCCCACTCCAGCTGGCCATGTAGATTTATTAAAGTGGTGTTTATGAACAAAGCATGAAGCTTGTCAGTCTTAAGACTTAACAGAACTAAGATGTGCAGCTATTGCCATCTTGTACTCCATTAGCTGGGACAACTAATCACCTTCCTATAACCATCTGATGTATTCCTGGCATTGCTTCACTCTGAAGGGAAGTGTTTACTGTTTACCATACAGTTACAGCCTAAACTGTGTGAAGTTGACTGCTAATGGCAGGGTCCCTCTGTGGGCCCAACACTGTCATGGAATCATAGAATCACAGGCTTGGATTGGAAGGGACCTTAAAGCTCATCCAGTCCCCACCCCTACTGTGGGCTGGTGACCTCCTACCAGGCTGGGCTGCCCAGGGCCCTATCCAGCCTTGGGCATCTCCACTGATGGGGCACCCACAATTCCTTGGAGAACCTGTTCCAGTGAGGACAAAATTGGCAGTCTTTATGTGGCAATGGGAAAGCTTAAGTGGATATGAACTTGGTGATTAGACATAAACTTGCTGGAGATAAACTTGGTAATTGAAAATGAGCCAGTATGGCTTCAACCAAAGTGGCTAACTGTGTCTTGAATGTCTTTCTTGTCCTATGCACTCTCATGGGCCCAGCATACACACACCAGCCTGGCATGTATGTGGGATGTGGGATGTCAGTGGGACGGTGAGGCTGTGGTGAATTGTATACTGACTTTAGCTACTAGACAATTCACCTGGAGTGTCTTCTACTAAGTGCTACCATTCTGCCTAATATATCCAGATCTCCCTGACAAGGGTCTCAGAAGGTGATGTCTTGAGGTCCTTATGTGAGGTAATACTAACTATGTGCATTAAGGCTGTTCACATCCAAGTTATGACAAGTCTTTGTGCAGTGCAACCAGGTAGGGTCAGAGAGCTACAGGAGAACATCACAGACTGCAAAACAAGACATTTTCTTTTGACCAAACTCACAAGAAAATAATGTGAAGGTCAACAAAGACAGTGAGGTTCTTGGCACACCATAACATCTACATCAGTTCAGTGCTGATGGGGAGCAGGATCAGATGGGCCAAAGCAATAAATGTTTGAAGCCACATTTAGAAAATGAGACTGTCTGACACAGGTCTGCAGGTAGGACAGGTTCATGAAAGATAAAATGGAAGATGTCTCCATGGAATGTTGTGTACTTATTCATATTGGTGGTAAGTAGATGGCTGGACTAGAAGATCTTGGAGGTTTCTTCCAACAGTGAAGACTTTATGATTCTAGGATTCAGGTCAGTGAGTACGATAGAAGAGTGGATGTGTCATGGTACATTTAATATCACTTGTTGTGTTCGACGAGGGGCCTCACGTCATACAGCCTCAGACCTCTGATCCCCAACTGGTCATCCAGGCACATCTGGAAATGTTAAATGTACCAGGGAGCAAGGAAGGATTCCTGGGTTCTGTATTAATTTTAAGCTATTTATGTAAGTTACTTTTCTTATCTTCTCTAACTATTTATAGTTTGTTTGTATGCTTAAGAGCTAGACATATCCCACTATGTTTCAATAAATCTGAAATATCTTTGTTGACAAAAAGAAATATTGTCTGCTGTTAATGAAAATAAGGTAATGAGTATATTGAGTTACTAATATCATTAATATTTTAGTAATTACTTTCAGGGCTTATGTTGACTCAAATACATTAAAACTTAGTTTTTGTTTCTTCTTTTTCTTAAAAAAAAGCAACAAATTTAAGAATTAGTTGCTTTAGTTTGAAGGGCATCCACTCAATGAAAACTAGCAATAAGGCAGACAAAATAGATTTTCCTTCCAAGACATCTAATATTGTCACTAACACTCATCACCAGACAAACCAGTGCAAATGCAAAATGCCTCAAATGCCTGCCATCACCAGTACATGCGCTGCTGACAGCCTCATCTGAAGAATATGCAATGGGACAAACCCAGTGCCTTTGGCTAACGGTTCTTTGTCTTTGCTGTCTAATATGGAGTTTCAGAAAGTGTCAGTGTCTGAGTACTGGGTTTGTCTGGAGACAGCACTTTGTATTTGCTTCCGAGAAAACGCATGATGGGAACTTTCTTCTAGAAGGCAGGACAGTGATGGGGGATGGGAGCTGGCTGGCTGCTCAGAGTGCTCCTGCAGTTCCACCTGAGTTCAGGGGTCACTGACCAAACAGGCAATGTGCCACCAAGCTGCTGATAGCAGGCCCAGACCCAATGGCTGATAGCTTACTAGAAACACTGAGAGTGACAGAAATGCCTCCTCCTTACTCTCTTTTAATAAAGCCATTTCTGAACACGTCCATTTCCTACTAGGGAAGGGGAGAGAGCGGACATCCAAAAGCTCATGCCCTACGTAGCACAGCAGTGCAGAACCAGCAGCAGGGGAAGCTCAGCCCCGCTCCCAGTGAACATCGGCTTTGCCCCTTCAGCATCCCCTGGATGTTCTGAAAATAGAAGGTGGCAGGCTAGTTAGACTTCCTTTACTCTGAGATTTCAGTTTTAATGTCTGTTTGATAGATAAATGAACAACAAATGCAGTGCATTACAGCCAGGCGGCCCAGCCCGGCAGCGGGAACAGGACCGGTGCAGGAATATTTTTTCTAAAGATCCCTTCTGGAATGTTATTTTGAACTCTTTGAAACGGCAAAGGTTTTTAGACATTGTGTGTTTTGTTAAGTGTCCCCTGGGAAAGCTGGATTTAAAATTAGTCAAACTCTTTCACTTTTTTAAACCCTTCCCTAAAATAGTTGATATAAAATTTGGTGGGAATTCTGCTGAGAGCTTAAATTGGCTGAAACAGACGATCTAATGGAAATGACATTTGGGGAAAAAATGTGAAAAACCTGGGTTCCTTTCTGGCTTCCAATGACATAATCAGGGCATGGCAGGACCGCCTGCTGCTCTGAGAGCCGCCCTGACCCGGGCCCTGGTCACCAGTTTCCCTCATATGGGAGGAGGAGGCAAACAGCTGGGAGAGAGCTAAAGGAGGGACATGGCTGCTCTGCTGTGGCACTGCCCGTCCTCTGCTGTGCTGCCGTGGGCTGATATTTGTCACCCTCGGAGTGAATAATATGACAAGGAGGCCAGCACACACCCAAGCCTCCATCAATTGGTGTGCAGCACAGATGTTTCTGTTCAGATGGGACATGGGGTTGGTTTCGTACTTGGGAAAAAAGAGGCAGATGGATGGTTTGAGTTTGAAAGGAAATATGGGAAATGTTTCCTTGTCCCACTCAGGGTGGTGCTGTGTGAACGCTGTGTGGACATTGTGGAGGGGTTTGCAAGGGGCAACCTGGCTCATCTTGCAGGCATGCACATCACCTCAGGTGACAACCATCTCTGGGATGGCGCACAGTCCCAAGGGACCCACGTTGGGGTGAGACCATCCCCCTGCTCTGACCTAGGCCGAGATGGGGGGGAACGTCTCCTCTGACTGCTCTCCTCACCACAGGTCCAGATGGGTTGGGTTATGGGCAGCACCATGAATGGCACCTGCTCTGTGCCATGGGCTGTGCAGGGAGGGCCTGGTGTGTGCAGACGGTCCTGTTGTGCTCTGTGGGGTGAGGAAGGTTTGTTCTCCTCAGCCAGCTCCTCCTGAGAGAGATGGGTATTCAAACTTGCCCCAGAAATGTCTGGGGCCTTCCCCAGGCCGGTAGCTTATTTACTCAAGCCATTTTGTCACTCACAGAGATAAAGCCTCCTTCCCACACCTTAGGTTCCTCTCAGAGCAGCTGGGAGATAAGGGCAGAGGAAGGCTGGCTCCTGCTTGCCGAACCTCGGAGGGTTTCATGGAGAGGCCTCTCTGGGAAGCCACCTCTGCTATCGCTCTGACAGGTGTCAGCAGCGCTTTTAGCAGCCAGCCACAGACAGATTAGCCAAATGTGTCTCCTGCCCAGAGTGCTTTGGCTCTTTAGGCATTGTTTTAAACACACAGAATGGGAAAGGATTTTGAGCTGAGATAGGAGGCTTTATTCAGGAATGGTCTGACCTAAGGACCTTGCTATCGCCAGGCCCAGCATCCACCCCAGATGGGCCCTGCATGAGAAGGGCCTCAGTGATAATGGGGAGGAGGGGCTGTTCCCCCATCACAGACCCTGGTTTAATGCCTGGTGTGCAGGGAATATAACAGCATCCTCAGCTTTCTGCTCCCTGATCCCTGATGTGTGCCTGAGGTGGCAGCTCAAGAAAGTGGTGATTCCTTTGGAGAAGTAAAGCACCACAGTGTGGATGAACTGATGCACTTGTGTAGCTGAAACAACACCTGACCTGGGGGGTATCATCTATTTGCACATCTGTGGAAGCCACAGCCTCCAGAGAAACTGCTGCTTCCACCACACAGACACAGACATAAAAGTCAGCACTGTCTCCTGAAGCCTACTGGAGAAAGGAGCTGGTGTATACAGAGCTGGCTCTCCTGGTGCTGCTGTGAGGAAAGACTTCTTAAGGGGAGATTGAAAAGGATCCAAGAGCATAACAGGCTGATTACAGGTGGTGTAGGGCCACCTGTCTCTGGGGATGGTAGGTACAAGTCAAAGAAGCAAATTTAGGAGTCAGAGCAGTGATTGGCACTGATGCTCAGGGAACCTGACTTTGTCACCCAGCAGCCCAGGGAAGTTCCGCTCCAGCAAGTCACTGCTTGGCCCACTTCCCCCTCCACACAGGGCTTACTTAGATGATAAATTCCTCTGGATTATCCAGAGGTGTCCCTTGTCATGGGGCTGTACAGCTGACATCAAAATGCCTCGTGTTACTGTCACTTCATTGTAGATGGTGTGTTTTTCAGGAATTTGTACCCTATTGCCCAGCCAGTCAGATCACTTGAAGCACCCTGCAGCTCTCCACAGGGCTTTGTTTACTGGCCATGTCTAATCTATGGTCATGGTACACAGACACAGGAGAGACATATATTTGGGGCAGGATGTATATATCCATGATATGCATCCATTGTGGGGCCCATTCTAGTAGCACTAAAAATTGACATTCCTCATGGTGCCCACTTTTTTATGCCAAGCAAAACTTTCCTGTCCTTTTCAGAGATATTTATAGATGGGAATCTCGACAAGAATGAGTTTCTGTTTTGGAAGGAATAGTTTTACTTATTACTAGCTCTGATTTGTGTGTGTGTGTGCTCAAAGGTGCAAGAGAGTGACAAAAGTATCACTTAAAGAATTTGAGAAGTGAATCCTTAGGGTATGGAACAGAAGAAGTGAGACCGTTTTTTAAACTGGATGGTAAATAGGTGACACAACGAACATGCTCTCCCTGTTGTGGATGGTGCATGAGGCCAAAGAGCAGGGGCTGCTGCTACACGGGAAGCTGGCAGGGTCTCATCACTGCACTGAGCTGCTGTATGCTGTGAGCAGACTCACAAGCAAAACCTTGCTTCCACTCTGTGGGCTGCTCAGACCTCATTACAACAGTATGTGCTCAATTCCAGTGTTTTTCAGAAAGGAATTGGTTTGCTTGTTTGTTTGTTTGCTGGGTTCTGTTGTGGTTTTTTTTTTTGTGGTTTTTTTTTTTTTTTTTTTCCTGGATGGGGGAAATTACAGACTAAGATTATACAAAGCTGCCCTCAATCAGACTGAGGAGCAAGCACAGCTGAGCTCCAGTGGGAGGATAGTTTGGCTGTGGGGACAAGCCATTGCAGCTTGGAAAGAGCAGTATTTCCGTACAGACTTACAGGACGGTTTTCACCACTACCAAAGTGAGAAGAATAAACATTAGAGATGATGGGAAAGACTGTATGTGTACACCTGGCAGCATCAAATTCTAGCAGTACAGGATGGCAAGCATGTCCCACCACCCCCCTTCCCTGGCTGCCCACTTCATTCCCACCTCTGTGTCTTACATAGCCAATACTGTTTACTTTCCTTCTTTAAGATCCAGAAGATGCTCGTGCCCTCCTACATCTCAGTGCCTACAGTCTCCCATTCTATGCATGCTATGGTTGGAATATTCTCTCAGCAACATGGAGGATGTTTTCCAGAAGATCTTTCCATGCTGTTGAAAAGGTAGCAGTGAAGTCTGACTAAAAGTAGTGCAGAATTGTTGAAAACTGACTGAATGGTATCCAAAGCTCTGCTTCGTTCTCTACTTATTGGTGAATACAGTAGTTGCCTTCAGCAAGCAGAGGAAGGCACTGACACTGGTGGTTTGCTGCAGTGTGTCCACTGCATTTCCCATCTCTTCTTGGCTCCAAACCAAATGACCAGGAAAAATTCTATATCATGGCCTTGGAGAAAAGAAAGGGATTTGGTCTGGTCTGCTCATGAAAGTGTCTGCATCTTGACATGGGAGGCATTAAAGGAACTTACTCCTCTCCAGGAAAACAAACAAACAAAAACCAACAAAGAAAAACAAAACCAATTGCTTCAAGGTATTTTGACTGCAGATAAAGAGCAACAAAATAAAGAATAATACAATGCAAGTACTGCAGAAAAGATAGAGATGTGTAGAACACAAGTAAGAAGCCCAGCAGAAGGAAAGAAGGCTTCAAGCACCCATGCATCACCTATTGGGTATTAAGCCAACAAATACTGTGAGGTGCAGGTGCAGGGTTGCGTGGAGCCTCTGTGTTCTTGAGGGATCTTGCCCAGAGCTGGCCACTTCTCATACCCCTCAGGAACTGAAAAGAAACTGTCCTATTCAGATAGGGGAAAAAACTGCTTCCAGGTAGACTAGGTCCAGCTTTGGTGGTTTTGTTACTTCCTGGTGAGCTGAACCAACTGCTTCTCGGCCGTGGTTAGCTCTGAGTATCTGTAACCACTTCCATTCATTCTTCCTACCTTAACACTTGTCTCTGGCTTAATATATATATATATATGTATATATATTACTTCTTTGACTATCTCAAATCTTATGGAAAGGTCTATAAGAACCATAAGGATGATAATCCGTGGCAGATGATGCTTCACATTACTTAGAGGTGCAGTAGTGATATCTCCAAGGCCTTTAGCACAGTAGCAGATGTCTGAGAACAGGCAGCTCCTGACAACAGAAACCTTTCTACTGCTCTGAACAACAGCCTGACAAAGATGTCAGTGCTCCTTACAGACAACATCCGATCTGGCCTGGTGTTTGCCCTGCAGTCATGCACAGTTGTCATCTCCTGCCCTGCTTCCATTGCAGAGAAGGAAACTGAGCTGCTTCCTGTAAGAGACAGTAAGTCTGCACTGTTATTGCACAGCTTGAGAACCAACTGCTCTTGCAGATGTCAGCTTCTTTGGAAAATATCCCCAAAAGAAGAAGCGAACAGGGCTTTCACACCTACCCAAAAAGAACAGCAAATGGTACTCAGCACTGAGTGCTAAATTTCACATTACCCACTCTGCACAGCATGGACCATCACCCCAAGTCAAGCCTCAGTGTTCCCCATCTCCAAGCACTTGTACACAGTCAGGCTACTGGGCTAAGGACCATCAGCTACAGGGCAGTGCTATGCAGGTGGGGCTGTGCACACATGTATCTCATCACATTTGCATCATCTCTGTTCCAAACGACTGTAGACAAACCATTAAAAACACAGCTCACCTGTGTTCTCACTGTGATAGGAATGGTTACAAAGAGGGCACAGCCCATCTAGCTGCTGCATGGCCATTTCCCAGCATGTGGCACTAGCACTGTTTCGTGGTGCCTAAGAAAGTGGTAAACACTCCTAACACACTCCTTAAACTTACAGTAGAACTGCATCTGTAGCACCTCGTGTATACAGTGCTTGTCACTGCATCCAGAAAGCAGTGATAAATGATCCACTGCACTCTGCTTGGGAGACATCTTTAGATTTGCTTTTAAAATGACACATTGGTGTCTGTCACTGTGAAGTGCTCAGGATTCACAAGAAAAAACCTCACTACTATATCCCCCACATCCCTGTTCCAGCCAACTGTGTGGCTTTTCTCTCTCTCCAGATAGCACAGGATCCTTCCTCTGTAGGGATCTGACCCTTAAGACATGGCAAACAAGTACCATCCCTACTTGCTGCTGCCACTGGCCTTCCAAGGGAACACAGCAGGCTGTGCCATGTGCATGCACAGCAGGTGGGTCAGTTGCTTCTTGCTGTGGTCAGAAGTGTACAATAAATGAGGTACCAAAAGCTCTGTTGGGGGGAGGGAGGGAATAAAATTCATCCCCAACACAGTATTATGAGGATGGAGTAAGCCTTTATGCAGGACAAGAAAACAGGATGTTCAAGCTCAGATGAGACAACACAGTTACTGGGAAGTCTCCGCTTCGTTCTTGCCTTACCCTTCATGTCCAGGAATAGGGCTGGATATATCAGACAACAGACACAGAAAGATGCAGTTGAAGCAGCCCTCAGGGGAAAACCAGCCCTGGAAGAGGAAGGCCAGGATGCCAGCTTCCCAAGCAAGCTAAGGCACTGTGGCAGCTCTGGAATGCGTTTCTTACTATAATCCTAATCATGACTTTTATTTGTCTATATTTCTGTAACTATTTCTAATATCACAAATATTTGCATTTCCTTGATTTTCTTAGATCCATGTAATGTTGTCAAATGCTGTCTGCTTCCATTGCTAGCTCAGGGAGGTTGTGCAGCAGAGGGAACCACAGAGAACCCACTCAACCCTTGGAGGACCAGCACTTGGCAGGGGGTGGGGAGTCCCACAGGGTGGGACCTCAGCCCATCTGTACATCATCACCTTATCCACATAAACTGACAGCAGGAGGTGCTGGGACAAGGGGTGAGTTTTGACTCTTTCAAGTGTAGCTGAGCTTTAGGCTCTTGTCTGGGGGCCCGGCTTCCTCTCACAGAGAAGCAATGGTGCACAGGACACTCCATCATATTGGGCCAGTGACACAATTACAGGAGGAGGTGACCGATCACCTGTAGAAGTGATCTCAGTCTGGGACTGAACCACCTGTGTCCCCAGTAAACACCCAACAATTGCCTCCTGGCGCTGCCCTGCTACAAACTCTTCAGTCCGTGGCCAAACCAGGATGCTCAGCCTGCTCTGCTGAGAGGTCCACCCCATCAGCCTGTCTTCAGAGTCCCGAGATGGGAGCTGAGGTCAGCATGGCCAGCAGAGAGAACTGACACTTAGGTATCCAGGGGGCTAATGGCCAAGCCAGCTTTTCCTAAGCTCATGAGAACCAATCTCTTGACACAGAAGTACCCAGCCTTCTTACTAGAAAATGGGCATCTGAAACCTTCCTTGTGGAAATATTATTACCATTTCCAGGGTGGCTGGGGAGGAAGCACCAAGTAGTTTATCCACAGAGTCTGTGCTTATCTGCCCTGCTCACACGCAGCTTCTCAGAGATGATTCTTTGGTTTGACTCCATCTCAGGGTCAAAGTGCTTCTGAGTTAGGAGACATCCCCACCAGTAACAGCTGTGTGTAGTCAGGATTCCCATCCTCACCTGGAAAGCTCCTTGTAACAGGTTTCCTGCCTTATATATGATGGTGGAGCAGGCCCCAGTTCCCCGGCCAGTGGGCTCAGACCTATTGCTGTGCTCCCTGGCTCCCTGCCCCTGTCTCAGTGAGGTTTCCCACTCGTTCCCAGGAACTCACACAGCTCTTCCCTGGAAATTGCAGTGCCTGAGCCCAGCTCAGTGCTTCCTGCTGGCATCAGATGGCAGGCAGCTCTGCACTGTGTCCATCCCACCAGTGCCCCAAACTCCCCATCCTACACAAACATTTATCACCCATCTGAGATAAAGCAGCACCATCTGGCTCCCAGCTTTCTCCACAGGGACGCGGGCAGCTGCAGCAGGTACCACCTCCTGTTTCCAGAGGGGAGAGACAGACCAGAATGTTTTCAGATGGGGATGGCAGGGACTGAGGGAGCAGGGAACATGTTTTGTGTTTTGTGGTGCAGGTCAGTGCCCCGTGTCTGTACTGCCCTTCCACATCTTTGTTGCTCCCTCTGGGTGCTAGGCAGAGTGGAAGGAAAAAGGGTACCGAGTTGCTTCTCAGCTGCAGATGATATTAAAACCAGGGTGTATGGAGGCACTGCGTCCCACCTGCCTGCACTGTGCTCCACCAAAGGTGGCTTGCAGAAGTGCTGGATGTGCATGCACAGACAGGGCACGCACCAGGTATTACTCATTGCTAACAGCCAGGGATGTGACTTGCCCAGAGAGAAGCCACAACCATGAGTGCACTGCTGCATCTGTGGTCTCCACCTCACAACCTGCAGGAAAGAGGTGGAGAAGATGTCACAGGGTCTGGACACTGTGATCAGTACAGCTTCTAGCAAGGACCTCAAGTGACCTTTTCTGCAAGGTGTGCAGAAGACAACATGAAGCTCACAGACATTAAGGCCAGACTTTGCTGAGCACCTTGCCCACTGCGCTCTCCAAACCCAGCTCTGGGTGGCAGTTGCTCAGTGCCCCCTGGGGTAGCCACACTGCATCAAGCAGGAGCTTTGCCAATGAGTGTGCTCAGCACAGCGGGACATCCAGCTCGTGGGATTTCTGGTCGCACTGGGGTTCCTGGTCAGCATGTGCATAACAGCTCCATGCTGGGGCAAATGTTTGCAGGGCAGAGGCATGCAGATTTCATCCCAAGTGAGTATTCATCTGATATTCCTTACCAGAATGTATTTTTGGGTCTCCTCTTTATAAGCCATCCAGTTAGGGAACAGAAACAATAGTAGATGATTTAAACTATCAGTCACACAATGTGAATGCTAACAAATAGCCAAGTCAAATGATTTTTGTTTAAACTCCTTGCTCATGAATAGGGGCATGCTGGTGGGGCCCCGGGGAGCAGGCTGAGCTCTGGCTGTGGGGTCTCTGCTCTCTGCCTTGCCAAGTGCCTGTGTGAGGAAACTTGCTGGGTCTCACCAGGAAAGGGGGGTTAAAAGCTGCTCTGTATGTGAGGAGCTGTCATTACCCTACGCTGATATGTGACAAACACACCCTTGTTTCCCTCAGTTCACAGCTCAGAGGGCTCCTGCGTATTCTCTGCTTTGGGTGCATGGCAAGAAAGATTTGCTCAGCTCCCTTGTGGGTTGTGCTTTGCCCTCCCAGCCCAGCTGACCCCTCTGAACGTCCCTTTTCCCCTACCTGGAAGCAGACCCAGGAGTTGCTAGGGCTGCGTAGCAGGGCTCCTATGGGATAAGCAGCTGCAGCAGCTGTATGTGGCAGACACATTGTCTACCCTAAAACAGAACGGTGCAGGACTGTAGGATACAGAGATCTAGTTGGTGATAATTCCCAAGAGAACATTTGTTATTTCCCAAGCACACAGAGCTGCAGTGTGGGTATTTAGCAAAATCTCTCCCTCTGTGTGCATACGCTGCAGGAGTCCCTCTGTCCCAGCATCCAGAAACCTCCAGCCAGAAAAAAACAGGACTTCAGCATGTCCTGGGGGATAACAAATGCACTTTGGAGTGATTATAAACTTCCAGAAGGGCTGATAACCAGAGCTTCTGCCAAAGCTGCCCTCAGCTCCTCTGTGCTCAGCTGTCCCCTGTGGGCAAGGCAGACATTCCTGGCTCTGGGCAGCTGGCCCAAACAGGCAGCCACTGAGCTGCAGGTTGTTGAACCTGACCGTGCAGTGAAAAAGCTCCATTTCAAAGAAATGGGGTTGATCACCACTATTTCTAGGGAAGGTGTTCCTCTGTCTCTCTCCCGAACTCCAGACTGTATTTCCTCATTTCCAGATTAAAATTCATAGTGATCTATTTATGCCCATTTATTCTCTTGCCAGCAAAGATCTGTAGCTTAAACAGACAAGAAAAGCTCTTCCTAATCCCTGCTATCTACCCCAGATGTACGCACAGAAAGCAGTGGCTGCGTCTTTCCTGAAGCAGGCAACCAGAGCTGCATGCACCTCTCCAGACATCAGCTCCCATGGGCTCCGTGTCACAGCTGGGAGGAACCATCCTGGGGCACTGATTTTGTATCTTCCATGTTGACATTACAATGGTAGGCCATGCTTGTCCTGTGACAAACTGGTGCACCCCAGTCTTGAGTGCACTGCGACTTCCAGCCGGCTGGAGCAGAAGCCCACTTCTCCAGAGCACCATGGTCAATGCTGGCACAGTGCAGCAAATGTATGGACTCCGAGAACATACATTCTAAAATGTAAAAGCCTTCCAAATATCACTGCTCTAATCAAAACTTTTACTTTTACAAATCCCTCTCCTGCTACGGATGAGACCAATACCACCAGCAGCAGCACCTCATGTTTGGTTAATTATATTAATTATTCTTATCGACTTTCCCATCAGGAGAATCTCAAGTAGCAAACCCTAACAAACCCTAACCATGCCCTGCTGACAAGGAGCCACCAGGAGATGCAGTGAAGCATAGGGAACCTTTGACTGCATGGGGCAGTTTCTGAAAGGCATTCAGAGCTGCAAGATGAAGCGAACAGGATCAGATCCAGCCCCTGTACTGTTACATTGCAGTGTATCACCAAGCCATGCCATGCAGAGTGGGAAGACTGCTGTTTGTGCTTTATGTGTGTTCAGTCTGGTAGGGCTCAGCAAGAGAAGTTTTCATTCTCTGAAGTTGCCAACATTTCCCAAGTCTGGAAAAAGCTTCAGAAACTGTTCTCTGAAAGAAGAGCAGGAAACTCCTCACCTGAGGGGCTCATAGGTAGCCTCAGGGTTTAGAAATTGCTGTTTTTATGCTGGCCTGAAGATAATTATGTCATTCAATGCCTGCTTCAGGCAGATCCAAGCTGTACCCAAGGTATCCCTGAAGATCCTCCAGTCCCCATCCTGCTTTCCCCTTCTCCTTCCATGGATGCTCCTGGGGTAGAGACCAAGGCACTGTGGCCCAACCCCAGGCCAGGCTGGCACAACCAGCCACAGGCTGGTGGCACTGAGTGCTGTGTGACGAGGTAACAGCTGCCCTTCCTTTCACTTGCCTTCAGCTCACAGGTGCCTTGACACAAAGTCCATGCCCAGGGAACAACTGGAGCCAATGATGCTGATTCTGCCCAACTCCAGAGGCTGTTCCTCAGACTGTAGAAGCTCCAAATAGCCCTGTTTTGCTACCACACTCAAGGGCAGTCATCTGACAAAGACTGGGAGCAACCAAAGTGGAAAACAAAGTCAGTGGGCATGGAGACCCACAGATGGACCAGGTGAAGGTGACGTGGTCTGTTGAGCTGGCTGCACATGGGGCTTGGATGGGAACTATCCCCTCCTGAGAGCACATGCCATTGTGTGTGCATGCCTGGCTCTTGCTGGGAAGGGCCCTTTTCCAGCTTGTTCAGCTTCACCAGTGCCAGAACTCGGAGGGGGGCTCAGGAACCTTCCCCCTTGCTGCCTCACAACCCAGGGAAAATATTCCTGAATGCTTTGGCACAAAATCGCAGAGCTGCTTGCCGTGAATCCTGGAGTGTAAACAGGATGGCATGGGCACATGTGGTGGGAAGAGGCAGGGGCACCACCTCCGCCTTCACTGCTCACTTTACAAACACAGCACGAGGCATGGAGCACATAAGTAGCAGAAGCTAAAATCTCTCCTTACTCCCTCCCTCCTTCCCTCCCCCGGGGAGCTCGCAAAAACTCAGCTGCTCAGTGTGTTGCAGGCACGTGCAGCCAGAGCCAGATGAACAGGAAAAACTGACCCAGCATCTTCAAAGGATTAAGGCACCAGGCGTGAGCTGTGCACCATGTAAGGCTCTGGCAGGGGGAGCAGAGCTATTTAATGAATCACTGCACAGTCTGGTCTCCCGTCCGCCTTTCCCTGCAGGATGAGGCAGAGTGATAAGAATTCCCTAACCTGCCTCAAACACTCAGCATTTCTCCATACCCCTCCTCACACTGCTAAGAAGCAGAGCACGGACCCCACAGCTGAGAAACATCATCTGCATCTTCCTCTTGGCCCATGTCACTTACTCTCCTCCATAAAATCAATCCCCCCTGCCACTAGGAAGGACATATGCCTCTGCTCATCTTCTGAGCTGCATCACACAACCCCATCACAAAGCAGCAACTGCGGCTCTTTCAGCCCAGGCCCCCGGATCCTGCAGGCAGGGAAGATTTAGGCAGTGCTGTAAAACCCACAGCTACATGAAAAGGGGTTTAAAAGTGATGAGGGAATTGAATACAGAAGAGATCTTGTCAACTAGCTGGTTCCATTAGCACTGTCAGGAACACTAAGAATATAGACATTACATGGTTTGAAAATGTTTCCAAGAGTTCTGTGTATTATTACGTTATCTCTGATCTAAACCCCTGTTAGGGATTTCATGCTCTTAGCCCGTGTTTGAGATTCAGTGCATTAATCAGTGAGATCTTTCTGAGATGTGTCAACAAATTCAACTCGCTGTTCCGAGTTAACTGCGCTGAGCGAAAGAGCGCTGTGTTTAGGAGCAGCCTGAACCTGCAGGGCTGAGTCACACTCAGGAGGGATCGGTACCCGAGCACCATTTCCTGGGGCAGAGGAGATCACAAGCAGTGATGGATTCCTTGCTGTCCACCCTTGCTGTGCACCTCTTCACATCTTCTCTTAAGAGGTGAAAATGGTGGTTGTAAAAAAGAGCAGCTGGATGTTTTGAGTGGTTGTAAACAGACTGCTGGTGTGAACCCAGCTGAGAGGTACCCCAGCCTGCATGCAAAGCAACAATGAGATTTAGTGGGGACTGTTCCTCAGTCCAGTTGTACCCACTGGCACGTGTCCTTGGCATGGAGGAGGCAGCTGTTGGGCAAAGGGACAGTGACACTTGGGAGAAGGAGCAACAGATTTTGTTCCTGCCTTGCTCCCAGTCACCAAGCAAACAGGGGTGTAGTTATGGAACCAGTAGAAAGCAAGACATGAAAAAGATTATGAAAGGTTCCTACATCCATAGCTTGTGATCCCTGCAGGAGAAAGAAGCTGGCAAGTGTAGGGATTGATGATGATTTGTACTTCAGGCTCTGGAGAGATGACATTTCCATAGGCCCCAGGAGCGCACAGAACCCCAAGGCCCATCAAAGTGTTCAGGAGGGAACACTGCAATGGTGTGTGACAGCAGGGTGTGTTGGTATGCGGGTGCTGAGGGCTGGGGCTTGCAGTGCCAGCAGAGTGGAGAAGAGCAGTGTGCCTGCCCAGCATGTGTGTGTGCAACAGCAAGAGGCAGCACCTGTGTGCATGTGCATGCACACGAGTGCACTGGCAGTGGTGAGTGCACATGTATGCTTGCTATCGTGAAAACGTGCAACAGAGTTATTGTGAATTTCCACATGTCATGCCCTGAGATTTCATTTCCTCTCAAATGCAGCCCATGCCTGGGAGTCAGTTGGCAATGTGACGCAACACAGAACCCCAGTGTATGTTGGAAATCTAGTCCAGAAGGCTGATTATTCTCCCTGTTGACCAACATTTCTGAGACAATAGAAAGAAGAAAATTAATCACAGAACTCTCGTTTTTAAAAGTAAATGGAATTAAGTGAAATGTTCTCTGCCAAAATCTAGTAAGAATCAGAGTGAAAGGGAAAATAGAGGGAATGTCATGGGAAATGCTACTTTGCAACATTGCATTTCCCCAGCAAAGATAACCTTGGGTACAGCCTCTGATCCAGTCCACATTGTCACGACAAGGTGCCACTGCTTTCAGCAGCTGCATTTGTGAAGGGCTGGAACAAAACTGAGGAGCATCATCATGCAGGACTTTGGAGATGGCTCACATGAATCCTGAGAGCCATGGCCAGCTTCACTGGCCAGCAGTAGGTAAGATTTGCATTAACACTTTGGTTGGCTGTCAGTCGTGCTACCACAATGCCTGTAAGCATGTAAGGCCCACAGTGCTCATCCAGTTCCAACCCCCTGCTATGTGCAGGGTCGCCAACCAGCAGACCAGGCTGCCCAGAGCCACATCCAGCCTGGCCTTGAATGGCTGCAGGGATGGGGCATCCACAGCCTCCTTGGGCAACCTGTTCCAGAGAATTATTAACCAGAGAGTATCTGCCTTCAAAAAACCTCTGTGCTGGTCACACCATCTCTCCCCATATGTATATTCATAGTGTTTGCACAGACCAGCCTGTGCATCCTCCACACATTAACAGATTTGGATTTCTTACAAATGTGAGTAATTATAACCTTGGATAGCAACACAGATTTTGGGGTAAAGATATTCCTAGCAGTGGACTCGATCCTCTGTTTTTGCTACATCATTCTTAATGCTTTTGAAGGCATTTTTTGTATGTCAGCTGCTTGCCCATGGCTGGCTGTGCCTCTGATTTTGACAGTATTAAAACTCAAAGTGTAAAACAATTTCCACATCAGCGTTTGGGTAAGGCTCCCTGCAGTCCCAGTGCCACTGGACTCTGGCCAGTCCTTGTGAGCAGTTAATAGGCTGTTCACCATTTGAAAGGTGTCAATGGCCAAGCTAAACACTACAGCAGTAGCAGAGTGCCTGAAGAAAGAGTGCGATCTCCAATGAGCCCATCCCAAACACTAAACCCCTGCTGTGAACACATCAGTGCTCCAGCACCGAGCTTTTGTTCTACTGAGGATTCTGAGGCTCCTTGGGTGCTCACCCTGCCTTACTCCACACCACGGCAGCTTTCATCTCACTAACTCCAGATGAATAACTTGACAAAAGACAGCTTGAACACCTACAACCCAGGCCAAGAAAAAGGTGCTTCCAGTCATGACATTTTCTACAGAGCCCTGAAGGAGCCTTCACTCAGGTGCAAGGTCTGCAGGAGGAAGGGCAGCCTCTTCCATTACAACGCTGATGCAGAATCGTGGCTCCAGCACAACTCTCTCTTTGGCGGAAGCAGGACCCCACGCGCATAAGCAGCAGTTGCAAGGATATCCACCCAAATGTACAAGATGCTCTGCAGGTGGGGACAGGGACCTCGAGGGCACCTGAAGGATCTAGAACAGGATGGATGTCACTGGTGTGATCTGTGCTATGGAGCTCAGCTATGATGCTACTGCTGCTAGGAGACAGAGTCATATCCTAGGAGGATAGCTGCCATCATCACGGGGAGCCCGGAGGGGCAGTGAGCTCCTGTCCTCCTTTATGGATTACAGTCCCTAGAAAAGAGGCCAATGATGGCAGCTTGCACCTTCCGGACACACAGTTGAACAAAGGCCTCTCAAAGGGTCTCATCCACCACTCCTGTGTCCCACAGCAACTCTGGCAGCAAATCCAGCCCTGGGAGCCCTGAGAGATGACCGCAGAGTTTCTGTCCCATTTCGGATGGAGAATCCAATCCTGCCACAGCCTTGCTGTGGTCCCTCACAACTGCCACAAGCAAACCACACTCTCCCCTCCCACAGCACCTACCTAGCAAGGCTTCTGGAGAGGAGGAGCAGCAGATCAGCAGGATGGGATGGGCTGGTGTGCAGCAGGATGGGCTGCCGGCATGGATCCTGCCTGCCGGCTGCCCCAAGAACTGGCTGTGATGAGCTCAGCTCTGGGGAAAGGCTCAAGGCTTTTGAAAACATGAAATGTAGCTCTAGCAGCGTCCGGTCTGCTGAGCTCCACCTCGTCTGGAGAAAAGTGAGAAGAGGGGGATATCTGAAATAATGAGTTTTCTATTTATTCAAAACATAACAACAGATAAACTCCAATCACATGTTGCATTCATATATTGGAATATTTATTCCAAATATGGTCCTGTTGCAATTGTATGATAAACATGAAAGCGAGAGTGCAGTTATTTATGTCCTGCCTTCGGCTTCTCAATTGCATGTTTAAGTTTAGGGTATTTATGCTCTTTCATCCAGCTGTCTGACTTTATCAATTTGTGTACAGCTTGAGAGAGGCAACCATGCCAGGAGCAGAGCAAGCCCCAGCAGACCTTGATAGGACGGGCTTCCCTCATGGAAAGCACATTATGTCCCTCCTGCTTCTCTCCTGGCCCCTGCAGAGCAGAGCTGGCAGCAACCGGTGCATTACATAGTCCCCTGGCAAGGAGGGAGAGCCTTTCTCCCTGGCTGGGGCCGAAGGAGCTTCCAATATCATTTAAATGAAACAATAACTCAATGGTAGCGAGTGAAGGTTATTTGGGGTGCTCCAAGAAGGCACATACTGTGCCCAGGAGCAATGGAAAAATAGGCAAAGGGAAGTTTTGACTGAACAGTCAAAAAAAGCTCTTGGCAGCACCTCCTGTACTGCAGAGCCACCTCTGGTGTGGCAGGATGGGCGCTCCCCTGAACTGCTGATTTGGAACGGGATTCACATTGATGGGTACACCATCACGTTTACCTTCGTGCCTCTGAGCACAGACTGAAATGGCCAAGAGTCGCGAGGAAGGCACGGCTGAAGCTGTTCCCAGCATAGATATTCCCCTTGGTAGTGCTTGGGTTCCAGTGGCTACCATCAGAGAATGGGGCCAAGGAGAACGCATCCACCTGATACAAGAAACTGGAGAGCACTTGGGTAAGTGCTGGAGGCCAGACAAATTGCTCACACCTGAGGTGAATACAAAGCTAAGAAGGAAAATGCACCCTCTGGTCGCTCCATCCTGGTTTTGGATGGGAACCTCAGAAACCCTCTGGTGACTCTGAGCTAAATGTGGGCAGCAACACTATGATTTAGAGATCTGCCACAGGACAGGATCCTTTTGCACATTAGGGTGTCCATAAGGAAACGCAGGAGTAGAAGGATGAATAGGCAGCAAATGCAGAGCACTAAAGATGATATGTTCCTCCTGACTTGCCCAGCCATGAGAACAGACCAGCAGCAAAATAATCCGAGGATAATCCACTTCTTCCACAATCCACCAACCTGTAGCAACAGGTTTGCAACAGATCCCCTGCCTTCCCAGGAGGTGGGAAACAAGGACACAAGTCATGGTAGCCAGATTCCACCCAGTCACCTTGTACGTACTGTGTGCATACACCCACACACTCAGTGCTCCCAAATCTCCTGATATCACTGTCCATCATCCCCCAAAATACAGACACACCGTTACATCACGTCTTCCAAGTGCTCACCAGACATGACATACAGAAGGCTCCTTAGAAGCTCAGCCTCCTTGCACCTGTCCAGAGCAGAATGCACCTGCCCGGAGACCTGCACCTGCCCCTCACGCAGGCTTTGCTGGATGAAAAGAATACAAAACTTCCAAAGGAAAAGCACACTGTTCAAGTTCCTACTTTGCTTTTGAAAAGTACCATCGGGTAATGTCCCTGGAGCTTGTCACAGGGGATTTCTTACCCCTATAAATGCGTAACGTGCTCAGAATCTACGCAGTTTGCATTTACAGCACCTAGATCCTCCTCCACCTTTGATGTGCTACTTTTAAAGCTCACTGAGTACATCTTTGAGCTTGAATGATGACAGCAAAAATGAAGTGGGAACTACAGCATGCTCTGACATTTATCTGCAGCCCCTCAGGTTCTGTATCTCTGCACACCACCTGGTGTCAAACATCATGTCCTCAGGCTAGACACCTTCTGCCTCTCCATTTATTGTGCCTTTGTTTGCACCTTTCCTGTCTTCACAGCACCCTCTGAGGTGAGGCTGCTTCCTTCCAGGTGAAATCATGCCAGCCACCACCAGCCCATGGGAGGACACAGTGTTATCCTCAGGAGCACTGCAAGTAAGATCATTTTTGGTTGCTTCTGACCACAGCTTTGCACTGACCTTCTGTTTAAACTCAGCACAGGCAATTCCTTCTAGTGTTCAATGCTACTCATTACCCACTCAAAAATTTACTCTCCAGACCGACCTCAATTCAGCTGTGTTCTTTCCAACATGACTCAAGACTTATAATTTTCAACACCTGCAATAGTTTCCACTTCACTGTGTGAAAACATTAGTGTTTTTCCATATCAATCTCAATGGTTCTCCACCATGGATGTCCCTTTATTCCCCTCCTCCAGTTTGTTTCACAGGCAGAATTAAAATGAGTGAAGAGACAGCATCATTACGTGCTGTGTGTGTTCAGGGGGCTGTACTGCAAAGCAAAGAGGTACATGCTGAATCTCTGTGGGTCACACAGAGGAGGTGGGTTGTCTTTCTTCAGCATCCGGGACAGCAAATAGGACAAGTCCAGTCTGGAATCCAGAGCATCACACAGTTCTGTAGCAACTCTGGTCTGGATGGGCAGAGTGAAAGGTGCTGCAGCTGCCATGCTTTGAGGTGGACAGACTCCACTTTAGCAGTTTCTTGGAGCACAGTTTTGTCCTTTTCACAGCTGAGTGCCTTCACACCACCCAGCCATGCCCCAAGTCTCAGCCCTGTGCCTTCAGGCTGGAGGGTTTGCTGCATTCACTGAGCAGAACCTCACTGTCTGGCAGGAGCCGACTCCTTCCACACCCACCCACCAATGTGCCACTTTGTCACACCGAGTGCTCCTGCCCAGGCATCTCATAAGTCACAGCAAGGCAAGGGGGCTGTGCAGGCGTCTCTGAGGCTGGGATTTAAACCAAGCATCACAAAGTCCTGCACGTCCGTTGTTACTGATGGTGGCATCTAATCTGGAAGGAGCCCAGCGTGTTTCCTGCAGCCTGGCCTGCTGTGGTGCCAGCAAAGACGGCTGTGTTTGTCAGCTGAAGCTGCTGAGTGCAGGATCTTCTCCTCCATCCCTTCGTCCTGCAGCTGATCTGATTTCACCTTAGGCTTCTCCTTACCTTAAGCTTCCTCAAGCCCCATGCCGGGAAAGAGCAGTGGACAGCCCTCTTTGGCTGAGCTAAAACTGAGGCTGGAGGCAGGGAGATAAAACCAGTTCTCCCACTGTGCTGTATTCAGCAGAACTAATTGAGGGGCCTATTAAGAAACAATATGCAGCAATAGCCACATTATAAAGTTACTTGTGCAGGCCAGAACCACATTTAAAAACATCTTCCAGCTCTTTTGCCACCCGTTTTATTTCCAGTATAGGGAAAATGAGCAACAGGGGAAGCTAAGGACTTGCTGAGTGCCTCAGATTAGTCAGTAAAATCTCTCATTAGCTGCTCTCCATCTCTGTGAGCTCAGGGCAATGTTAACATGGAGATCTAACAGAGGGAATGCTGCATGCAAGGAGGTAACCAGAGTTGTTTGCCCCAGAGATCATCACACGTTTTCCATGCTGCTGCCAGAAGACACTGCTCGTGTAGGGCTTCACAGCCCCAGGTGAACAGAGGATCCCAAACTGTCTGAGCAGCAGTCATCCACAGCAGCAGAAAGCATTCCTAGTTGCCTGAAACCCCATTGCTTTCAGGAAAAAAAGATGAGTAGAATCTCAGATGACTTGGAGACAGCAGTTGGCTTTGGTATGTGAGAACTGAGGATTCAGATGTGGTAAGGATGAAGCCAACAGGAAGCAATAGCTTGAAGATGAGTCTGAGGTGCGGTACCCGTCCAAGTGTGGGATTACGGAGGGCAGACATCAGATCCTGCCTCAGCAGAGCAGCCACTGCAGCCACCAGGGAATTCATGAGGTCAAGCAGAACAAATACATGAGAGAGATGGCCAAGGTCACGCCATGCTGCAGGAAGCAGATGTTTTGACACAAGTGTATGCAGGGCGGGCTGCTGCCCCAGTGGCGGCCTCTCTGCAGCCTGAGGAATGGGAGAGCAGTTGCAGAACCATGCACCAAAAATGCTGCCTCAGGGCTCTGGATATTGCATATGGAAACAGAGAGAGGAGTAGCAAGCTGGTTTGTGCTCAGGCAAGCTAGCAGGAGACAGAGTGCATGCAGTCATGTAATTGGTCTGCGCAGGAGGAGCAGCAGGGTTTGGAGATAAAGAAGAGTTATGTATACAGTTAAAAATAATGAATGGGCTTCACCTAGGAAGAAGAGCAGACAGAGAATGAAATAGGAGTTTGCAATCATATGGCACCAGAAAGAGGAAACAGGGTTCTGGCATCAGCCATGAATCTGTTAGACAGCCTTGCACTGAGGCCAGCAGGGATCCCTGCATCCCAGCAGAGCTCACTGCTGCCTTGCTCAGCCCTGGCAGATGGCACTGCCACTGGGCAGGAGA
This sequence comes from Excalfactoria chinensis, assembly GCF_039878825.1. Taxonomy (NCBI): domain Eukaryota; kingdom Metazoa; phylum Chordata; class Aves; order Galliformes; family Phasianidae; genus Excalfactoria; species Excalfactoria chinensis. The sequence goes on from NC_092841.1 coordinate 751,042, forward strand.
GCCGCTGGGCCATGGCTGGGCACGGCAGAGTAACCTCCTCCCCTGCCAGCATCGTGCTCAGACCTGGAAGCACCATCCCCAGAGGAGTGGGGGATGCAACACAGAGCTCCATGGTTTCAGCTCTGGTGTGCTGCAGTGGTGTGAAGATGTGAGGGGGCACGAAGAGGAACAAAGGCTTGGGCTGCAGGGGAACCTCGGTGAAACGCACTGGGTTCATGTGGGTGGAAAGCACTTCATCAGAAAGGACTCCAGTGCAGACTGTGCATCAAAACTTCTTAGGAGACCTTCTACAGAGAAGAGTGCAGCGAAGCCATGATAGAAGAGATTGTAAGTGCTGGAAGGCAGCAAGTGCCCCACAGTGCTGCAGCCCCATGGGTGAAGCTGGGAGAAACAGGAGAACTGAAAGAAGAAAAACATGGGCTGAGGTCAAAAGAAGGCAAAAATATGCAGGAGATTAAGTTGCCAGCAGAGCAATTATGCTGCCAGTACCACTTTGCACCGGAACCAGTCACCTGAGATCATCCTTACAGACAGCAGAGTCTCGCCCTGGGCAGATGTAAAAAGCAGTCTGAGACCTCTCCTTCTCTGAGCGCTTCTTTTACCCCTTCAGCCCCAAAAGGTGCCCACAGGGGCTGGTCCAGAGGCAGCAAACCAACACTGACTGAGGAGGTGTGGTGAACCAGACAGAACTCCAGCAGCCCGGGGGAATGGCTGCCTGCAGGCCAGGAGAGGATGTGGCCTTCCTCGTTTCATTTGCAAGTCTGGAGCAAGGAGACAAATATTTACTGGGATGTTTATTTGAGAACAAGTTGGTGGGAAGAGGAGCACGGCTGATATCAAAGGAATGCTCATTCGTGTCACAGCCTTTGAAAACAGTGTTTATGATTAATTCATCTTTCTATGACCAGCACTATCCGTAGAGTGTTTGTTATTTATTTATTCATTTATTACCCTTTCTGTATCCATCAGAGAGATTTATAACATGTAGTGAACCGAAGATCATTAGTGCGTGACTGAAGAACTGGTACAGGCTTATCTGTGGGACATTGCTCGGCAAAGCACCAAATTCTCTTCTGAATTTATTTTTCCCCATCAATGCATCATCTAAGATATGGTGTTTTCTTCAGCCTGGTCATTCCGAAGATGTTATTTCCCTTTGGGAGGCCCTGGTTGTTCGAATGTTCAGCAGTTGACAGCTATCTGGAACTCACTACAAAAGGACTGAAGCCAACAACATTTCTATCTTTTCATCTTTCTAGCCTTAGCCTGACTCAGGCGCTGGCTGCTACTTGTTGCTGCTATTCGTGACATAGCTGGTGTTGCTGTGACCTTTTCTCTGTTATGGTCTTATCTGATGCTTGCAGGATTTTATATAATTGTGTGGTTTATATGTAACAGCATTTCTGGGTCATTTTCTCTCTGTTTCTGGAGGAATTTGTCATTAGTGAAAGGTACTGCAGAACTGACACCTACAGGGTCCTACAGGCAGGCAGGAGGCAGGTGTTGCTGGGAGCGCAGACCCCCAGCTTGGGCAGGGAGGACACTGCAGACCCTGGTGGGTTAACCTGAGAAACAGGAGCAGAGCAGTGAAAGCAGGCAGAACCTGAACTCCTCTTGCTCCAGTGCTATTCTCAGCCAGCAGAGCCCAGCAAACAAGGTGAGCTCAGCACAGCCTTGAGCACAGCCTCTGCCCCTGTGACTGCAGCAAAGTTCTACCCCGTCAAGGCTGCACGGCTGCAGGCAGGGCCATCTTCTACTCTATGAGCACATCTTACCAGAGTGCTCGTGGTAGAACATGCTGCTGCCGCATTTCCTTTGCACACTCACACTATCAGAAAGTGTGATGTCCCACTGGATCTTTGTGCCCAGATTGCCCAGTCTGTTATTGATTCTGGTCATGGTTTCCCAGTGCTTTTAGCTGTTTCCTTCTGCTGAGCTGCAGCTCTGCATGTTGTGTGCACACAAGAGGTCTTCTGCACAAGCTGATCATCCGTGCAGATCACAGTGTTGCTGGCAGGTGTGGGTGAGAACCCCCACATCTGAGCACGTTTTTCTCCCTGGTAGCTCAGTGCCAGCTGCACGCCCATGGCTCCACAGCCACATCACCTTAGAACAGGTGTTAGCAGCATTTTAACTTCAGGGATGGGACAAAGCTTTGGAATGGCTCCAAGCTTTGGGTGATTCTCGGTGCTGCTCCCATGTAAGTACCTGTAGAACCAACTTCATTTCTCATTCCTTCCAGCTTTAAAGAGAAATCTCTGAAAATGCTGCCTGAGTTCATAAGCTGCAGCGTCTAGAGCTGTGAGATCTAACACTTCTTTCTGCCTGGCACTGGCTGCAGCACCACATAGCACTGAGGTATATTGCAACATTTTTGAAGGCTTTCTCACATTTTATTTTATTTAGAAAAATAAAACCTTCTTTAGGAAGAGGGACTGCGTAACATCCCTCTCAGAGGTTGTTTTCTCAGCACTCAGGGAATACATGTCTTGTTTTGAGATAAATAGAATCCATCTCCCTGGGGCACACACTTTGCTCCCAAGGAGGTCAAGAAGCATTTCCACCCTGTAGCTATGAGGCATTGCTGAAAAGCAATGAAACCATCGAGGAGATCACATGAATGCTTAGCTCCAGTGGAGAGGAGTGGGTACGGTCTGGTGGGAAGTTTGACTGACATGTGTTCTCACATCTCACGTTCTCACATTCTCACATATGTGCTTCCATGTCAGGTGCCCAGCAGAGAACACAGTCCTCATAGTATGGTCTCACTGTTTGCCTTGTCTGTAATGAGGGTGTGCCACTGGGCTTTACTCACCCTGGTACCCTCCACAAAGTCCCATTTGCTTTCATTGGGGCTGCTAACCACACCTGTTATTATCCTGGGAGGAAGAAGGAACTCGAGGTAAAGGACAGCACAAGAGAGAAAGACCTGTTCAGAATGGAGCTCCATTCCAATGGGCTCCTAGGTGCAGCAGGCAGTCAGCCCAGGAAAAGTCCCGGCACCATGACTACTCTGGAAGATGGCAGAGCCTTTAACCCCAGATATAGCCATCAGAAGGGAACATAAGAGCAACCTGTCTGTACGACCACAGCCCATCTAGCCAAGGAAACAGTCAATAGCAGATGGTAGGAGATGAGAGCAGAGCAAGCACATCAGGACACCTTCCTGGATCATGATCCTCAACTCCTGCAGTGCATGTCAGTGGCTACCATGGGAGCACTAGGCCTGTCTTGTATGGTATGGTAGGAGCACACTCAGGGGCAGCGTGGCACCCCACGGCCTGCCACAGACCCCCTTCTGCACAGAAACTCATCTATCTCAGAGCAGCTGGGGGGTGGCGAGAGGTGGGGATCTCTGCTGGGGCTACCTAGGCAGGATGCGATCAGTGCCAGACAACGCGGGAAGCTAGTTATGGGCAGAAAGAATGGAAAATGTTCGCTGCTGTTTCTGTTTAAGTTTAGGACCTGATCCAGCTGAGATAATAACAGAAGAGTTCACTTTGCCATGTCAAATATGCAGGTACTTTGCAGTATTAAGAGCTGATACCCTGTTCTTATAAAACTGGCCTCTGCTGATTATGGGAAGACAAAGTTGCCCATAAACAATGTTTTATTTCTTATTTAATGCAAATTCTTGGGCAAAAGGAGTCAATCAATTTTTCATAAAGTATAAAACAGAGATAAGTGCCTGGGATCATGTGTGAGTCCCCGTCCAACAGAACCGATAAGTCCGTGATGCAGTACAATGGAGTGCTGTGCAAGTATTGTCCGAGCGACCTTTCATTAGTTTGTCCTAAGCAGTTAATCACTTTTTTCCAGGATACAGACTATTAAAGTCATCATATGTGCATTTTAAGTATTAATTTTCCTTCCATGTTGTGCTAGGAGGATTTGATTGATTGTTGTTTCCCATTTTAACACAGTCCTCCTCATCTAGCTGAGTTTTCCAGCAAGGTCACAGTTAAGGAGCTTCCAGGCAAGAACTGAAAGCACTTGTTTGCAACAGGAGTGTGATGGTTGAGGGGCAGGATGTGAAACCCTGAAAGTTCAGAAGCCCTGCCAGGCCAGAAGCAGGGATCAGACCTCTCCAAAGGCAGCTATGTGATGGCAAGGGAACGATGGGGCCAACAAACAGGGGCATTTACTGCCTGCGTGTGGGGTACCATAAACGGGAGAAGCGCAGGCCTGAGCCAGTGCTCCTCAGCAGGGCTCTGGCTTCTACAGAAAAATACTTGAAAATGATTTAGAGGAAAAAAATGTGTTTCAAAAGTGTTGCTGGCATGTTCTTGTTTCTGCCTTGTAAATCATTTCTAGCTCTCTGTGCCACTTAAGAGAAGAGAGGTACCAGCTGCTACCTGCCAGAGGAGACCACAGGCTTTAAACAAAGATGTTCCTGGCCCTTGGTTCGCCCTCACAATGGTGTGCAAAATGTCTTGACAACACCTCTGGCATATTCCCATTTCCCCTGTATTTGGATTCACTGATTTCACTACAACGGAGTCCGTGGTACAGAGATCAGCTCTGCACGGAGTTCACACGTTATTATTAGCCACAGCTGAAAGAACAATAATAAATCAACTTCATCTTTGCAGAGTTAAGGGTAAAACAGAGATTGCGCTATTTATAAACAAGGTTACAAAGGATAAAGCAATAACATGTTTTGTTGATATCCAGCACTAACACGTACTGCTAAGCCCTAGAAACTGACGCTCAGCAAACTTCCCCTCTCCAAAATACACTTATTTTTCTTTGCAGGAGGATGCTCCCAGCAGAGCCACAGATGCCCTCTGCAATGGGGATCACTCGGCTCCCTTCCCAGGGTATCCCTGTGCTGCTGCAGCAGATGGGCCCTGGAGAACAGGGCTGACACCTGGACCAGCTCATTTCTGCATCCGCCTCTGGAACCTGGAGCCATAGGCTGTGGGTGGGAGCTCCTGACTCTGACTTGGGCACACTTTCTGCCTTGCTTCAGTCGGACTTGTGGAGGAGAGGATATGTTGGAAACCACAGGAAATATTTTATGCAAATCAGAAAATGTGTGTGTGACAACAATCCAGGAAATCTTATTCACAATACCTGGGCTTGCCTTGAACAAAGCCCTTTTCCCAAACCTTCTGGAGCCTTGGACAATTGCCTGGCATGGCCCCATGCAAAAACGTTCACCCAGTCACAATGATCCCAGCCTGCCACTCTAGTGTGAATCCAAAGTAAGGAACAGGGGACCTGGGCCGCAGGGTACAAGTCTGTGTTGTGTGCCTAGTTGGGCTCAATCTCATGACACCTAATCTGATGTCTCTGCCATACAGTTGAATCTCCTGCCACCTCTCTTCTGGGGCTGCTGCTGGGAATCTCTCACCTGCAATACCCACAAGCCAAGATCTCTAGGAAGCAAGCAGAGCAGAGAACTGCATGTGCCCACTCGCCCTGCATGCGTCGTGTTCCAACAAGGGGAGAGGATGGTCCCAGCTTCTGTCTGAAGGAGCCAGTCAAGATGTGACTGCAGGGTGCTCGCCTGATAGAAGAGTTTTGGTAAGTGGGATAAAAGCCAGACAAACAGAAAGGAAGAGGAACCTGCTTGCCCCCATGAAAGCTTGGTAAGTACCTCAGATCTAGATCCAGACGTGTGCCAGGAGGTGGGCTGTGGTGAAATGAGCTTTCCCTCGAAGCAGAGAAAAACCCACCAGAGCTGAAACTTCCCGCGTCCTTATCAGCCTTGTTCCTGGCTGCCACCACACAAAGCCTGAGCTGGTCAAGCTATGCTGTTGCTATAACCCCTGCAAAGCTGGAACAACGAATTACAGCAGTTCTAGATAGTTCTCGAACCACGGCCTCCTTCTGTTATTTTGTTAGACTTCCAATATTTTCCTTCCTTCATATTAAGAACAGTTTTTGTTCATACTGTGTTCATATTATGCAAATAATTTCGCACTTAAAAACACATCTCTGATTGCCCACCTCTCTTCCCTTTGCTGTTCCTTCCCATGAGGATTTAGGCAAGAAAGCCAGGACCATTCTCTGAGCAGGAGTTTTATTCTGGGCTTCTGCTACAGTCTTAAAAGAAATATTTCCTTTTCCAGCAATGACTTTCACACCTTTCTGATTTTCCTAGCTGAAGGGTTTCCAGTTCCTTGGGTTGCAGACATGAGTTTCTGACCACAATCACAATGAGACATGACAGACGACGTAAGGAAAACCGCTCCCCATGCCGGTCTCGGCTGTGTCCAGCTCTGATGTGCTGGCACACGTGGCAGTCCCAGAGCTGGAGTGCTTGCAGCAGGACCTCTCCTGCACTGATGTAGCCAATTTGCCGAGCAAGAGCACCTTAGGGGCACTTCCAAAACAGAAATGCTTTCTGAACGTGCAGCGAGTCAGCTGAGTGTTATCTCCAGCTAAAGAGCCAAGTGCTGTTCATAGCTACTTGATGAATTGTTAGCAAGCTGAACTTTCCTGATGGCTCCAGGAGCAGCTTGCCCAGCCAGCGCCCTGCAGGAACGGACCCTTGCAGCCTCCCAGCACACAGACCTACCACTAAACCTACATGACACACCAGGAACATACGGACACGATCTCATACAGACTGTTGTGGCTGCTGCAAACACATGAAATGTAAATTGTGAAAGTGAAATTACGAGGAGAGCTAATCTCCACATTGTATTAGACAAAATACCAGCGTGCATGCAGATAAGCACCAAGTGTGAACTGTCCAGCGGGAGGAGGTTTCACATTCCGCCTGACTCAATGGAGCCTTAAAATAGCACTTCCCACTGCAATACTTTAAACAAAGACATCCAAGGGATTATTAATACCATGAGACCGAAAGAAGTTTTATATATTCCAACACAGACAGGCAGAAAGGGAGTTTCACATGTTTAAGCCATGGATGGGTGCATGTGAAGGCAGGCAGGGCAGGCAGCTCTCCCCTGCTGAAGTGCCTGGGCTGGAAAGAGGCTTGATGCTGCCTGTATGTGCCTGTGGGATCTGCCAGCCTTTCTGCAGGTCAAGCAGAGGAGGAAGGGAACACGCTGAAACAGACACAGTGCTGCTTCCAAAGCACTGGGCAAAGAGATTCTGCTCTTAGGGAGGGCAGGGTGTGTGCTGTTGCCACACTGTACAAGCTACTGATTCACAAGCACTCCAGCTGCAGCAGGGGTGACAGCTTGGTGTCCCGTTGGACTAAGTGACAGGGCTGCATGCAGCCACTGCAGGTGACTGAGCACAGGTTTCCCAGAGTGGTTGTGGAGTCTCCCTGCATGAGGATCACCAAAAACTGTCTGGACATGGGTGCTCCTTGAGCAGGTGTCGGGCCAGATGGATGCAGAGGTCCCTACCAACCTCACCAAGCAGTGACTTGAGGTCTGGCCTGAAGACCCCCGCTGAGTCTGGGCAGCTTCCCCTCCTCTTGCAATGGGTAGCATGGACTGCCTAGGCAGCTGCTCAGCCCATGAAGCTGCTGCCTGCCCTGTGTACATCCATGCCTGCTCGCTGGGCCTATACGCAGCATGCTCTGTCAGAGCTCTCCACAGCCACCCCCTGCCCTGTACCCTTCTGCAAAGGGCAGGGCAAGTTTGTCCCTATTTTGGCATCTCTCTTACTGTCTCTAACCCCATTTCTGCAATTTCCTGGGCCTCCAGAGCCTCAGCTGCCATCAACATGCAGTTTTAATTTGTAGATTTTTATCTGGGTCTTGAGAGAGGGAAGAGCAGAAGAGGTGCACAGGCAGCACCTTCTGTGAATGCAGAACAACATCCAGTTGGTTTCCTGTCTGTTGGAGGAGGCTGTACAGAGCACACAGAGCCATCGCTAAATGGAGAGGCTCAAGAAATGTCTATTTTGTGTATTTCTACTGCTACACAGCACAGACAACATGGAACTAGAACATACATTTGCACTGTGGCTGTGTGGCCATGGACACCAGTGCTTGCCCAGCTTGCAGCAGGGCTGTCTGCTGCAGCCCAATAGGAGACAGATGGGAACTTGTTGGGAATGTCACAGGATCACAGGCACTGTACAGCACTGATACTCATCAAAAATGACCCACGCTGTGCTACATCCTTAGCCCTCAAAGAAGGAGAAAGGAAACCAGAGGGACATTGTAAATGTCGAGCCGAATGGACTGCTTTATGAAGAATGGGCTTGTAAGATCAAGATGTGAACCTAAGAAGCAGAAAGGTCCCTTCATTCTCTGCTCTTCCAGTCACTTGTCTTGTTGTTCTTCCCCCCCCCCAGGCAAGTCATCTCCAGGCCCTGTGCCTTCCTCTCCCATCACCTAGCACAGCTGCTTAGATGGAAAAACAGAGGTCATGGAAAGGGTGCAGGTTAATAATGCTTGCCAGAAATTAAAAAAATCATTGTTTATGTGTGTGTGTTCCAAGCTCTATATTTGTGTAAAAATATAAGCCAGATAGAGATTGTAACATGATGTCTTTCAAGCCTGAAAATGAATTCAGTCCCACAGTGTTCAGCAGTTCTTGCACTTTGAGCAATTAACTTTTAGTTAAAAAACAATGACAACACAAAAACATTTAAAAGTGAACTGAGATAATACTTAACAGACCAGAGACAGGATTTCTCATATCCCACTTTGTAGCAATCAGGAGCAATTTATTCATTGCCAAGAAGGAATTCAGACACCCAAGCGCAGCTCTGAGCGAGCCCTTCTCACCTGGCAATTAGAACTTCTGACAGTGCCAGTGTGATGAGAGTGCACCTGACACAACCTCTGCATCCTGCATTCTGGCAGCACAGCAGCAGCAGAACTACAGCAGCAGCACGGCATGGGCAAGTCTGCAGCAGAATGGGAATTTACGTGCACCAAAAGCCTTCCTACAGAATGCTTCAGGTCAGCAAAACCTTCTGAGAGCAGCATGGTGTCAGTGCTTCTGCAAGCTCTTCTGGTTCCCTGTGTGTTGTTCAGGGTTGTGCTGCAGCGAGGGTTCCCCTATGCTCGGTGTAGTCCTGCTGTGTGCTCCTGCTTCCACAAAAATGGTGCTGCCTGGACACCAATGTGTGCTCAGGGACTGAAATATTTAGTCCAGCTCCTGATGGAATGTATTGATGGAACACCGGCACAGACTGTGACTGTTAAGGGCTGTCAGATGCAGACTTGATGCAGATACATTGCAGTAAGTCACAGGTACACTGGTCACTGACACAAAGATCAGCAGGCTTTCTGCACCATGACTGATCTGCTCTTGTCCTTCAGTTTGCAGAGTTCGGGATGAGGAGTTTGGGCCCATAGTTCTGATTAACATCTCATCCAAAAATACGAATAACAAGGATGTGTAATTATTGCTTTCACAGGCAAATTCTGTGGTCAGGTTAAACTACGTTACTACCTTACAACCATTCAGATTAGACAGCGCTGCAAGCAGACAAGCAAAAAGCGATTTATCATAAACATACGTGGAACCAAAACTTCTGTGCTGCTCTGTCTGCTGAGCTGCTGACAGCAGCGGTACCTGCAGCCTTTGCTCAGTGCTGCAGCACAGCTTGTGCAGCACAGGGCTGAGCTGCCCAGCACGCAGGCACTGCAGGAACATCGTGTGGTGGCTGATCTTCCACAACGCACACTTTTTCCAGCCTGGATTCCTGATAGTGAGCGCACTCCCGGGACGCCGTCCAAATCCAGGCAGAGCGAAATCCTAAACTGTCCATGAGACAGCATATGCAGAGCACCAGACTTACAGAAACCCCAGCGAGGTGTTTCCAAAGCAAACATCTTGTAGGCAGTGATAGGATCAGAGCTGGAGTTTTTGCTGGAGTCAACCTTTGTTGTTTTCCTTATGGCAAATACTAATGAACTCAATGGTAAAATATGGCATTTCCCAAGCAGTGAGTCTCCCCCTGAGATGCACCATCTCCGTATGGGCCTGTCATCAGGCCTTCGCCTTTAATCACTCAACACATGTTTTCAATCCATATGTTCATGTGGTAATAACTCCGCTCTATTAGTTTTCATTTGTCAGACCAAAATGCCCTGGATGCTGGAGCACATTGCAGGACATTGTCCAGGCAGGTTATTCTTAGCAACAAGTGAATTATAAAGAAAAGGCAGGTCTGCAGCTCAGCCTTTGCTTTTATTGCCTGCACTGCTCCCACCATACCTGGCCTTCGGCCTCTGCTCCAGTCCCTTTTCATCCCAGTTGCTGTTGTCAGCCACCCACTTTGCTCTGCCCTTTACATACACTACAACTAAATGACAGTGAAGCCTTAAAGTTGAGCTTCTTTGCTCCTGGAAGTTCTCTTTCTGTCTCTTTCCTTTACATCCACGGCCACAAGATTTAAGAAAATCACACGTCTTGGCAAACCCGGCCGAACTGGACTGTGGGTGCAAGGGGTGGTGAATGGGCCATGAGCTGCTGGCTCTGCTCAGTGCTCTCCCATGGGCCATGCACTGGCCCTAAAAGCTGCTAAAGGAGATATCGGTTCTCCAAAAGTAAAGGCAGCTGGAGCATGACACTGAGTTCTCAGGAGCCAAGTGGTGTGCTCTGGAATAGCAGCCCTGTCATCCACCCCAGTTAGCTGTCGTCTGGTTCTACCACTGCAAACCAGGGAAGTGCAGTTTGTAGCTTGTATATTGGGTAGTAGAAAACTCGTGAGGCTTTACTGAAAGCGCTCTCAGAAAGCAGCATCAGTGAGTGCGATACTCACACTTAGTGGCTCCCTGTCCTTCAGGACACTGCATTTCTGAGATTCAGCAGGCTCACATTACTGCTCTGAGCTCTGCATCCCCCCTTTTAAGTCCTGTGTAAGACTGAATCCATTGCATCTTTGGAGCAGAAGGTGGTCCTGAAGCTGACACAGAAAACACTTTATCTGCCCAATAAATTACTGGTAAGGCAGTTGTTTCATAATGGCTATGGTTTCTAACTGCTGTGTGCTGATCACAGATATCAACCATATTTTCCAAAAGGCTATTTAGGCCTATATATGGTCAGAATATCATTGGGCTAGCATATTTGTTTTGTTTTGCTAGAATCAGATAGCTAGGGCCTGTCACTGACTCCAGAGGGGTGGAGAAAGAACACTGCAGAGGGTAATATTTCTGAAATGATGGAGCCTATGAGCTTGCGTATGAGGAAGTTATGTTTCCTTCTTAAATAATAAATCTGGGTAGAAAGAGAAGAGTAAGAGACAGCAGCAAAAAGGCCACGGCACTGTGCAGCTTTTAGAGAAACCTGGAAGAGGAAGAAGAATTAGTGGAAGTTATCGACTCCAGTAATATTACCCACAATCTCCTATGCCTATATCATTGACTACAGGATCTTTTGGATCTGGTCAAGGAAGGTTGCCTTCCAGCACACAGAGCTTTAATAGACATGGGTCACGTCAGCTTAGCTGTAACCAGTCCTTCCCTTTACAAGTGCTAAATGCTATTCTTCATGACATAAATTATTAAGCTGTAAGTTGCACAAGAGCAGCTAGCAGTTCTGCAGCACTGTCGCAGAGGAGAGGCTGAAGCACCTGAACTACTCAGGCAAGGAAATACAACTGCCAAAGAGCTGGTTCCTCTGTTTGCCCCCGCATGCAGCAGGAGCTAGAGCTGCTGCTCACCCTATGGGATGGTCTCAGTGACCATTTGCAGTGACCAGCAACACCTCTACAAGGCACCATAGGGGCATTTGGGTGCAGCCTCCCACTCGCATGCATTAGGGGAAGGAAAAAATGAGACTGTCCTCTGTGCTGAGTTTCTCAAGGAGTGCAATAGTAGGGCTGCTGGCAATTAATGGGCTCAGTATCAGTTGGAGGTCCTGGACCTCCTCTGGCAACTGAAATCCACACCACTGCTGCACAGTCATAGCTAATGAGAGCAAGGCAGAACTGCTCCATTGGGGCCCCTATTTGTTCTTTCTGACCTTGGAGATGACACCTGGCAGGTTCCCAGTGGCCATGGATGTTTAATGATACAATGAGGAAGGGGCAGGTAGGTAGGAGCAGTGGTGATTTCTCTTCACCATGCACTTCTTTACTCGGAAGGCTTTGCTCAGTGCTTGGGGTACTTGTCTAAGGAATATGCTATGAGTTTTAACCCCCTTCCACTTTCTTATTCTTGAACTTTCCGACAGCTGTCAGAAGGCACTGCTGCAATAGCCATGCATTTCAAAGTGGTTGCCAGGTATCAAACAAAAACATTGTTAAATTGAAGGAATTGTGATTTTGATTTATTTTAAACTTCTCGCTGCTGACTTACATGAGCAGAAGTACAAATTATAGAATGAAAGTCTATCTGTGTTGTTTAAACTAATCATCTGCCCCGACTCTCCGTTGCTGAATGAAAACTTGAATCAGTCCATCTTGGAAACACAATATATGCTGTCAGAATAAATATTTCCCTTTACTAAAGGGGACTCAGAGTGCACGTATGCAAACAAATGTCTCTCTGAAGTAAATCCCTTAATCTACATATTGTCATAGCATTACATCAAACCACAGTGATGTAAATCTTTCTCTGTACCGTCTCTGACATTAAAAAATGGAATAAAGGCTTTGTTCCCTGTTTGTTAAGAATTTTCTTATAAGGACACATAATCCCACCCTATTATTTTCTGAGTTGCAATTATACATAACAGCCTTTACATAATAATGTTCAGCTTCCATGTTTGATGAAAACTGGGATGAGGCTTTGAATAAGAATACGATACTTTATGGATTCCAAAACACCAATTCATACTCTACAAACCTATGTCTACCAAATGCCCATGGCTGCTTTTCTGTGAGCCAGGAAAGGTCAAGAGAGAGTGAAGATATTACAATACTTTTGTCTATGTATTAAAAGTACCAGAAGAGCTTCTTTCAACAATCATCAGTTCAGCCCATTTCCCGAGGGGATTTCTGATCTGTTTTTGAGCAGCAGTTGACTAGCAGAGTCCCTCACCGTGGAACTGAAATCTCTCAGCCAACCGTTCCTTCTCCACTCGTCTCTCTTTTGGTCTCAGATGACACTGTAATAAAAAAGATGCCTTGGCTCTTCAGGAATAGCTGATCCACCGGATCCAAGAGAATGTGCACCACAGCCCTCTGCACTAAGCTATTCCTTGGCCCAGAGAGGTTGCTTCTTTGGGCATTTCTTCTGGTGGTCCCATCCTACAAGACCTGACAGATATTGTGGTTGCTCTGTAGTAAGGATATAGTAAGACATACTATAGGAGGAGGTTCTTTCCAGAGAGACACCTTCATCTTTCTGGATTGCTTGCTCAGATAGACAAGAACAGAAAAGTCCCTTCTTCTCTGTCTGTGTTCACTGCCACATTGTTATTCATAGTGGCAGCATATCAGTGGGGTTATGGCTTATGCCAGCATGGTGTGATAGCTTGGAATAAAGCCTCTCTGTTGACCAACCCTAGAATTATAGAATCATAGAATCTCCAACATTGGAAAAGACCTCTAAGATCATCCATTTTAACCATCCACCTACCACCATTATTTCCCACCAAACTATGTACTCCAGTACAACATCTAAACGTGTCTTGAACACCTCCAGGGACGATGACTCCACCGAATCCACAGAGGCTTCAGAAACAGGTGCCTGAAGTGACTTGAATGGAAACTACACCTTGGTTTCACTTCTTCGTTGTATTTTACACAAGGGGAGATGTCCATGTGTTGGTGTCAGAAGCTTGTATTGGCAGGGGGAATTGTAATGAAAGATACGAGGTCAGGGACAGAGACAAAAAATGACTTCACTATGCTGCAGGTGACTAATGGAAGATCTGGGAACAGTACCCATTACTTCCCAATGTGAACTAACCTTGAATGCTCTGTTTAGGAAGAACTGGTTGGGGTTCATTTTTTGGAAGCAAAGAGAAGCAGCAGTGTGCCACGACAGCCTGTTCTGCCCTCGGCCTGGCAGGCTCCTGCTGGCAGCTGCTGCACGTTGGGCCAATACAGGCAGCATCGTGCCTAGAGAGCACAGAGAAAATCTCTCAGGTAGCTCTGAGAAGGGCTCATTTTATTTCATTCTTTCGTGCTCCCCACGAAATCAAAGCAACACATTTCTTTGCAGTGCAGGCCTTTGTCACGTAACAGCAATTTCCCCCCAGCAATCGTTATAGTTTGAGATATAAGAAAATACATATACACAGAGTTGCAGACATAATGAAATCAGAGCCTCCTCATACCATAACGAATCTTCTTCTGGCGACGGGCAGGGAAAAGGAACATGAGAAGGAGATCAAACCACCTATCAACACTACTAGTAACCTCATAGCACTGCTCTGCGCCGTACAGAAGTACATACACAGAACAAAACCCCCAGCAGGAACTTTTTATCTCTGAAAAGGAGTTGGTTTCTATTCGTGTTGCTGCGAAGTGGCTTTTCCACTGGGCAGACTTCTTGCCAGCAGCTCTTGCAGGTCCAGCTGCAGCTCGCAGCCCAGCAGGCCTGCTGGAGACCAGCTCCACATTTCTCGCTGCTCCCATCTATAAATAACATTTCAGATGCCCAGGACACGCAGTCATGCTGTAGGAAAGGTCAGGCACAACCGTCACTGCCCGAAGGGATCGCTCTCCACAACTGCCCCACTGCTGAGGCTCATTTTTGGTCTGCGGCCAACGCTCTGGGCCTTATCAGGCCTGGATCGCGCTGGGAATTTTCTGACAGAACAATTTTATTGGAAAATGCTGATTCATAGACATCAAAATGTTTCATGGAAATGCACAAGATTTTATTAATTTACAAGGAAACCCAGACATTATTTTGATGCACTAGTGACTGGTATGCTGCCAGGGTATCCCATGGCTCCCAGTGTCTGCTTGCAGGACAGCTGTGTCCTTTAGGCTACTTCAAGCACAGGACCCCGACCTCTGCAAAGGCCTCTGATAGCTTCGCTTGGGTCTGGCTCCTGACAACCCTTAAACCTCAGTGGGACATTGACTGTAGGGGCTTGGGGCTCCATGTGCAAAAGCCCTGGGCCACTGTGCGCTTGGGGACTGTTGGCTCTCCCTACCCTTTCTCCTCAGAAAGCAGGACAAACTGTCTGGATTCTTTATAGAAATATGGATGGAAATAGTTTTTTTCCACAATGGCAATAATCCAAGGCCCCTGGCACAGACTTCTCACACTGGACAAACAACTTTTGCCACCTCTGAGCTTTTCTGAAGCAGGAGCTCTCTCCTGCGCCCCTCAGCCTGTCCCAAAATCCCTACCCACAACCTGCCTCCACGCCTCCTGGTTTGCTCCCAGACATCATGAATCTGTGACTCTAGTGAATCACAGACACAACCACTGAGCATACTGCCTTTTCCTGGGGCCAGCTGGGTCTGATCCATCTATGAGCAGAGGTTATCCAGAAATACACTGTCGCCATCTTCTCAGGTTCCTTGGTAGGCCTTCTCCACATGGGTAGAAAATCCTTGAGCTGCAGGACAATGTTTCTCCTCTCCTCTCCTCTCCTCTCCTCTCCTCTCCTCTCCTCTCCTCTCCTCTCCTCTCCTCTCCTCTCCTCTCCTCTCCTCTCCTCTCCTCTCCTCTCCTCTCCTCTCCTCTCCTCTCCTCTCCTCTCCTCTCCTCTCCTCTCCTCTCTTCTCCTCTCCTCTCATCAGTCTGGATAAGAGGAAGCTCAGGGGGATCTCAACAATGTCTATAAACACCTGAACAGAGGATGCGAAGAAGATGGGACCAGGCTCTTTTAATCAGTACCTACTGCCAGGACAAAAGGCAATGGGCACAAACTGGAACATGAGATTCTGCCCAAACAGGAAGCACTTCTTAACAGTGTGTGTGATGGAGCACCAGAACAAGTACCCAGAGAAGGTATGGAGTTTCCCCATGAAGAACTTGAAAAGCCACCTGGACATGGTCCTGAGTGACCTGCTCTGGGTGGCCCTGCTGGAGCAGAGGTTGCACCACCATTGGCCTCCAGAGGTCCCTTCCAATCTAAACCACGCTGTGATCCTGTGATACAACCAATGTGACAGTGCAGAAATCAAATGCCTACATTTACTGCCCTTCCTTTCACACCTCACAAAACATGGGGAGACCTTTCTGTGGGAGGAGGAGTGAATGGATGGCACAGAGAAGCAGATGGAGAGAGGCAGAAATCCCATGGGCTGATGGTGGAGAATGTCTGAACCGTGAGAAAAGTAAGCAGAGCAGAAATGGTGTAACCAGGGCTGCCATACACTCCCATGGGGCTGAGAGGGCACTCAGGGCCACAGCTCAGTCCTCATTGACAGTGCTTCTTGGTCCTGCACCCTCCACAGCCATAGATGAACCACACTGGCTGCCTTAGTGTGAGCAATTGTGCCCAAGAGGAAAGTAAAAATCATTTTTCCAGCCCTAACTCTTCCAGACAGCACTACATCAGCACCCAAGGATGAGTGGCTCCTGGTCCCTTCACTCTCCAGCTGAAGGATGTGAGGGGATGAGTCATTGAAATGCAGCTACATTTCTCTAGGGCTCACCTAATGTTGCTGCTTTCCTGTGAAAGAGAAACAGACCATATTATTCCGAAAACAAAACACGGCGGGGAAAGTCACAGCAGCCCAGAATAAGTGAAAGTCAAAATGCCTGGAACAGGTGAAAAGTGCAGGAAAAGGCTTCTCTGACAAAAACCAAAGAGGAATAGATCTCCGAGATCATTAAGATAAAGGCTGCTTGCCTCTCTGCCAGATCTCAGAGCTTCGCAAAGCTTCACTCGTTCTGACCTCCTCTCCCATCTCCTCTTCCCTCCCCTCAGCCCCCACTGCTCTGCACAGCCGCCTCCATGCAGAGTTTGCTCCACCAGACCATCACACAGGCACAGGAGGGTGGGCAAAGCTGGGGGAGCTGCAGGCAGCTCACTGATAGTGGTGGGGAACCAAAGAGAGAGAAGGAGCTGAACAGCATCTGTGAGAAGCAGAGTCAGAGAGAGATTGTTGCCAAGACAGCATTCCTCAATTTATGGGACAGGAAAGCTTATTAAAGCTAAACAAAGAAAGAAAGAAATTAAGACCTGAAAACAAGATTTGGTCCAAGCAAGGTAACATTCCCATTTGTTTTGCATGTCAGACATCGCACACGATGAACTGTGAAGCTCTGGAAAAGCACAAAGAAGAAAACTTGGTGGTTTTTGGTTTTTGGCTTTTTTTTTTTTTTAATCTTCTGAGTGAATTACAGATTAAACTGTAGATTTCTCCTATTTTTATGGAAATAAATGCAAAGTTATTAAAATGTTCTCAGTCAGCTGTAGCAGGTTATGCTATATATGGTTAACAAACTGACCTGTGCCCACTGCTTCCATAATGCTCTATTGTTGTAACAGGGTTGGCTTGTTGATGCAATCAGAATGGGATTATGTCTTGTGCTGGGTGTTGGGAGTTGATGCAGGTGTGAGCTCTCCAGCTGATACTGCCTGTACTGTCTTATGGCTTTTGCCTGTTCTCAGCAAAGGGATGGCTGCTGTTGGCTGCAGAGAGCTGGCGCTGAAGGAAAGCAGATATGGCAGAAGGGCTCTGTGCTGCTGTGCTGCTCACAGCTTGAGAGGGGTCTGGGTGGACCTGGTGCTGCCCATGCGTTGGCAGCCAGGAAGGACCAGCATGATCCTCTGCTTCCTCTGCCCTTGATCTATCCCAGAGACCAAAATATACCCAAGGCAGGGGCTGGAAGCTGTGTCAGCATCAGTGAGAAGCGAAGGAGAAATCAGCCCCACGTTCTTGGGTCAGATGGAGACAAAGATGTCCCTGGGTTCCCTCTTGACTTGGGGAGTATCAGCAGATCAGGTACTACCTGTGATGGGGCAGCACGGCCTGGCAGAACTTGGGGTTGTGAATTCGTATCTTTCCTTACTCTTGCTTAAGTTGCAAGTATATATATAATATACTTATTATTAGGTCCTGGTAACTTGAACTGATGTTTAAAGACACAGGGCTGGAGCAAAGAGATAACTCTCCTTATTGTTTTCAAAAATGGTAAACATAATTTCTGTTTTTGAAAAAGAGGCCTTATAGATCAGCCAGCGTAACTTCCATCTCCAGAAAAGTGCTGGGACTACTAATGGAGCCAACAAACCTATACTGACACAAATCAAGGAGAAGAAATAAATAGCATTCAGTGAGAATATCAGATCCAGTCCTTCTGTGACACTTGTGGATAGGGAAGAAGCAGCACATGTCATCCATCTTCTCTTTAACAAGGCTGCTGACATGGATGTGACACTCTCAAAAGCTGCTTGAGAAAACATGATCTGTATAAAACTGCTCAAGGTGGTGCTTAAAAAGGCACATGCAGAAGGAGGATCTCACCACGTTGCTACATCACACAAAGTCTCTCTCGTGTGCTATGTTTTCTCCTACAAAGTGGAGTGGACTAATAAGAGAGCGACTTGGAGGGAAGCGTAGGGGCAGATCAAGATTACAATTAGAAATGACTTCTAAGAAGTGCTTAGGATGTGAGGATACTTACAGAAATAAATGCAATGAGATTAACTTAGGAATGACCTACACCACATATATGGCAAAATACCATGCAGCTGTTCACAATGGGTCAAGCTAATTGGTGGTGCAACACAGGTGTGAGAGAGATCAGCTCTGGTGCAGGCTGTGCACATTGCTGAAGCCTCCTGCTCTGCTCTGCTGCGCATGCCCTCAGCTTGGGCTCCACAGAATATCACATGGAGGGAGGTGTGAGTCTGTTGAAGAGAGACCAAGGGTCTGAAGGGAAGGCAAGTCATGCAGAAAGTCAGGTCTCCTAGGGAAGGCTGTGCAACTGAAGGTCAGTTTGGGGAAAACTGGACTGAGGGAGACTTAGCGTCTGGATAGGGAGCTAGGAGAAATGGTTTAGGGGTTTTCTGTAGGTATGGTAAAGGGAGGACGGCTGGACTAGATGATCTTGTAGGTCCTTTCCAACCTTATGATTCTATGATTCTATGAGGGGAACCCTAGTAAAGTTTTAGTTGTAGAAAAGGCAATAGAATTATGGAATCATAGAATCCTTGGAGCTGGAAGAAAGCTTTAAAGGTCATCTAGTCCAGCTCCCCTGCAATGAACAGGGATGTGCACTACTTCACCAGGTGCCCAGAGTCTGATCCAACCTGACCTTTAAAGTCTCCAGGGTTGGGGCACCCACCACATCTCTGGGCAGCCTGTTTCATTGTTTCACTGCCCTTACTATAAAGAAACCAGCATTTTGCTCTGTTACTCTGTTGGGTAAGACTAGAAGTTGAAGGCTTGCACTTCAGGAAGGAGATGAATGGACACTTGTTCAGAGTTGGAATCTCCATCAAAGAAATTCACTAAGAGAAGGATGGACAATCTTATTCCAGGAATAACTAAAGGATAGCAGGCCTTGCATTTGGGCAGGTTTTCAGGTTTCTTCCAGTTGTAGCACGCATGCCCGTTTGGTTGTATGGATTCGTGGGGTGCTCAGTTCCAGGCCTGCGACAGCGCTGCCATGTTTTATATCACTGCCTCCCAGACAGCTTCACCAGCTGAATGCTGTTTCTTGTCTAAGAGAACCCCTTTCACTCAGCCCATCTGTGCTCCTGCTGCATGAGCCATTCTTCATCCCACAGAGATCCTTAGAGAAAGCAGCGGCAAATCCCTGCAGACAGCCCAGAGGCACCTTGGGGACTCAGGCGTTCCAAGAACCCTCTTTCTTGCCTCAAAGCACAGCCCATCCTGGCAGCCTTTGTAAACAACACCAAATGAGAGCTCCCTCTGTTTCTCAGGGGAGCGCAGCGCACGGCAGCGCCAAGGAATGCGGCCTGCTGCGCTTGTTATGGCAGCACCGCCGTGATTTACGCCTGGCGGTAGGCCGCGGCGGAAGTAGCAAATCACCTCCTTCACACAGGCTCAAAAGGCAATTAGACAAATCCAAGGAAGAAATACCCACTGAGGCCATTAAACATCGCATCTTGCTCCTGGTTGTGGAAAGCCCTGCATCACTGAGCGCTGGGTGAGGGAGCTGCGGGACACTGCTTTGGTTTTCCACATTTCTCTGGCTGGATGGAGCAGCCCCAGCCCTGTGTGCACATCTGCCTGAGGTGCCCGCAGACCCAGCGGGTCAATGTCGGGATGGGAATGCTGTGTCTCAGCCTGGACACATCCCGGGCTCTGTGCTTTCTGCTGCAGTTCAGGAGGAGCCGGGAGCCCTGACCCCTCCCTGGCTAAGCTCATGGTTTCTGCTACAAAAGGATCAGGACAGGACTTAGCTCCAAGCACTGCTTTGCCAAACACGATTCTCCCCTGTGCTGGGCAAACAGTGGTACAACAAAGATGCCATCACAAGCACAGCAGCATGCTGTTATCTAAGCAGTGCTGGAGTTTTCAGATGCAAATAGCTTGTTGAGTGAGTTGGACGAAAGTCACAGCTGTAAGTGTTCTTTTCTAACTTCACCGTACAAAAATATCTCTGAATAATAGCATTGCATTTTTCTAAAAATATCCTTTGTTGACTTACAGCAGTACCACATTAAAGCACGGCATTGGATCTCCTTCATTAATGAAATAAGACTCAAAAGTCTCATTAGACGAGTGATTTTCACAGAGTAATTCAGTAAGCTATTTTTAATATTCTCATGGAGCAATGCCAGGAGGATAATATTATGCTCTATAGCAGAGAAATATACTTTCAGACAGATTTGATTGACACTGAAGTGTGCTTGAGTGCTCCCCACAAAGTACCCAAGGAGAGAGCAGCTCTATGGCTAGTGGTGAGAAAACCCTGTCAGAAGGACATCCTGGTTACCACTCCATCAGCTGTGCTCCCCACAGGTACCTGGGGAGGTCAGAATGAAGGGGTGGCTTCTTCTCCCTCTCTCAAAGCATCAGGATGAACCACTGCTGCTGTGCTTTCATACCAGGAGTTCTGCATCTCGCCCAGCTAAAGGGAACTGAAGGAAAACCTCTGCTCTTTACCTGAAGCTCTCATAAACATTGGAATCCTGTCCCTTGCCCAATTTCTAGATGGCGCACACTGCACCTCTTCCAGTGCAATTCTCATCCTAGTTTCTTCTCTCTTCCATGTCTCACCCCTGTCTTTACACACACACACACACACACACACACACACATAGTGCTGCAGTTTTGTACCAGGAACAAGGAGCACAAAACACTGCAGCCCTAACTGACATACAAATGAGCAAAGCAACGCTTCCAAGCAGACTGTGCACCTTCGGTTAAAGCAAAGCACAGGCATGATCTCAGTTTCCTTTCTGCTATGCTGTGACTGCTCCTCTTCACATGATACCTATTTCAGATGGTCCCACACTGCAAGGGGCTATTTCAGGCCTAACGATTGGCTCTTATCAACTTTCAGGCTCATTTTCAGTGGCGCAAATCACTCTGCTGAGTGAGCAAGATTGCAGCACACGTGTCAGGGGCTGCCCGAGGCATTCAAGGCAGAAGGACATTTAAAACCACGTTTCAAACTCTGCTTCAGTGCCTGACAAAGACAGCCTCCTTCAGGGACTCTAGAGCAAAGCTGCTAATTTTTCCCATTGAGTGTCCGAGGCTGCACAGAGCTCAGGGCAGCAGGCATCCATCACAGAGATAAGTGGGATGCTTTAGAGCTTCCAGGTGCATATTTGGATGACAGCAGCCAAAGCTTGGAGAAAACACAACATGCAGATGAGGAGATTGTATTATCCCTTCTGTGGTTTCAACAGAAGCTTCAGAGAATGGGGAAGTCTCACACCTCAGGATAACCTTTCCATTTTGATTCTGTTCCCTGCTGGAAAGTGCCTGCATCCTCCTCTCATCTTTGGTTTTTGTGCAGAGCTCACCTGGGTGGCAGAGACCCCTCATGGCAATGCCAGCACAGGCACTGCCCAACCATTATCTTTACGCAACACACAGAGACTCAGGGTCTGTACAAAGCTCAGGTAATCTGCAAAGCTCCCTCAAATTATTCTCATCTGTCCATCAGATACTGCAAAGTTAAAGTCAAAATCAGCTCTCAGGTTTTATCTGGAAGCCAGCATCATGCTCAGTCTTGGAAGCAATTACCGAGCTAGTACAGCAGACAGGTCAGGGCCTTACACCTAAAAATGATGAAGTGATCATCACAGTCACATCCACTCATCCCTGCCCTTGCCATACCCATCACAGCACTGTAGCTTGACTGTGGCATCTTGGGGTGATGCAGAACCATTCAGAGCTGTACCTGCCTGTGAAAACTTCTCATCAGTACTGAAGACATTCTTAGTCCAAAAGGAGCCTCTTGGCAGCACTATCCCCTGCTTCCAAATGGGCCTCAACTGCAAACAGCTGGTCCTAATTCTGAAACCCCAAGAACCACAGGACGAGACTGCAGCATGCTTGAAAGCACCTTCAGGAATCTCTGGCAAGATCTCCATTGTGACAATGATGTTTATGGACTACATGTATCCATCAGGAAGAGATCTGTCATGTTTACGTTAACGTTACAATTCTTCTTGTTTTGCTAACATCTCTGCTAGTAACTGTGTACCTTCTGAGCACTGCTTCGGTGGTTTGCAAATGCATCCCTGAGCACAGAATGTGCAGTGCTTCTCCTGCTGGCTTCATATGAGCCTTGTAACAGATTTGGACAGCAGTACTGTAACAAATCCACAGCCACCTTGGTCTCCATGCCTGTCACAGTGCAGCAGACCATGGCTGCTCATAGCTGCAGGTGACAGCAGCCCTGGCAGCCCAACGCTTCTGCTGCTTGGGCAATGCTCCTCCAGTTGTGAACAGCCTCAAGCCTGTTCCAGGCTGCTCTGTGGGCCTGCAGTGCTTCTCGCTCCTATTCCCCTTGCAAACACATGGGGCTCATTGCCAGGTTTTATGGATGCATTGTTTGGCCAGCCTTCCGATGCCATCTCATAATTAATAGTGCCTATAATACATCTTGGCCCTTTCTTTTCCTCTTGTCTTTAGAATCCCAGGGTAGCTGGAGGCTACGCCTTGGTGCGAGCAGCACTTCTCAGTGTTTACTTTCACATTTCCAAACAATCTCTTGCATCCTGACCAGTTCAGCCATCCTTGGCTAAACGACATACCGCTGAGGACAATGTCTATTGTCCTGCCTGCTGCTTGCTGGCCAGAGGAGTGCTTCACATCTGGTGTGAGCAGTGTGGGACTGTGGCTTTGGGAGAAGCACCCATAAAAGGAACAAATCAAAGTTTGTTACCTTGAGCTCATCAGTGTTTGGCATTCGTGGGTAACAGCAGTGTGTGCTGAACCTCTAAAAGCCATCTGCAACTGCAATGTCAGGCCCTGCAGCTCCATCAGTGCCTCCTGCGGGTCTCTGTGGGGACCAGGCTACCAAGCAACAGCAGGAAGGTGAGGGTGGTAAGCACAGTGGTGCTGGGAGAGCTCAAAAGAGCCCATGTTCTTAAAGCATGTCCCTTCCTGCAGCCTTGCAAGAGATCACAGAATCACAGAATCACAGAATGACCCGGGTTGGAAGGGACCTCAAGGATCATGTAGTTCCAACCCCCCTGCCTAGCAGGGCCACCAAACATACACCTTTACTAGATCAGGTTGCCCAGAGCCCTGTCCAACCTGGTCTTGAACACCTCCAAGATGACATTGTGGATGCTGAGACAGCTGCCATTTCTGCAAACAGGGTACTGTGTGCTTCACAGTTACTCACAGATGGTGATTTCTTTGCAGAATTTCCAGGATTCTCATTTGATTTTTGATCCTTCCTCTTTGATGGATGTCAAAGTACTGTAAGTAGTAATTAGAGTAGCCTTAAGAGGGAACTCACTGAGATTATTTCCTTCCTCACTGTAAAGAAACAACCATCAAAATCCAGGGAAGTAAAGTAGCAACAGTGCAATTGGGCATGAGGAAATCCATGGCACAGCCCAGACCTCAACTACCAAAATGTTCACAGTCCCAAAGTAGAGCACAGGGAGACAGGGCAGAAGATGGCATCGAAAAGGTGGGAAAGCAGAAACTGCAGCCGTATAGCAAGGAAAGCAGAGGTCTTATTTTGGCCTCTAGAAAAGCCTGGTGAAGTACCTACACTGACCTCTTGTGTCCCTACATCATAGCCTCCAGCCTCTGAGCAGCAGGATTTAGGAGGACAAGGGAGTAAAGACAAGGAAGCAGAGATTTCCTGTTCCTTCTGGAAGCTGTTATGCAGGAGAAGCAATGTCTGTATAGCCCCAGGGTTGCAGCAGTAGCTATGGAGAGATTTTGGTGCTGCTCAGCAGCCTCAGAATGAGCAGCCTTCTCTCTGCAGTATTCTCTATGTCCAAGCCAGAAACAGAGGCCTGTTTTGGCCCTAAATGCATGTATAACAAAGACACAGCTGTGAGCTCCCTCTCTTCTCATTTTAAAAAACACAAGCTGGTTTGCACAGCCCTTTTCCCATCCATGGAGCTGTTCTCCAAACACCACCCCAGCAAAATACTGGGAAGCAGCCACAGTGCCAAACATCTGCATAGACATATTGTGTCAGATGTAACCAGAAGATGATGCAGGACTGGGGATGGATTCCTGGAAGTGCCCTCCACACCCACCCAAAACCAGCCCTGAGAGAGCCGGATCCACAACAAGAAACATGGGAATGGATTGCGAGGGCAGCCTGTGTGCTCCCCTGGGAGCTCGTGCTTGTCTCACCAGCAGAGTGATGGGCACTTAAGGGAGCACCAGGGCAAGCTGAGCTATTGCCACAGGATCATCATGGGCTAGAACTAGTCCAGAGACCTTCCTGGCTGGAGATCAGCTGTGGGACAAGCTCTCTGTCTGTCCCACCTCTCTTTCTGGTGCTCCCCATCTATGAGCTCCATGGCTCTAGGGCACACACCAGGGCCACCTACACTTCACCCTGTACTGCTTCCAGTGCTGACAATCTCCATGGAGTCTGTTAAAAAAAGAGCCTGCACTGCCCCATAGAGAATGTCGTGAGGATGATGTGATCCTGTGTGGTTTCTGTGCCGTTCCTCTGTGAGTTGTGCAGAGATCAGACAGCTCGGAGCGAATTGCCTGTGGTGTTCTGCACCCACACGTGGACATCCATGCTCACAAACACTTGCGCACACAGACGCAGATAGGACTTACGTACTTACTTTCCTCGTTGCCTCTTAATTTAAAACCCCATTCAGAGTGAAAATATCTGTTTCCTCTTTGTGAATGGACAAATCTAACACAGATGGTGTGTTAACTGGAAACATCTTTTGTTCCAATATGTTCATACTTTCATTCTCTTCAAGGACAGAAGGTGCCATTTATGATCCTCTCTTCAGCATTCCTGATCATAGAATCATAGAAATACTTGAGTTGGAAGGGACCAAATGTCCATCCATCAGGTGCTAAGAGCCCCATCCAGCCTGACCCTGGGTGCCTGCAGGGGTGGGACATCCATGACCTCTCTGGGCAATCTGTGCCAGTGCCTCACTACCATATTCTAAATCTCCCCTTATTTCTGGGCTGCGAGGGTGCATTGCTGGCCCATGCCCAGCTTGCCATCCACTAGTGCCTCCAAGTCCTTTTTGGCAGAGCTGCACTTAATCCTTTCATCCCTCACTTTGTATTGCTGGTGGGGGTTGCCATGACCCTGGTTCAGACCTTGCACTTGGACTTGTTGAACTTCTTGAGGTTCCCCTGGGCCCAGTGCTCAGCCTTTCTGTGTCTCTCTGGATGGCATCCCATCCCTTGAGCATGTTGACTGCACCCACAGCTTGGTGTCATCCGCAAGATCTTTATGACTTGGTGATCTCCCCCTAAAAACTGTGACAAGTCACCATCTCTTCCTCTCCTTCCAGACCTATGAAAGCACTAGTTGAAAGGCTATCATTGTAAGCAGTGACGGGTCTGCTGAAATGTGCTGAGGTGGAGCAAAGCTGACTTTCTTTGAATTGCAGTAAAGTCTATGGTGCTTCTTGTCTCTTATGACAACCTTCTGTGACTCCTCTGGAATTCCTGCTCCAAATGAGAGCACTGGGAAACAAAACACGAAGCAAGCACCAGAGAAAGTTTCTTTAAGGTTTCTGCCTAAATTTGTGGTTTCTTCTTACATAGGAATTGACCGTTTGGAAGGAACCCACTAATTTGAGCTGAAAGAGTTCAAGTGTTGCAGCTTACACTAAGCCCCTAGGCAAGCTAATGGACAAATCACCCTGAAGATATATTTAAGCCTCATTTCTTAGCTAAAATACACCCAACTTCTGTTTCCAGACAGACAGAGACAGCATCAGAGATGATTTCCATGTGAGAATCTGAAAATGGCCACAGCTGTCTATGTCTTAACAGTGACCAAAGGAAGAGAGTCAATGGACAGAAAGTGCCTGCAGTCAGAGATCCCGAGTCAGAGATAATATCTACATTTCATTGTTTTCACATGATTTACTGTCCATGTGCAATTCAGTACCTGCAAGAGCACAACCACAAACGGACCAATTTCACATACCCAATATAAGTGCAGCAAGTCCTCTGTAGGAGAGAAAGAGGGAAGTGCACAATGAGAGCACAAGAGCACAACCAACCAGAAGATGCCTTTTCCTACCATTCCCCACTAGATTTCATACTTGGGTATGCACATGCCCACTCATTATAGTGTTGCAAATATCCTCATTGCTTCCAGCAGTACTCACAGGTCCAGAAAGCAACACAGGATGAACCACAACTGTAAATGATGTGAAGCAGACAAAATGGGAGCTCAGCATGGAGACCCTCAGCTCTGGATGCCCCAGTGCAGCAGGGAAAGGAAATCTTGTGATTACTGACACTATTTTACCACAAGCATGGCTACCAGGGAGGACAACAGGCAGAGCATGGATACTGAATGCTGCTCTGATGGTGGTGTCAGGAGACCCAGGACCCCAGGAGATGCCCTTCAGTCACACAATCATGGGATCATAGAATGGTTTGGGTTGGAAGGGACCCCAGTGATCGTCAGGTTCCCTGCCACCCTCTTAACCCTACAGAGAAGGGAACTCTGCCAGGGGAGCATGACCAGGACACCTCTGTGTCCAGTGGGTTTCAGGGCTGGAAGGTGAATGTGGGACTTCACACATGAGAAAAGAAGACTCAAGATGATTCTCAGCCTACCAGACACTTGGCTGCAGGATACAGAGGTGCACCTGTCTGTGGGGGGAGAGCTTTGGAGCCATGTCTGAAGCATCCCCATGTATTAGAAACTGGAAGAAAGCAGTTCTGCAGCAGAGCTCGCTTCCACCAGCCAATTCCTTTACCCTCACTGACTGCAGCTAGCAAGGGCCAGGAGCCAAGAGCAAAGCTGATCATGAGGTGTCAGGAAATGTTTGCCATGACTTTATCCTTAAAATGACCCCTTGTAGATATTTTGTTCAGCCAAAGAAGGTCCTACAAAGTCTCTGTGGGGCACAGAGCAACACAGACCCCCACGGAGGAGTGACATGTCCCTCAGTGAACTCCTGTTTAAGTGACACCTAAATTCCAGATGGCCAGCAAGGAACAGAGTGGGACAACGACTGACTGGGTCCACGGCAGGACCCTTCTCTTCTGCTGCTGCTTCAGTCACTCATCCAGACTGAGCACTTGGGAGACTTCTGAAGTGTGCCAGCAGGTGGGTCACACCTGCCTGCGTGAAAGAAAAAACAAACAGATTCTGGAAACAAATGAACCTCTCAGGGCTTAATAGAAGAGTGATGTGTGAGGTGTTTGTGTAAGTGAGATGCAGCTCCGAACTCTGTTAAGAAAACTGTGCTCTGCGACAAGTATGTTATGAATGATTTGTCCTGAAACCACGCCAACATGTAGGTGCTGCTATCACAACATTCGATGACTTGAACTCACTGTGAGCGTTCTTGCGATAAATCATGGAAAACCTTGCTTGTGCTATCTTTAGTGACTGCAGTGTTTCACAAGTCACTCACAGCTCTAAAAATACAGTTTATATCATTGGATTCCTGGAATTCTTTTAGTTCTTACATTCTGATTTAAGTGGCATTAGAGCTGGGCTGTGCAGTTCAAGGCTGCGGGCTGATATTTCGTTGTGGATTAGATATCACCTGGGTTCAATACAATGTTTGCAATATTTATTTGATTTGGATCCAAAGGTAATTTGGAAAATCTTCGTGTAGATACACCTCGTACCTGGCTATGTGGAACAAGGGCTAGATTTTGTTTGGGACTAGATAGTAATTTAATAACCTTTCCAATATAGAATTAAACTAAAACACATGCTCACCACAAGAGCTGAGAGGACTGCTTAGGGTTTTCTCCCCAAAACCCGCAGATCCCTTTCCTCTCTGGTCTACGCACTCTGATGTTGTGATGACTTCTGGGTCAGACATCTCTCCTTTATTTTTGCTTCACTTACATGTCCTTCATAATAGTTGTTGATTCGGGAACACCAAGAGCAAAAAAGTCTTGACCTCCCACTAGCCTTTCTGGATTTGATTACCAGCTCACGAATGGCTGATAGTTTGAGCAGAATTTAATGCTTTAATTTTCCCTGATAGGGACTACGAAGCACGTTACTTTTTTTCTTTTTCTTTTTAATCCCAACTGGCAGCTCAACAAAGCCCTGCAATAAAAAGCTCCATTTGTGTAATAAACTGTTGTACAATCTACTACTTATGAACACGGGCTCAGAAAATGTGCAACCTTTCTGCACATTACATTAAACACAAACCAGATGGGCACTTGAAAATCCTCCCCTTTGTTGCAAGGGGCTAAAGGAGCTGGTGGTCAGAGGGTCTACTTCACTATACAAATAAACAGAAGAGTTTAACTACATTATTTTCCAAAATCAGCAATGGGAAACCTATGTGGAAACATTATGAGCAGTTAGCAAATGCTGCTGAACTGGAGTAGGCACAAACTCTTCAGTTCTCTTAAACGCAACTGCCTAAATGGCAGTGGTAGGGTCCATCTCACACAGCTTTCCTGCTAGTGGCCTCTGGCCCCATGCCTACAGACCAGATACGCAGACTGCAGCCAAAGCTCTGACACTCAAACAAGGCTACACACTGTCACACTTGGAGAAACAAGTGGGCAAAATTAAACTCTTAAATGAATTAAACCCCAACACATCTCAGCCAGAGCTGGTCATGTAAAGTCCAACAGTCATTGGAGAGAAGTGGAAACCTCCAGCGGGGACTGAGTCCATTATGAGCAGGGTTTCAAAGGCAGAGAAACCTCATCAGATCAGACAGACTTCATATTTAGGTAACTCTCTAACTGAATTTTATCTCACACTTGGAGTCCTAGAGACTGGGAACAAGGGATTGCAGCACTGAACCGAGGACTTTGCTATATCTGGTTGTACCAGAAGATGCCCAACACCTCACACAAGTACTGAAACAGCTTTTGGGGAGCTCGATAGCAAGTAGCTCCTTCATGTCCTCTCATCCCTACTGATTACAAGAGGTACCAAAATTCTTTCCGAAATCTACCTGTCCAAATTGACACTGGCAGAGATACTTGGCTAAAGCAATTTGCAGGGCTTGTGTTCTCACTACTTTCCCTGGGGAGGTGTGCACATAGGAGATGCACAGTGTACAGATAGTTTTGATAGAAGCCAGTGAAGATGAGCAGAAAAAAGTGTTGTACAGGTGTTCCCATGGTAAGGATGCCACAAATAAAGAAGAGGTGTGCAGCATGGTGAGATGAGATGGGATGAGATTGGATTGGATGGAAAGCAGGATATTATCCTGAAGAAAATGACCCTGGGATCATTGATTCTTTAGAATGTTATCACTGGCCCTAGTGTCAAGACCCAAGAAGGTTAGGTGGGGTGGAAGGGAAAAGTAGCTTATAAATCATGAGGCTTAAAGTATTGTCAGAAACTCTTACCTCACCAGTGTGCAGCTCAGTTCATTACTGAGACTGGGTGGAACATTTGCTGAGGGTAAAGTTGCCTTGTTGAGCTCAAAATGACCTCTCTTGGCAAGGCAACGTGCAACAGCTCATAGTACTCAGCCAAGAAGCATACACAGTGGCTACGCTGGGAGGCCTAGTAGAGCTCATCTCTAAATCCAATATTATTAGTGACTTTCAGAAGGCCCACAGCCATGTTTTCCTTAGGCTCTTCCAAAACAGCTGTTCACAGCTCTGCTCAGTTCAGGCCAGCGTGGCCCAGAACTTAGGAGGAGAAGATGTCATTGAGCACTTAAACACCATGGCCTATGGGACTGGGCACAGTTTTAGTACGTCATGTCTGAAGGACAGCCTGACAATGTACCTTTCTATAGAGAAAGGACAGAGACTGGGAAGGCAGGTGTCAGGACTCCTGCTCGGTGTTTGTGTACCAGTATCCTCTGTTCTGAGCATATGTATCCAGTCCTGGGTTTTTGTAGGTCCTGCTGGATGGACTTTCTCCTTTCTCAAAGGTGATTTATTTTTACAAACTTAAATGAAATCTCCTTAGACATTTCTGAATAATACAAGAGTTAAAAAGACTATTTTCCTATTTAAAGATATTCTAGCTAGACTGTTTTCATTAAATCAAAGTTAAGTCAAATAAAGACTATGATTTGAAAGTTCAGACTCAGGCAGGAGCTCTGAAGAGCTGTGGCCCTGGGAGATGGGTGTCTGTCCAAGAGCACTGAACCCCACAGATCACCAGCTGGAGGGCTCCACTGGGAAGTGCATGGGACACCCAGTCTTCTCAGAGGTGATGAGATGAAACGCAGTAGGACTGATGGCTACAGGTGGTGTTTATATTCCCTTCCTTCCCATCATCCTCAGCCACTGTCCCGTTCAGTGGTATAGTCTTGGATGGTGGATCCCTGCTCCCTCCTGCTACTTTCTTCCATGCATTTATGGGTATGGAGGAGAATGGCAAATACACCTGCACAGATAACATTCAGGGGCTGGGAGACAAGCAGACAGAGACTTGTTCTTTTTCCCCTTAGCAATCCCACAGGTACTGACCTTCCCTCCTACAACAGGAGACAGGATGGAAATTCCCTGCTGTAACAACCCAATGAAGGGTACCAAGCTGACAAGGAGGCTCGGCCTCCAGGCTGTAAATCTGCTTCAGGACTCTGTGGTGGCTCCCAGGGCCAAGGCAGGTGACTGCTGCGTACCCTGCAGAGGATCACCCGCAGAGCTGGGGATGCCACCATTACTCATTTCCCTGCTGAATGCTGATTAGGTGGCTCCACAAGTCCAGCAGGAACTGTCCCATCAGGGAACATGACATCAAAGGCAGGCCTGGGCATCACACGAGATGTGCGACTCTTGGCAGGCCCACTTGTTCCTGAGATGATGTGAGATGAAAGGAGATGAACAGGGTCAGTAGGAAGAGCTAAGCTCTCACATTATCTGAGTCTGCTAGAGAAAGGGAAAAAACAGCAAAAAGAGGAAAGCTAAGGGCTGGAGGGATTCCCAGCCTGTGCAAACAACCCATGCAGGAATGGAGCCATGTCCTGGTGGACCACCAAGCTGATGGCCATGCAGGGCACGAGTCTCCAAGAAACAGGAATTGGAAAGCTGTAGAGCAAATATGAACTTTATGCATCACCAGGCAGTCTTAACTTTGTCCTTTCACTGGTCCACATCATTGTTGCCTTTGGTATCATGTTATCTTAAGAATACTTCGATATCTGAGACCGTAGGAAAGAAGTACACTCATTGGCGTAACTTAATCGGACTATGGGCAGAGTTTGGGCCTGATTTTCTGCTGTGTTATTCCAGCCTGACATTGCCATGATGTCATCATTTGGATTATTTCTGATTTATAGTGATGGAGAAAAATTGGGTCCTCTAAAATAATGCAAACAATCAAAGACACAAAGCAAAAATAGTGCCTTCAAGCTGCACTTTCACATTGCATGATATTTTGAACTCTTAATATTGAAAGCCTTAGAGTGCACAAAGAGGAATTGTCTTCATTTCTTATAATATACAGTTGTCTGAAAGAAATGGCAAACAGCTCATCAGCCTGAATATCCTTTGCATGGCTGAATTGTGTTGCTTTTCTTTTTCTATCAGTCTTCTTCCAACAGATCTCCTCTGAAACCTGAATCAACATCTGCCAATACGACTAATCTCTGGACACATGGCCAAGGAAACAAAAATGATCCTTGCAGAGGCCCAGGCCAAGTTCATTGATCTGAAGCAAATTTGCTGAACACGAGATTACTTGAAGCACTCAGTACTCTTTGAGAGCAGAACAAGTCTATCAGTATGTTTGCAACCAAAACCCTGCTCCACTGACCAACCTCACACCACACTTACTCCCCAACAAATTCCATTATTATCATCAGAACATCAGCCTCTTCCTAAGACCTTGAAATGCTACGTTTCAGCCTCAAATTACAGCAAGCACTTGGATGCAAAGAGCATGACAGCTACCACATGGCTGACCTCGGTACTTAAGCATGACAAGAAATATTAAGCTGAGGAGCCCCTTCCATTACATCCTAAAATGCTGCCGCCAGAAATACCTTCAAAAACACCACAGAAAAAATACTGATGAGCCACAACCCAGCATACACGAGAGGTGCCACTCAGCACTGATCCAGTTGTACATGCTCACTTTCCCCCTCTTGCTGCCACTGAGAGGCACTCACCATTCTTCCGCTCTGCAAAGGGGGGTGGCTGGAGCTTGGTGCCATCCCTCACTTCACCCACAGCCTTTTCTTTGGGTGCCTTCTCTTCCTCATTTCCACTTGGTGCACTTTTGTGGTCCGAGCGATCCTGTTTGATCACACCATTCATCACCGTGCCTGTACGGACCGGTCCAGATTCTGCCCGCTCCACTTTGGATGCTCAAATAGAGAACCAGACACCAAAGTGACCTCTGGAAGAGAAGAAGAGCAGGTAAGAATGAAACTCCCAATCAGCCCTCGGGAGAGTTAACGAAGACTGGTGTTTGTAAAGCAATCAGATCACAGACATGCGTTAGCAACATTTCAGAGGAAGGCTTCAGGATTTGCTTGATTCTGTCCACCGTGCCTGCTGGGTCTGCATCCTTGGCTGCTCTGCTGGATGAATTTCCAAGCATAAGCACCGGATATCTGCAGAAAGCCAGGGGTGTTGTGAAAAAACACAGTCATGGGGAATCCGCCTGAGAGAGCACTTGAACTGTTCGAAATGCAGAACAGATCTATAAATGGAGAACAACCTTTTTTTATGTAAGGCTCTGGTTAGCTGAGCAAACTGGGTGATGGAATTAGTGCACACAGCACAGAGAAGGCTGCTCATTGCATGGTACAGGCAGTGAAAGAGAAACAGCTAACAGCAGCTAGGCTTTATGTCAGAACACGTACCAACACCCTGCAAAGTGAAATATGCATGCAAAATTATTCTTTGAGTAACATACATAGTGCAGGTAAGGCCTTTATGAAGAATTTCACAAGATTAGGTAACAGTTGTTGAGAGTTCTTGAAGGACGAGAAGGTTTGTTTGTTTGTTTGCTACATTGCTCTGCTATGAGTTTTAATCAGGGTTTGTCAAAAATGCTTCAGGAAAACTCCCAGGAAATTCATGTTACACCACCACAAAACATAGAGAGAAGGAGGGAGCTTCACTTGGTGGCACTGATACCTCACTGGAGGGAAGGGACGGGTCCAGATCACGCCAAAAGTCTTTGTGGGGTGCATGGGAGGAGCTGCTGACACTAAGAGCAGCACAAAGCTTCAAGAATCGTTGAGAATCGACTGTTTTGACAAAAAAGAAAGAAAAAAAATAAAAGCCCATTCAGATGCTAAGTGAAAGTGAATGCCTGTAAAAATCAGCACCAGCTCCTAATGAGTCCCATCAGGAAAGAGCTGAGGAGAGCTAAAAAAGGTCATTTGCAGAGAACAAGAATAGAAAAGTGCAAGATTGATTCAGTGATAAAATCTGATTTAATACAAAAAAACTTACCAATTTACTGTATAAGGAAGTAAGAATAGTGTGTTGTATACGATACCATCTCCTCCACGCTACGTATGCCAGGACTTTCTCACACCCCTCTTCCTACCCTGCACCGCTCAGATTTTGCCATCTGCTTTCTCCTTCTATCCACCTCTCTGCCCTCCCCAGCCTGCCCTTACCTCTGCACTGGCCACATCCCATTGGCAGCAGGTCAGTCTGTGTCTCTCTGTCCTGCTTTGTGCTGCAGTTCATTGCCAGGTGAGACTGTCCAGACAGGCAGTGGGTGCCATGTCCTTGAAGACACTCAAGGTCAGGCTGGATGGGGCTCTGAGCCCTGATGGAGCTGTGGATGTCATTGCCAATTGCACTATTTGATCTGGTCCCTTCCAACTCAAATGATTCTATGAGTTCATGCAGTGCCCATGCAGTGTTTGGAGAGGAAGTCCTAGATGTGCCTGTGCCTCTTTACTGCTTTGCAGATGGGACATAAGCTGTCCCCATGTGCAGCCCCTGGGACTGACTGTATCCTTACCCAGCCCTGGTGGCTGGGCTCTGAAGTAAAATGCAGAACCTTGCTCAATCAGATTCCAGTTCTTACCTAAGCAAAACCCCTCACCAGTCCCTCCCTTCTTGTTCTTCCCACCACTGCCTTTCCCACTGGTCTTTGCAGCCCTTTCCCCATCTCCTACGCACAGTATTTTCTACCTAAGCTTGTCATGCTACATGCTACACATGGCCGTGCCCTGGAAACAGCCCTGCAGGCACCCAGACGGGCCATGGATTTGTTTCATACCAAATCCTTGAACTGATGTTCTCAGTTTCCAAGTCCAAGTGAGCATTTTTTAGCTCCCTTGGGCATCTCATGTTCTCCTGCCTAGTGGTGTGGTTGCTGTGCACTGCCCCATCCCCATTGCTGTACACCCATCACTGGCGGCTGTAGGGCTGTAGACCCACTTTGGCAGCATTATCTCCAAAGTTTTCCATTCAATTCATGACTAACGTGGAGCATGCAATAAATGTTTACATTACTACTTCAAAATGTACATTTTTTGACTTTTAGAAGTTGCTGATATAATGCATCTTTCCAGTGGAACAGTGGGTGATGACAGGACAATCCAGCAAACTGCATCTGCTTACAAAAATGAGACTTTGTTCAACTGAACACTAAATCTTTGATAAATTAGTCGGGGCTTTGGTGACGTACATGTTGAACCAATATGACAGTTTTATATGGATTATTATTATTAATGTTTTTGAAAAATAGAGAGCGTGAGCCAGACATCCAGTGCTGGAGCTGCAAGACCACCAGCAGAGGCAAGAGTCTTTCAGGAAGGCTTCTTCCAGGCACTGCGTACAATCGTTTTGCACTCAGAGCATATGCAACATTTTAATTTGCAGTGATTGTACCGAACTCCTTTCTGTCTGAGCCAGGAGGTCACGCTGCGGCCCCGGCCATGCGTGCTTTCACAACACACTCAAGTACCGCTGGTTCAATGGTGTTTTTTTGTTGTTGTTGTTTGGTGTGGTTTTTTTTTCATGAAGTCAAATCTGGCCTCAAAACATCCCACACTGTTCACTCACTTCAGCCTGAACTGACTGTATTTATAAAGCTTAAGCACACTTTTGAGCCTCAGAGCATATCTCCCATCGACCACTACTGCCAACACATAAATTGCAAGGCCATACACAGTACAGGCTGTCCCCCATCTCCTCCTGCCTATAAATATTAAATTCATAAAGCTGGACTACCCTGGTAGCTTGTGGGTGCTTGCTTCCACAACACTGGCTATCCCCTGAGGCTAGGTTTGTAAGGATCAGTTCTGCACAAGTCTGATGATACAAGAGGAGCAGCTGAGGGAACTAGGATTGTTCAGCCTGGAGGAGGTTTAGGGGAGACGTTATTTCTTTCTATGACTGCTTGAAAGGAGGTTGTGGAGAAGTGGGGAATGGCATCTTCTCTCAGGTTAACAGAGATAGGAAAAGAAGTGACGGCCTCAAGTTGTACTAAGGGAGGTTCAAATTGGATATTAGGAAAAAATTCTTATCAGATAGAGTGGCGAGGCATTGGAATGGGCTGCCATGGAGGTGGCTGTGTCACACTGTTCCTGGTGGTGTTCAAAGAACATGGAGATGTGGCAGTGAGGGACATGGTTTGGTAGACATGGTGGGGATGGGCTGATGGTCAGACTAGATGATCTTAGAGGTCTTTTCTAACCTCAATGGTTTTACAGTTCTTTGATTCTATGTGTGCACAGAAATAAAGGCTCAGATGGGGTTCAGGTTGTGACCATTTCCCGAGTACTTTGGCACTTAAATCTAGTGTCTCCTGAGAGCTACCCTTGTTGGGCTGGAAGGAGAACCATGAGCACATCCTGCATTGCCAGATCTTTTCCTGGGGTAGATCAGGCAGATCTGCAATGGCCAGACAGTTCATCTCCTGTGTGGCTTTTCCGGAAAACCCACAGACTCCCCATCAGATGCAACACGTGCACCTCACTGCCACTTCCTAGTGCTCTTTCTGCCAAAGCTGAGGGCATGGGAACACCACCCTTCAACATGAATGGAGAAGAGAGAGACAACATACCGGCCATGGCATCCCCAAGGCTGGAGATGGA
The DNA here is from genome assembly GCF_039878825.1 of Excalfactoria chinensis. Lineage (NCBI taxonomy): Eukaryota > Metazoa > Chordata > Aves > Galliformes > Phasianidae > Excalfactoria > Excalfactoria chinensis. Next base: position 787,338 of record NC_092841.1, read on the forward strand.
TGCTGAACTGAAGATTGAACCCTGCATCCCTTGGATACCTGTCTGCCCTGGATCAGTGACTTGCAAGGTGGCTGCAACACCCTTGGACACAGCCTTCTTCCCACTGTTGCAGCAGCAGGTAATGTGGTAACACACCCAGCCATGGTGCTCACCAGTTGTCCCATCTCCCCAGATGGTGCAGTGCCCACAGACACCAACAAGTGCCATTTGAATTCACCCAGCATTAGCTGGAGGAAGAACTCAAGCCCCCAGTCACCTATACAGGTAGCCTCAGGCTCTGCACATTGCTCTGGGTTTGTCAGAGCTGGAAAGGAGCTGTTTTCCCACAGTGCAAAACTTCCCGTGATTTTAATAATTTTTCCTTATCCCAAATGGGGATAAAATAAACATGAGGGGGAAAAAAATAAAGAAAAAGATAGAAAGATAGAAAGATGGAAGGAAGGATGGAAGGAAGGAAGGATGGAAGGAAGGAAGGAAGGAAGGAAGGAAGGAAGGAAGGAAGGAAGGAAGGAAGGAAGGAAGGAAGGAAGGAAGGAAGGAAGGAAGGAAGGAAGGAAGGAAGGAAGGAAGGAAGGAAGGGTGGGTAGCAGGTCAGTCCTGAATTTTCACAGTATAATTTTAGAATATTTTAATCTTTAAAAATGTTTAACCTCTTCTTAGTAAAATTAACAAAACCAATAAGATTAAAACTGGTTTTAAGAAGTGGGGGGGGGGGAAATGGAAGAAAAAGAGGAAGAAAAGAATGAGTCTCCTTAGAGTAGCATCTGTCACACCAACCATGCAGCACTCCAGGTGTGTTCTGTTGCTAAGCAGAACAATTTGGGACACTTCTGCCTTGCTGACAGTCCGGGTACAGATCCTACAGGGCACAGATGCTGTGGTAGCTGGACTGGTAGCATCTGCATAGGCATGAGACCCATATTTAGACACCTGGCTCCTGCCTGCAGCTTGCACAGGGTGAGGCACAACACCTGGAACAAACATTGCTTCTTGCCACCAGGAATGGCCCAATGAAAGGCACTGCCAGAAGGCCAGACCATCCCTTATGTCGCTGAGATGCAACATCCATGGCTTTGCTCAAGACGGACCTCTATGCCTAATCTTGTTCACTTTCCATCTTCTCATCTTTTTCCCTGTGTCACCTTCTGCATGCACCAAGACAGGGATAAGCAGAGCTTACATTTCCTCAGATACTGGATCCATCTAAATCCTCCCCTGCTTTCCTGTTTGCCCTGTCAGCTGTTGAAGTGGAAGTAAATGCATTTGTCTCTAATGCACGTGCAGTGCTTCTTAGGCAATCCTGACCCACCATAAAACTTTAAATACCCAAAGAGAAAAACCAGGAGAGAGATGTTCAGAGATGCAGTTCAGCCTTATCAAATTCTTCACGTGTTTGTTGTGGTGTGTTTGTATTCCTGGGCTTCTGCTTGCAGGAATGCTGCTGATAAAACCATCTCACTAAACATGGACGCTGTGTGTTCTAGCTGATGTTTACAGTGCTCAGACAGTAAGAGCAGCCCTGGATTCCTGCAGGCAGAAGTCCCATGGACATTTGCACTAATTTTGCCATGGATGCTGATCAAACACTGCTATGTACAAGTTCCAGCAGGACCCTGCCTGGTCTTCCTTCGAGCCATGTTTCATCTGGCAAAGCAGATGAGAACTCTGAGTGCTCACCCCACAATCAGAACAACAAGAGACCTTTGCTCCTCTGAGACCAGCCTGGGGCTGCGAGGGAATTTACCATAACCATGAGTTTGCTGTTTTCCTTGCAGATGATGTCCTCTTTGCACGATTCCCCTCACTGAACTCCCTCACGCCTGCTGAGGATGCAGAAAGCCCCATCCTGTAATGGAGCAGAGTGCAGTGGCACTGTGCGGAGCCCACAGGCTCTTTCCCACAGATCTGTGCATTCCTCCCGTGCCCCGGAGCAGTGACCTGCTCACCATCCCATCCTCCACACAGGGAGCTCTGCTCAGGAGGACTGCCTGGAAAGGCAGCCAGGAGACTTCCTCAGCAAATGGAAAACAAACCAAGGAAACCTGCCACCATCCTGGACACCCCCCCTCTCCACCAATGAGCTATTTTATGCTGCTTTTTGTGCAAGTCCCGCATGGAACCAATGCCAAGACTCCGTGAACAAAGCCGTGCGAACACGATGCCATAAAATCTTCACTCAAGGCAAATTCTCCCAGTGTTTGGTCACATTCTGATCCCCACGCTTAGCAAACTTTGCCAACTCTTCACACCCCCAGGGATTCTAGGGTAGTATCTCCTTCCCAGGCTCCACATTCCCAGTGCTGATATCTGCTACAAGATGCCCAAAGGCTATGGGGCCAGAGATGTCAGCAGTGAGTCCTGTGATGGAAGATGGCAGCTGTCTTTGTTCAAGACATCTCCTGGCCTTCAGCCTGTGGAGGATGATGATAGATATGGGCTGTTCTCAGGAGAACATCTCACCTCTGCCCTCAGCCCTATCCCCTCTAGCTATTTTCAAAAGGAGTGATTTCTCCTTCATTTTTCGTTGAATGGAGCTTTAAGTGGTGAAAAATGACAGAGGAAGTGGTGATTAGGAAACAGGTCATTAATCCAGATCCTCTCAGGACCCACATCTCCTTCAGCCGTGTAAACAAACTGAGAATATCTAGGACAAAACCAGGCAAAAATTAAATGCTTCTGCAATAACTGATCTCCAAGGCGGTCTGAACAGTGAACAGATCCATTGGTGCTAATTCATTGAGAAGGCGTTCCCTGATTGTGCATCCATTTTCATAGGACATTTCTGGAACCAAAAAGCCCATCCTAGGATGGACACTTCATATATAAAGCAATTTACTATACTGCAGTAGCACTCACAGTGACCTATTCATTTGGTGAGGGCACACCACGTGCCGCACTGCAAGTATTTTCATGATGTGGTCACAAAGAGAAAATGAGAAGAACCTTAAAAACGAGGCTGGATGACGGTGATTTGTCATAGCGTGATGTGATGACCGCTGGAAAGAAGTGAGGCTGCCAATGATGTAGTCACAGTGACATTTTAGCAACAGGTATCTCTCTGAAGGCCACCCTTTGGGGGGCTCTGACTGTCAGCAGGACATCCGAAGGTCTTTGAGTCTTCTGATCCACAGCAGTTTGGAACAAAGTCTTTCTTTGCTCTGAATGGCATTTATCACAGCCCTGGACACCCACACCCAGCATACAATTTCTCCCTGCATCGCTCAGAGATGGCACATTGCCCTCCTGATGTGGTTGGGAATGAAAACCTGAGCACTAGTCAACCACGCTGCACAGGAGAGCTGGGAGTTTGGAGGAATTTGGAGGAGCCATAAGAGTAAAATTCCATTTCTGGATGTCAAGGACAGAGAACATGTGTTCATGTTGACACAGCTGAACACTCAGCTCCTCAGCTCCTGCTCTTTTACAGACCTTACTCAGGTCTGGCCATGGCAATAGCTCTGACCAGGCATGGATGGCAGTTCCAGGGTTGGTTCTTTGGCCAAAGCTACAACACAGCTCCAGTAGTTCCCCGAAGTGCAGTGCAGTGAATGGAGAAGTTGTGGTGAAAGCTGAGCCACAAACAAAGTCATCACAGTCAGCCACAGCCTCTGCCTGACCATGGGGAGCCCCGGGCAAGGCACAGGGGTTAGCAGCCCTCATTGCATGTGTGCTGTACTTCTGCCCCTGCCTGGAGGTTAGCAGTACTTAAGGACTGCAGTTCATTTACTACCTGGCAGTTACCGCCAGTTCTTAGCACTGTTGATATATCCGGGGCTATTTCCCAGCGAAGTAGTCTGCTGGAAATACTACTGTATTTCTGGACAACACATGCACATAGTTCTGAGTTAGATAAAACTCCTCCTTATGAATCTGGTCCATGCTCATAGTTTTCAAAGCAATCTTGAAATAAACTTAAAAATCATAAAATAAGCAATTATATTCCAAGTATGCTAAAAAGCAGATATTCACCTCAAATTTGTTATTGCTGCTTGTTCTGTTTGTAAAAGCACTTTTAGGCTAATCTTATGAATTGTCCAGGTCTGAGTCACAAGTCCTGTATGCTGGGGCTGGTGATGTTGGGATCACACTGGGTGCAACCCACTGGGTGCAGAGACCTGCACACATGGGGTCAGCACCCTTCCCAAAAGCCTTCATTGGCTGAGTTGCCAAGTCACAGATCTGATGGTCACAGAATGATTATGTTTTATCTTTCAATGAAGTATGGAAAGTTCCTGAGGCCATCCCTTACAGCTTACCCATCCTGTTTTGAGTTTTGTGGGCACAAATGCTCAGAATCTAGGCTATGTTTTCACATAGCTAAGCATGCAGAAAAGAAAACACTGAAAAGAGCTATCCTGGACTCAGACACTCGCAGTCCTCATCAGAAAGCTGGTGGGGGCTCCTGCCAGGCTGCTTGGTCTATGAGGGACCCTGCAGCACCAAACTGAAATACCAGCTGAGGTCCCTCAGCCACATGGTCCAATGCAGAGCAGCTTCTGTCATTTGAATGTCTTCGGCTATTGTTGCACTATTTAATCCTGTCCTAATTTTGTGGCATCTGTGGTTTTTGTCTGATCTTCATCTCCTATTTTGTTGCATTTTAGGAACATAATAAAATCTTTCAAAAAGACTGAAAACACGGCAGAGATCTGAAATGGAAAACGAGTGCAAAGTGGGCCCATGCCTCTCTATTAGATGCCAGAAGGAAGGGAAGACATCAAACCCACAGTGACAAACACCATTAATAAAGTGATGAAGGCAGAGGTGCAACTGGAGGCAGAGGCAGCTCATGTGCCTGAGATGTCCCTTGGTCCAGCATGGGGGCCTTGCCAGCTGCAGTTGGCTCAGGGAGCATTCAGTGAGTGGGAAAGGCCACAGGCTGACTAGAAAGGCTTTGGGAAAGATCCCAGCCTGCTGGCAGAGGCCCCGTACCCAAGCAATATGTTCCCACTGCAACAGGCACTGACCTGAGCCTGAGCACACGGTGCTCGCTGGGTGGGTCAGGCCCAGATGGGCCCTGTGCATTGCCTCTATAACACTGTGGTTGTGGGCCTGAGCAGTGAACATGACTGATGATGGGGGTCACATCCAACTTTTGCTGTTCAGCCTTTAGACCTCCACTGCACACTGCAGCTTCATTCCAGAGCCATTGCATTCACAGAATCACAGAACTGTAGGGGTTGGAAGGGACCTCTAGAGATCATCGAGTCCAACCCCCCTGCCAAAGCAGGCTTCCATCCCATTCTCCATCAGAGTCACAAGTGGTCTCAGAAACAGCACGTAAATGTCCTTTGTGGTCATGGTTGGAATATAATAACCCTCAGGACGTCCTAGAGGCCCACAGGCTGTGCTAGAATGGCTGTGACTGCAGAAACCAATCTGGGCAGTAGGCACCAGGCCAGTGGCTCTAGCTAGAACCATGCTGTGAGGGTCATCTCTCCAGAGCCCTGTACTCCCCAGACACAGCTGTGGATCAGTGCTGAGCTCTGCAGAGATCTCCAGGGCTCATTTTCCTGAAAATGCATTTCTACAACTTCATATCACATGCAGTGTGACTGGAAACCATGAATGGAACATGGGTGGAGCTGACACAAACAGGAAATGGCTTTAGGACTTGTGTGAAGGACTGTTTCAGTCATTCCCTCTATAGGTTTTAAGCATCCATTATGACCTGGGCCCCAGGAAGCTGCCAGATTGAATGTGGCTATGTCTGGGATGGTCTTCATTCTCTTGGATTTACTCATTGCTGTATGGACCAAAAGGCTCAGGCCATGTCATCACAACCAGCCTAGGATTGCCAAGGAGAGGCCCTCTGAATCCCTATTCGGATTGGTAACTTTTTGTTACGAATGAGAACCATCTTGAGGTAAAAGAAGTATCCCATGATCTCGCAGCATGCTGCAGGACACACGGGTACCCATTTTGAATGGGGTGAACCCAAGATTGATGTCACTCAGCAGGAGGGTCACTCATTCACTGCAGTGAACGATTCCTAAAAACCTTCATGAGCTGAGGAAAGGCTGCACATCTAAGCTCTGAAGTAGATCCAAGTAGCTACAGGACAGATTGATAGATATGGAAGAGGGACACAGGACTAGGGAATCGGCATCATTCTTTGGCTCTGATCCTCAACAATAACCTCAGTGAACAAAGAAGGTTTCACAGCCCAGAAAGTCAGCCATGTCTTGGGCTGTGTCAAAAGAAGTGTGTTCAATAAGGTGAGGGCAGTGATCCTTCCCCTCAGCTGTGTGCTGTGAGACCTCACCTGGAGCATTGCATCCAGATGGGGAGTCCTCAGCACAGAAGAGACATGGACCTGCTGGAGTGCATCCAGAGCAGAGCTGTAAAAAGGTCCCAGGGATGGAACACCTCCCCTGTCAGGACAGGCTGAGAGAGCTGGGGCTGTCCAGACTGGAGAAGAAAAGGTCTGGGGAGACCTGAAAGTGGCCTATCAATATCTAAAGAGAAATGCTGCATGACTGCAGGTCTATGAACACATTACTGAAAATGCATGAGCAACACACCTTACCCAGGCACACAGGAGTGCTGTGACACAAGGGATGCAGTGTATTGGATTCAGCTCATATCTCTGGCCAAAACAGGACACTACAGGAAAAAAAACAACCAAGCTCCTTTCTGCATTCCAGAAGCCAGAGCTACACTAAGGGGAAAGAAAACTGGTGATTCAAACACAACTAAATAAAGCTCCTAAGTATGAGGATGATAAAATATAGAGCAATAGAGAGAATCAAGAATGGATAATCACCTCTGTTTAGCATTCTCCTGGAGATACAAGCAACTGAAATATTCTGGATTTAATTTTTCACTCCAGGATCATTCCTGTCATATCATAAAATCCCCTCCATTAGCTTATCAAGCTCCATCTAGAAACAATGTAGGCTTTTTGCCCCTACTTTCCAGTTTGGAAGGCTGTTCAAGAATGTCATTCTTTTATTAGCTAGAAAATTTAATCTATCCACCAGTCTAAATTTATTTTCAAAATCACTCAGACTCGAAGCACCATGCCAGTAACCAAAAAGGGCGATGTTTAGGTAAATACAGGTGGGGTTGTTGCAAGAGACCAGGCTTGGCATTAACTGGAGCTCCATGCCTAGTTGTCACTCTTATCACTCGTCCCTCTTTTTTCAGTGGCCATGACCTACAACTCCTTGAAACACCTGAAAATTCATTTCTCTGGCTGTGAGGTAAAGGATCAGAAAATACACAGTAAGAGTGTGCAGAACGTACAGACTCATTCATCATGAGTAAAACTGATGCCAGGAAAAAATGATTATCCCACAGCTGCACACAGATAAATACCAGTACTTCCATGCTGAATCCAGATTCCTTTTTGGATACCCTTTCTGAAGAAGCTGAGCCTAACTTGAAAAGGACACATGCACATCTACAAGACTAGATGCAGTGAAGTTTCCCCACTGATGGTTTTGACTCTATCCTGTCATTAGGACCTTTGGGAAGAGGTGTCTAGAGCTGAGAGAGGAAATCTCTCCGATTTCATCAAGTACCCCAGAAACATCACAAACAGTGGCACCTCTGGATGCAATGGTGAGGATGCACGTAGAGTACTGAGTTCTTTTCTGAGGCCCCAATACAAGGGAGACATAGACATACTGGTAAGAGTCCAAGAGTGAGCTACTGAGATGACAAAAGGACTGGAGCACCTCTGCTGTGATGAGAAACTAAGAGAGCTGGGACTTTCCAGCCTGGAGAAGAGAAAGCTTAGGGGGATGTTATCAATGCCTATAAATACCTAAAAGAAGATACAGCAAAGATGAGGACAGGCACATTTCAGAGGTGCCCAGTGCCAGAACAAGAGAGAATGGGCACAAACATAAGAAGTTCCATCTGAACATCAGGACTTGACTGTTCTGGTGACAGAGCAAAACAGAAAAGGTTGCCTAGAGAGGTTGTAGATTCTCCCTCATTTGATATCTTCAAAAGCCACCTGGGACAACTTCTAGGGCTCTAGATGGCCCTGCTTGGGTAAGGTTTGGACCAGATGACCTCCAGAAGTCCCTTACAATCTCAGCCTTTCTATGAAACATCAGACCCAGGTAAGACTGGATTTTCAGGACATTTTTCTGGCAAGTTTCCTCCCCAAAAGATTCTTTAAAAATCCAGCTGTTATAGGATACAAGTGTACAGAAATAATAAGCAAAGGGTAGGTTGGTTTTAATGAAGGCAGAAGACAGGAAATCATGCTGGTCAACACGGTTATACAGATAAGGCAACAGAAACAGAGATTTTCCTTGTAATGCCCAATTACTCAAAGCACTAAAAAAGAAACCTAACACTGGAGAGCTACAGAACGATATGCAGATATCGAGTGACTGAGTGATAAAAGGCAAATGCAAAGCAAAGTCCATGGGGAAGAACAATCCAGACAGAGTGGAAAAATTGATCAAAAGAGAAATAAAACTTCTCACGTAGTTTATAGTTAAACAGAAGAACTCTTTGCTGCACGATGCTGCACAGTATTTGATGTCTTCCATCACGGGTGTTAGGCCTGGTTAGAGAAGCCCCTGAGGAACAGATTATTAGAAAACAGTTTGTAGGAAGAAGGATCCTCAGGCATTCAGTAATCTCCTCAAGCTACATGCCCACCATTGGGGAACAGACTGACCCATCTTCTGACCACACTACATTCATTTTTATTCTCCCAGACAATGTCTTCCACGAATGAATGCGCTGCCATGACTGCCCTTCAAATTCAGTTCATGGCACAGTGGAGCACAGGCAGGAAAGAGATCCATGCATGGATCAGGCAAGGATGTAGATATGTGGCAAGGGCTCTCAGGGCCTGGCAGGGCAGGATGGGGATCAATGCGCCAGGCACAGCTAATGCTCCAAAGCTGTGAGGAGATCTCTGGCCCCACCACATCCCCTGGCTGCCAAACTCCCTTGCTGCCAAAATTCCTCAGAGCTACTTGCTAAATAATGGAATCTAAATTTCCGCCTTCTTGTGGCAAAGTTAAAAAAAAAACATTAAAATTAACCAAATTATACCCTGGTCTAAACAAAGGAGGGCTGGGGCTGCCAATTTCACAATTATCCCAAATGGCTCTTAATATGACACAGATAAATACTTTCCAATTACCCAATGGAACAAAGCTGCCCTGGGGGAAATGGAGAACAATATACTACGGGGGCCAGAGACCCAGGAGATTAAGGATTTACACTCTACTCATCCTGCTGTAATCCACAAACAGCAGGGGAGGACGCAGCAGATGAGAGCCCATCCTCACCCAAGCTGTGGTCTGGCTGGTTAGGGCCATTTCCCCAGCAGTACATGGACATGGGGACACCAGGGAATGAGTATGGAAGAGGACTCTGCAGCTTTTGATAAGAAAACTGGAGGTGGGCTAAAGGCTACCAGCTGGCTGCAAGGTGCTCTGCCACAGGATCTTCTAATGTACGGTGCTTTGCCACAAGGTGCTATGGCTCTCCAGCTCTGTCTGACACCTCTGTTCTGTGCAGCACATGAGGGAGTGCAGTGTGATCTCTGTCCTGGTGCACACAGAGAGTGAAGGAAGCAGCTTGGTGCTGTGACAAATGCTGCTGGCGTTCCACACATACATTATGAACATGCTCTGGGCTGCTCCTGGGTCTCCTCCTGCCCACAGAAGCCACACAGTGAGAAAACATGGGTTTTAAATCAGGAGGAGGTATCTCTAGAACTGGGAAGAGTGATGCTCATCCCCAGACTGCCTTGTGTGCTGAGAAGCATCCTTGAACAGCTCTTGGCACTGTTTGCTTGTTTTCTGGTCCTCACTGACAGTGAACTGTCTCTTGCAGTTTTTCTCTTTAAAGATGGTAGCTCACAGTCTTTCACCACCACTCTATGATTTCTTTACTCTGGTGGTACTTTCTGGCCTTGCCAGCATCTCTGCTCTCACAGCTTTCTCTGTTATAGAAGAGGTGTCCTGAGACTGAAGCTCACCTCAAAAGCAAGTATGTCTGGGAATATAGGAATATCACAGTCCCGTACTCTATATGCCTTGCTGGACTCCACAGAAACCAGGAACAAGCCTTACAAACAAATGATTTTGGTGAAAAATAAGTGTGGTCTTCCTTTGATGGACCAGATGCTGATCTGACTCCAAGGTTCCCTTAAGCCACCATTTTTCAGCTTTTCCATGAACCCAGGAGAGCTACACACAACTGTCTTTGCACCTGAACAGACTCTCCTGTGACACATCTCTCTCACACATGGTGGCAGGGCCTCATGGCCCAGTGGATGGGCTGAAAGCAGCATGGCTGTATTAAACACAGCTGTGCCCTGGTTGAAGGCCCTGAGCAGGGGGCCAGGCCCAAATGGGAGCTGGACCAGGGACAGCCAGAAGCAGCCCAGTGGGTGACATGCTATGAGTGAGACCAGTGGGCAGCTGAGCCCTGAGAACAGGAACAAAGCCCTTCTCTTTCCACAAAGGCACCAAGATCCACCTGTAACCTCAGGTAAGTCCCAAAGCCCTTCCCAGAGAGCCGAAGTGCAAAGTGCTACAACCATTAATGCACAGGGATGATGCAGAGGTCGGTTACCTTAGAAACACACTGAGGGGTAATTTTCTGATTCGTATCAGATCCAGAACCAATGCTTTAAAATTACATACAGGCTTGTTGTTTTGGTAGAGTAACCGAAAGCAGATGCTGGAAGGAGCGAGCAGCCAGCAAGAAGTGTAAGGACTCCCCGTGGGTGTGCACAGCACAGCACAGGGAAACAACCAGCCTGAGGAAGGATTTTCTTGCTACCTAAATGACTGCCAGGGCCCTGTCCTCTCCCACCTCTCCGTTCCTTCGTCCCCAGGGACAGAGCACACCACACAGGTGTTCTGCAGGCATTTCTTCCCCTGGCATGGCTGTTATTGGTGCTCCTGTGAACTCCCTGCGCAGGATGGATGTATGATATTCAACAACACATGCTGCCTGCCTGCTTGGGAAAGCTCTGCAAAGCAGCTCCACATACTTCTTGCGCTGCCAATTTGTGCCTGGCACATATGCTTGGCTCATCCTGCAGCCTATGCAGCTGAACCCCTGAGCCAGCTGAAGCCCCCTGCCTGCAGCATAGTCCTCCATGCCATACCAGCTCTGCACCAGCTCACCCAGGAGCTCTGCCCTGTGCTTGGGAAGCTGGTTTAGGCACAAGGATGCACAGCTCCTTCCCAAACAGCCCTGTCCTCTTGCTGTGCATACTTTCCTTTCCCAAGGACAATCCACATGTCACAACATGTCATGGTTAGGATGGACTTTCCCCAGTGCTAGCCTTACCCCACCTGCCTGCAGAGGCTGTGGTTACTGCACTGAGCCCATGCCATGGGATACGTACAAGAGCTGAGGGGTGCACAGGGACGACCAGCAGGCTGCCTGAAGGACCAGGAGCACTGTGACCAGGAGCACTCTGCATCACCCTGAATTCTTCTAAGCCAGAACCTCAGGCAGACCTTTGAAGTCCCCAGTCACTGATCTGCCTTATCGTGGATTTCTCTAATCTGATCACAGTTCTTAGGCAAGATATACACATCCCTGCTGACTGCAAGGCTCTCAGCAGCATGCTGCAGGGTGTAGCAGAGGAAGGGAGTGTGCTGGGAGAGGCTGCGGTGCTGGTGCAGCATTAGGGGGGTGGAGAGCTGAGTGAAGAAAGCAAACAATGAAGAAAAGAAGGAATGAATACATTGTTCTGGTCACTAAATCACAGCGTGCAGAAGCAGCTTTCGGGGATGCTTTCTTGTAAGTGAAGTATCTGCTTCCAGTGCCAGGTCAGTCTCTACAAGGCAGAGCTACCTGTGCTGCAGTAGGAGCTCCTTCCCATTACAGGCAGCTTTTGTGCCACCTCAGGCTGGTTTCAGACCTGAGCTGGGAAGGAGATGGTAAAGGACAAGGCTGAATCTGCCTAGTGGAAACTCCATTGATTACTTGGTGCCGTACCTTCCCGACATCATGAACACCTCAGCCCCAGGGGAAAATCTGGGTTCTATCAGCTCTTATAAGCAAGTGTTTCAAAAGGTTTACAGAAAAGTAAAGTAAACAGAACTCTGAGTAACAAAAGAGCCCCGTTTATGCATTCTTTGATTCACTGTAAAGGATGGTGTAAACTGACTTTTTAACCAAGCATTAGGCAAGATTTGGGCCCCCGCCATTATATAATAAACAGTGACATGGCTATATTAAAATATTTACTTAATGCACTGAAGTGACTTATAGTATGAGTGGCTACTCAATAGGATGGCCTAAGTGTTAAGGCGTCAGGTGCCATCGCCTGTATAAATATTCTGTGTGCACTTGTTTATAGGAAAACCCCATCTGGATTTGGCTAAAACAGCAGACACCCTGCTGACCCCAGTTTTTGCTATTGGAAAATATAACACAAGTGTTCACTCATCTAGAATAACAGCAGCGGTTAAGTGCCATCTGACAGACAGAAGGGTATTGGCTTTTCTCAATAGACAGCAGGCTTGGTGCTGTGAAGGGCTTCATGGCAACAGCTCCCCAAGATTTACAGCATCCTATGGACCAGAAGCTGAGGGCTCTGCCTCCCCTGTCACAGTCTTTGGCAGATAGGAGGCATCAAAAAGATTCAGATACCCCAAAACTTGCTGAAACAGAGGCAGGCTGTGCCACACTGTGAGGAAATAGGCAATCAGGTCCTCTGCCCCATCCACCTGGCTGCTGGGAAATATTAAGCAGAATCTGACTGTGATATTCACCCACGTGTATGTGCCCAATGGAAGAAGGGTCTGAGGCCGTGTAAAGCAAAAGAGCTATTCATTGTCTCTTCCCAGATTAGTGATCAACACCCTTCAGGAACCATGGAGGCTTCAAGGTTAGGGCAAGCCTCTGTTAACCAGTCCTGGATGTATATTTTTTGGAGCAGATTAGGCTTAAGCCAATTGTAACCAACCCTACAAGGAACAAAGGATGGAAAAGCAAGAGTAACTTCCTAGACAAACCCAGGTAGGGACTCTCCATCACTGCTCAACCCTGGTTCTTCTCAACAGCCGTGGTCTGATTTTTGTTCTGTATTTTGCAAGCTTGTCTGTCCGTGATATGTCTGCCTAGATGCCTGAGGTGGCTGGGCACCTCTGCACACAAAAAAGACCATGAGAAGGTCATACAGCCTGCAAATACTTAGAGTGCTTTCAGTAAAGTCATTGGAAGAGGTTATGTTTGTGGAACTGTAGCCTGGGTGGGAAATGCTCTCTGAGCTGTGCCTCCCAGCAGAGCATTTCATAGGCTTGATAGATGCAATTCAGTGTTTCACAAATATAGCTAGGAAAAGCAGAAATTTCAGCCAACAGAGCCACAATGACCAAACTCTGGAGGAGCAGTATGCCTGTAGCACTTTACCACCTCTGAGCTGGCAGTGGGAGCAGGCAGCGAGAGGACCCTGCCAGGGCTTTCCTCAGCTCTTTGCTGGTGGGCAAAGAACAGTGGGATGTAGGAATCCTGCAGGCTGGAAGGGAGAGGTCTCTGCTCCCAGCTCCTGTCTCTCCCAGCTTTTCTCACGTCTTGACTTCAGAGCCTATGACTGCCAATGCTGAAACTTCTGTCTCCACTTCGGCTCCCTGAGTAGTAACTGGTGTTCTGGTGACCTCTAGACATGTCTAGGCCAAACTTCTGCTCAAAGAAGGGCTAATATAAACATGAAATCAAGGCACGTCTTTGTATAGCTGGGTCCTGAACACCTGCAATGAAGGAAATGCCATGCAGGGATTCAGTTCTGACCTACTTCCCTTTTAAACCTCTTTGGGACACCCACTGCTCCCAGGTCAGCTGGGCCTGGCCTCTGCCATCAGCAAAGGCTCTTGCTGTTTCAGCTTTCAGTTCAAGCTACAAAGCCTTCCTGCCTTCAGCTCTCCACATGCTCTCAGAACTCTCAAATGGGATGCACAAGTGACTGGGGCTCTTGGTTTGAAAGCCTCATGCCAGCTGGGCTTTCCTCCTTCAAGCAGACATGAAGCTGCCAGACAGATGGCATTTCAGGTTGCCAAATAAAATCTACTAAGTTAGTGAAAGAATTTTCCATTGGAAGAGAGATCTAAAGGAAAATTTATGGCTCTCCACAGAGCTCTGTGTCCCATGGTCTGACTACGGGCAGTGGTGTGAGAACTCAACACAGGGATACACATCTCCTCCCCTTGGTCAGTCCTGCAGGAGGCAGCAGCTGGCTGAAGGAACCAACCTGAAGGTTCTGCATGACATTAGTAGTATCAAGAAACCCCCATTCTGATGTGACCTTGAGAGAAAGGTTCCCTTTGGCTAACAGGCTCTGGACAACAGGTTGACCTTGCTATCCTCCTGGGTTAGCACACCAGCAGCCCAGTACTTAAAGCATAATTGCTGACCCATCCTCAGCCATCTCCTAAGGAACTTTAGTTACCTCACTGCTTTCACAGTGGCTTTACATCAGTCTAACATCTATTCCTGCCATGCTATGAACTTCCTGCTCTTCCCAGTTTATGATCAGTCACCAAAGCAGTAAATAATCCTCCCTCTGCTGCACCATTCTGCTAATTGGCTGTGTTCTTCAGGAGCACCCCTTGTTTAATTCACTACAGACAGACACCAGATAATAACAACCACTGACCATGCTTACTACCTTGCATTGCACCCAGCCCTCACTGGAGCCATCTCTCCTCTACGAGTATATAATTATGGACAGTGATGGTAAAATATCTACAGTATTAAGTTATTTGACAGTTACTGTTTCTCTCCACTCGTAATACACATATGAGCACAAAAGAAGTGAACTGCTCAGACATGATGTTTTTTCTTGACAGATACATGTCAGCTGGCTGCCACACCTCTCGTCTCTGAGTCCAGCTCTAGTCCAGTTTCCTAACAGATATACAGAAATTCAGCAAAATTTTATCAGGCCTAGCTGAGATGAAAATGAGTGGATTTTGCTTATTTAAGCACTCATAAACTGATTCTTTTCTTGCTTTGTCCACATCTTCTCCTCTTTGTAGCTAGTTAATTGCATTAATCACTTCATTGAAGTTAATCACTCTAGCAACAACTGAAGCAAAGAAAGCACTGAACAATTTCATCTGTTGTCATCTCTCCATTTGTGCAAAGGCTCGCTTTCTTTGACTTTCCCATCAGCCCAGGAGGAAACTGCAACTAGGCGGCCTTGCAACCTGCTGAAGAAAAGCAGTGACTTTCCTATGGGGGAAGCCATGACAGCATGTAGCAGATGTTGGTAGCGTGGACCACAGCAGTGCTGGACAGACTCCCTCCCACCCAGCACACATCCACCCAGGATCCAGCTGTTGCTCCGATGTCTCCACCCACCTCACCAGATTGCAGAGGGCTGAAAGTTGTAAAAACTCCCCGAATCCGAGCCTGCAGCTCTTCCAGGTTTGTTTTTCCCTCCTCTACCCCTACCACTATTCCTTTCCCCTGTCTTCCAAGCTGTAATTATGTAGCAATTCGGGTAGTATAAATACAATCCAACTCTCATATCCCGTCAGACAACACTTAGCAGAGCAAACCTGCCTGCGGAGTGCTGGCATGGTGGCTGCGCGCTCGCGCTGTGCATTGCACTATCTTTACGAGTAGGATAGTTTAGTCTAGTACCCTTTCTGTTGTATAACACCATCACACATGGGGTCAGGATGTAGAGATGACAGCAGCCTTACCATGTACTGGGGTTGTGAATTGATGAGATACCAACTGAACTTTCGTGCAGGAAGGATTGTGTTTGTCAGCCCCCTGCATGCTGCAGGAGAGCAGACATAAATCCTTAGGCGCACGTTTTGTTGCTTACAAGAACATGCTTCCCGGGGCTGCTACAGCTGTGAACATGTGAGTGCAGAGAGACTTCTCACCTGACCACACAACTGCAGCAGAAAGAGGAGGGCTACTGTGGAATGAAGTAGACGTGTCCTGCAGTGACCCAGCAGGAAATGCTGTGCCAGGAGTGGTGCAGGTTTGGGGAAGGCAAGGCTTCCTTTCATCTCCCACCATCACAGCTGTGTGGACTGGCACAGCTGGGCTCTCACTCCAAGAAGCCTGTGATTGCCTGATCCCTGCCCCATACCTTGCAGGTAATAGAAATGAGGAGCATGTGCTGCCTGCTTGGATCTAAAGTCACCCACCAGAGATGGACCCTGAGGATGCGGGCTGCAGGCTTAGAGCCCAATGTTAGATGAATGTCGGGTAGGCAAGAAACTCTGTAATGGTTTCATTCAAAACCACAGCATTTCCATCAGAACAGAGCTGTTCTGCTCCAGGAGGCATCCCAGAGAAGGGCTACAATGCTGAGTGTGATAGCACTGAGGAAAAGACAACAGAGAATGTGGAACTGGTGGGAAAGATTGGGACAATGGAAAGACTGATAAAAAAGGAAAGAAGAAACACAACTGCTGTAGGCAGAGAATAGTTCTGAGCCCCTAATGCGGCTGCTTCATGCCTTCTGTGAGTCCTCACTTGTAATCAGTAAGCACTGGAATAATGCTATTGCCTACAACAGCATTATGTAAAACACGTAAAACATTTTAACTAGATCTCCCGTAGAATATTTTTATGAAAACATAAAATGAAACAAAACACACACATCTGCTAATAATGCAGTTTGAATGTTTTACAGCAGCCTTTCAGTACCTAACAGGGGCCTACAAGAAAGCTGGGAAAGGACCCTTTATCAGGGAGTGTAGTGACGGGACAAGGGTAACAGTTTTGATTAGATGATAAAGGAAATAAAGTGTTCCCAACAAGGCTGGTGAGGCTGTGGTTGCCTCATTATGCTGGCTGTCATCTTGACACTTCCCTGCCATTGGGGCAAGTAAGCTGGTAAGTTTTGGTGGCAGCTCTTTGCAGATGGCTCAGCCCCACTACTACTGAGCCCCATCACTTGGAAAGTGCACCTGGAGTGAACGTGTGCACAATGCTCCTGGGAGATGCACTGTTCATCCCATCTCAGCCTACCCATTCACATGGAGCTGCAGCCAAGAATCACAGTCTAGCACACCCTTCCAGTCTCCAAATGCAGGTTTTGGCATGTTCCTGCTCTCCAGACCTAACACTCTTTTTCTCTGACAGTCCTGAAAGGTTGACTACCATGGCAGAAGCTGCCATACTTGCAACTAGCCCCCCTGTGTGACACAGAGATTCTGCCTAGCTGCAGAGGCAGCTGCGCTGGCTGCTGGAAGGAATCTGGCTGTACCAGAAGCTGTCCTCCAGGCTGAGCTCTTCCAGACCCTGTGGCGTGTGCATTCCTAAAGCTCAGCCTGGCCAGCTATGTTCTGAGGGCAATCTGCTGCTCAGTGCAGATTTGGCACTGGCTTTCTGAGGAATGACACCTCCATGCAGGAGCTGAGATGTTGACTTTCTGCACTCCCTCTTTTGTATGCAGGGAGGTGACCCGGAGCTGCACACACCAGTTGCTGTCCACTTAAGTTTTCAAGAGCATCAGCCTGGAAGGGTTCCTGACTTCAGTGGTGGTTCAGAAGCAACAGTCCTCTGATTTCAAAGAGATTTTCATCACTAAATCCTCTTCACCTAGCAGCCGCTAAAAGAATATTAACAGGTGGGTCCTTTGTTTCTCAGAGAATGAAAATGTAATCCTGATCAGACAGCACAGACTCACAATTAGAAACTTACTTCCCATGAGCAGACGAAAGCATGTACAGATTGTAGCCCTCTTTTCATTTCACTTCCAAGCTCAGAAGACAAACCTGAGAGCGCAGTATGGTGAATCTGCCATGGCAGGGATGCCAGAGCCCTGATTTGGAGGTCTCCAGCTGCCTGGGCTGCTCTGGGACTCAGCAGAGATCTTTCATAGAATCATAGAATCACAAGGTTGGAAAGGACTTACAAGATCATCCAGTCCAAACATCCTCCCATTACCATTGCTACCACAGCCACTAAACCATATCTTGTAGCTCTTCATCCAGATGCCTCTTGAACACAACCAGGGATGGCGACTCCACCACCTCCCTGGGCAGCCATTCCAGTGCCTGACCACTCTGGGTAAGAGAAAAAGTTGTTCCTTAAGTCTAATCTAAACCTCATCTGGTACAACTTGCGGCCATTTCCTCAGGTCCTGTTCGTTGCCTTGGAGAAGAGGCCAAACCCCTCCTCATCACAACCTCCCTTCAGGAAGTTGTAGAGTGTGATGAGGTCTCCCTCCTTCAGAAGCAATGTATTACAAGACTCAAGTTTCCAGAGCCACCTCCTTCCCCGTGGCACTGGAACACAGAAGTGCAAGGTGAGGTCTAGGTGATGGATAGAAAAACTGAGCTCCAGTATTTATCCATGGCCTTTGGCATCTTCTTAGTCATTTATGGGAAGCTCTCACTTCTTTGTGAATTTTCAGCTTCCATCTTTGGGGTGCAGAGGAGACCCCACCTGTTCATGCAGAGAGCCAACAGACCTTCAGTCTGCTAATGGCTCTCACTAGTGCTAGGAATAAGTCTGCAGTTACCCAAGCACTAGTATGAGCAGACAAAGCTATGGATTTCTACTGGCTACATCTATGGGGCTAAGCAGGAAACTTCTCCTGTGAGAGACAACTGAGCAGTGGTGCACTGCCTTGTGTTCCCTGGGGAAAAGAATGGGACAAAAACTCTTTCATTAGCTCTACTGTCTAATTCCCCCAAATGCTTATACATGGGATTAGATGTCTGCTACCAAGGCTAAAAGTCCAGATGGCCAGTGTTGCACTTCTTAGTACTCCATTTCATTCTTGTACAGACCAAATTTACCCTGCTTAAACTGAGCATGTCAGCTGGTGTCTAAAATTAGGAGTGCTGCCACGTTGAGTCTTCTTCCTGGTCAACAGCAAGAGACAGATCTTCCTTAGGGGTAGAATCATAGAATCATCTAGGTTGGAAAAGATCCCTAAGATCATCAAGTTCAACCATCAATCTCACACTACCGAGTCCACCATTAAACCATCTCCCTGAGCACCATATCCACACTTCTTTAAAATACCTTTAGGGACAGACACCACCACTTCCCTGGACAGCCCGTTCCAATGAATAACCAACCTTTCCATGAAGAAATTGTTCCCAGTATCCAATCTAAACCTCCCCTCACACAGCTTGAGGCTATTATTTCCTCATATCCTAAATAGTCTGGGCTCTGGTACCCAAAGACAAGTGCCACTTTGAGTTGCCCAGATTATCACCCTGAAATCAGTTGGGATAGAACTGCAGGGACTCAGTGCCCAGTAGTGGCCTGCTCTGAAATGTGTGTTTGTCCATTCCTTTCCAAGGAGAACTGCATACTGTAACAGATCTGATAACTCTGAATGGTTCTTCCCTGCTGCTTCAGGCAATAAACTTGTCCCAGGCCAGTCGGTACAAAATCTCCAAGCGACTACTTTATCATTCTTGAAGCAGTGGATTCATGTCTTGCAGAACAACCTCCAGGTCATTCTCTCTCTTAGGATTGTAGCAGGGCAATGTAGACTCAACAGATTCTAAAGATCTAGAATCCCACCAGAACTGCTGCTGCCCAGGCACTAATTTATAATGGGGCAACCCAGATGGGAAGCAGCTCTGCAGAAAAGGACCTGCGGATCCCAATGGACACCAAATTGAACATAAACCAGCATTCTGCCCTTACTGCAAAGAAACACTGGTATCCTAGGCTGCACTGGGCAAAGTATTGCCAGCAAGTTGAAGGAGATGATCTTTTCCCTCTGCTCAGCAATACTGAGTACACACCTGGAGTGCTGCCAGTTCTGGGCCCCCAATTCGAGAGACACATAAACATACTGGTAAGAGTCCAAAAAAAAGGATACAAAGATGATGAAGAGATTGGAGTCTCTCTCATAGTAAGAATGGCTGAGAGCTGGGACTACTCAGTATGGAGAAGGCTCAGTTTGAATCTCATAAACGTCTGTAATACCTGAAGGGAAGGTGCAAGGAAGATGGAGCCAGTCTCTTTTCAGTGGTGCACAGTGAAAGGATACGAAGTAAAGGACACAAAATGGAACACAGGAGGTTTTGTCTAAATACCAGGAAGCACTTCTGTGCTGTAAGGATGACTGAGCCATTGATCAAAGTGCCCACAGAAACTGTAGAGTCTCCCTCCTTGGAGATCTTCAAAAGCTGCTTGGACACCGGCCTAGGCAATCTACTTGAGCAAGGGGATTGCTTCAGCTGATCCTTTGTCCCTTCCAACCTCAACCAGCCTGTAATTCAGATGTCCACCGTGTTGATCTGTGCAGTGAAGAGGGAACATTTTATGGACAAGACTGGTGGTAGTTACCAGACAAAGATGATGTCCAGGTCTACCACTGTTCTGCCATGTGCCCCTGGGTATGTTCCTTCACCCCTCTTTGTTCCCTGCATGAGCTGCACACTTAAGGGACAAAGGTATATCCCATCTACTTTCATACAATGCCTATTAAAAAGAAATTGGCTATGATAGAGGTTTCAAAGCTTGATCTAAGTACCTTTTTTCCCTCAGATTCCTGGGTTTCCAGCTAGTTTCTATTCAGACTGTCTGAACTGGAACTTTTCAAATGTTTATAATGTGCCCAAATTTGGGCATCTTTTCTCTAGGATATTACAAGCACATCTTGACATACACACCACCACCATCTCTGCCAAATGTCCTGTTCCATAGCTTGCATGTGCTGGAGCTTCTCAAAACAAAAGTCATATGAATCTAGGAAAATGGGCAAAATCAATTCGTAGTCACTAATCTCGTTCTTTGATGCAACTTAAGTGATCTCAGTGCCATGTTTCAAACAAAATCAGCACGGTGCAGATGCATGTTATGAGGAATCCTAGTCCTGAGTGTTCATCGGTTATTAACAAATAAAGATAGACCTTTGTGTTGAGAAATGACCTGAGCTGCAAAGGTTGTTACTCACACTGTTTATCATTAACAACAAGCCACACTTTATTCTTATATTTTATATCTAAGCTTCAGTTGCCTTGAACTTAGATTTTGTTTACTTCAGAAGTACCAATCGCTCTGTAAAGGGTGTCAGTAATGCCCAAATCCAGGACTTTTTGTGTATGCTATTGGAAGAATTAGAGTTGTCAAAACACTATTTCTTTATCGCGGCATGAGATTGCATTTGGTATGCCCAAATCAGTCAAGACAGGCCTTCACCTGTAATTGCGTTTGCTAGTCCTATGACCATCATGCAATGATGTTTTGTTCCTGGAAGACTCTTTCATCTTCCAGCTGGAGCTGGTCCTGATAAACAGAATGACAAACAGAGGAGCACCACGGTACTTTGGTTCCTGTTTGCACATATGGATTCTCCTAAGCACTCTGTGATACCCTCTGCTCAATGCAGCTCCACTCTCGCTGTACTCCTGTTTCTGCTTTAGTTTCCACAACTGAACCAGCACATGGATGCCTCTAACAAGAATAATTAAGGAAGGTGATCTCTGAGCTGAAATGTTTTAATAGCCCACGCTGCAGCTGGTGGGTGAGATTTTAATATTGAAAATGCACCTTGCAATGGGATATGGCATGCATCCTGTCTGGGACCAGAAATACCTTGTTTCCCTGTCTGTCTGTGGGAGCAGACTGAGGCAGGACCTGGGCGTATGGACCTACCTGGAGTACCGTCAAAGGGCACAGGCTTGAATTTCTGGTACATATACAGCATGCAAACGTTTTGAGGGTCAAGAATTGTTCAGTGACAGAGATTAATTGAAGATCATAGACAAATTCAAGACAGTCACCACCTGCTCGCAGTCAAATAATAGGAAGATGCAGGCAAAATTGTCACATCTGTTCAATAATTAATTGTTGACCTTTTCTACGGCTGAACCCCTGGAGCAATCCCTCTGCCTGCACCACGTAAACACCCTGATGGTCTGTGTAGACTGAGAATGCTGCACCTTTCATTGCTGTTTAGCTCAGCGAGACATGCAATGTTTCAAACTGCCACTAAATGGTTTGCGTTTCTGCCCCAGTATAAACTTGTTTGAATACAATTCAGCTTTCCATGCTGTGCTCTGGATGCTGCAATGCCTGCTGTACCAGGAGCTGCTCTCTGAAGCCTCCCATCGGTGCTCAGCTTGGTCATTCTCAGCAGCTCCGTGCAGGGTCTGACACTTCTGAGCTGCCTGATTCTCAGCCAGGGCAAAGTAACTGCAGGGGAGGTCAAGTTTCAGCAGATTTTACACACAGCAGTGCCGTGATTGGTATTACAGAATCAAGAGACCTTAAGGTTTATTTTGCACTTAATACATTTGTTTGTCATTTCCTCCCTCCTTTCCTTCCCTTTTCCTCCCCACCTTCGTTTCCTGAGGTGATATCTTGAGGGGAAATGGCCTCAAGTTGCGCCAGGGCAAGTTCAGGTTGGATATTAGGAAGAACTTCTTTACAGAAAGGGTGGTTAGGTACTGGAATAGGCTCCCCAGGGAGGTGGTTGAATCGCCATCCCTGGATGTGTTTAAGAGCCGTTTGGATGTGGTACTCAGGGATATGATTTAGCAGAGGTTGGTTTTTTTTTTTTTGTTTGTTTTTTTTTTAGAGATGGGGTACTGGTTGGGCTGCGGTTGGACTTGATGATCTTCAAGGTCTTTTCCAACCTGGATAATTCTATGATTCTATGATTATCCTGAATCTCATTGTTCCATTGCTTGACCACCCTCTCACCTTTCTGTGCCTCCACCATTAATACCAGACTGTTGCAAGTGGTGTTTGCAGCACAGCCATCAGGTACGGCTGCAGGATGCTCCATTTGGTGCTGCAAGAGAGAGAAATGCACAGCCTGGGGATGCCCTCCTCTCCAGCAATCAGAGATGACCTGTGGGCCTGCAGGTGAGTGCCTGCAGCCAGATCAACCTGCAGGATGAAAATGTCTTCTTCACCCAGAGGGGAAGGCACAGAGCTGAGCAGGAGCAGCAACACAGCTTCACAAGCCAACGGGAGAGAGCTGTGAAGGGGTCAGAGGGTGAAGATCACCCCCAAATCTGGTCCTACCGAGATAGAGGATTCCCTTAATCCATTAATCCCTTCTCCAGTTCTGTGGTACCATGGGGTCAGTGTACACTTGACATGATTAAAGTACTGCAAGAACAAAACGCTAATAAATAACTTTTATATTCTTCATTTCTTCAGTTGTAACATATATAAGAGAGATAAAACGAGCCCTCTAAGGATCCAGCCTTAGCTCTTATCTTCTGTTTGAACCGTTAAGTGCCAGCTTGGTTATTACTCATGCTCTTGACATTGAAGTTTTCCCTTGAGCAGTAACTCTTGTGCTGAGGTTGCTGTGAGTAATCTCTGGGATTTAGGCAGCTGCGTGCTCAGGCAAACACTCACCGACAGAGCTCAGCCCTGATGCCTGCTCGCCTTCCCTCTGCTAAGCCCCACCGGAGCTGGCTTTGACCCATTCCGTCCACTTGCATTGACATTCAGGAACTGAATCAGTGAAGGAAAGACCTAGAGGCACAAGGACATCTCCATTCACAGAGCCAGGCCCTGTGCCCTTGACTGCACAGACCAGCAATAATCACCAACCCACTGGGCTGTGGTGACTGGGAGGTGTCCTTCCTGGCCGGCTGGGATGAGGCTCAGTTGGCTTTGGAGTAATTAACAGCAGATTCAGTAGCAGATTTTCCTGGAAGGCTGGTATCGGGGATGCTGAATTAATACTGCAGGTGTGAGGTTCGTGTACACCAGCCAGGATGTAACCAGCATACAAGGAAAAATTAGATGCTTTTAACAGCTCTTCTGATATTACCCTACAAGGGGGAGCAGCAAGCAGCAGGCTGTGAAGAGCTGGTGTGCTCTGGCTGTGGAGTCTTCAGGGCCACTGAGAGTAATGACTTCGGCTATGTCCCTGCATCCTCTGCTTCCTACTCACTCGGGATCACACTGTGTTCCCAGTGTCATTCAGTTCACAGGGACTCATCTCTAGTGAATAGAAATAGATCTTACCACAGGAAACCAAGAGTCTGCTGTCTGTCAGGTCCATCAGGGTTCGGTCTGCTACATCCCACCCTGAGGAAGAGAGCCCAGTTTGCCTCCTGAGCGGACACCTGACACAGGCTGTAGAGTAAGGCCAATCATCCTCCTAGATGTGCAATGTGCTGTATGGGACATAGGGCCAGCGTGTCCCAGCTGACCACATGTCTTGCTGGACATCTTAGCCCCACAGAGGGAAAGATTTTGGCATAGGTTTAATAGACCTTAGGGATGGATTGGCTAGTTCAGCTGGAGGTATGGGCATCTGTATCCCTCTCCGATCAAGAGATAATGCAGTCAGCCCAGGGCAGTTTCCTACCCATGTCCACTGGTACATGTAATACCATTCACAGTACAAGGAGCCTCACTGTGCTGAATTGTATCTCTGAAGACTGACCTACTGCTTTCTTCTTTAAGAATGGAAATCATAGCTATGTCTGCAGTGTTTGCCAATGGTAACCAGGTGCTCAACTAAGGGTACCAGCACTCAGAGACGATCCTGATCCAAAAGCCAGGGCCTTCCTCAGAGAAAGCATTCAGCTGCCCCTGGATGGTCTGAAACCCACCTGCACACACTAGTTCCTTCCAGCTCTGCTCACTGTCAGGCCTGACCTAAGAAAACAAATGAACCATAAACTTTTCCACCTCCAGATTATGCCTTAGTATTTCTGAAGAGAGCGTGTCTCCAGTTCCACCCAGTATGGTGTACAACCATGAAGTGAAGCACTGAGGAGTGCTGGCAATGGTAATGTGCTGCACAAACGTACCTGTCACAGAGCTGGACACTCTAACTTGTCTTGGTGGAGGACAGAGAGGTTCACAGGCAGGGAGGAGGTTCACAAGCACTCTGGTGGTTTAGCAGTTCTGGTGGGGTCCTGAGCTTTTACAGCAGCACCCAAATCCCACACTTCTTGCAGACCTTTGCTGGACTTCTGCCATACTATATGTCTGGGCACAGAGCCTTTGGCATGTGGGAATCCTTGGTTTAGAAGAAATGATGCAGCAACACAAAGTCCTTGCAAGGAGACATAAATCTTGTCTTCCATGCATTACCTTTACATCTGCATTTAGGTTTCAGACTTCACCTCCCCACACATACACTCACAGCTTGATGCAGCAAAACTGCAACACTGCCTGCAGTTCTATGTGGAATGGGGAAGTGCAAACCACAGTTCTGTGCATCTCCTCTGTGTGGAAGCAATAGGTTTTATCCCCACAGAGTGCAGAGTCTGCAGCATCCCTCCAGCAGCCTCCCACATTTTGCAGCCAAGACACAAGCCCACACAGTGCCATGACCCTCACACACACTCCAAAATGAGATCCTGATCAGGACGACACTTATCACTGCCTGAACTTCTCCCTTTGGTGAGGACAAAGAATGAGCAGAGAGGGGCAGGTCACAGTGCTCAAGCAGAGCAGGAAGATGCTCAGTGCCTGGTCTGCCTGGTATGATGGGAACCAGAGCAGAACAGAGACTTGCCCAACCTGGCAGCCACACTTGCCTCTAAAGTAATAATCTGATTCCAGAATGTGTGTGAATTTAATACAGAGTATTAGAAATCAATATTCAGCTGCTTCCTCCCCTCCAGCCAGTGAGATCAGGTGCTTCTTTCTGAAAGCAGTTCTGAATCAGAGGCTTATTTTTCCAGCCAGAAAAGTGGAGCATGAAAAATCTGTATGCTAAAAAGCTACAATAAAATTGATCTTTCATCCTCTATAGACAGAGCCTGTCTCTGTTGCCTTCCCTTTCTTATCATTTTTGGCAGGAGGTGGTGGGTCCTGCTGACCTCATGTTTCACGGACAGAACAAATGGCTTCTCCAGCAGCTTTCTGCTGGCAGGTTTCCCTTCTGGAGCTTCAATGGGCCCCTTTGCAGTTATGAGATTGGTCCTTGCAGACCCTGTAAGTACTGTCCACAGCAAAACGAACTGCCTTCCCTCTAGACTTTTCACCCTGCCATTGTAAATCCCACTGGCTTTGTGCCAGAGACTACACTAGACACAACCATAATACAGTCATTTTTCTTCTACATGTTGGAGAAGGAAACAGCAGAAATGCTATTCTTTCAAATAATTTAACAAAATACAGATCCCAGCTCAAGGTAACTCTTTAACCTCTTCAGTGAAAGTCTTCACTCCTGCCAGAACTGTTATCCTGCAGTCTGTCCACATGCAAGGGCTTTTCAAGGGAAAAGAGTTCTGCCTCTATGAGAAATCATATCCACTTATGAGTGTGCTGGTTGTGAGCAGCCTGAATAGATGGAGAGCCAGCATCTGTCACTTGAGAGTTGAGAGATAGATAGATTGGGTTTTGGTAAGAGTCATCCTTTGGGACACAGGGGAGTCAATGAAGCTGCTTCAGAATGTATTTGTGCTTCTCAGTCCTTCTGGGCTGCAGCAGCACCCTGCAGTGTCCCAGGTGGAGCCTGCTCCCTGTGTGTGATCTCACTTGCTCTAGAATGTGTCTGTAACACACAGACTTGTACGCTCGTGTGTTGCCTGCCCCAATGCACACAGCATGAGGATACATCAGCTGTGCTGAGTCTGTTGCTAAAGAAAGCAGAGCAAAGGGAGCAGAAGGTCTGAGCAGCATCCTCAGATCACTTCAGAAGCACTTCATGCATTGACTGGGGGGCCATGGAGAGAGATTGAGAGCTCTAAAGTAGACAATGGATGGCCCATAGTGGACTCAAGGGGTGGTGGTTCCCCTAGAAAAGCTATGACTCAGGTTTCCTTAGAGTGGCAAAATGATTAAGGTTTTCATCTTCACCTCTGAGGCGACAAATACTATTCCATTGCTCCACTGAGATCTGCTGCGATTCAGAACTGATACCAGCCAGGCTAGTGCTGACTCCACCTCTGTACTCACACAGGCAAACAGAAGGCAGGAGAGATTTTTTTGACTCTGTCTTACCACGGCTTTGTGAGCAAGGACTTTCTTCTTGGGATCCTGTGGAAGAGCTGATGGAAGGACCTTTCGGGAGTCAGCAGATTGAAAGCAAAGTACAGTAAAAGAGATGATAGGAGCCAGCTTTGATTTCACCCAAAAACCTGAAGCGTACAAAGCTGGAAGAACAGCTGCAAAATTCAGCTGTGCAGAAACAGAGCCATAAGATACCCCCAGCCAGGCTGTGTGGTGACACCCGGCCCTGTTGAGTTGGGCAGCCAGCCTCAGCCCTGCATGTTTCCAGGGTCTTTGCACCTCAGCACACCTGCCTCTCCAGCAGGATGGTTTAGAGTCTCCAAATTGCACCTGGACAGTGACAAGTGGCCTTGTTAGATTTACAGCAGCTGTCTGAAATGCCACCAACCCTGAGAGCCACTGGTGTTTGTAGAGGACTCAAGCTGAGGTTCAGTCTACACTGCACTGAGGAATATGGAGCAGTCTCACTACTGGCTGCTCATCCCCATACTGCTAAGCCTTCCCTGCAGGGTTGTCTCGGCTTGTTGCATCACCACCCAGGCCACTTCATCTCTCTGAGTCCACCACATGATGGCCAAACTCTGAATTTCCTCTGCTTTGTGCCAGGTGCAAATTCCCAGCCATGAGGAACCTCAACATACAGGCTCCGGGTTCATCCCATGATGGATGGTGTCCAGTTCAACCACTGAATCAAACAGATTTTTTCTGCTGGGTTCCTGGAGGAAGGAATTGTTCCTCCTCACACCTCCCGGAGGGCACAGGCAGGTTTCAGGAAGCTGCCTGCCAGCACAGCCCTGTGGCTATGCCCCATTTCTCAGACCCTGAGGAACTCAGAGCACAGACAACAACCTTCTGGGCTTCCATGGGCACCTGCTGCTGGCTACCACATGCTGCTGTGTGGTACAGAGGTGGCCTATTGGGACTAACTGTCCCTGGAGCAGCTCATACAGTGTGTCAGCAGGTGGCTTTGCCTGTGACAGCATGGTGGTTGCTCATCCCCAGAGCCTCATATGTCAGTCTCTGCTGACACAGATGTACGGGCAGCAAGCAGGAACCCTGCATTTGCAGTGTGGTGCAAAGCTTTACACTGCCCAGAGATACTGCCTGGGCCCTGCAGACAGAAAGGGCTTTTCCAAGGAAAAAACAGGACAGGAAAGACCCAGTAATCCCCCGAAAGAAACACCAGCACATTCCTCCAGACAAACAGTTACGTGACAAGCGGCAGAAACGGCTCCCCAAAGCTGATGAAGAACGAGTCGACAAGTACCATGTGTGGAAATTTCAGCTCCAGTTCTGCAGTGCAGGCTATAATCATGTAGGAGGTGTAAGCCAGCCCTGCCAAGAATCCAGGGCTCTACTCTGGAAAGACGCATGCACTGTGCGTGTGCGCTGTGCCCTCTGCCAGACCTGTGCCTCAGTGCAGGACTGTGCTCCAGGGGTGCTGCAAGCAGTGGTGAACTCGCTGCATGCTGAAGAGCAAGAGGAAGGGTCTTGGGGGTGTCAATCCATCCTGCTGGATTCAGAGCAGCTGTCATGCAGGAGCTGTGTTACTGTGCAGACGCTGCCTGTGCCCCTGTCCCCCCAGCTCCTCCGTGGGGCTGGACAGCTGGTGAACACAGATTGTTGTAGGGTCTGGCATAAGTCTGGTTGGTGCTGGGGGACTGCTGGGGTGTGCTGGTCCCTGCAACTGCCTGCAGCAGCTACTGCATGGGAACAGTCAGGTAGCATGTGGGCAGGTGGCGTACTGGCATTGGTGCTGCCACAGAGCTCAGCTGCATTCAGAGCTCAGAGATGTCCCACTGCAGGTTGTGCACATGGTGGGCTGGCATACTGAAGGGACCTCCACAGCTCAGGCTACAGGCATTTCCAACAACATGGAGAACAAGACAGAAGGTGGCATTCTCTTGTTATATAAAACTTGGTCATCTGGAAGTGTGTGATTGAGTTGAAAAAGTCTTGGGAGCAATGATAAAAATGAAGAAGGGACGAAGCTGCTGCCAGACTGTGGAAAGAATACCGAGGCAGGAGGCATCAGGCTTTACAGAAGGTGGAGGTTAAGCTGAATGCAAAACTTTTATTCCCTACCCTCCACTCCTCAAAGCACACTGACACCATCCCTGAGGCTGCTCTGCAGGGTGTGAGGGTGCCAAAGAGAGGTGGCCAATGGCAATGCTTTTAGGTCTTACTGGCAAGGCTGCTCTCTGAAGGTGGAGCTTTTAAATCAACAGGTAAAATATGCCTGTTTGCAGCAAGGAGAAATGGAAGGCATGACATGACTGACAGGCGTGAAAATTATTCACTATGGGAGTTTGGATGAGTGTGTTACTGATGCTGCAGACACACACACATCCCACACACCTATGGGCACAGCCTGTCTTCCCAACTTCATTAATTATCAGCTCTATTCTCCTAAACTGCTTAAACACTCTTTATACATCAAAACTTTGAGTCCAGCAAGAAGTGTCATTAACTCACTGTAGGCTCAGTGGGGAGAAGAATGGGGCTAGAATAGGAGTGTGACTGTAAACAACCTGGAAAACAGCTCAGGCTGAACAAGAGGAAGTTTCCTGGCTGTCAGCGCATCCATCAGCATTTGACATCTTCGTGCCTTCTGAAAAGGATGATGTTTCTTGAGGCAGTTGGGAGCAAGGACTGCACTCCAGCCCACATATCCACAAAAGACAGACAGCAGAGAAGTAAAAGTTAGGAGCCAGGTTTTGAGCAGTAATATCTCAGGCAAAAAGCCAGTGCCTTCTGCTCTGTAAAACCAGTCTGACATGGGTTACCTTCCTCTGGTACTTTCTGAATTAAAATTAAAAATCCAAATAAACTGCCCACTCAGAAATGACTTCTGCCACAATAGATGGAAAACCAGTGAACAACAGAGCATGCCAAGAGCTCGGTACCACAGCAACTGAGTTCATCTTCTAGAAAAATGCCACCGGATGTGGTGCTTTCCCCCAGTGCATGGACTGCAGCTCTGCTTGTCGTGTCTGTCTGAAATGACAGTCCAGAAAACTTGGCAGCACTTTATTTCTGAGAAAGCAAAGGGAAAGAAAGCAGATCTCTGGGAAGGGCCCTTGAGGGCTGTGTGGGCACTGTGGGGGGACTGGAAGAGACTTTGGAGTTGAAATGGGCACTGCAATGGGGCAAGAGCTCCCCAGGTCAGGTTCAGTTTCTTTAAAAATATTTCTGTGCACACGTGGTTTTGCTGCTGCTCTACATCTTATGTGGAAGAATTGAGATAAGTGCTGTGATGGGAAGCAGCACCAAAGGAAAGCAAGCAGACAGACAATAAAGAGACTCTTTTTTTTTCTTTCATGAGCCCTCATCCCTTCTGGCAGGTTTATAACAGTTGACTCCAGTGGTGCTGGACATACAGAGAGCAAGAAAGTCATTACACTTCTGGGAACTGGCAGGGCATGGGAGCATTCACCTAGGATGGGGCCCAAAGTGTTACTTTTCCAGAGCCCTGACTCTTCTGGGTGAATGACTTAGTTTAGATTAAAGGAATCAACAAACCCAAGTGCAAGGCATTCTCCGGTGGTAAGACGGCATCAGCTCTGCCTGCGCTGCCAGCACGCTTGTGGGAACTTAAAGGAAAAGGAGACAGAAAGCAAAAGCTGGGGTAGTACAGAGGGCCCATTTATTGGGCAACACACTGAGACTGGGAGGGTACGTGGTCAAGAGGAACTTTTTTGCTTTCAAATGCACGCTCTTGTTTTGATAGAGCAGTTAGTTTTTTTCCAATCACTATGAAGGAAAAAGAAACTGTCTGCTCAGAGATTATCTCTGCAGAGATATGTGGAAAGCAAAGCAGAGCTGTAAAATATCTACAGCTAGGGATCACAATCTGGAAGAAGAAAACAGGAAACATGAAACTAGTGGAAACACAAAGATAAATGATCACTCAGCTCTGGAGAGTTTGAGACAGGGAGATGTTTCCTACTAAAGAAAGGAGGCTTTGTGGAAGTGATACTTCACTGCACATCAGAGGAGTTTCCAACCAAGAATTAGGTGAAAAACATTATCCCCTAACTGGGGGAAAATGAGTAAAAGGATGAGGTGAGCATTTCAGCTCTGATGATACCAAGCTGCATATGGTATAGAGAGCTGGCAATACGGGCCAGCTCATGGCTGAACAATGGCAGGTGGTGCTCAGGTCCTATGGCTGTTGTCACTCTGGAGTGATCTGTGGTCAGTGCAGGGCTGCTCCTGCCCACCTCTTCTCTGAGATGAGCCGTGCTTCACAGTGGATGTGATGGGACTGCACTGAGGTTGGCTGCTGGGGAAATCAGGGACGAACCATTGCAGCCATCACATTGCTCTGACTACATGAAGTCCCAGGAGCTGGGAAAGGGTGGAGATCTCTGGAGGAATTACCATCAACAAAAATTAAAGCCACCTCCCAAACTGAAGCTGTGATTCTCTGCTCAGCTGGACTGAACTCTGCGTCATTCTGGATTTGCTTCTTTGACAGCCATGGGAACTTTCCCATTACACAATCATTCTGCCCTGACAGTTGTACCCAAGCATTCTCTGGCACTGCAGCTTAAGCCATTATGGCCTTCTTGATCTCAGAAGGGTATTTGGTCAAGGCTGCATGCAGTTACTCTAAGGATATTATGCTCCCTGCTGTACTGGAGTCCCAACATCTAGCATTGCTCTGTGTCTACTGATGGCACAGCCAAAGATGGAGCGGGGGGAGTCTGGGAGAAGTCCTCACCCCCACTGCACCCTGAGACAAAAATCCCACTGGCATCGAAGGACTGAGGGCTTCACTCGCTGTTTTCAGGCTGCATTTTGTCAGAGATCCTCTTGGGAGTTTTATCAAAACATTGTCCGAGCAAGCTGCCATGACCCAGGGGATTGGAATGTGGCCCTGGGAAAGCCTCCCCAGCACAGCGGCAGTGGGCACAGCACAGCTTTCCCCATTGCAGAAACAGCTGAGCCTGATGGTCTGTCCTGCCTCTGATCAGATACGATCACAATCCCCAAACAAGCCATCCACACCAATTGCAGTCATGCATGGAACACACATTCCCATCTGCCTCTTGCTGAAAACATACTGGCTGTGCATGTGGCATGCACATACCTGGGACTGGATCCAGCTGCACCAGGGGTGGGAAGACCCAAATTTATGTCCCTGAATACATAGTCCCCACCTTGCAGTACCAAAGGTGGGGGTCTTCCAACCACAGGGACATTGTATAACTCCTCACCAGCAGGCTGTGACTCGCACAGCAGTCTGTCCCACATGGACGTGGATCTTCAGAAAAGAGCAGACTTTGTAGTGAGCCTTGCTTTGGGATATCTGCTTGATGGTCTGCCTCTCAGACCCCTGACAAAAGCCAGCGAGCCGAATGACTAATCTCTGTCAGCTCCAGCTGGCACTAAGAGATCAACCCCACTGAAATTTCTCCTTCCTCAGAATCTGGGTCCATACATGGTTTCTTCTGCGTCTCCAAGCCCAGCTCCCTGCCTCCCTGCCCAGGCCCAGAAGATTTGTTTGGGGTTGTGCCTGCATCTGATTTCATACACACAAAGGTTCCTGCAGGGTCACATGCAAACTGCGGGGGAGAGGCAGCTGAGGAGGGTTCCCCCATCCAGCCTCATCTGGAGGATTTAGAGCCAAAGATGCTTGTTCTTCCAGAGTGTTTTGCTTTGGTATCTTTTAGCTCTATTTTTTTTTTTTTTTTCTTTACTTGAGTATGTTATTTTAACTCTGTGCCATTATATAATAGTAGAATCATAATGAGTAATAGTACCAGGCTCTTACACTATTTGTGCAGTGTTTCCCTGGGGTTTGATGCATGCTTGCTTTCCTACCCTCGCTCTCTCTGTCAGTCTTCTCCAGCAAGGCAGAGCCTGCCCCCTCTCTGCTCCTCCTGCAGAAGCCACAGGCAACTCTCCTGCAGCTGCAGTGCAGTAATCCACATTGTATACAGCACGGTGTCCACTAGGTCGGAGGTGCTTAACACTCAGGTGAAGCCAGAGCAGGCAGCGATGATGTCTTCTCTGGTTTGGTCTGCAGTGAGAGCCAAGAAAGAACCAAGAAGAGACTTTCATGCCGACACTGTTTTCCTTCCTCAGGGCACTGGATGTGCAATGTGTCCCTGCTCCCCACATTCCATGTTCTTTTATGCCCTGGGTTGGTACCCCCATGGGAGGAGGTACCTTGAACCCATCAGCTATCATCTGCACCAGGCCATCTGCATGGAAGCACAGGGCACCCGGACCTGGACCTCACTCTCGCTTGCTGTTATCAATGGCCTTGTGTCCATGGCAAGGAAAGACTTCTGTTACATTGTAGGGCATTTCCTTTTGTCTTATTCTTCTCTGGATTGCTCAGATGATAGATTTGCAGCAAGCTTGGCTCTTTGAGGGGATCACAGCTTCTTTAGGCAAGCAACAGGGAGGAAAACTCCCCCCTCCTCCTGGCTATCCTGGCAAACTCATTGCCTAGTCTCAAGGAAGACACCTGATGTCATATAGAGGGAACGCTTCCTTAGCTTCTCAGGCTTGTTCAGCTTTTGCCCATAATTGAACTTACTAATTTTGGCATGAAATTCTAACTAGTAATGGGAAAGTTGGGAAAAACTCAACCCTGAATGCTGACAGGTTTGAAGGCCAAGATTTCTTCCCACCCACATATTTGACAACCCAGGCCTCACACATTCTTGACTCCTGCTAGATGACATTCCTTCAACCCTGCCGATGCTCTAGCCAACCTGCCGGTGGTTCCCATCCATCCTCTCCCTTGTTTGATGTTGACCCAGTCTGCAGCTCTCATCTCTTGGCAGCCTCCTGATGGAAGCTGAGGCTTAAAAGTAACTTGAGAGTGCAAAGAGGTCTCCTGGGACTGTACAGTAGGCTGCAGCAGCCTTCCTATCCGCTGGATGTTTTCTATTGCCTACGCTCTAAGGTGTATCATCGACAACACAGCCACTGATGCAGCTACTGTTAAAGTGGTTGCACATTGGAAAGCTGAGACATGGAAAGTTGTCTCTTATAGACAGCGGGACCTGAAAATCAGCACATGGGTTCATAAAGAATTGGGCTGGGAGCTCCGCCCCATTAATGTTTATTTTTAACAAATGTTGGAATATTGTTCCAAAGGACTGGAAAAGGCCAACAGTGTACAAATATTTACAGAGCATAGAATAAACTGTCAGCCTCTCAGCTTGACATCAGACCCAGACAAAACCATGGCAAGCTGATACAAGGCTGCTCAGAGAGAATTAAAAGCTGTTTCTGCTCTTTGAGTCTGAATTCATTATCCAATTTTGTGGAGTTTGGTCTACAGAGGTAACAACCAACATGCCATGAAGGCTGAAAGTCAGCGGTGTTATGTGCTTAAAAGCCTCATAAAAATATTTCCTCTATTAAATCTGCCCAACTGTGAAGTCCTGAAATGTATCTGCTATGAGGGTGTCCTCATCTGATGATGCTGCAGCAGTTTGTGTGGGGCTCCTTTGCTCCACACCCTACATGCACGATAGGATCTCTTCATCAGTGAGCTGGGAAGCAGTATTTGCTCCTGTGGCTTTAAAAATCAGCCCCGTGACTTGGGGATGCAGTGATTGATTCTTTTCCCTGGAGTTGGACCCCACTTTCCACCAAAGCGGTGCACAGAGACATTCCTGGGTACGATGTGTGTCATTTGTGGTTGCCTCTGACTTGCAAGCAAGCTCTGAAAAGCAACAGCTCGATGTCCTGCCTGCCACAGGATTCAGAAACCCTGATGCATTGGACCCCATCAGTGGTAGCTGTTGCCATTATGAAACAGGGCCTGGAGAGGACTGAATTACAGGCTATCATAAGTATTGGCTAAAGAGTCCAGGTATAAGACAGCATATTGAATTACAACTGTGAGTTCAACTAATGCTGCAGTATAAGGCAGCAACGGACTTCAGTGGAAGACAGACATGTAAGAGATAACTTCATCTCAACTAACAATAAATACTTCTTCCATGTCAGCAGCTGCTTACAGGTTGTACCCAAGCATTCAAACCAGACCAACACAGCTTGTCAAAAATAACAGGGGTCCAGGCTGGCTGCTGCCACGTGATGCCTTTCAAGTGCTGTGGCAACACAGAAGGTAGGGAAGCAGCTGGATCATCCCAGCTGGGCATTCCTAGAGAATGACAGCAGCTGGCATTGCATGGAGACAGCATGGTGCCCCTGGCAGACCGAGACATTTCTGATCTGGTAAAAAGCAGAAGGTTGGAAATACTCTTGGAGGCCCCTTCACATGCTGAATAAATGCTTTGGGACATCAGTTATCTTGTTGTCAAATAACAGAATGATCACTGGAATGTTTTCAGTTTCAAGCATGCAAAATAAATGCTTCCAAATGAAAAGATCTTTACTTGTGATAGGTACACTGCCTATCTGCCTATCTTTCTATCACAACTCTGTGGAGAGCTGCACAGGAGCTTATTAGACATTGCATTTCATGAGGGGCAGCTCACAGTGGGAGTGTGCTGCATTCCCAACACTTCAGCAGGTCCACATGCCAAACCCATGACAGACATACAGACCTCACCGTGGCTTTTTCAGCTTCTCATGCACAACAGCAACAGATGACAGGATGCAAAATGAGCTCAGTCCTATTGCTTGGTGGCCAGAGCATATGGTAGGAATCTTCTAGAGCCCAACACATAAGGCATTTGGACTCTGAATCCTATTTTCTTCTCACTCTCTTGAGCACCAGGGATTATAGGCTTAGGCAAGTCAGCTGGGGATAACAGAGCTGTGTCCAAGGGCATGAGTAGAAAATGGGGAGGAAAATCTCTCCAAAACCTATTCCTCAACTCCAAAGAAAACATGAAGCAGCAGCATATAGCATCAGTTAATTCTCTTGCCACTGTTTTGGAGACTGCTGTTTACATTAATGTGTTAGCTCACATAACAGAATGTATAGCTCTTGACTCCAGTCTTAAGGACAGGAACCACATACAGCCATGCCGTATTACCCAGAGGAAACGTTCAACAGAAACTGGCCCTTGGGATGCCCTGCAATTGCAGATGCACCTGGCAGAGCTCCTGCTCTGGGGTGTTTGATGAGACTGCAGGCACACCCAGATTGCTCTGTCTGCAGGCACCAGTTGTCCATGGAGCAGCGGGCAGAGCAGGACCTCTCATTCTGTGACCAAGCATTTCTCAGGTTCTTCATCTACAAAGTATGGTGAAGCCCCAGGACTAGGCCTTAGCCAGCATCATGCCAGACTCATGCCACCCACCACTCGTGAGATGCATCGTTTTGGAGGCAAGGACATGGCCACCATTTCCAAGGGGAAAGGAGCTGAAGTACAGCAACAAGCAACCACCTCAGAAGGCTCCTTTATTACCAGAGTGAAGCTGCCTTTGCAACACCCCAAATAGCAAACTCTTATTACAGTCTATAGAAACAGAAGATCTACAACATCTCTCTCCCAGCTGCACTTAAATATCCCTCTGCCTTCTGCTGAGTCATTAGAACTGTACCCTATGTCAGGGAGCACTGAGGCAGCCCAACATTGTCTGGCCCAACCATTCTCTGGCCCATCAGGTGCCACTCTGGGAGAAGCAGTAGTAAGCATCACCATCCACAATAGATGCATCTTTACTCAGGCTTACAACTCAGTTTTCCTACTCACAAGTGCCTCAGCTCCCTCTAGAAACTGCCATCTGAGTTCAGTTTCCCAAAGCATCGAGAATTCTAACATCAAGAAACCGTCTACTGGAAGATGCCCTAGGTCCTTCTTTGCATAGGAGAGGAAATGCTACTCAAAAACTAACACCAGCTGCCATACTGCCAGATGCCTGTTTGAAACCCACAGACATGACTTACATGAGCCTGGTACCACAGCTGGAAATCATTTTTCCATGGCATGTGAGAGGGGCCTCCGAGCACATGCTATGATATGTCATGTTGGTCAGCATTCTTTGAGGTTTTTGTTTTCTGCTATCACAATGGTCGGGACAAACATGTAAGACAACATCTATGAGAGTGGTGGAGTTGCTGTGAGATACTGTTAAGGGCTTCCAAACAATATTAAAGTTCTGTCTTCTGGAAGGCTGATAGGAGCTGGAGGTACCCTTCTGCCATCATATCTAGATGTGAAGGTGTCACACATAAGCTGCAGCAGTAAAATCACAGTCATCTCTAGGTTAAGGTAACTTTAATTTGAATGAAGGTCAGATTCAAGATTCTTTAGGATGCTTAAGTTTTGGATTTGGGTTGCTATGGGCATCATAACACGTTGTCTGTGGACACCATGAGAAATGAGGATCACATCCACCACCACTGTCATCACATCACCCCTATGGATCTTGTATTGATTCATAGTTCATTTCTTTTCCATCTGTTCCTTCCTGTTATATTCCTTCACCTGCTCTTCTGCCACAACCACAGCATCAGGGTAGCAGTTCACTGCTCTCCCAGAAATCTTGCCTTAGTTGCTTCCCCTTCTCTGCTGCCCCTGGCCAAGATGCCTCCTGTATCCCTGGCCTTGAACTCCTTTCATGCTCCCATGTCCCTTTACTGGGATGAAAACAAGGCCAAAAATTTTCCATCTCAAAATGGAAACAAATGTCACGAAAGGTTTCTTAAAATATCATCTCTCACTGGAAAAGTGTGAGCTGGCTAATGAGAAAAGACATGTCAGGGCCTCATGGTGTTTGAGTCAGGATGGACTACAGCCAAGGACTTTCACCGTGCATCAGCTCAGCTCCTAGGGAAGACCTCATGGAGCATCATGGGGGATGTAGTCCAAACATGGGGGAAGGCTGGCCCAGGCAGGAGGACCTGAGGACAGGAGTCTCCAAAACTACAAACCCAGTGAGTCACCCCAGCAGCATCCCTGGGTCGATCCACCTGGCTTTTTGCCAGCCTCCCACTGAAATATTGTGAGCTGTGATCTTTCACTAGAGAGCAAATGTATTTTTTTCCTAGAGAAAAAGCCTTATTTACAAGAAGCTCTGAGCACTGCTGTAAC
Source organism: Excalfactoria chinensis (assembly GCF_039878825.1). Lineage (NCBI taxonomy): Eukaryota > Metazoa > Chordata > Aves > Galliformes > Phasianidae > Excalfactoria > Excalfactoria chinensis. The sequence continues at coordinate 825,152 of NC_092841.1, forward strand.
TCCCTGTGTACCTGGGGCTCTGCATCCCTGGTCCCAGTGGCTTCTGAAGAGAGGACCAGGTGTTGGTTGTGATGCCTCCCTGTCTCTGCCTTCCTGCAGGGCTCCCTTTATGAACCTGGAGGTATGAGAACTTTCACATGCAGCTTTTCACTATGACAAGGATACAGGGGGACTTCCTTTTGCCCTCCCTGGGAGCAGCTTGGAATCCATCCTCTTAAAGTCACTGCCCATTAACAACAGGCTTCGTTATCAGGCAAGGCTAATTGCTGACACCATTCCCCATTCATAAGCATTCAGCTTTGCAGAAAACCAGGAAAGCTCTTACCCACAGCACTAATTCCTTTGATGATAAAGGTTCTGGATGTGCCATATCAGCCTTCGACCTGCCTACGCCAGGAAGCCTTTATTTAGCATCAACATTTATCACTGCTAAATGTATAAATAATACCATTAGCCACTCTGAGCAGTGATAAAATTAGCACTGTAAACAGAGAAAGTGAGTGACCTTAGTGGAGAACCATTGTTGATTTTGACCCAACACCTACCAGTATGATTAGTCACAGCAGAACTGCTCAAGGAAAGGGGCCATTGGGGCTTGTTTGGAAATTAGAGACTTGCACTGTTTATTTTATGAAACAGATCTAATTCCTGCTGAGTTTCTCTGTAAGCACCGGGTCGCGGCCCCACCTCCGCTCCTCTGGACTCAGCAGCTCCCCAGGGGCTCATGAGCTGCGCCTGGTTGCTGCAAGCAATGCTCCTGTAAGCTATGCTCTCTTCCAGGCTGGTGGAAGGGATGCTGTCCTGTCTGTCCTGTTCATCCTGCCTGTCCTGGCCCAGTGCAGGGGCAGGATGTGCCACACAATCACAGGGAACTGAAGCAGTTCTGATGGCTTCCTCTGCTTCACACCCTGGCGATTTTCCACCCTGATGAGATGCATGTGTCTGGGGGAGGGTACAACTCCTGGCCATGCAGATGGTCACAAAACCCTAGGTCTGATGGACTAGTAAAGACTGCAGCACAGACAGCTATTCCAGTTGAAAATGCTGCTGTAATAGCAGTGGAGCTGGATACTCGTGCAATTAGAAGTCAGCATATGCTGGTTACAATTCACATTTCCTTGTGTAAAGGCTGAGCTTTTAACAGCAATATTAGTAGGGAGCTCCCAAGGCTTCACCTGGGCTTCAATAAATGCACTGCTTTGAAAAGGTTGCCCAAGCATAGCTGTGATAAATCAGGATGAAACACTATAAAGCCTTTCTTAAAACTTTCTTAAAGGTGCCTGAGAGTCCCATTACCTGGAAGGTCTCAAAAGAACTGCCAGTCCTGCTCACTGGGAAGAGTTTTGGTTCCAAGGGCCTTCTGAGCATTAAGCTACTGGAAAGATACAGTCTCTAGTTGCAGAAAAGAGACTTCATTATCCATTAAGGCATCTTTAAGCTCAGGGAGTGCGATTCACCACCCCCAGAGAAGTTACATCCAGGCAGTCAGAAATCGTGCTCACACCAAGCAGCAGGTTCCACCTGATCATCTGCAAATCTCAACTGCAAGCCTGGCTTCAGAAGTTGAACAAAATCCCAGCACCCACAGCTCCGAACCTTTGGGGTCATATTTATTTGTTCAATCACTAGCATTAAATAGCATCACCTCAGACTCAGCACTGTGTCCTGGGGTCTGTTTGTCCTGCAGGAGGGGAGTAACCCAGCACACGAGACACCTACCATAGCTCTGTTCTCTGAGATATCTCCCTCTCTCTGTTTTGCTCGCTCTCCCAAGAGCTGCTGGCAGGTAACAACTTGGACATTTATGCATGTTGTAAATCACCGTCCTTTTATCCAGATTTGTCGTTTTAACATGAAGTGTGACGTGCTGTACTCTTTCAGATTGGATGGGGTTGGTGTACACAACACTGGGTCAAAAGAAGGAGACAAACTGTCATGTAGTCAGTGTTGCACTGGACAGACTGCTCGAATTATCAACATGGCTGAGCAGAGCAGTTCCCTGCAAATACTGAAGCCCATGCAAAGTGTTGACTGTGCCATAGAAGCAAAGAAATGTTGGCTGGAGGGACTTCAGGAGGTAGTCCGGTCCAAACTCCTCATTCAGCTGGAACAGACGGAGCTAGTCAGAAAGTGGCTGATTTGGGATGTTTGGAACTAAAAAAGAGCAATGTCTTTCCAAAAAAGCTGTCACGGATCTGTTACTTTATTTACTGTAATTTAATTAAGCTGATCATTGGGTTAATTTGATGATCTGATGTAGAATAAGATGCACTGGAACAAGTCACTCAGGGCTGTGGGAGGAGCTCTCCACCATTGCCAACTCAAAAAATCAATAGCTGAAAATACGTGCTCCATAAGCCATCACTTGGGGAAGCACTCTGGCCTGCTCTGTGCAGTGAGACAAGCCAGATGACATTCGTTCTTGGCCTAACCAGCAGTGATACAAGCCCCTTTTCCAGCCATCCTTCTGGCTTCACTACCTCGTTTGATTCACAATACCATATTAAATGGGCACTGGTGAGGTTTGAAGGTTCTCTGCCCTGCTATTAATATTGAAATATATCCCACATTCAATCAAGGAGAGAGCAATCTTGGGAACTTCATCCAGGGTCCTAATATCATCCTACTGCCTTAGATGAGGAACGTGGCTGGGTTTGAAAATGAACTGATTTTTGTGCAGGAACTGCCATGCAATGAGCAAGGTAGGTCCCTGGTCTTCCAGGACACGGTATGAAGAGCTTGTCCAGCTCCATAAGAACAACAGAATCTCAATGAGAAAAACCAGTGAGGAATGAGAGGGAAAATACACTGATGCACAGCTCAGGGTGCCCCTACTTCTGCAGCCAGCCTCCTCCTGCCCTTCCCTCACACAGCCCCTTTCCACAGAGCTGCCCCACACCCTCGAGCCTGCCTGCTCCCCATCCAGAGACAGTGCTTCATCTCACCCAGTGTCCGGGCACGCTCTCCTACGGCTCATCTCGGACCTTGTTAATGTATTTGCCTTCCCCTCCTACCACTGGCTGCCGGGAGGTGGTGGGGAAGACGTGTGTCCTAATTGTAAGCACATGCTGGCCAGCCCTGCTCGCAGCCTGACAGTCAGAGCTGTCTCAGGAAATGTAAGTGAGCTCTGACGCGTGTCTGTGCCATGTTCGTTTTCCTGTTGTGCTGCTGATTGGTGTGTTTGACCCAAAGTAAACAATACCTATGCCATGCACTATGGAGTGCTTTCCTGTTTGCAAGTGCCAGGTGCTGGCAGGCGCAGCGTGCAGGAAGGCTGCAGAGCCTCAGCAGAGCCAACAGACCGGCAGGTCCCAGCGTGCGAGCACAGCTTGCAGTGAGCAGCAGAATCCTCAGGAGGGAGAGCAAACCGCTTTCTCACTCTTTTTTTCGCTCTTTCCCAATTGTTTGCTGCCTGGGTTCCCAGCACTGCCACTTTCCACTCTCATGTTCACCATCTCTCCAGGGCCTTCCCTGGGTTTGGATCTCCTTCCGAAGCCTGACAAGCTGGGATGAACATTCCCACCATCCCATGCTGGCCACAGCCTCCCACGTTCAGTGCCACCCGGGGTTTCCTTTCCTTCCTTTCGTTGGCTGCTCCTTTCCAACAGGGACAGTATGCATCACCTCCACATGCCGACCACAACGCGGGGCTGTGCTCTGAGACAGTCACACATGGTGCCCTGCCAGGTTGTGCCAGGTTGAAGCAGGGCAGCAAACCCCCCTTGGCTTGAAAATGGGCCTGCAGCAGCTGGATGGACACACAGTGGGAAACTCTGGAGGGGAAAATGAAAGAGGAAAGGGTGTACTGGTATGAACACCTGAGAGAAAGGAGGCAGCAGGAGAGAGGATCCATGCACCCCTCTCCAAGGCGCAGGGTTGGAATGAAGATGGTGCCACTGTGCAACAGAAGGATCTAGTGGCACTTGCAGAACAGAAGTGGGGCTGAGAAGAGTCTCTGGTTGTGGATGATGCATCTAGAGGCTGCAGGGTGCAAGACCCAACATTGTTTATGAACAGCAGCTGCATCTGCCTCCCCACGCCAAGCAACACCTCATGCCTGGTAGCACCTTGATGGAGATCTCTATGATGCTCAGGCCACTGAGGGTCCCCAGTGCCCCTGCCTGGGGCACCCATGTCCCACAACGGCCTCTGTCAGTGGTGGGCCCGCGGCTACCAGCCCGCCAGGCCAGGGGCTCAGCTGTGCTGATGGGAATCTCGCAGAGCTGCCAGTTGCATTCCAGCTCATTATGTTTTAATTTAGTCAATCCATAGGCTGCCTATTGTGAGGATATCAGCACTGAGGAGTAAAATCCAAATCCAGAACATTGCAAAAGAACCAAACTGCCAAAATGCAGAGACAGGGAGACAAAGTAAATCTGTCACGAGGCAGTCCTGACAGACCTCCCACCCCGAGAGGAGCCAGTTCCCAATTAGCAGAAAGAACTTGGGCAAAGAAGAGGAACAGATTCAAAAACAAATGAAAGGGACCAAAAATGGTCAAGAGAAGGCCAGTGGAAACACTCAGGTCAGCGCTGTGCCACGTCGCACGGAGGGGGTCTGCCTGGCACTGACCTACCCTGGCTGGGCCATGGCATGTGGGGATGCTGTGCTGGGCCACGAGCCAGGGCAAGGGGAGCAGTCAGGGTTCTGGGCACGAGGGGTGGCAATGAGAGCACATAGAAACAAGCTCAGAGACCTGCACAGCTTCTGGGAGAAATGTGAGGTTGGGAGGGACGGGCAGGCAGGGCACAGCAAGGAGCCAGGAGCCTCCTAGGGCAGCACTGCTGTCCCTGTACCCACTCCAAGCTGCATTTTGTCCCCATGGAGCTCTGAACTCACAGCCAGCAAACAGCGATCCATCAGTTGGCAAATATTTCTCTGCCTTGGAGCTGGTGTGGTGTCTGCGGTGTCGCTGAGACTCTGATCCCCATGTCGTGTCTGTGCTGGGTGCTGCAGGAATCACACTGGTGGACACAGGGATGCTCCCTTTGCCTCTGGCCTCCTGACAGCGCTGACGGAGGAAAGAGGGAGAGCTGGGCAGCGGGGGAGGGAGGGGGAAAGAAGAGGAGGGAGGAAGAATTCTGCTGGAGGTATAAATCCATCGGGCTGTGTGACTGTAACGCTGTATTCCAGCAAAGCATCATCTGCCCGCAGAGCAGGCCAAAGGGATGCTGGGTCTGACCTGCACAGTGCGGCCCTCCCGCCAGGCCGATGCTCGGGCAGCACATTAAGAGCCATTTCCCGTATGAGGGCTCCTCAGACCCACGCCTGATTGCATCCAGCACTGCGGCTCATGCTGATCGTCCTGCGATAAAATAGTTTCCTACTCGCTTTGAAGCCTTTGGGCTCTAAATCCAGCCTGCATTTGCTGGCTGCTTTGGTCGGGTTTGGGATGCTGTCTGAGGAAGGAGCAGACACCTCCCTGCTGCGGGCCCTGCTGGGTGGTAAGGGGTGGGTTTCAGCTCCTTGGAGAGGATCAATGCTGAGCCCAGCCCTGACTCCTGGCTCGTTAGTTAGGTTTGCACAAACACTAAATCAGTCCTCTGGGTTCAGTCACATCGGAGAGGCCAGACGAGAAGAAGAACTGAGGAAGATGGGGTCACCAGCTGCCATCAGATAAGCCACAGAACTGCACAAGCCTCCCCACCTGCCCCTGCCCTGCCCTGTCTGGCTGGCTGTCTCACTGCATGCAGATTCCTCCCCTTGCTCCCACCGCCCTCCTTCCCCGGGTGCCCTTTGGCTTTCTTCAGCTCCCTGCAGTCCTCTCTGTTCTTGACTAACCTAAACAACTCTATGGCCTCTATGAATTTTTTCCCTTTACTGCTCATCCTGGTTTCCAGAGCATTGCAGACTATGCAGATCATAACAGCTATATTTAAGGTTGTCTGACAGTTTCCATGATATGACCCATTGTTCAGTTGCTTGCAGCGCTGCCAAACTTTAACCCTTTGGGCTGAAAAATTTGGGATAGTTTCAGCAAAGAACAAGTTCAGTCCCTCAGAAAAGCCAGGTGAGGGGAAAACACCTGGTTTGCTCCAATTGTCAGCTGAATTTGCTAGAGGTCTGGTAGATGACATGGGGAGGACACCTGGTCTCAGAGCTCCTGCAAATACTTGTGACGGACAAACCCACACGATTACCCAGGGACCTGAAAACCTCATTTGCTCCAGTTGCTGTGACACAGAGCCTGGAGGAGCTGGCAGCTCCTGGTCCACATTGCCCACCTCTGAGCCCCTGTGGAGTGATGCCAGGCACAGGGATCCTGCACCTCCTGGGCTGCCAGTGCTGGGACCCTGCAGTGCCCAGCTCACGTCTTCAAACTCCTCTGCTGTCAGCAAGCTGCTGAGAAGCCAGCAGAAGGTTTTGCTGGTCAGTCCGTGGCATGAGTGACTGCCCAGTGCTCTGCCTCTGTTAAGTTTGGGTGGTGGGAGCAAAGGGAATGAACATGATAGTGACCTTTGAGGCATATCTATAAGGACAGATCTGCTGGGTTTGCTGTCTGTTTTTAAGCTGAAATCATATTTTTTTTGATAAAGTTTCCCACTCTTTTGCATTTTGCAGCCCTTTACGTAACTGTATCTTTAATATAACCACAGCCTAACAAACAAAAAAAAAGGTAAAATTCATAATAAAAAAAAATGTATATAACCAAAACCAGCTCCACAAAGCATGCACACTGGGACCAACAAGAACTGCACAGGCAGAATCAATTGTCGTTCTCTATGCTGCACCTTCCCATCACTTTGCTTCATTTTTGTACACATCAATGTCCGACAGCTCTGCAGCTGGCAGGGAACCTACATGCCCAGCTCTTTTGTAGGACTTGGGAAATCCCAGGCAAGTTTTGTCCCTTTGGTTCCTTGATCATTATAGAACCCGTAACAAACAGCATGCGAGCACAAAATCCTCATCCCACCTGGGGCCCTGAAGCAGGTGTCAGTGCCTGTTATGCACTGTTCATCACACCACAGATGAGAAAATCAAATCTACAGACTAAGATGTTAAAGCAAGGACTTGGAACAAACACAGCTGCAAGAGATGGGTCCTGCACGAGCTGCATACTTATCCCATGTGCTACAGAAACTGCTTGAGCTGTGAAGGGGACACTTGGTCTAACAAGGAGTCAGAAACCGAGAGCAATTTACATGTGATATCCACAGCCAAAATTTAACACCACTGATTTTTCCAGCTTCCATTCAAGTATTTTCCACAGCCAAGAGTACACTCGTGTCAAACACAGGCAGGAGTGAAGGATGAAAACTCTTGTGTTCCCCCAGGTTGTCCTTAAGGACAAGCGGATGGCTCTCCCATACCATCCCATACCACTCACCCCCTGGTGAAGGTGACACGTTGCACAGCCAACCTTCCCCTGTGAACTGCTGTCACCCGCATCTCCCTTATAAATCCTTGGAAAGCAAAGAACAAGCTCGTGCTCTTCCTGTCCTCTTAAAAACAATATTACACAACCCACTTCTAAAGAATGATGGTCTTTCTTATAGCCATTCTGAAACTTGAATATTTTATAATGGATAAAACGATCACAGCAAATTCCAAGGACAGCCAAGGAGCTCAAAGTGATCCGATCATATTTCCAGCCATGAGACCTTTGGAAAGAGCCCCAGAAAGAGGGGGAAAGCACATTAATTTTACGTTTTAATATTCAACAAACAGAGCAGACTCTGCAGAGCAGCAGTGTCCAGTTGAAAGTGTCGAGAGGTTTATTTTTGTTCAAACCTGCAACAGGGCTGAGTTTGGGACTCTCTGTTTAGCTTTTCAGCCTGTAGTTACATTGTGTAAACAGTTTATTTAACATCATTTTTGGCACTTCTTCAGTAAACCCACCATAATAATCCTACTGGCAGACCAAACAGATCGCAGATTAGCAGACAAAGCTGCTGTAAAACACCAAATTACCCATCCCTGCTTTCCTGTTTTCAGGAGATGTGAAGCCCCGTACTTAGCTGTGTTTACGCCTCGCTTCATGGCTGAACCCCCAGGTCACGGAGCTGCTCCCATTAATGCTCAGATCCACCCCCAGCTCCGTCACTGAGGGGCAGTGGGGTGGGGGGAAGATTTTTTGACCCTTTTAGGAGCTCATAAACGTGCTGGGGTGCTGGCTGTTGCTTAACAGGGTAGGTATGCTGGCTTGATCCAGATTGGAAAAGACTCTGGACTAATGCTAAAGTCACCTATTGCTTACATTTCATTTTAATGCGCTTGAGTTCAATAAAAGTTTATCATCTCCATTAAAACGGTGCCTATTGGAACTGATTTAATCTCGTTAGCGCAGAAAACCACATGAAAGGAATCAAGTTTGTGGACAAGATTGAGCACAGTTACTTTTGGAGCATAAATTACATAAAAGCAGTGGATAATCACCTCGAGCCACAGCGCCTGTCACCTGCATTATTCACATATTTATGCCATTGCTAGGGAAGGTGCTGGGCAGGAGCCATATCACAGCGGGACTGAGCGCCTGCCAAGCACAGGAGTAATCGGCTGCTTAATGTCACAGCATCAACACTCTCCTAAAGAGTCCATGAATTGTGTTACATTTGAACAAACAAATGTCATGTGTAGGGGTGCTGGTCAAATGTCTACTGGCAACAGGACAATGCGCTCGTAAATCTTGCCTCCGTATCACCCTACTTTCAGCATGGGGATGTTCTGCTTTTTGCAGGGGAAATGCCAGCTCCACCTGGCTGCTCTGGGACTCGGCTGGGCAGGAGGAATGCTGCTATAGGGCAGGGGGGTGCTTAGGGATGCCCTGGGGCTGCAGCCCCAGCTTGGCCTCCTGGCAAGGGAGGCAATGGAAATGGTCACTCCTGTAATTCCACGCTCTCCTTTTAGTGACTCCATGCCCTTGAAGACCATCCTCTTGCCATGATGATGGGGGCAGAAGGAGAGAGGAACAAGAAAGAGAAGAAAATCATCTGGAAGAGATGCAGCACTTCCCTTTTCCAAAGGAGCATCTCGCTGCAAGCAGACACTCCATCTGATCCCATCCCAGCCCATCCTATACTGTTCCTTCTCACCCATACTGCCATGGCAGCTCAGTCATGAAGACCCCAGCCCTGAAGGATAGATTGCTGTGCTGCTGCTGCTGCCTGCAAGGCTGCGGTTTGCTGACAAGGGCTCTCTGGAGAACAGGAAATCTCTTGGTGTCTGGCCAACATCAACACCACGTACCTCTGTCTCCCAGTTCCCCCAGTGTGCAGGCAGAGGGAAGCACTGAAGAGCTTCAGCATCTCACTCATGGACACAAGTCCCAGAAGCCCAATGAGATAAACCACATCCTTAGCACCATGAATGGAGGCACAGCTCTCTGTGCTCCCAAATCCCCCTTACACACAGATGGGATGTGCCCACAGCTATGCAGATACCTAAATCCTGACCTTATCATTGCTGCTGGCAGTGCTCACTAAAGTCACAAAGACAAACATATCCTCTCTCTTGTCACAGCCAGTGCTCAGGCTCTGCTGACCCAAACTGAAGGGGCGGAAGGGCTCTGCAGCAATGTGCATGGCCAACGGGCACCAGCATGTGGGGATCTCCAGGCCTACATCACCTGGAAGCACAGAGGTGACCCAGAAAGGGCTGAAGGACCCAGAAAGACGCACACTGAAGGAGATGTACTCAACCAGGAGGCCCTATCGCTCACCAGTAACCACTGGTAACACCACGATCTCATTCTGAGTATAGTACAGGGTGCCAAGCCCCATATCCACCTTTCAGCAGGAGGAAAAAGAGTTTCCCTGGGGTGAGCACACGGCTCTGGCATAGACAACCCATCAAGTCAGAGTGGAGGAAGGTGACCCAGGGCAGAGTCCATACTTCAGGACAAAACAGCTGTTAAGGCAAAAAGATGGAGGAGCGGGTAAGAACTTGGTCTGACTTAAAGAAGTATTTAAAGCTTAAAGGATGGATAAGAGGGAGCACAGTATCAGTTGGCACATATCTGGAGATGAGGGTCATGGTTAGAACCTTGGCCTTTGCTACATGTTCCTGGTTGGGAAAAACTCGTGGCTTCACCAAGTTGAGCTCACAGGAGTGTGATGGGGCACCCTGCATCCTTGGTGAACAGGAGACATTTCCTTGAGTATTGCCTGGATAGAGTTTAGTTTCCTGATCCCAGAAGGAATCTGTGGGGAACAGAATTCCACCCACAGGACAAGAGTGGTACAAGAGCCGCTGGCTGTGCACTGACCATGAATACACTTGCAATGGAGGTCAGGAGTTTCTAACCACCATTCCCTGCTAGCTAATGGCAACAGCAAGAGCAGACCCAAAGTCAGCTGAAGCTGTTGATTGGAGCTTTCAAAACCTCTGTTCATGCATGAGGCTCGACTCAGTTCTTCTGCTTTATGGCCTCAGGCAAGCATTTGCACAGAGGACATGAGGTGGATCTTATCCTACTGGCCACCATGTCCAAGTGTGCCAATAGTCCTGCCAGCTTGCAAGGAAAATGATTCATTAGTGTGTGAGCATCCTTCCTGGTTACCATTCACCCACTGTGCCACATACTGGAGATATTGATGTACAAAAACCTCATACCCCACTGCAAATCACAAGTGGCTGCCAACGTGGACCACAGTGGACCGCAGCCAGTGGGATCCTGCTTTGCCAAAAGGCATCACATCTATGAAGCTTGTGATGTCCCCAGAAAAGCCTTGTGACACAGAGCCCCAAGGTGCCATCCCACCTGGGGAGACCTCCATGCACCACTTCTGAAGGGAGCAAAGAACTGCAGGTCATTTGGTCACTGTAGTGACCCCTTATCCTCAGAAAGCTGTACACAAACAAGCCCATTCTCATAAGCATCTCCCATGTTCAGAGGGGTCTGAAACAGGATTTACCAGTTATTGAAAATCTCTCTGAACGCAGGAAAATTTGAAGAGGCCTTAAGCAAGATTTTTCCCCTTTCAGGTGACTGCCTGCATACACCACTTCAGAGGGAATGAGCGAGCATGAAATTCAATTATACAGGCACCCACTCAAATATCTGAACCAGAACCTCTTCCCTTAATCTTTATGTTGAAGATGGGGTAAGACCACAAAGCCACTTTCAGCATGACAGCTCTTTGTTTCATCTGCAGTTCTGTAAGATACACAGCTCACTTAACTGAAGAGCAGGGATTTTGAGCTGTGTGCTGCTAACGCTTTCTGTAAGCAACGTGGACTAACAGCACTGCCCATCACTGTCAGCCCCTGCAGAGGAAGGCGATGGGGAGCAGCCATTGCTCAGGGGCTGGCCAAGGGAGGAGGCTGATGAGCGAGGCAGACGTGGGGCGATGGGCGACTGGAGAACAGCTCTCTCAGCCCTGTGCAGCCCACACTCCTAGGGATGGACACAAGGTGGGCAGCTCATCTGTGAGGCTGATGAACTCTATGTGCATCCAGAGGACAATTTGCCTTCCCTCTTGTCCCCCAAACAAGCGTTTCACTGTTCGCCTGATTTTAAGACTTGTTGCTCTCTTCTGAGCTAAAATTTCAGTTGAACAACAAAAAAAGTATGGCTGTGTCAACCCAGCCATATCATGGCATCAGCATTCGGCCAAAGACTGTGGTGCTGCAGTATTTGAGACAGTGAAGTGAGACCTTCTGGCAGCGCCAGCAGACATAAAGTGGGCTGACGTGGTGAAGACTTACATTGTGTTTCTCATTTTCTGCAAGGAGGCAAATGTAAAGTTTTCTACTGAGCTATGATGGAGATTAAGTAGCCATGAAGGATAGCAGATGTGTTTGAAGTTGCTCAAAATGGGTTTCCTGACAGGATTTAACAGGTCACAGCACCTGCAGCAGTGAAGCACTCTTGAAACAACATGTTGTCTCAGCAGAGCATTGCAATGACTAAATAATACTCAGATCTGCCTCTGAATACAAGTCACTGCTCTTTGGTTCCACATGGCACAGGGACTGATGTCCAGCTGTCCCATGATGCCCTCAATTCATTTGAGTCTATCTGGGGTAACTCCACATTGACCGGAGGCACTAAAACCAGAGTAAAATGTGAATAAATTTGGAGCTGAGTCCCCTTTGTCAGTGTCTACCAACCAGAGAAGTCTTGGTTTGAAAATCTTTTGCCCTTTGTAATGCCCTGGAGCCTCTTTGATGCCAAGTTTCATCTGTTTCCTGCTGAAGGCACTGCTTGAACACCACTCCATGAGTCAGTGCAGAGACTCTGCAGCCCTCCTCGCTGCTGGGAGCACCACCAGCCCTGCCTGGATACTCCAGGGCTGCAGTGTCTTAGAGTAGCGACCAGGCTGTCTTTCACATAAGACCATGTCTCAACAGAGATTTAACAAACATCATAACTCTTCTTGCTGCGATCTGGTGAGCAGGCTGCAGCTAAAGCGCTGGGAGAAGGGAGCAAAATGGGAGGGGAGATAGATAGGTTCTGAAGTGGAGGAGAGGTTTCACGAGGGGAACGCTTCTCCAGTGCTTCTCTGATGCTCCCTCCTAATGGTTGTCAAGCCTGTGCTCACTGCACGCCACGAGCAGCTAGGCTGGCTCACTGGAGGTCTTCTTTCTAATTAGCAGTGCTGTAATGGCTAATTAAAGCCTCGATAGGTGGAAAAAAACATATTTGCTAGCTGCTGGCTGAAGACTGCTAACCCTACGCCATGTGGCTGAGTCCCATGCATCAGGCTGAGCCCGTGAGATCAAGATACCATCAAATGTGGTTTCTGAAGGGCAGAAGTACACTACAGACAAGTCTTTCTGCAGAGAACTGGCTGTCTCTGGGAGCAGACAGTCCCACTGACCTGACTCCAAGCCCAAGAGCCTTTTGGTGAAGGCCCAGTATGTGTAGAAGAAATATCTCCAAGGCGGATGCTTAAAGATGTTTTCCCAACCCAAGAGCATTAAGTGTTTGGAGCTGGAACTGCAGAGGAAGAGGAATTCAGTTGCTCCGGCTTTCTGAACAAGCCTTGTAGCACCAGAATTTTTTAGAAAGGGCAGTAAATGTGTTTCCTCTGCTTGCATTAAACACTGCGCAGATTGCTGTCACGAGGAACGAAAACAGGAGTTGGGTCAGTAAATGATAATGAGTCTCCATGTGCCTTTCAGGGGGTCAATGCCAGATCACAGAGCCCGGGCCCGTGCCAGGAATCCGGGGGAGGTTTCCTGGAAGAGCTCGGAGCAGGAGCAACCTCGACGCCGGCCCTGGCTCCTCCAGTGAGTCCCAACCGGGGGAGCTGCTGATCATCTGCAGATGCTCTGCGGGCACCGGAGCAGCCAGTATGCAGGGCTGAGTCCTGGGGCCAGGCAGATCCTTCAGTTGTTGCTGCAGAGCAGTGTTTTTGCCAAAAGCCCAAATTTTAATTAAAAGCAAAAAAAATCTCGTGTCCTTTCCCCCTTGAACTTTTGGGAGGATTCCCATGGAAGAACACCAGGAGAATCCCCCAGAAGTAAACATTTCTCAGTTATTAAACTCAAGTAAATAAACAACCCCTGTCGTACTCCCATGTAAACAGGAACACTTTATTAAAAAGATGAAAACGCTCTGTTTTTGTGAAAGGAAAAGCTAATCCCACACCACCTCTCTGCAGCCCCAAAGGCGCCTGGCCATGGCTGGATGTGCAGGGATGCTACAGCGCTGCCAGCCGTGTGCCACATCACCCGTGGGACTCAGAGGTGGCAGCAACATCCCTGAATGCAGGTTTTGTGGACCTTGGCTTGAGCTTCTGCCACTGTGCTCCGAGCACCGGCTGGCCCAGCCCCAGCTGCTGGCACCACCAGGCAAGGAGAAATGTCCCTGTGGGAGAAGCATCCTGCAGCCTGGGGTGCCACTGGCACTCATCACTGTTCCCTGCTGCTTGCCACGTGCTCCTGCTGTGCTGGAAGCATCTCCCCCTGCTGCCCCTGCTGTGTGCATGGGCCCTGACTCATCTCTCATGCACGTGGAGGGCTCGTGTCCCCGCAGCTTGGGGTCAGGCACTGCTCATCCCCTGGTGAGAGAAGGAGATGAGCGGCCACAGCTTCGGCAGAGGAGCCAACATTCTTCTGGGTGACCGGCAGTGCACAAGCTTTTGGGGATTCACAATAAAGAGTGGCCCTACCTAAAATCATGCTGGGGACGGGGACCATTGTGGTAGGAGACCTAACCCCTCTGGTCCTCTGCACCTGGGAAGAGAAAGTTTTTCTCTTGCTGAGATGGCAAGTGCTCAACAAAGGAGACCCTCTGTCCTTCTCTTCTCCAGCTGAGGACTTTCCTCCCTGCATCAGCCCAGGGGCACAGGGCAGCCTGGAGATGCTGGGGGCACAGAATTCTCCAAAGCTGTGAGATGCAGCACTGCTAAGGAAACAGGACACAGCAGCCTTTTTCTGTGCACAGATGCTGCAGGAGAATTGTCATTCCCAAAAGCAAAGCGAGGTAGCACCACACACAAAAGTGATTTTCACAGAATCATGCAATGGTTTGAGTTGGAAGGGACCCTTAAGTTTATCTCCTGCAACCCCCTGCAATGAGCAGAGACACACACAGCTCCATCAGGTGCTCAGAGCCTGGTCCAGCCTGACCTTGAATGTCTTCAAAGATACAGCATCCACCACATCTCTGGTCACTTCCACACTCTTTCAAAATGGATTAAGCCACTCAGGCGGCCTGGGAGCACTGACCTCTTCCACCACCCCTTTCTTGTCCCTGGTGAGGACACAAGAGCTGCACGTGTCCTGCAGAGAAATTCTGGTCCGGCTTGTTGCTCACTTTGGTGATTAACATTCCCACTGATTATCTAATGCTGCCTCAGAAAAAATGTACTTGGAAGCAGTGCAGTATTGTGTCTGGGGGGAGTGATGGCTGCCTCCAGGGAGCTCTCCTTCTGCAGACCTTCCTTGCCAAGTCCCACTTCTGAGCCCCCTTGTCCCTCCAGACCCAAAAGCCATGGAGGCCCCAGCTTCCCAGGAAGCAAAGACAGGCATGTCTCCAACCTCATGGTCCTCACAGGGCTCTACAGGGCAGAGGACCATCTCACTTTCACCATGCAATCTGCATGGGCCTTGATCAGCCACCCTGCGAGTTTGGAGGCCATTCCTGGGAGCTGGCTGCATTTTGACTGCAAATTTTTGTCATCTCAAAGCCATGAATCAGAAGCCAGATAGCCATCGCTTCTTTCCCAAGCCCTGGGCTCTGCTCCAGCCTGTGGGCACTGGCCCAGATGGGGAAGGACATGGACAAGTCAGCTCTCCTGCTATGACCGTGGGTCAGATCTTCAAAATCAACAATGCACAGTGACTGCAAGGGTCAAAAGTCCCATGGCGAGAAGATGACCCCAGCAACAGCCTCCCCACTAGCAGCACCACTGCTGTTCTGGGTCTCAACCACTGCATTCACCACCTTGGCCTAGATCCTACAATAAGCCTTGAAATTACAACAATTAGAATTTTATAATCATTAAGGTTGGAAAAGATATCTGTGGTCATCTAGTCCGACTGTCCTCCTACCACAATACTTCCCAATAAACCATGTTCTTAAGTACAACATCTTAATGCTTCTACAACAACTCGAGGGACAGTGACTCCACCACCTCCCTGAGCAGCCTGTTCCAAGAGGCTGGATCACTTCACTGAGGCCAGTGGGATGAAGCTCAACAGGACCAAGTGCTGGGTGCTGCCCTTTTGGCACAACAACCCTAGATAACACTACTGGTTGGGACAGAGCATCCAGAAGATTGTATGGTGGAAAAGGATCTGGGAGTGTTGGTCAGTGCTCAATGGAATATGAGCCAGTTGTGTGCTCAGGTGGCCAAGAAGGCCAGTGGCATCCTGGCTTGTGTCAGCAATAGAGCAGCCAGCAGAGCAGGAGGTGACTGTCCCCTGTACTCAGCACTGGTGAATGAGCACCTCGAGTGCTTTGTTCAATGTTGAGCTGCTCACTGCAAGAAAGACTTGGAGACCCTGCAGCGTATCCAGAGAAGGGCAATGGAGCTGGAGCACAAATTTGATGGGAGCTGGGATGGGTCAGTCTGGAGATAAGGAGGCACAGGGCAGACCTCATGGCTCTCCATGGCTCCTACAGGAGCTTGTGGTGAGATGGGGGTCAGCTTATGCTCCCAGGTAATGGTGACAGGACATGAAATGATGGCCACAAGTTCTGCCACGGGACATCCAGTTTGGATAATAGGAAAAACTTCCTCTCCATTTAATACACTTCTCTCTGTATATCCTCCTACTCATGGAAGAAGATGGAAGAAACTACCATGCCCACTTCTTATTTTCATCCTGGAATTCATAAGTCTTATGAAAAACCGTGGAAAACAGAGGGTCTGTGATTAACACAGACAGGTAATGCTGATGGATTCTCTGCTGTGAACCTCTTGTGGCTTAACCTTTGCCAAGCCCCAGCTGTGACTGCCAGCATGTCTGCTTCCAGGAGAAGGTTTTGCAAGCATTCAGCTTAAAGAGGTCAGCTATTCCTCACAACAGGATTTGGGAAAAAATGTTGTTTTTCTCCATGATAAAAAGCTCCTCAAAGCCACTATGCAGAAGATGGAACTTTCTGGCTTCAGAGTGAGGGCTCACAACCAGGTATCTCTGGGAAAATCCGGCTCCATCTGATCAAATGATAGATCTCCAAAATTCAGAGTTTACACATCACGTCCTGTGGAAAAATAACATCTGCTCATGTAATCCCACTTTCTATGGGACTGCAGGAAAATGAAACTGCCCAGGCAATAGGGAAATTTTGAGCATTTATTCACAGAATTTGAGAAAAAGTATTTTGGCAACAGAAAACACAGATTTGTCAAAATCTAAACCTACACCAACCTCCCAGCTTCTTGATTTTGCCTGTTAAGAATGTGAAAGGCATAAACTTGAAGATTTTGAAAGCACATTGGTATATACTTCTATGCCAAACCTGTCCAGGTTTTCCTCTCACGGTGACACGTTGTTTAAAGATCCAGGTTGCTGCATTTTATTTATGTATTTTATTTATTTTTAAATGAAAAAGAAGCCAAAGCTTCATGCAGAACATCTCAGATCTTCTGAAACGTGTTTTTTCTTCTGTTCTGACGTGAGCATCATGAAAGTAGCCGGAGGTGGGGACAGAGCAGAGAAAAACACTATGCTGGCTTTTTAATTGGAGCAAAACAGAATTCTCATTCATCTCCTGAGCCACCAGCCCTTCTGCACACAGTAGAAGCACCCTCAGTCACCACCACCACCACACTGTGCTCTGCTTGGGCCCAGCAGACCCCCAGTGGCTGCCTCCATCCCCTGGAGGGATCCATGGCTGCAGGCAGCCTACAGCAGGTCCTTGGGATGCCATTGCCAGTGCTGAGGCTTCTGTGCTCTCACCTCAGGGCTGTGGGAGGGCTGGAGGAGCCGACTGCTGTCCTCTACTGTGAGCCAGCAGTAAAACTCACACAGGAATTTCCAAACAAACCCAGCAAACTTGGGGATGAGAGGGGGGTCCTGGCCTGCTTACAAATCATCACTGTGGCTACAATGGCTCTCATAAGGCAGAAGGAGTGGCTGGCACCTCTCCTGTTCCAAGTCCCCAGTGACTCCAGGTGGACCATCAGCCCCAGTCATCACCATGTCCCTGCCTGGGCACCAGCTCTAAGGAACATATCTGCTGAAGGCAGGGCCATGCTAGGAGGTGAAGTATGGGCTGCCTTAGGGGCTGGTGCCTGGAGCTGGAGGATGCCTGAGCTCTCCATGGATGTTGAAGAGGGACTAGTGCCCTCACGTCCAGGTTTGTGAGCTACAAGGAACCCCTCCAAGCAGCCTATGCTGCCCTTGAGAAACTCCAAGGAAGGTGGTGGCTGGTTGCATGGGCTTCATGTATCCCTGCCTTCCTGAGGGGTAGAAGTGGGAGTGTGCCCCAAGCTCTGTGCACCACTGTGGGGCAGACACCATGGCACGGGACCAAGACTCCCTCCTGAACCAGGTAGGAGCTGCAGGAAGGGTATTTGGTGTCTGACTGCAAAAAGCTGGGCTTGCTTACCCCAGCCAGGTCTGTGAGCAGGCAGGAGGAGGCTGGTTCACCACAAGCCTGTCCTGCACAACCCCAAGTGCCCATGCTCACCGCCATCCCACTTCTGTCTGGAGCACACAGGGCTGGTGCTGATAGAGACACTCAGGCATTCTCCAAGGAGCACATCTGACATGCGTGACCCAGAGCACAGAGTTGCAGAGAGTTTCATCATTTGGTTTCCACCACGCTTCCAGCTCTGCTTAAGCCAGTTTTTACATTAAACACACGTGAGGTGATAACTGCCAGCAGCTGTTTGTGCTTGCCACGATAATTCCCCAGCCTGCTGCTCTGAGCACGTCGCCTTTCTCCTCGTATCCCTACTGGTTTTGCTCCTCTCCCAGGCTGATTCCCAGCTCTCGCTCCCATCTGACAATGTTTTTGCACTCTCTAGTTGCTCACATCATCTCCATGCTACACTTCTAAGGACTCTTTCTGCTCCATCCCACGCAGCCCATCGCCCATGTTATCACTTTCATCTCAGTATCACAGAGCATCTCATCAGCTTCTCTAGATCCACCACAGCAGGTTCCCAGCCAAACATCGAAGGCAAGAAGCAGTAGCCATGGCACATCCATAGCTCACAACATCTAAATCTGTGCTGTTAAACAACAACAAAAAGCAAAGCAAAACAAAAAAATAACCCACAGCCTATTGTTAGTCTTAATGCTTAACTGGCAGGGCTGGAATTCTCCAGGACCAATGTCTACACTCTCTCCATCACAAAAGAGGCTGGGAAGGGTGGCGGGGCTGGTGGCAGGACTGCAGCTGGGCGCAGTCTGGACAATGGTGAGCCCCGTGCTGCCTGCCCAAGGCTGAACCCTGACCCTGGTCCCACTGGGATGCAGCCATCATGGCTCAAACCCAGCACCAGGAATGTACAGGAGGAGCAAAGCGAAGGGAAGCCAAGACCTTCACATGCTGTGATTCCCTTCCCCTGCCTGTGGGAAGCGCCCATCTCACTCTGAAGGGCTGAGATATGAACTGTAGCAGCAAGAATGGTCTGCATTAGGTGGCACATGGGCCCTTAAGTACTTATGGGGGGCTAGCCTCTGCCATGACTGAAACTCCCACCAAGCCACCTCCCATTTCAGAGCCTGCAGATGAAAGTTTCCTGCCTCAACCCTTTTGCTGCACCAGCCTCCAGAGAAACAACAGCAGCAGCTCAGCACACCCTGAACCTTCAGGAAACAGCCTTGTCCACAAGCTTAGTAGCAAACCCTGGCTGCCTTGCTCCCATCCTGGTCCAAATTCTCACAGCGTGGGTGGGTGGGAAGCTCCCTGAATTGCTTCCCCACTTGCTGAAATTCACTGCAGAAATGGGCTGAAATTCAGAGCTGATCACATTTTCCCCTGTGCCTGTCAAAGCCCAACCGGGAAGCCCAGTAACCGGCATATAAAGCTACTACTGATAGCAGCACACTTGTTCCAGACAAAAGATCAGGAGACGTATGTCATAAAAAGGCAGAGATGTCTTCCAGATGTTTTTGTGCATTGGGTCTGCACAGATGTTTTCGATGTCTGCCCATAAATGTAAGAAATGTAAAACATTTGTGTCCCACAGATGTAGAGATTAAATTATGCAAGAGATGTGATAAATCTCTGGGTAATGCGAGAAGACCATGAACTATTCACATTCATTGTTTTTAGTAAAATCAGCCCCATTTTCCAGAATGCGGCTGCAAAGGAGACTTTTATTGTTATTAAATGTGACTAAACATGACGTAGGATGTTGAAAAGCAGCACACACGGAGCTGTGTGAAACCATATATTGCAAACAGTCTGGCAGGGCCCTTAGCTGAGGTGGGACACGGCGGTGGGGTCAGCAGCCCCGGCCAAGCCCAGATCCCCTGGGTGGGCACATGGAGCATCTCCTGCCCCCACAGAGGGGGGAACTGAGGGTCCAGAAGCAGCACTGAAGACAGACAGAAGCAAGAAGTGCTGTCAGCACACCCCGGGCAGGACAGACACCTCTCTCCAGCTCAAGCGGGTCTTTGGACTGCAGTGCTCATCCACCTCCATAACAGCTGCAGACCTTTTGGTTCCGCCAACGCGGAGCTGAGCGGAGCCGTTCCCCAGCCCTCACCCCAACACTGCGGAGGCTCTGACTCCTGTCACTAGGAAGACCGCAGTGCTTCCCCATGGCAGTGTGTTAAATCCTTGCTTGCATCAAGGAGACATGGCATTTTCTTGGGAATCCTCCCTGCTAAGAATATCCTCTATTTACATACTCGCCAACGTGGGGGTGGATGGGAAGCAGGGCAGCGAACTGAATGTACTTGGAAGACGTCTGTGTTGGTTACTGTAGATCTGCAGCTGACTGGGTCTGTTTGCAACAGCCACGTGTGATCATGGCTTTCATGACAGCCCCCGGGGCTGGTTCTGCCACAGCACCCATTGCCCATCAGCATTTGCAGCTCGAGAAGCCTTGCAGAGGGGTGTGCATGGATATTTGTGTGTGTGAAGGGATCCCCGGCTCCCCTACAACATCCATACCCCCATGCCTGAGCAATGGAAGCACTGGTGACCCTGGCAGGGGCAGACCTTGGCACGGCACAGCTCCCTGAGGAGCAGCATCAGCTCAGTGCCCCCTGTGCTCATTCTGATGACAATTAGGGGACACATCCAGGTGAGATTCATCTCATCTTTAGGCCCTGATAGGCCAGATGGGTCTGTCTGGGGATGAATCTCTTTCTTTCTCAACCACAGAGTAACTGAGACCTGCATCCAACCGGCCAGTGAATTACTGGTTCTGTGTTTTGGCCTCATCTATCTGTTGCTAAGGAGAGAGGATGGTTCCTGTACACCTAACGGAGAACAGGCTGGTAATTAAAGCCCCGAGCAGATCCTGTTTGTGCAGAACAAAAGGTCAGGCAAAACCTTGGCAAGATGAGGTTTTCCAGCTCCTCTGCACATTGCTGGGGCATGGGCATGTCTACACCCCATCAAATGAATCATGCATTGGAGAGGCTCATTTCTCTCTGATGGGGATGGCTATCTTTGGGATGTTTAAAGACCAAAGCTGAAGGAGAAGACAGAAATTAATTTCCCTCAGGCTGAGAGTCAAGAAAGCGAGGACAGCTTTCAATAGGAGAGGAACAAAGAGCCTGAAAGAGAGCGTGCAACTGCTGTACAGCCCCATGTCCCCAGTACCAGCGTGCTCTCTGCACTGGTGACCAGTTACATGTGCTGGAGAGGTACATAAAACACTGTGCATCTCTGCTGTGCGACTTCTCTGTGCACTTCCCAGCCTCAACCTGCTGACTGAAAGGTTATCTGGCCTTTACTGTTTATCAGTCCCAATGGTTTTCCTTCCTGAATGTAATTGCTTTTTGAAGTCGGTTATGCTTTTGGCCTTACACTATCCCCTGGTAATGAGTTTCACAATGAATTATGAGTTGTGTGAAAAAGTACTTCCTTTTGTTTGTTTTAAATCTGCTACCTGACAATTTCATGGAGGGCCTCCTTGTTTCTGAGCAGAAAGAAGCAGTGACAGATTGTCCCCTAAGCACCTTCTTCAGACTGCTGTGCACCTCCACTATCGTCCTCCTCCCACCCAAGAGGAAGAGCCCTCATCCCCTTCATGGTTCCTATGGGCAGCATTGCATTCCTGTGCTCATGCTGGCCACCCTGTTCTGGTTTTCCAAACCAAGAAAAAAAGAGAAGACAGAAATAGATAAACTGGTCAGCTTGGAGTTGCTGTGGACTCACCACAGCAGAGCTACATCTCCTCTTTAGTTCCCACTTCCAACCTTAATCATTCCCAACATCTGATTCCCTTTCTTGCCCCCCACTGAGCTGATGTTTTCCGTGACCTAGCCCAAGAACCCCAGATTTCTTTCCCTGGTGGTAATTGCTAGCTCAGAGCCCAGCGCTCAATTAGCAGGGAGTCAAACCACTGCATATTTTTCATTCTGTTCCAGTTTGGGCTCGGATGTGACAGAAGATTTTCCAGTTTGAATCCAGGCTAATAGCAATTCATTAACTGTTTGCATGTAACAGCGGGGTCACACCAGGCACCCACATCACCTGGCCTCAGCCCAGGGTGGGCACAGCCCTGGCCACTCACTGTGCCACTCACTGTGCCCTCCTCAGCACCTCTCCAGCACAGCACAGCTTTTCTCAGGTCCCCTCCCAGCTCTGCAGGGCCAGCAGGGTGACAGCCAGAGGGGAGAGCGGAGCTGAGGGTGCCATGGGCACACGGTGAGTCACAGCCAGGAACACCTCATCCTCCTAATGAGTCCAGTTGCTTCAGTGCTCAGCCTCACCCAGCCTTCTCCTTTCAGAGTGGATCTCTGGGCTGACCTCCCTCCACACTGGAAACCAGTTATTCCTGTCTTTTTTTCCCATCTTTGAACTGGACAGATATTAAAAAGAGAGGCAGATATTAAAAAGAGGGCTGCTGGCTTCTATGAGGATATCAGTATGCTGATAAAGCATGACAGCCCTTCCCCACAGCCACGTGGGCTGGTCCTCATTATGCCACCTTTACACACATTGCTGCTAATTCATACTGTATAATAACCCCCAGCATCAGCTGCCTTCAGTCTTTTCCTATGCAGACTAGAGCCTGCATTGGAAAACAAGACCAGGCCTTTCCACTTTCTGATGAGCTTCCTAATATTTATGCCCTGAGAAATGTTTTATTAGTGGCTTTTAGCGAGTTTTTCCTAAAAATATGTTTGGCCTGTCCTTGGGCCGGGTGTCACATCCAGCGGACATACTTCACATGCATTCTATCTTCCTTCTTTGGAAATTACTTCAATTTTGATGAATATCTCTTTTCTTCTTACAATCTCTTTCCCTACCAAGGCATGACAGGTCTGTTTTTTTCTTTCTGGATATCTGAGCACATTCTAGATCGGTTGTGTATATTTATCCTGAGCCTCTAATACTTTGTCTTTAAACAGCTTTTATGCCTCCTGTAAATGTTTTACCCATTTATCTTTTCTTTTGAATTCCTTTTTAACAACTTTTGTATTTTTATCTCATTCCCATTCTTAAAATTGAACTTTGAGGCAGACTCCGTTGTTTCTTTTACTCTTCTTCCCACTCACAGTCCTAGAAGGAGCCGGCTCTTTGCGGGACACTTGCTTTGATTTGAGCCCAACGAGGTCACAGAGCCTACAGCTCCATCATTGCCAGAGCTGGAGCCTGGGCAGCCCTGCTGAGCTCCTCTGACCCCAAACACTGTGTGAGAGAACGGAGGAAATTCCCCATCTCAGAAATGCCCTGGCTTGGACTGCCTTACGTTCTGCTGGAGCCAAGCCCCAGTGGCATCCCCCTGTCAGGGATGATGGCCACACAACCCAGGAAGAGCGCAACTGCAGGCCCGGCATCCCCAGGGAGTGCCGGCAGCCCGAGAGGCAGCAGCACAGCTCATTCCCAGAGCCGGATACAGCCAACCTTAGAATAGATACCGCGGGGGATCCCAGGGAGACGAAAGAAGTGTATCCACCCCCTCATTCATCTCCTTCTGCTCTGAGAAATGCCGGGCTGCCGAATCACAGAGCTGGCTCCATGGGAATGCGGAGCAGCGGTGTGGGGACCCCCACCTGGTGGGGGACACAGCTGTGCAGCTCTCTGCTGCTACCTGCTCTTCACACTGGCTGCAGCTCAGCCCAGCCGTAACCAGAGGTCCTGCTGCCCACCTGTGCACACAGGCAGTGGGGACAGGGACGGGGCATGGCCAGTGACACTGATGGGATGCTCCTGCATGGAAGCAGACCTTGCCCATGCTCATCCCTAAACTGCCTGGGACAGCCCTGCCCATGCCAGAGCTGTGCTTAGAGATGCATGTAGACACAGGATGAGTGGCTGCAGCTCAACACTCAAACCCTGTTGTCTGATCAGCATACAGGTGATCTGAGCAGGGACAGGGATCCCCAATGCCTCCAACCCTGCAGGCTGAGCCGGGAAGTTGGACTGCTGCTCAGCACACAGTGCACAGGCTGATGAAAGGCAGGGTGTCCTGCTCTTACTGCTGCTGGGAGAGCAACATCATGCCGTGAGCTCTAACCTAGAGAAAAGCAAACTTCAGGCCTTTCCAGCTCTGAATTATGGACGAAGCTTTTGGAAGAGGTCCTAGATCTAACCCCCTTGGCACATGGACTGGAAAGTCTCAGCTACAAGTGCTCCATCTCCCTCGAGCACCCCATCTGCAGAGGTGCATTTCCAATTCAGGCATCATTGCACACAACTCCCCCCGCTGCTCCCTGTGGGTGCCTGCCCAGCTGGAGCAGCTCCTGCCCCAACTCCCTCCCTGCCCATACATCCTCAAGGGCACCCATTGCCTCAGGAGTGAGGAATCCAGCTGAGCATCCTGCTCTTCCGATCTGGATAAGTTGTGCCTTCCCAAAATGGTTCCCACTTCCCTGCAACTTCATGTTTGAGGCAGAATTCTCCCCCCTTTATCTCTGGCTGGGTGGTCTTTGGGTTTGGGTTTTGGTTGTGGTTTTCCTCCTATGACTCTGAAGGAATGAAATCGGTGGCTTGGTGTTGAAGGCCAGGATGCCACGGAAGTTTCAAAGCACACCTGGCTGGAAACTATTTCACCCTTGTCAATAATAATTGTAATCAGCGACATGAAAACAAGAGAAATAATATCTCGAAATGAACTATTAGCAGGCACGGCTCAGCCTGTTCCCTGCTCTGATACATTCTTGCGTTTCTCTCTTTTATGCAGAAGGCAAAGTGCGCTGTTTATGGTTTTACTGTTGCATCCAAGTACTTTATACACTTATTTTTCATAACAAAATTACTTTGTCCATAAATCAGGCTGAACTCGGAGGCAGCTCTGAACCATTACCTCAGCCTCATGCTGTAGCTCAGCTGTTCATAAACTGTGTGCCCGGCTTCAACATCCAGTGCGGGTTGTTGTAATTAGAAATAAAATATTTGGGAAACACAGTTTGCATCACAGCTCTTTAAGTAAGTATTTGGCTTCCTGGAAATGATGACTCATGGCGTGGATGTGCAGAAATGTACCAATAACATAACCTTTCGATCCTCTAATGCCAGACAGATCAGTACAAAGCCGGGCTTCGTGCTGCCCGGATGAATGGTGCAACAAGCCGTATATATAGCATCGCTTTGGACTCACTCTTTTTTGCACTGTGTGGGAAAGACAAAACAAGGGGCAGACTGTGACCTTGAGGTCAGCCGGCTCCCAGGGCCACGCTCTATCAGTTCATCGCTGATCAGCTCCTTCCTCTGCCACCCAGATGATTTAATAAGCAATGGTTTCTGAAGCGAGCCCTGTGTGCCGGCACATTCTGCAGGGCCTTTGCAGCTCGCAGCAGGTACGGTGCATAAAGAGCTTTGCAAAGAAACATCCCAAGCGTGGGTCTGGTCCCTGGCAGGGTGAGGTGGCAGCACTGTTATTGCTCAGAAAATGTATACAGAATTGTCATGAAAGAAGACTCATTTGTCCCCTAACACAGCCCGTTAGCAAGCAGGAGGGTGATTTTCCAAACGGGCGCCCCAGCAGTAGATGTGCAGCAGCCAGAAAAGGCAGATGTCCCCTGCCAGAGGGGGACCTGCCCAAATCCAGCCCAAAAGTCCGGCGCCTCTGCAGAGATACATGTGGACCTGGACCCTGCTTAGAAGCTGGGTGCAAAATGGATGTGGAAGGCCCAGCCCTGCTGGAATGAAGCATCTTGTCCCTTATGTGATGGCTTTGCTTTCTGACCATTTTGCTCTTTGAAAAATGCTTCAGTTTTCCCAGACTTTGGACAAGGTAAAAATAGGACTAAGAGCAGCCTTCAAAACAGCACTTTGCACCTCTGTCATTTGGGGCAGCACCCAGCAGAGATGTTCTGCAAAACGGACGTGGACTGGGAATCACCTTGGCATGAAAGCCTGCTGCTGTCACAGGGTCACGGCTCTGCCCTGGAGAGTGGAGCACAGTGGGACACAGCACAGCCTGTACACACTTTAAGTACCACAAAGCCATGGGAAAAAGGAGCTCCTGGGATCCCTGGGCTCCTGCACACTTTGTCCCTGGCTCACTCTGCATAGCTCTGGCCCCCAGGCAAAGCCCACCCAAGCATCCGCCCCAGCTGCGTCACCTTAAAAAACCCCAGACCAAAAGAGCTGAAGAGATAATGGACTGGACACAGATGAGCCCAAAGGAAAGATGCCCTGAGCAGCAATATCACATCTCAGTTTCTAGGACTCTGTGGCTCCGTCACCAAATGCAGAAAGTCTCTGCACCCTCTCTCTGCAGATCTTCAGTTCCAAGAGAGACCTCTGCCTTCACATAGGTGGCACTGAGACCAGAGGTGCTTAGTGCACCTGGCTCAAACTGCATGTCCTGCTTAGCCCAAGGGCAAGCCAATGCCCCATCAGCATTACAGCCCCTTCCCTTTGCTTGCACCACACAATAGGGGTGCTGCCCCCACCATGCCTTGCTCCTTGTGCTCCATGGCAGGCACGGGGTGCAGCTGGCCCACGGCATGTGCTGCAGCTGACTCACACAGCTGCAGGGATCTGGCAGGCAGCTGTCTGCTTCTGCACTTGCAAGCATGGGCAGCTGAGCACAGATGTCCCTTTGCCCGTGCAGGTCCTCACCAACTCTCTGCTCGGCACTGGGAGCCTGCCCACATCTTGCTGCCCAGAGCAAGGATCATGGCACACTCCTAGAGCACAGCCTGGCATCCAGGATACAAACCTGGGCTCTGACAGCCCCAATCTGCCCCATACACAGTGACTCTGGGCTCCCTGTGCCCACCAGAAGCCCCTGCTAAGGAGGGCAGGGATCCGCTGGCCTTCCTCCTGTTTAGCCCGGCCCGTCCCTCCCAGCAGGCAGGCAGCCAGAGCACCATCACCTCCAGCAGGCAGTTTTACTGGCTGACACTATAAATGTACTGTGCTCTCATGGATTTGATGCTGTTTTTATGAACTTGGAGCTCAGTGCGGCTGTTTAGTTTGAGATGAGCGAGGAATGTATTAATAGTTGGGTAAAGCGCACTCCGAGCTTCTAATCTGACCGAGCTGTTTGCTTTAGGGAAAAAACACTTCACTTTTTCCATTCATTACTATTCTTTGTTAGTGGCTGCAGCACCCGCCTCCAGCACACCGGAGCCCACATTAACCCCTTTCCTGCTGCACCCCAGCCACCGCAGTGCCAGGCAGGGGTCCCCAACCTTAGCTGTGCTGCTAGCCCTGGACACCAGCCCTGCTTGTGGTGCTGGGGCAGCAGCAGCACAGCGCTGGGCCACTCTTCATATTGTATGTGCAGGGTCTCACCTGCCAGGGCCACTCATACCCAGTCCCAGCTCTTCTGCCAGGAGCAGAGCATGGAGCAGGTGCCCAGATGGCCACTTGCTGTGTGCTGGGTCTTGCTCTGCCCCTGCCTGCTCCCACTGGAACGCAGTGACTGATTTACGTTCAGATGAGGACTGCAGCGGTGTCCTGCTAAGTCTCTCATCCAGCGTGAACTTTCCATAAGCAAGGCTCTATTTTTAACTCTGCCAGGCCTAAGAGAGGGCTTGTCTTGCGGGGGCGAGGAAGTGGCTGTGCCCGGCTGTGGATGTGACCTCAGGGAGCATGCAATGGGGCACAAAGCCTTACTGTGAGAACCAATCCCATCCGGGCACTGCCATGCCTCCGAGAGCACCTGCACCTCACCACGGGGGTGAGAGCAAAAGGCCCTTCCAGTGTGTGGGGATGCTGGCTGTCCCCATCCCACCACCCCTGCTGTGCCTGGGCTGGCCCTCAAGCTGTAAGCTCACCAGAACTTCCTGGCCACACTGTTTGTTATGCTGGCTTTAAAGAGGAGCCGGGCGGCAGGCTGTAAATCCCTGCAGAGGCACAGCGCAGCCCACACACTGCTGAATGCCACGTGGCCAGCCCATCCAGGCTCTGCCCTGGCATGGAAAGGCCAGGATCCAGCCAGGAGGGCAGCAGGGGGCTGGTTGGTCCCCTCCCCAGGGCGGCACAAGGCGCTGGGTGCTCCTGGGGCTCAGCAGGGACTTGTGCCCCTCTCCTGTCTGCTCCTACTCAGACTGCCCACCAGGCACGTCCCTCTGCAGCACACATGGATTTTCCATGCTCACTGGGTTTTCACACAGTCGCAGCCCCACAGTTTCCCTGTGCAGCCTGTTCCCAAGCAGTTTTAAATTACTCCAGCAATAGAGCACTTGCTCCGTCCCCTGGGGAGCCGCTCTGCTCCCATAGATCTTGTGGCACAGAATATGGGATTTTGCTGCTGTCCAGCCTGCATTTCCCTCCAGTTAAGCTCACTGTGGGGCTCTGAGCTGCAGTGCCACAGGCAGTTACAGCTCCTCTTCCCCAGCTTTAAGTGTTCACCTGTTTGCAGCAATCAGGACTGATTCCTCCAGGTTCCTACACACACAGGCCAAGTTCTGCCCTCCTCATCTGGGAGCTAAGCCATGCTGCTTGGTCAGGAGCTGGCCACACCTTCACAACATAACTTGAATAGTGATGCATTCACAGCCGTAGAGATTTGCTCCCCCAGTCACACATGCACACATCTGCCCATCCCCAGCTCCAGGCTGGGTGTTTCTCACAGCAAAATAAATCTCATTTTATTGGTGGGACAGACAGCTAATTAAGAGGTAATCTTGATTGTAGCACAGCAGCATCTGGAAGAGCCCCGGTGCACGCACGTAGTGAAGCACACATCGGCTCAAGGCTTCCCCTGATGCTCACAGTGAGGGTTTGTGGCTCAGCCCAACGAATCAGAGCACCCATAAATCCAACAGCAAGAAGCTGAGCACGAGAACACCGAATTTCCACCCTCCAGGAAATGTCAACACTGAGAATTTCCTTCTGATTCTCATTAAGTGAATGTGTGAAAAGTATTGACATCCCCTGGGTCAAAACTTGAAAAACTAACCGACTTCCATATTGTCAGATTACTGTATCAAAAGTAGCCATACGATATGTAGTATCTGAGGCCTAATGATATGCCCTGAGAATAGAAGTAAAATCAAATGTTATAATACAACAAATTTACCTAACAAAACAGACTGATTTGCATTGAAGCACTTCTAATGTTTCAGCTGTTGTATAAAGTATAAAGCATGAAAACATCACTGATTCTTTTTGATACTTTTCTTATAATAACCTTCATGGAAACCAAGTCTTTCCTACATGCCCTCCCAAATGGCATCCAAGGGAAAGTGCTCAACCCAAAACTCCACATGAGTTCACCACAAGAACACAGCACTCCTCAATGGCCACGTGGGCCCAAAGCACAAACCCTGCACTGCCAGTCCTCATAGGCACCTTCTGGAAAGGCTGACCAGTGGTGGAGAGAAATATGCTTTGAGGGTGGGAGAAAATAGTGTGATATCAGCAATCTCAGCCCCAGCTCCTTATATATAGTCTCTCACTGAGTTTCTCCTGACACATGACGTCTAATCTGGGAAAAATCTGGCTTCACACCTGCAAAGGGCTGCTCGAAATCATCTCTTTAAATGAAATCTCCACGTCGCTGATGCCATGGACAAAGTTCTAGTCAGATTCAGCAAGACCCCTGCCCTCCTGTGGTCACTGAGGCACAAAGATGACATGGTCAGGGGTCATGGTCATGGTCACCCAGCCTGGACAGTGGGTGTATGGACTGGGATGGGGACAGTGCCCCTGGGTCAGGGCACATGGCACGTGTGTTCGCATCTCTGTGTTTCTGTGGTGAGCAACACACTGGTACCACCAGCCCAACGAGCTGCTTTCCACCCTCCCAAAGCAGCATGCATGGCCCTCTGGCACCCTCCACAGACTTGTGACTGTTCCCTAGTTCTCCAGCATCACAAAGGACTCACTGCCCCATAGGACCATGGAAGGAGAGACCTCATGCTTATAACCCTATGGTGAGTTTTGAGGTCAAACTGGTGGAGACCACAAAGAGGGGTAAGTTCAGTGCCCACAGCTGCAGCCCACATCAAACTGCCTCTTCTGCAGGTTTATCTCACTCTGTTTTAGAGTCCTGGCCACAAACCCAACATTTTCCAGCTCCTCTCAGTTTCCCTCCTGGTGCCCCTATGGGACGTGTGCTGTCTGTGACCCCCCCTGAGCAGCACTACTGAAAACGACAGGTGCTAGTGCAATAGGTTGGTGATGGGTGAGCACCGGGCAGAGCATCACAGCTGCACTCTTTCCGAGTGCCTCCAATTGATGTAAGCAGAATCAACCTCCCCACCTCTCTTGGCTGATGAGCACCAAGTTGCAGGACTCACAATTACCCTGTGCTTGGTCCCCCTGCCTCCAGAGGAGAGCCGGGGCAGGCACAGGGCTGTCCCCACTCAGGACTAAGCCGTGGCAGCTCCCGAGGAAGCAGCCCTATGGGGAGAGCCGGCCTGGGACAGGAGGAACACGGCCACAACACGACAGAGTCTCAGGATGGGAGCCCCGGGCGCGGACCGCGCTGCTCAGCAAGGGATGCACTTCCTAGGCTGACTCTAGGGGTCATCCGCCTTCAGCTTTTACGTGCAGAACTTGCCAACTCCCTTATTCCAGCCCTCCAAAGGCAGCTGTCCCCAAGGGCCACCAAGAGACCCAGACAGCCCGCATATAAACAAACACGGCGTTGTGCTGCAGGATCCGAGCCCGAGTGCTGCTCTCCCAGGCAGGGAGCGCTCCGCGGGACACTGCTGGGATGCGGGCTGGCAGGCATGGCTGGAGGGCACCCACCAGACCTCCTGACAGACAACAGGCCTGCAGGGCACGGGGCTGCCCTTGGGGGTGGTGGCCCAGCCTTGCTGCATGGAAAGGGGTGGGCAGTGCTGCTGTGCCTTCCGCACATCAGCTGCAAATGGGCTTCAGTGCTTACAACAGCTTCAGGGCAGGGATGCTTCCTCGATCTACAAGTGCTTAGTGAATAATGAATACCAGCAATGAATTAACTGGCAGCTCCTCGCTGTGTGGCAACCAATTACAAACACCACCAGGTGGTGGACGCAGTTGTTCTACAGCGTGGTGAGACAAAGCTTTGGCCTAGTGTCACAGCCGGTGAGCTAAAAGGCACCTAGGAAGGAATGATGGAGATCCTCTTCCTAATGTGCTCTTTTGGCACACCTCATTTGGAGCTCACACAAGACACCTCACAGCCTGAACCTGTGGCTGCTTCCCGGTGAGGTCTGCCCAGCAGGGATGAGCACAGGGGTGACACAGCACCGGAACAACTGCACAGCAAAGAGCTCCTGGCTGCCTGAAACAACATGCGTCAGCAGTATTATGTCAGGCTCTTTAGCTAAATGGAAATGGTCCCATGGGATGTTTAGATTATGCTGTACTAGAATTTTGTGGCTGAAAAGCCACTCTCGTAGGAGAGTCATCCTTGGTGTGTGGCACAATGGACATCCATTGTGAAAATGAATCTGAGATGCAGGAATGGTGTCGAGCCCCTGGCACGATGGGCAGGAATAGAAAGTCTGGAGCAGGGATGGCAGTGGCCGCAGTACCCAGAGGTACTAATGCGAGGATTCAGACATAGGAACAGTTTTGTTTCCTGTACCCATCACACCGCAGTGCGTTGGTTCAGGCATTGTCTGGCAGCAAAGAGCAAGAGGAGCAGAGGTAACCCAGGCAGCTGGAAAATCCTAAGAGATGGGGCATCCCTTCAGTGAAGCCAGATACAGGGCAAGGCTGAGCCAGCCCACTCTGCATGTGCACCAGCCTTGTTGCAAGTGGTGGCTTTGCTGCCTGCTGTCAGCACACACCAGGAAGTCCGAAGAAAGAGGGCAGGGAAAAGTGTTGGGGTGCTCACAGGAGTTGGGATGCTCACAGAATAAGAAAGTCCCTAGGATATAGAAACAAAAGTCAAAACAAAAATATCAGAGCGTTTCACCAGCCAATGTAAAAACCAAACAGCTCGACATCGGCAGAATGACTCTTACAGTGATTTTTTTTTCTAAACAAATTTAGTTCCAATGGAAAGTTTCCTTTGAGATGAACTGGCAGAAAAGTGTGCCCAGCTCAGCTGGCAGAGCATGGGCTGTGTTTGTAACCATATACATCCTTGTCAATGGAAGGATGGTACAGAGCCCACCTCCCAGCTCATACTGACACTGCATGCCTTCTCCAAATTCATCACCTAGAAATCCCCGTGTGCCTGTTGTGGAGTGGAACTTGAGCTCCACATCCAGCTCTGCCTGCCGCATGGGGTGAAACTACTGAGCCATAAACCACTTCCACTGGATCACCTGTGTGTCCTTCTGCTGGTTCCTGCTGCCTCTATGCTGTCCCAGCAGGTGAGAAAAGCCTGCTGTGGGGCCGTGTCTCCCCTGGAAGGATCACAGCAGGGCTGGGGCTGCTTGCTGCAGACATGGTTCGATCCCTGCACGCCGCTGCGCTGCTCCGTCCCTCACACACAGAGCGCAGCGGGAGCTGGGCCCGGAGAGCCTCCTCATACCAACAAAACCTCTAAAAGCATCAGAAAATGTTCCCATCCCACACCAGGAGCCACCCAAAACCTCGAGTGATTTCCATGAAAAACCAAAGACCCTCCCTGATGGACTGCCATGGTGGGAGACCTGCTGGGCGTGGGAAGGAGGGCCAAGGCCAGCTCAGCACAGCAGCAGGGGTTGGCTGGGAGCCCCCGGCCCCAGCGGAGCTCTCCCATCGCCGGGACAGGGCTCTGTACGGCCTGTTCTGCCACAGCTTTCCACAGCATAAATAAAGGAATAATCACTTGAACTTGAGCCGAAGTCAGTACCTTAACGAGCAGACAGCAATCCAACTTTCCCTTCGACTTAATGAATATTAATTAACTGCACACAATTGAGCAGCTCCAACAAGGCAGGAAAGGCATGCGCCTGTCCTGGAGCACGGCGAGCACGGCGCTCTCATGGGACACGGGGATCCAAGATCCATTCCTCTCTGTGCAGCCTTCCCCTCCCAGCTGCATCCTGACTGGTAGGCGATCATGGCTGCAGGGTGGTCTCCCTGTCCTAACCCTTCCCTGCTGCTGCTGACCTCTCCAGATTAGACTTTAACTCAAACCGATGCACTCCTATGCGACGTTTTTCTTTTAATTAGTGGCTCTTTTCCTCCAATGAAACTCTACGGTGATGGAAAATTCCTGGTGAATCACAGAATCATAGAACTACTCAGGTTGAAAAAGACCTCGAAGATCATCAAGTCCAACCTCAGCCTAACCATAGCTCCCCAACTCTAACAACCCTCTGCTAAATCATATCTCTGAGCACCACATCCAAACGGCTCTTAAACACATCCAGGGACGGTGACTCGATCACCTCCCTGGGGAGCCTGGTGGATGCAGAGGTGAAGCTGCTGCTCGCATGGAGGCTCAGTGTGACAGCTGATGGCTGTTGCTCTGCTGAGTCCCTAGCATGGGCACAGTAGGCTCATATCGCTTTGGCACACATGGAGAAGCAGTTCTTTATCTCCCACATCAACCATGCTGGTTCCTCCACCAGGAGACCTTCCTCTGCCATCAGGGCTGGCAGGTGTGTGCACAATGCGGATACAGCAGAGCAAACAACTCTCCATTGGCAGAGCCAGTGCTGTTGTCCTCACACTCTGCCACAGCCTCCCACACTGCTGGGACAGAAAGATGTGCTCAGGCAGGACCCCATCTGAGGATGTGATGGGGGTTTGGGGAGTGGGGATGGGCTGCTTCTCTCACGCTGGGGAGAGCACAGCCTCCCAGAAGCATCCATGCCAAAAAGTTCATGATGTTCTCCAGATGCTCTCCTTTCTGCTCACAAAGGCAGAGATTGACACAATAAACAAACTATTTGTAAAATTCCTCAGTGAGGGCAAAAAACCCCACATTAAATGGAAACATCGATACCCCCTGAAAGAGTGCAGGAGGGGGGAGCATTCCCGGGACCTGATGTTATACCAGTGGGTATAGAAATGAAAACACGCACAGGACTAGATTTTCTAGCAGGGCGATTCACCAGAGATCATGGAGTTGCCAGCCCTCAGTCCCCAGACAATGTATTGCCTTGTTCAATAGAGGAGAAAGCATCATGTCTGCGTGCAGCATGGTGAGATGGGGAGCAACTGGGCAAGAAAGGATGCAGACCTTCACCCATTGCTGTGCAACATGAGCACTGGGCTCCTCTCCCCTGTTGGGCTCTATCAGCCTCCCCATCCCATCTCTGGGAAGCACCAATGCCATGGGCTTAGCACCTCATAGGAAAGTGCTGAGTGCCCACCTTGCTGACAGGTGATTTTATTTCCAGTCTCATCTCCCTGAGCTCCATAGAGGCTCTCCTTTTCTCTAACAAGTTGCTTCATTTCCCAGTTTCAAAGAATGGCTCAGAATCCCCCCTTTAAAAGGCCTGGACTCAACAAATCAAAGGAGAACCCTAGAATTGGTTCTTTCAATCAACTACTCATTTAAAAGTCAAAGCTTCGGTGTATCCAAGCTTGTGTGGAAGTAGTTCTGGAAAAAGGACTATTGCTTCTTCCTGAGCTCTCCCCCATGCCCTCCAGTCACCTTCCAATCCTCACAGGGGTCTTGTGCCACCAGAATAATACTGTTCTGCCTCTTATATCCAATGTATAAAGGCTCTAAAATAGGAATAATCCTAGAAAACAGTCCAAGGGAGAATCTGGCAAAGCCTTGTTGCACCAACAGCTCTCTCTCCACCACAGTTCACCTTCTTTTGGGGTTGTCAGCCCCACACAACCTTTGCTCTGGTTTGTCCCATGGGGCCAAGCCCTTCACCCTTATGGGTGACACCCTGTTTCCCTTTCTTCTTGGGAGGTGACATTCCCTGTGTGCTTCAGCTGCACTTTTGAGCCATGTATTCAGCACAGAGTTCTCCAGCATGCTCCTTGCTTTTATAGCAAGTCTTTGAAGAATCCCATCAACTACTTCTCTCAAACCAGCTTTCCTCCTTTCAACACTAAGACTGTCTCGTCTCCTGTCTCCTAGCCAGGCCCACAACCCAGCATCTATGTATCCTTCATCAACTGAGTGTCAGGAGAAGCAGAAGCTTCCAGCACTTCTGCCACAGTCCGATACAGCTCCAAACTCTTACACTGTGCCAATCAATGAGGTTTAGTACTGCTTGAGAGCATCTCTTATGTTTTCAATGACCAACAAGCCAGAAAATCACCACATTTGTTCCCAAGCCTGGTAATGACGCACACCACGAGACCCACCTCCACCTGCCTAGTGATGGAGGAAGGTGGAGCCTTTCTCTGTGCTGACACAGATAGTGCTGTCTTGTCAGCACTACAGAACTGAGCCATTGCTGACAATAATCTCCAGCTAACGGCTGTTTGGAGCCAGGTCTGAAAGCAGGCTTGTTGTGAGTGTGGCCTATACAGGAACATCTCCAAGAATGCTTCAGGAAAGGAGTCTGCGCAGTCCTGTCCTGCTCCAGCTGAGACCCAGTTTTCACACGACTTAGGTGGGCTGTAATAACTCGTGTCCAGCAGCTGCTCCACTTCTTGTATCAGATAAAGCACCAAGGACTTGTGTCCAGGACTCGCTAATGAGCAAAATGTGGAGCGTGTGCATGCAGGGAGGAGGAGAAAGGCTTTGGGTTTGCTACAAATTCTAACCGGCTTTGCGGAGGCAGGAAAGTCTTTCCCGAAGTTATTTCTGTCTTTCCATTCATTGCAAGGGGGGAAATGGCATTGTAATTTCTAACCAAGATTTCACTATAGTATTGCTTCTTCCTGATTTACCATCCTCAAATCCCAGTGGAAGAGCTTTAGTGGTCTGGGCCAACTTTTACTTTGGCAGTTCAGGAGGAAAATCACAAATGTCTGTGAAAGTCACCAAAATATTCCCTAAGTTTTCATCACTCCAATGAAGAAAAAGAATAAAAAGCAGAACAGAGAAGGGGGGAGGGCTGGAAGGGGTGCAGAGAGCAAACAAACATCGTTTAGAAAAGCATGCTGTTATTCCTGGAAGTTGGTTTGTGGAAACACAATTTACAACGCCTATGAAAAGTTTGGCTATTCATACCATTCCCTTTTGGAGCTGGTAACCACAATGGCAAGCTCTCTGTGCATTCAGTCACATAGCGTGATCTCCAAACCCAAACAGCTTCGTCCATCCCAAAGTGCTGGATTTGCATCTATGTTGCTTGGGTGTACGAGCTGTGTTTTACACAAGGGATAAAACTTGGAATTATAAATAAGGCCAGCATAGAAAATTGCATTTAATTTTCCTTCCCCCTCCTCCTTTCGCAAAGGCAAAATATTTTATTGTTTGTTTCCAGCGTTCTTTGTACAAACCATAAAGGAATTACTGATGGTGTCACTGGGAGATTTGGGGGAAGAAGAATCAGAGAGCAACCAGCAAGAAAAAAGAAGCGTGATCTCAAAGAAGGTAGCTCTTTACTTATATCCTTTACCTCGAAAAGTAGTACTGGGGAGATAAGAGAAATTCCTGCTGGTATTTGTGATGAAACAACCCAACCATGCTCAACACAAGGCCACCTTTCCTGTGCCCCAGGGAAGGCAGAAGAGATTGGGTGATGTCCAAACCTCTGTGCGTCCTCTGGCTCGCTGGAAACATCAGCGCTAACACCGGGACTCCTCCTGGCTCCAACCCACTTCCAGCCAAGTGGTGTCACTTGGTGCTGTCAAGGTCCAGTCCCTCCTCCAAAAGAACACACAGCCAGTGTTGAGAAGCAGACAGGCCTCTAATTCTCAGAACACTTGGGGATGCTTTCCCTTCTTATGGCCACACTCTGGTCTTGTTGCCTCAGTGCTGAGAACTTGCAGGGAGATAGCAGAGCCTTCCCAGCTGTACTGCTCTCGGTGACACATCCACCTCTGCCATCTCTGGAACGTCACAGTTGATCAGTCCAGCACTTCAATGGGTGCCCCAGGAACCAAATAGTGTTGATTCGGGTGCAAATCAGATAGCAGAGAAGCTCAATTTCTTCTAACATAACCGAGAGGAAAATTCTCTTCAGTACCTTCTCTGGGCATGCATAGAATTTCTCTTTATTTCCCAATGTACCCAAAAAAACTCTGAAACAAATAAAAATGGTTTGGAGCCACCAATCACTCACTTCTGCTGTGCTTTCCCATCTTCTGCCTCCATTTACCAGTCACCAGGGAGGGGAAAATCTACCCAAATAACCTTTAGTGGATGAACAACACAGGGAGATGAAAGCGCATGGAGCCCGGAGCTGCTGCTCAGCCCAGAGCTGTTCTTGAGAGCTGGAGACCTCGCCTGCTGCACGCCTGCTAAATAAAGAGCCCCTAAAACAAATTCCAGAGCATGCTTGCTCCTCAAGTTGGACATATACTATTTAGGGCCTCTGCAGAGCGAATAAAATGCCTATTACAAAATAACTATTTAGAGAAAATGCTACAGAAAGATCTAGATAGAACTATGTGTTTTAACATGGTCTGTTTACAGTGCATCATTGCTGCTCTGTCTGAAACCGTGCTGTAACACAGCAAAAATGCATTTGCATTCCTTCAGTGCAAAAATACTCATGTACAGACATCACAAGAGTATCACAGCTATTCTCCTTTCTCCTTGGCTATTTGTTGTCTTGTTGTTGTTTTGGTTTTGTTTGCTTTTTGGTCCTTTCCCAGCTTCTAGAAGATTGACCTAATATATCCTTGGCCCAGGGTAGCACCGTTAGTCAAACTGTGTGTAATTAGCTCTGCAGCTGAAGTGCTGGGGGGGGGCTGGTCGCTGGGGGATCGCTCATCCATGCCTGCAGAGTGCTGCAGCCCAGGGATGCTGGCAGAGCAGACAGAGCTGTGCTGCTCCTGCTGTGGCAAAGCTCGGGCCCCAGAGAGGGTTTGGGACATACCACAGGGACCTGTGTCTCTCCTGCTGACACCTGCCCACTGCCCACAGCACGACGGGAGAGGGCTTGGGAACAGGGGAGCCCTGCCCTTGGGATCTGCTCTGAACAGACGGGTGAGGAGAAATGCCAGCAGATGTAAAGCCAAACGGCAGCCTTGGAAACAACATATAGAAATATTTGCCAGGCAAGACAAGGCGGAAGGGGAAAGGTATTGCTATGGTCACCTGGTTGAGATGAGCTTCCTACACAGACTTCATCATCATGCACAGAGGTGCAGGCAGACAGGCAGGTGGCTCTGTACCCGGTGTCACAGCAGCCCCCACAGTGCCCCTGCCTCCCAAGCACACAGCCACTAGGGCACTGTGCAGCAAAGGCAGCAGAGCCCGTGTTTTCCTCATGCTGCTCCCACGCTCCTCACAGCCCTCAGGGAGAGCGTGGAGCTCCTTTTCGTTGTCTCTGGCTGCCAAACTCTGCATGGCAATACCCCCAGCTGCTCCCAGTGCTGTGGCAAATAGCAGCACACAGTGCAACCCACTGCCCATCACCGGGCTGCCAGAGCCAGGCACCTAGCAGCCAGGGCTGTGCAGCAAACAGAGCATGCAGTCAGCTCAGCAGCATCGCCCGGCACTTTCCCACTTCTCTTCCCTCTAACATCCTTGCTATTTCTCTTTTTTTTCCTCTTCTTTCAGTGGTTTATTGCTCCCCACCCCAGTGTGGGTGAGCCGAGCACTTCTGGGACAGACTATTTACTAGAAGGTATTTGGTACATTGCTTTAATAAGAAGAACCATTTTTGTTTTTTTTTTTTAAAGCCTCACAAATATGTTTAAAATCTAAATACAATGAGGCAACACAACATCAGTTAATAGCTCCAATAATATGCCAAGCCTGAGAATGACAAAAGCTGCCAGCGGGGTGCTACAAAGCAGGGTTCAGAACCCCACCGCTTCCCAGCTAAGCAGAAACAGATTCCCATCAGCAAACATTTGTTAACCATTTTGGAGGCAGCAGGACAGGGTGCAGAATGAGCCTGGCCGCCTGCGTGTCACTGCCTTGCAGAATCCTTGGCACGGGAGCACAGTGGCGTCCTTGGAATTAAGGCCCTTGTGAAGACTTAAAGGCTTACTGGTCTAATATACGTAAGAATTTTTCCAAATATTATTCTAAGTAATTCAGAGACGCTGCCCTGGTGCTGATAAGTGTGAATGAACATAGCTCGAGGAGCAGAGTTGGCATGCTCCTACAGCAGCATTTCCTACAGGGCTGCACATCCAAAGAGAAGACTGGGCATGTAGCAGTGGGAGGATGCTCAGACATCCCGGGAACTGTGCTGTGCACAGTCTGTCCCAGGAAATGCTCAGCATCCCCAGCTGCATGCGCAGGGTCCTGAGTGACCCCTGGGGACATCGCAGGGCACAGATGCTGCCCCACTCAGAGCACCTAGGAGCACTCACCTGTGAGACTCTACAGAGAACATGGCTGCAAGCCTGGGAGCACCCTGCTGTCACCAGGGCAGACTGTCACCTGCCCTGCAGCACAGGCCATGCTGTGTGGAGCTGCACAAGCATCAGGATCAGGCCCTGTTCTGCCCGGGACAGTGCTTGCCCGCAGCACATCCCATCTCCAGCAGTGACAGCACTGACCCAGTGCAAGTGACAGCCTCAATGCCCTGGGGACTCTGGTGAGCTCCAGCCCATCAGGGCACTGGCTGTGTCCCCCCATGCCCCTCACAGGCCCACGTAGCACCAGCCCCATCCTGCTCCCATGAAGGCAACTGTGGTGCTGGCAGCGCAGCCCATGAGCAGGCTTCCATCACAGAAACAGAGATCCTGCTTGAGAGCGAGGCGCCACTCGTTATTTCCCCCGAGGAAAAAGATGGGAAAAATAAAAGAGTGACTATTGACAGCAGCCTCAGTGAGCCAGCAGAGAGGATGAGGACCTAATGCAGTCTTCAGCAATCAAAACCAGCCACAGCTTGGTATTGGTCTCGCATAGACCAAAAGTCTTAATAAGCTGTTAATGGGAAAAACGATCATATTTATTACAGGAAAACAAGTTTATGATTACTACAGGGATGACATCATAACCCCCCGTGCCAGTTTAAACAATATTTGGAGAATTCATTTGTTTTGTACTATTTAAAATTACAGTGTGGAAGCCTATTTTAAGTGCGCGTGTGAGCGTGTACGTGTGTGTGTGTGTTGATGTATCCATGCTAATGTTTATTTAAATCTTTTATTTATAAAATTGATGTTCTTACGCCTAAAATGGAAATTTTCTGCTCTAAAACGTCTCTTAATTGTGGAAAATTATGGTATACGTTTGTGTTTTGCCTCATGCTCACATCTATGTGTTTACCACCAGGCACGTGCACGCTGCACATCTGCACACCGACACACGCGGCTGGACCGCTCCACTCAGCAGCCAGTGCAAAATACCTGGTGCAGCTGAAGCACAAGGATGCCAGAAGTAAAACCACACCACAGACACCCATCTGGGTGCTCCCACACCCAGATATTCATGGCACAGAGGGAGCTGGTGCCACTAGTGGGGCGTGCATCTGCTGTGTGCAGCTCTGGGGGCATCCCAATGCCATCACCCCAACAACACCTACAGATTTGGAGGCCCCAGGCAGTGCTGCAGAGAGCTTTTTGGCAAACTCCTCCTGCTTGGCAGCAAGATGAAGGGCCAGACAGCTGGAGATGTGCCGCATACCTTTAGCCAGAGTGTACCTGTCAT
The DNA here is from genome assembly GCF_039878825.1 of Excalfactoria chinensis. Lineage (NCBI taxonomy): Eukaryota > Metazoa > Chordata > Aves > Galliformes > Phasianidae > Excalfactoria > Excalfactoria chinensis. The sequence continues at coordinate 865,600 of NC_092841.1, forward strand.
CCCAGGCAGGTCGGAGCTGGTCTAGACACTGGGGTCGTAAATCTGCTGGCTGCCTCCCTGTGCCGCACTCCCACCACTGCCACAGGAGACAACCACAGAACCATATGCAGAGGAGCTCCACAGCAAGAAAAGGCACTGAGAGAGCTGGAACAAAGTCACCACACTCCAGTCCTGCACCAAAACGCTGCTGTGCCCGACACTCATAGATTTGGCTTCCTGCTGGCAGACCCGAACCAGGGTGGCTTGGTGGGTAAAGGTCACACAAACTGCAGAGACATGGCTGAAACATTAAGTAACGTTGAGTAAGCTTTGTTTAAAGGAGACAGCTGCGCCACTGGAATGAGCTGCAAATGAGTGAGATTCCCAGTGATGTGTCTTCTGCTCTGTCGTGGTCTCCCACCACCCACGATCCACGCTTGGTGGGCTGAGTCCCCCAGCAGCAGTCATGCAGCAGAAATATGGTTGCAATTCTGGCAGAAAGATTTGGCACCCACTCAGAAACCAACCCAGAATTGAAGCAGGTGAGAGATGGCATTCAGCCCACTGGGGAAAGCCAGGCAGCCTGGGCAGGCAGAATTGCCCCCTGAAGCTGGGCAGAAGGCACCAAGGGCTGCATCTCTGGGCTGTCCCTAGAAAGGATTCACCACTGAAGGATGTGGTCAGTGCCTCTGGAGAACCAGAGCACTCCCAGCTTCCCCAGGGAGGCCCATATGCAGCTGTCCTGTGTGAAGTCCAAGACCAGGAAAGGTGTTTTATGACTGCAAAAATCCTAAAAATCACTTGCTAACCTCTATGAGCCAGAGCAACAAGGCCCAGAGCAGGAAGAAGACAAGAGAGATGGATTTTGTCATTCCATAACGATGTTGTGGAACTGAGGTAAGTGCCTGGGGAAATTACACCAAAGCCTGCAGAACTTAAATATGCATGGTAGAAAGAAGCCAGCTTATGGCAACTACTGCTTATGGTGAGAGCAACAGTCTGGCTGAAAAACAAAAGGAGCCAAAAATATGGTTCCAAGCATGGGAACAGATCAATCAGCTCTATGGGAGCATCAGATAGTAGAGGAAACGGGAAAGCTCTGAGTCCCAGCAGCCTGGGCTCACAGAGCCCAAGCTTCCATCTCACAGTGACCTGCACGGCACAGCGGGTCTTCAGAGTCTGCCAGGTCTGATGGATCTTATGGCTTCTGGGAGCTTCCAGCAAAGAGCAGAAGGGTTAGTGAGCATTTTGGGGAGAAAGGAGAGTGGGGAAACACCATCTCACTGTGTGGGTGTGTTTAAATGAGTTCAGCTCAAGAGATTCCTTAGATTGCAGTGTTATCTCTCACGGCAAGGGATGGGGACCCATCTCAAAGCAGAGTGAGTCCAAGTCTCAGGCTGGGGAGTGCAGTGGTGCCTGGGATGGGGTGAGCTGAGGGGGAGGTACTCAGCTGGAGACCTGTGCCCATTCCATCCTATAAAAGGCTCTTTGCGTGTCAGAGAGAAAGTTGACTTCCACTCTTGACAGCTCCTAAGCTCCAGTGTCTCCTAATAAACTCCATATCTTCATGAAAAGGAGTTGTTTCATGTATACAAGATATGCAGAATGATGAGGCTCAGAGCCAGCCTGAACTTCCAGGACAAGGAGTGTCTTTTTACGCTGGAGGTCTGCTTTGGAAAACTCCACTCCAATTTCCTGCGCATAGGAATGACAGGAAGACTGTAAAAGAGCAGCCTGGAACCAGCAGTGTTCAGGGATTGTAGGCACAGCAGCCCATTACAGCAACAGATACTCGTTACCTCCAGTGAAGCTCCAAAGGACACCACATGGAAGTAGCACAACTGCAAGACTGAAACCACGTAATGGCACGTGCTATCCTTGCAGTGACCCCAAAATGTCACCAGAAGGAATGGAGCTGGTGAAGAGGCCTAGGAATAGATTCACAAAATGGCTTTGGATGGAAGGGACCCCAAAAGATCACCCAGCCCAACTGCCCTGCCATGAGCAGGGACATCTGTCACTACATCGGGTTGCTCAGAGCTCTGTCCAGACTGATCCTGGACACTTCACAGGACATCCACAACTTCTCTGAGCAACCTGTGCCAGTGCCTCACCACCTCTACAATGTCCCTCCTTCTAAAGGGCCAAAAGCAATGCTCAAAAAACTGCTTCCTCTGAGTGCTGTTTTTCCCCCTGTATATCATGCTTTGCATCTATGCAGCTTTTCTCAGTTGTCCCTGCTACTTTTTCCACTAGTTTTTCCCCTCTCCTTCTTGTCACAGGGACAGCACTTTTGACAGCTGTGTACCAGCACAAAAACATTGGCCATCTTCACCTTCTTCAGACTTTCTTCCAAGCATGAAAAGCATGGACCAGTAGGAAAGGAAGAACAAAAAAGAACGTATGAATCCTGAATTCCTGGGTTCACTTCCAGATAGACTTTCTATCATGATAGCTGTTTTCTTTCTCAGCTTTCAGTGTTTTAAGGTACAGTGACGTATTTGCTTTGGACACTAAGAGTCAAGGACAGAGCTGAGCAGTGGAGAGATGTGGGCTGGTGACCCCTTGGGGAAGCTGAGCTCTCCCCATCATTCTCCATCCTGGGCACAGGACCTCATGGATCATGAGATTTGCCACAGAAACTACAAGTCTTATACCAGCTGCTAGAAGTCAGAAGTCAGGGTCTCTCTCATCACCTCCTTGCAGATGCCAGGTCTTGGTGTAATGAGTTGCTGCTTGGATGAAAACAACATGGGAAGGATGGGCTTGGGCCGGCATACTGCATTCCCTCTGCAACACCTGCACAGAAAGCACAGCTGCTACTTACTGCTCAATCCCCATGGAGACATCAATGCTTTCTCTGCAGAAAGCCCACCTCAACACGGGCCCCATCTGCTCCCCATTCCTTCTTTTTCTCCCACCAGACCGAGATGACTCTGCCCCGTGTTATTGAGCTTTGCAGCTGCCCATCTCAGGCGCAGTCAGTCATTCTGTTCCCCTTTTCCCTGAATAGGGTGGCAAGGTCCTAAAATTTGGCCAGCCCTGGGTAGTCCTGCTGATGTTCATCACAATGGATTTTCCTTTTATTCCCTGTCTGCTCTCAGTCATGCAGGGCAACCACAGAAGCTGCCACCAACTGTCACTCAGCGCCCCATGGCCTTCTGGACTTCCCTATCCAGGCTGTGCTGAAGTGTTCCTGGGGAAGATGGTCAGAGCCAGCAGAAACCCACTGGAGCCATGAGATCTGCTTACTGACAGCCAGCAGACAAAGTGTCCTTCAAGCTGGAGTCCCCTGGGGAGAATAAATGCTCTCCATCTGCTGAGATGGCCAGGGTCTGCTGTGCTGACCTACGCTCTGCCCATGGCTTTGTCCCAAAGCTTGTTGACACCAAAAGGCAAGACTTCAGCCATACAAAAAAGCCAAATGTGCAATAATAAACACATTCTAATACCGAATTTGGGCTGTTGGACACTGGGAAGGGCAGAGACACTTTGGGTGGATTTCACAAGCATTTAGATAATTTATAATTGGGGCACTGGGGTTAACATCTCTGGGTGCTCTCCCAGGCGCCAGGGTTTGCCGGCTCCCACCACTGTCCCAGGCACGGAGGTCACACAGCCCCTGGATTTGCCAGGCCAGACACCAAGTCTGCATGGATGGATGTTCAATAACATACCAAAGTACCCTGATGCTGCAGCAGGTTGGGTTTGGGGTAGGAGAGAAGCAAGAAGAGGCAAGTGGGCACTGACATCCATAGATGCAGAAGGTCTTAGAGCTTATCTGCAGTGCCAGACATGGTACAAGGGGTCCATCTGGCTTCCAGGTGCCAGATGCAGCTGATGCCCAGCCCCAGATGCACCACAGCTCATCAGGGTCCAGGTCCCACTCATCATCAGAAGCCAGTGACCTCCCATCCCAGTGACTTGATACTCATTGTGGGGCTGAAGGTGGTACACGGGGTGTGCCCAGCAGCCTCCCCATCCCACCCTGCACCGCTGGCAAAAATCACTCCCTCTGAGTGCCCCAAGAGGATTTTTTTTTTTTCTTTTTGCAAACTCTTCCAGATAAACCCAACTTATTTAGCTGATAATATATAAACAGTTTATCAGCTTTGCGCATTTGCAGTGCAGTGGGATGGATGTTGTTCTTGGAATTCTGTTTGGTCATAATATTTAGAAGAGGGCTCCGATAGCAAAGATAAGCAGCTCGCCCGCAGCAGATGGCTCGTGAGACGTTCAGCGGAGCCAACATTCTGCAGGGAATGAATAAACTTGTAATGCAAGTTGTTTGTAAGTGGTTTTAGCTAAATGTCACATGTAAGACTGCACAGACATGCTCTGTCCAAGGTGTTTGAATTTATAGGAGCGAGGATACAAAGCCAGGGGCCAAATTTGCTTTTAAACTTCCTTAAACAAATGTACTGAGGATAAAATACCTCTGGATTTGCTCTTTGAGCAGGGGTGTGAGCAAGGCACGTGCAAACACACAGCCCAGCAGGTCGGTGCCAAGGGGCTGTGCCTGCTGCCGTGCCCAGCGCCACCTCCACCCATCTGCCCCCGGCCCTGTTTTCTGGATGACCCCTGACACACCTGGCTCATTCACCTGCCTCTGTAAGGAGAACAAAGGAATACTCTCCTCCTCGCAAGCACCCTATGAATTCTTGCTTCATCCTCTCTGCCCGCATACCCAGGCTGTCAATGGAAAGCTCTGGGCAGCCAGGAGCATCAAAGGCATCCTGAAACTGAGCTCCCCCACTGCTGCAAGGGTGGAAGAGATGCCAAGAGGCAATCCCATTCATTGCCCCCAGCCCCACCCAGGGGTCTCCACAGAGGCTGTATCCCTGTACCAGCTATCCTGAGAGCTGTCTCTGCTCCTCCCACTTCTCTCCTACCCTTTCCCTTGCAAACACTGCAGGGCTGCCACATGTCCTGTTGGTCCCTTGGTTTGGTGGTGGCACTGCAGTCCCCCCAGACCAGAGCTTGGTGCTCAAGTTCCACACCTCCCTCCTTGACTTTCCCTCCCCTTTGCACATTTTGGGAACAATGATGCTGCTGAGCTACAAAAGATCTAACTGTGGGTGGGTGCACCCAAAATCCCCTCTCACAAGGGACACTGTGCTGTCTGTCTGCTGGAGGATCTGTGGGGCTGGGAGCACAAACCACCCCACCCCTGGGATCATAGCACATTGTGGTTGGAAGGGACATCTGCTCCAAGCCCCTGTTCAAGCAGGACCGAGGACAGAGCAGGGAAGCCCCACACCTACACTGCAACCCTACTCTGCTGTAGTGTCAGGTTAACGCCAGCTGCCCTGTACCCATGAGTGCTGCATCCAGCACAGCTGCTAACACTCCACGTGCAGCAGGATGAGCCTCAGTCCCAACACATCCATGGAGAACACAGCAAAGTGTGGTTATGTAGGAGATGCTTTCAGCAGAGCTGGTGGGAGATCACCTCGCACCAGCTGCACAAGATCAGCTGCCCATAGGAGCATGACTGAATATCCTCTCCCATGTTGCCCAGAGGTGCCTCCAAGACTGCATACTTAGGGTTCAGAAAAGCATGCAGAAAAGGGAAGAGGATGAAGCAAAGGAGAGTTCACCCTGCCCTGTGTTTTGAGGGTTAACAAACCCAACGTTTCCAGCCCATTCCATTCATCCAGTCTTTCTCCTCCAGCTACTAAAGAGTCAAACAGGTCACATTGCTCCAGCATGGCCTCATGCTTGAGCTGCAGAGAGCTGTTTCCAAAAAGCCAACCTCCTGCCCCAACATAATCATGTTGGGCTTCCTTAGCTGCATCTCTTAATTGTCAAGATTTATGAGGCCTCTACTGAAATGTTGAAGACAGCATTTAGAGTCCCTCAGTTCTTGTTCTGTTTAATTCATTCCCTTTTTCCCCGGGTTGCGATTCCAGCTCAGCATGTGCAGCCCCGTCATTGCCAGCAAGCTCTTTCATTTCCAAAATGAGGCAGATCAGAATCTCTGCAACTCTGTTTCTGTCCCTCATGTGGTCTCCCTTCACCTTTTTACAAGTTGTATCCTTGGAAAATTAACAAAGGGCTGGGCTCTCCATCCACTATGCATACAGCCTGGCACAGGGGATATAAATTCCTCTGGCCAGCAGTGGTGGCATTCTTGTTTCCTGAAGGAGGGAGTTGTGTTTGCAGCCTGTATGAGCTCAAGGTTTTGGTGCATCCAGCAAACTTCATCTCCTCTGAGAGTTCATCAATAACGTCAGTCATACCACCTTTGTCTCCCAGCTCTCTCCAAGATTTACGGGATGGACTCAGGCAGAATGTCCAAAGCTGAGTCAGGTTCAAACTGTTCTCCACAAGAGAAATACCAAAAGCATTAAGTTTTATCTACCTAACATTGGCCTTTTATCCTGAGGCATCCTCACTGAGAGGTTCCCTTGGAAAAAGAGTAACAGAAGAATTGCTTGGGTGAGAAAATTCCGCTTGCTTTTGCACAGCGCACATGCTCATGATGTTGGTGATCTTCCCCAAAGAAAGTTTCGTTTATGAATAGGAAGGATTTGATGGAAGCAATATGAGCAATTTACCTCTGAACTGAGAATAGATGCAGGGTGCTCGGATATGCAGTTCCTACCCATGCTTTATTGCTTGTGCTTTCCCAGAACTGCTGCAGCCCAGCCCAGCTCTGCAGGTAGATCTGTTTGATCTTCTTCAGGTGCCTCCACAACTCTCCAGACTTCAGCACCTCTGCAGATGTGCCATCAAGAAGCATCATCCCCAGCTACAGCCAACAGGGGTGGCCCGAGGCAGAGCCACGTTTATGACCAACAGGTGAAGCGTTCTGTGGCACCGGCCTCAGTGCCCCAACAACACATATCCAGGCTCCCTCAGCAGGCCCCGCTCACACTCAGTGATCTCTGCCTCTACTGCCCAAGTAACCTGGTAACTGCAGATGAGCAGAGAACCATAAGCTGGAGCAGCAATGGGGATCTCAGCTGCCTCCTCGCTGGTCCCAAGAGCACCCCTCCACAGATCGGGTCTTTCAGAGCTGTGCCAGCATCTGTTCCTGTCCCATTGAGATGCAGCCATTGAACAATCCCTCTCTAATTGGCATTGTTTGCTAAAAATAATCTCCTGCTCAATGAAATGCAGCCAGGACGATGCAGCTCCCCCAGGGCTTGTGCTTCCCATCAGACCAGCCACCCTCACACACATCCATGATCCTGCAGCAGGAATGCCCAAGCTGCAGGCAGTGACATAGGTGAGTACAGTCCTTCACTAGCTGGGTGAACCCTTGAGGTCCATGACTGTGTGTCCTCCAGGTGCAAGCACTTACACAACCTGTGGGATTTGCAGCAGCCCATGAGCACCCAGCACAGTGCTGCTCCTCCTCTAACCAAGAAGAGGAATGTCCCACCCAGTTCCTTGGCTGGTGACTCGAGGTAGTCATGGACCCTGTCCCCAGCAGTGACTGTGTGGCATTAGGCAACCAGCACAGGGACTCCCCTGTCTAAATGAGAGGAGGAAGTCCAACAGAAAACTCCATATGCTGAATTTTTGAAAACTAACTATAAATGGTAAAAACTCAAAGTCCTGCTTTCTCTGGAGGTTTTCAAGCAAAATAACCCCAAGAATGTCAGCTTCAACTTTTAGTCAGATGAGAAAACATTCTTTTATTTTGACATCATCTGTGTCCGTTTTTATCATAGGGATAAAGTATCTTTTATCTGGACATAATGCATCAAGTTGCAGAGTGAGTCATATGTGAATCTATACAATTGAGCTGACTTGCTGTGCCTTGGTGAGGACTGGCAAAGTCTAAATGTCACACTGGAGGCACATGGTAATAAACAGGCACCTCTGCTCTCCAGGCAAGCAGAGTGCGTTGGTTGGAGTGGCAGAGGAAGCTGTTAGCATCATTTCACTGACACTCACAGGAGGCAGCTGGAGAGCTGGTCGTGGACCAGGACGCATCAGTGAACCTTCCTCACACCTACTTAATTTAGTGGTGATGCAGAGTTTATTGATCTCCTGCAGATTTTGTTACACGCGTTGACATGCAGGCAGGTGTTTTAATTGGGAAGTGTTGTAGGCTGATGCTCTGTCAGTGAGGACCTGTGGAGTTTTGAGCCAAAGGATTCTTGTGCTCCCCACACCCAGTGTCAGACAGCACATGAGCTCGGGGGTTAGAAGTCACCAGGACACGTCTGCACTGCTTGTATGGGAGAGCAACCATTGCACACATTGCAGAGTTGTGCCATAAATGTCAGAATGCTGAAGTAAAGCCAAATTCCTTCCTTGATTGCCTCATGGCTTGTGGTCCAGAACCACCTTTGCAGGCAGGTGTTTCTTCTCTGAACCCTTTATTGTTTGGGCAGGGTTGGACAGTGTCGTCCATTCACGCACCATGTGGGCTCTGGAGTGCTCACAGAATCATAGAATGGCTTGGGTTGGAAGGGACCCCAAGGATCCAACTGCTAGATCAACTACTAGATGAGAATGCCCAGGGCCCCAGAGTATCTTCATAGTGTTGCTATGGACAGCCTGTGGCTACACAACTCTTGCCCTTCTATGGGCAGCAATCACAGCCCCCCTTCTCTTTTTCCTAACAGACAGTTGAGAGTGAAGAAAAAGAGGTTCCCAGAGCTTTATGACAACTCATGTCCTTGGGGCTTCATGCACCTGCCCTTTGCCACCATTCAGACCATAGGCAAAGCAGGGCAGCACAGCAAGCCTACTGCTTTGGGCACAGTGTCACTACAGCATGTTGACTCCTCCCAGAGTCACATACCAGATAGGAGTGACACATGAATCTAACCAGGTTGTGCTCCCCAATGGGAAGAGATTCATCAAAACCAAATCCTATGCAAACCACCAGAGGAGCCCACGGTTCTCTTTGCAATAAAGGCTCATGAGCAAGAGACAGAGCTCAGCTTCATAGGGAGGAGGCAGCTCAGTGGTAGAAACTACTCACTCATCTGAAGTGGTCAAACTACTACACGAGAGGACAGTGATGGTACAAGATCTTTGTCCACTTGGCAAGACAAAACCTCCTGGGTCACCATGGTGGGAGCTGGCTGTGAGCTGGGCATTCAGCAGACCTGGAGCATGGAGGAATTTGCTGCTAGTGGGTGACCACTGCCATAGGAGGGACACAGAGCTGTCAGTATTCTCCACTCATACATATCAAGTGAAGATCCCTTCTGCTGTTTTCTTTGTTTGTTTTTTCTCCCCCTCTCAGATACCATCAGAAAAAGGCACTGCAAAGGAAAGTCATCCTCTCAAGGATGGGAAATCTCAACTCTCCCATGCTCAACCTTCCCTGGCTAGCACTTCTCAGAACGTGGAACGTCTGGGGAACCCTGGTGTAAGCAAGGTGCCCACCATGGCAGAGGACACTGCATCAGCTGCTTGAAGAACTGCCAGTTTGGATCCCATGTGAGTCCAGGTCAGGAGGGAGGAAGACCTGTTCTTTGTCTCCGCGTTCTGTTATTTCCTTGCAAAACCCTGTCATTAGTCTAACAACAGAGGAGGACATGAAGAAATAAACCAACATGCTTTTAGCTACAAACTGATTCAGCTGTGAGTTTGGAGGGCAAGAATGGTTTCTGGATGATAGGTGGGGGCTGGAATGAACTCCTCTGATCTGAGGAGCCTTCAAGAGCCATCCTAGAGCTGACAGTTAATGGCCATTAGCTGCTCAGTTGTTGGGACCATGGGAGACAGAGTTGTGGATCTTGCCCATAGGACCACAGTTGGGTTAACAGCAGAGTCAGCTCTGACACAGCTCACCAGGACCTGGTACAGCTGGGCATCTCCCAGGAGGCCACCAGTCAGGGGCATTAAGCCAGCAGTCTCCCCCTGTTCCCAGATACAGCATGACTTGGCTCTTAGCTCTCCCCAGAATGGTCTTGTACTCCCCAGGGCCCTCGCCTACCCCTCTCAGGACTCTGACAAAGCCGACGGATTAAAATTCAAAGGTGAAAGCAAAGCAGGAAACACTTTGATACCAGGAGACGGACCAGCCGAGGAATGTTACAGGATTTTTCCATGGCTGTTTTTTCTCAAGCATGTACACAAGCAGTGCTGGGTTATGCAACTTTGCATCAGTGCCTTTTAGCTGTTCAAAGCAGAGGAGAAGCGGGCACTATTTAGAATACCCTTCTCCTTAAATCAAGCTGAGAAATGTGCACTGGTGTGAGCTGCAGGATTTGCAAACTGTGCCAGTTCCAAGTGTTTCCACTAATTCGTACGATGCAGGATCTTTCCAAGAATAAGGGAAGCTCTGAAAGCCCATGCCTGTCTAATAACATGGGAGAATATGTGGTGAGGGTGGGTGGTAAAATCCTTGTGGGCATGTCATGTCTGAAAAGCCAGGCTGGGAGGAGACTGATAAATCGTAGAACCATAGAATATCTTGAATTAGGAGTGACCCACAGAGATCATCGACTCCAAGCCCTGGCCCACACAGGACTACCCAAAACTCAAACCCTGTGTCTGAGAGCCCTTCCAATTAGGAGGGAAAGGACACTCCGGAGGGAAACAAAATGTCTCTCTGCAGACTCAGAGACCGCAGAAAGCCTGGCCCAACGTGCGTATCTGGTGGAAGGACCGTGCCTGCTGCACTCCTCGTGCTGTTCAGTAGCACTCACATCTCTCATCCTAGAAATCATCACTAGCAGCTTGGAGTCATCATACGTGCAAACCTCTAGAGGGAACATGGGAGTTCTGCTGCCCATGCACGATGCAGCTGCTGCAAATTTGGCTTCCCTCCCTCCTGAAGTTCAAGGCAGGAGTGGGACCACAGCTCCCCACAGTTCCCAATGAGGATGCGAGCAGCTTCTGCAGGTTACATCAGTTTTTCTCCAGCTGGGCTGCTGCTTTCCTACTGACCTAGAGAGGAGCTCAGCTGACATTCCAGCACGAGTGCACTGAACACACCACACACAGCTGAGCTGAGCATCTGTGCTCTCCCAGCCTTAAGATCTGAGAGACGGAACAGAGCTGGGCAGCACAGCATCCCTCCTCTGCATCCCACTTCCAACCTTTCCCAAGCATCCTGTAGCTACTACAGTTCCTGCGCATTTACAGGAGACTGGTTTGGTACCAAGCACTGAACAGCAAAAACACATGGCAAGCTGTAGATCAGCTTTCACACAAAGCAGCTGTGAGGGAACTGACCCTGCAGACACCTGTGGAGCTCAGCACTGGATAGCAGCACCTTGCTCAGTGCTTCCAGCCTGCCCAGCCTCCTGGGGATCACACCATGCTGGCCTGACCTTTATGTTTAGTTTCTCCTTATCCATTAGGAGTTGGCTGCCAGCTGGTCCCTTCAATACAGTGCAGGACAAATAATCAGCCCTGGCAGTGACCACATTGGCAGCAGAGCCTGGGCTGGAGAGCCAGACAAGTATGCACCCTGCTGCCCTCAGCTTGGGAGGGGCTCCTCCGCACACAAGCATCCCCTTGGGTGCTCACCATGTTCACACACAGCACATCCCTGCAAGAAAACAGTGTTTCATTTGCAAGTGCTATGGAAAATGACTGGAAATCTATCCATGTGCAAAGCCATCTCCAGCAAAGAAGTCCCTGGGACACTGCCCTGAGGTTTAGGGTGCTTTGTGCACAGAGCTCAGGGAATGCATTCTGCTTTGGGCAGGGCTGCTAGGCATTTCTGCCTGCTGGGGTCCAAACAGTGCAGGTTCTGGGTCACCTTGGCTGAGTGCTTGGAGCAAGGAGTATGAAGGAAGCTGGGAAGAAAATAGAGAGGGCACCCTTGGACATGCAGCAGGGACCCTGGGCTGTGATGCACAGCCACTGGTGGGCACAGATCACCCTAAAGATGGCATAGAAAAGCTGTTCCCCAGTAAAGTGAGGATCATACAGACTGCAGCATACCCTGTGGGCAAAGTATTCTCTATCGTACACTGAAAGTTAATGAAGAAATTTGTGTTACCATATAGTACAAGAGTTGAGGAAAGCACAGTGCCAGGCAGTGCAGAAAGATCATGAATCTCCAGTAGGATCATGACTATCTGTGTGTCTCAAACATGGCTAAATGCCGAGGCTCGTCAGGGCTTTCAGTAGGAGGGGCAGAGTGGGAAGCAAGGGTTGTGGCAGAAGAAAACTTAACTCAGCCACCTCCAAGCAGTCGAGAGTTATAGGCACAGAGAGTAGAGGCAAAAGGTGCTCTGAAAATGAAGCTACAGCCTGGGATGTCCAGGGAGGGAGATGCCCCACAAGCCAAGTACTGCCCATGAGCTCTGAGGAAGGTAAGGTGAAAAAAGTTTTAGAGATGCTTAGGTAACTTCTGCATCACCTCCGGGAGGAGCCCAGGAAAAGCTGCCTCCTCCAGCAAAGATCTCCTGCTTTGAGCCAACACGAGGGAGGAACAGAGAAAGCTAAAACCCCACTGAAATCACAGGAGGTCCCTTGTGGTTCCTGGCTCAGGCTGACATAGATCTATTTCAGCCGAATGCAAGATTATCTTGACAGCTTGAAAGCTGCTCTTGGGCACAGCTCATGCACAATGCAGCGTGCAGCTATGGGAGACAGTAAATCACAGCCTGGTGGACATGGGATACCAAATAAGTGAAGAGGAGATAAGAGACCATAATACAGGTGTGACTCACTTTGACAAATGCCTTCTAGATGGCAATTCAAAGCCACATTATTATAGCCATACCACAGGCAAGGCCTTGATTAATGAATGACTCAGTGGACTGTGAATTGCTACCGCATCCTGCAGCACCTCAAATTCTCCATAGAGCTCAGAGATGTCAGGCTGATGGACAAGTCACAATGCCAGGATCATGGAGACTCCAGGACCAAAGCTGTTCCGTCAGTGAGAAGCAACAACTCCACCTCCAAGAAAAAAGGCAGAGCACAAGTTATGCCCAACATGACTTTGGGGCAGCAAAGGGAAACAAAACTTTGAACCACCCTGATGGTCTGCACTTTCCAAAGGTGGCAAACATACAGCAGCTTCCGCAGCCAGCAAGTCCTTCGCCCATTTCCTGTTTCAGTCTGACCCATCCAAACAGGAAGACCTGCCCATCCCTTGGGCAAAAGCAAAATGCTGATGGTTCTGCCTTCCATCCTGCTCCTTGAGACAGCCACCATGCTTTCCTTTTCTTCTCCCCTCTGCAGAGCTGGGTCAGCAAAGGGAGAGGGCAAGAAAAACTCATGAAAGAACACAGGGCAGATGTAGCATGCTGATGGAAAACTGATGAGCAACATGGGGCTGGGGAGGAACTGCAACCCAAACATCCTCAGGGAACCACATCAGACTGCAGCTAGGCCATTACCTTGCTGAGAAATTGAGGATGCACTGTGAATGCAAAGCTCCTACGTGGCCAGGCAGCAGCAGCCCACACCATTGGGTCTGTAGGCACCCAGTAAGCCCAGCAGGCTGCTCTTTGGGCTGTGGAAACTGGGGTGAGTCAGAGTCCTTAAAGCAGCTCTTAAGGAGTGTCCATGCTATGACCTGTGAGACTTATTAGTGGGGTGTGGATACTCTATCAGGGCTTATATTTTATCATATCACTTAGAGAAGTCCTGGTATCAGCAATGCTTAGACAAGAGGCATCTCTGGTTCTGCAAGTAATGGTTCTTTTTCAGCCTTGCTGGGGCCAGCCCTTTCTCAGGTGGCTCAGATGAACCCCTGGACCAGCTCTCCCAACCAGAAAGTCTTTAAATGGTGAGATTTGAAGGTGCCAGCATTTAACTCAACTGCTTCTCTTTATTTTTGCTTTCTTGCCAGTCCTCTTGTTTTACAGACAGGACATATCACATCTTCTAATTGCTTGTGGATTTTCTGGCCAGGACCAGCATACGGGTTTCCGCCATTAATAACAGACACGGAGCCATATCTCCACCAGTGTCTACCTCCCCTGCCCATTGCTGCCTCCCCTTCAGGTATATCTTTGCCAGAAAAGATTTGGGATCTATGGCAAACTCCAAGGCTTCCCAATTGCCTTTGGCCTCCTCTGCTGATCTCCAACCCCAACAGAGTGACTATTTGCTTGCTCAGTGCAAGTTTATCCTGGAAGCCCTCATCGATACTCAGCCACATTCGTCACTTGAGTCTCTGCAGATCCTCTGCCAGTTCAGGTGGGGTTTCTTGCTTTTTCCCTTTTCACCCAGCTCTGAGCTCTGTTTGGGCCAGCTCAAAGGGATGTCTGGCTCTAAGCCACACATCAAGAGCTGGTATCAGATCTGGATCACCGAGTCTCGTTTTTATGGAGATAAGTTTGGCAGCAATTGGTCCACTCAAGCTGACTGCTAAAGCCTCTCCTCTCTGCTGGTTTTCCCAGCCGTTCATTGCACTGGGTTACTAAACCAAGCTGGGGGGTGCCTCCTGGGGAGATTTCATTTGAGGGAATGGTCTCTGAGCCCATGTGGGAAGAACAGTTCTGCACGTCCTGTACCAGCAGGAACCACTAACTGCAAATGTCAGATTCTGCCCATCTCCACCTCTTACGACTCTTCCTGGCTGGCACTCATGCAAGTCTTCTGTGAATACCTCCAAAGCAACCTTTAACACTTCTGATGAGGTCTCTATTTCTTCCTCTATAGCTCCTCTCCATTCCTGGGGCTCCTCTGCATCATTTTTTTTAATATTTTTTTTTAATTTTTTTTTTTTTTTTTTAAATATTCCCATTGTATGTCTTAATTTCTTTCCCCAGCAATACAAACTCACAGAGGGCTCCCTCCAGTTGTGCATACGCTTGGCCAAACTCTAGGCTCAAACTGTTAGAAGGAAACATTAGCAATTGGTTCAGATATTTCTTTCTTATAGTCTTGGTTGCTTGCTGGGAAGTGTGCACAGGATTCTGTTTTTCTGCAAATGCTGAGCATCGAATCACAAAGAAAACTCACTGTACTGACAACCTCCAGCTTTTCCTGAGCCACTGCTCTTCCCAGAAAGTTCTCTTTTGGGAAGTTTTGCTGTTTCTGTTTCTGTTTCAGCCAAAGCATGCAATTGTCTCTTCATGCCGCCGATACTCCAGGGGAGAGACACAGCAGAAATGACACCATTCATCAAAAAAATCTTTACAAGATATCACTTTTTGAAGAGAATCTGTATTAGTGTATTAGTGAAAGGACAAAGCAATGGGAGACGAGACAGATGGCTGTGTACTGTACACATCAGTAAGAACACACTGTAGGTTCAGGATATGCTACAAGTCAGCTACGCTAGGACTGCAAGGGATAAAAACCAGTACCTTTGCCCAAAGAGTCTTTGTCCTTCTCAAGCACTCCCAAAAGCTAAAGGAGGACAAGGAGCAGGGCACTCCTGTTCATGCTGGGGGAGAGAGCAGCCTCACATCTCCTGGTGCCACATCTGCGGGCACCCATGGGTGCCTTCTGAGCATGTGAAAGGTAACCATAGACCAATCCATTAACTGTCTCCATGGGGGCTACTAGTCACAGGACTGGGATGTTCAAGAAGCCACAACAGGCAGTGTGGTGCAGCAGGCCCCTGCAAGCAAGGCCCCAGCATGATGGCCCTGCAGCTGGGCCTGGCAAGCATTGTGTGCTGTCCCCAGCCATTATCACTGCCCAGCATGTGCCATGCTTGTTCTGTGTCTCCCAGTGCCTTCGTCAGCCCCTGCAGTGCCGCTAAATGCAGAGCATCTTTCCAGGCCTGCTCCTTGCCAGCAGGCTCTGTGTGAGGCCAGCACAGTTTGCTTGCACAAGACAACAGAAAGTGATTTTTACACTCGACAACAATGAAGTATTCTTGCATATAACAACAAATATGTGCTTGCCAAACTTAATGTCTGTTGGAGAAGCCCTTAAATCCACCAGCTGCCTCCCACCCCATCCCAAGGGGGGCATGCGATGATCTGCCTGTGTTCTGCCCCTGCCCAGCTGGGGACGTTCTGGGTGAGATGTTCATACCCTGTGGGACAGCGGCCATCCCAAACCACAGGGGGGAATGTGAGCCAAGAGATGTTGTTATGGCTTGATGGTGGAGAGGAAGACAGGGGGGGATGAGAGAAGGAGAGGTGGGCAAGATCTTTATGGGGAGCCCCAGCCAAGGCCATGCCAGAGGGGTGAAGCTGAGCCTGGCATCCAACCACCTCACACCAAGGGCATTGCACAGGGACAGGCAGGGGACAGCCCAAGCTGTGTTGTCATGACTGGGCACTGCAAATGACATCACACAGGCTTTCCAGGAATGTTTGGAGTATTTAATTTCTTTCCCATTCCAGTAGTGCCATATAGTTGAGGCCTACTGAACAGGCCTCAGCCTCATTTGCTGCACTTCACACCATGCTGTGAGGCTGGAAATACTTCTGGAGAACTGATTTGGCTGGATTTTATCACAACTGCCAGTCTGGAAATTGCAGGTACATTTGGTAATGTCCCTCAGGGCTGCACGTCATTCCCACCTTGCAGGAGGCACAACCTGAGGAATGCTGAAAGATAGCCTAGCACTGCAAGAAGCCCATCTAGAACATAAGCTCCACCTGACCTAAGGGCCTGTCCAAGTAATTGCCAAAAATATACATATACATACATAATAAACCCCAGAAACTGCACAACGGGAGCTTCAGACTGAACAAACTGAACATCGTCACTTCTCATAGCTTCTTTAAAGGTGTATCTTTTCTGGTCTTTAAGTGAAAAACACCACTGATAAACCACTTGTATTCAAACAAAGCCGCCTGGTTTTGATTCTGATACATTCAATGAATGGTGATGATGATTATGTTTCCAGAACGGATCCTTCCCTGTGTAAAACGCCATTTCAGTGAAACCCTCTTGTTCAGCACCTGCTGTGAGGAGCTGTGGAGGTGGCTGAGGACCAAACCCTGGGGTCCTGGGGTGGGCAGCCCCCATACCAGGCACACTGTGAGGCTGCCACACACAAAACATGTTGGCTTTCCTACTGTAACCAGCCCCAGCTTGGCCCCACCCATGGCAGCAATAGGGCTTGTGCTCTGTTAGTGGGCATGGATTCCCCCTCCACTTGCACGATGCTCACCCTGGCTAAGGACACCCAGGCAAATATCCATAGGTGGTATTTATAAATTTAGAACATATGTGATCATACATTGCATTTTTTTTTTTAAGTTTATGATTATAAATTATATTTAAAATATAACTCCTGCACTCAGACAGAGATGGACTTCAGCAGGACACAGAGATGCTTCAGCTGGACTCAGCACAGCAAAGTGTGAGTTTACCATACCTGCCATGATGTCACATGGCACAGGAACTCATGGTGCAAGGCATCATGCGGGTGTGCATACAGTATATGCCCCAATCCTAAATGTCTGGCCTATAAATGCCAGAATCTTCCCGTACGGAACTAAAAACATTTATTCTGGAAGAGCCCAGAGGCTCATGGCTAAAGGCAATAAATACAGATTTAATTTCATAGTTAATGCCCTGTCCAGGGTAAAAGGCTCATTTTTAATACCGTTGCCTGCGACCTGACATTACCAACAAGATGTTGCAATACAATATCTGAGTCATTGCGCGGGAGATAATGGTATTTTCTTGAGTCCAATCTGGAGGAGAGCTGGCCCCATTAATCAGACTTGAAAAAGCAATGCCAGAGAGTCTGCCAGAGAGTCTGTCTGGCCTACTCCAAGCACGTTACGTGACCCAGGGCTGCAGGGAGAGGGGGGAGAGTGTGAGCAGACCTGGATGTCACAGTGGGGGCTCTCCTGGCCCATGGGCACTGCCTTTCTGGGGTCAGCCAAGAGCCTCCTGGGTTTGGAGCGCAGGATCAAGGGAGCAGCTGCATCCCTCCAGCTCTGCCTTTGCTTTCATGCTGCCCCCAAAAGATGCGTTACCCCATAGTATAACCAGAGGACCTCAGCGCAGCCAGATGAGGAGTCCTAGTGGCATGGAGGAACTGATCAAAGTGAAAGGTCCATTAGCAGGCTTGAGAGTCCCATGGCTGAACGTCCCAGGGGCCAACCACAGAATATAACATTTGGTGGAGTGACTGAGGTAGCAATGTCCACCGTGGTCAGGTCAGTAAAAACTCCTAACTAGGGACACAGGGAAGGAAAGCTGTGAGGAAACATCCCACAGAAGGAATACTGCCATTAAGAGCATGAACAGGTCTTGTAGGTCTCCAAAAGGGAGAAAGCTGAGCAAGAGAGGGATGGGGACTGGGAGGGAAACCTGCCCAGGCTGCCTGGAGCTCTGGGAGATGCTAATGGAGCTCAAGAGGACTGGAGAAAATCAGAAGCTCTCTTGGGAATAACGGGCTTTCTTTTCTGCAGGCAGGCAGCAGTGGCTCCAGTCATCCTGCAGCACCAGTGTGGGAGGCAGACCTCTCTGGCAGAGAGCTCTTGAATCTGGCAGGCAAAAGCAGGATCTCTGCAGAAATATGCAATGCACTTTTAACACTGAGCACTATTGGCCCACTGGACCAACTTGCCTAGGGATGCAGAAGATTTGCTTTCAGCAGAAAGGCTTTAATTCAAGATTGGGTATCTTATTGTAAAATAAATGACTTTTCTTGACCAGAATTTACAGAGGGATGCAGGAATTAGCAGATGAAAATCCCTGGCGTGCTGTGCAGATGTCAGAGTAGATGATTCCTTCTGCCTATGAAAGCCAGTAAATGGCTCTGCAGAAAGTCAAGGCGTGAATGAAAAAGTGACTCATGAGAATGAGGCAC
Source organism: Excalfactoria chinensis (assembly GCF_039878825.1). Lineage (NCBI taxonomy): Eukaryota > Metazoa > Chordata > Aves > Galliformes > Phasianidae > Excalfactoria > Excalfactoria chinensis. The sequence goes on from NC_092841.1 coordinate 884,204, forward strand.
ATCAACTCCTGAAACTGTACCTCCAGAGGCAGTGTGACATGTCTGGGAAGAGCTGAGGCTATAAGAGCTCAGCACACCCTGGGGTCTATGTTAGAGGAGGAATAAAAGAAAGCACCACGTTTGTCAAGGCTTCATACAAGCCAACAGCCTTGATGGGGAGGTATAGAGATAGAGACTGTGCTGAAACCTCATTACCTGGATAGTACTCTGTTAGTGGGCATGACCTCAGACTGTAGAGTTGGGCAGAGACACTCTACAGTCTGAGTGTCCATCTGCAGTATACGAAGTTACTCTCAGCACCACAGTTAAGAGGGAAGCCCACAGACCACCACTCCCCCACCTCCCCAGATGATGATCTGAGCCCTGCTCACACTTCAGTAAAAAGCAAGAGATGATGGATACCCATCTGCAGATAATTCCACAGGACACATCGGTGACTCACCATGACACAGAAACTCTCCTGCTCCCCAGGCTGAGTGATGCACTTGATATGGCAGAAGGAAGGGATGCAATCCAGAGAGACTTGATAAACTCAAAATGTGGGCCCTTGTGAATCTAATGAGGTTCAATAAAGAAAAGTGCAAGGTTTTGCACTTGGGTCGTGGTAATTGAAGGTATGTAAATAGATTGGGAGAAGTTCTCCTTGAAAGTGACCTGCTGAGAAGGACTTGGGGGTCCTGGTAGATGAAAAACTTAACATAAGCCAGCAGTGTGCACCTGCAGCCTGCAAGGTCAGTGGTTAATGTGGGCTGCATCAGAAGAGGGGTGGACAGCAGGGCAAGGGAGGGGATTGTCCCTCTCTGTTCTGCCCTCCTGAGGCCCCAGCTGGAGTACTGCGTCCAGGTCTGAGGCCCCAACGCAGAAAAGATATTGAGCTTTTGGAGATGTAGGCCATGAAGATGCTCAGAGGGCTGGAGCACCTCTCCTATGAAGACAGGCTGAAGGAACTGGGCTTGTTCAGTCTCAAGAAGGGAAAGTTGGTGGAAGAGCTCACTGTGGCCTTCTAGTATTTCAAGGGAGTTTAGTAATGTGAGGGAAATAAACTTTTAATGTGGTAGATAGTGATAGGACAAAGGGGAATGGTTTTAAATGTAAGGAAAGAGATTTAGATTAGATGTCATGAGAAATTTTTAACAGAGAGAGTGGTGAAGTGCTGGAACAGACTGCCCAGGGAGGTTGTGGATGCCCCATCCCCGGAGGTATTTAAGACCACATTGGATTAGGCCCTGTGCAACATGATAGAGTATGTGATCTAGCAGTTGGGAACCCTGACTGCGGTGGGGGCTTCGAACTTGATGACCATCGAGCTCTGTTCCAACCCAAAACATTTTATGATCCCATGACCCAATGAATCTATGATTCTGCGATCTATGGCCATCTGCCTGCCATGAGCTGAGCATCTCAGCAGAGATATTCTCACCATAGGCATCCTGCTTGGAATGACTGACAAATGCTTGTTCAGAAGTTTTGTCAATGAAATGTGGTATTTGGGGCATGACATTCATTACTTCAATTGGAAATGTTCCCTTCCCATTAGAAACACAACACAACACAATACAATAAAAAAGGAAGTTGGGGTCTCAGTTAAACCTGAACAACTTCAAAGTGATTTAAGAGGGATGTCAGGGAAATGTGGAGAATTAAAAAAAAAAATAAAATAAAATCATAGAATCACAGAATGGTCTGGGTTGAAAAGGACCACAGTGCTCCTGAGGGTCACCAACCAGCAGCCCAGGCTGCCCAGAGCCACATCCAGCCTGTCCTTGAATGCCTGCAGGGATGGGGCATCCACAGCCTCCTTGGGCAACCTGTTCCAGTGCGTCACCAGCCTCTGGGTGAAAAACTTCCTCATAAAATCCAACCTAAACCTCCCCTGTCTCAGTTTAAAACCATTCCCCATTGTCCTACCACTGTCCATTCTTGTAATCAGCCATTCCCCCTCCTGTTTATACTCTCTCTTCAAGTACTGGAAGGCCACAATGAGGTCTCCCGGATTCTTCTCTTCTCCAAGCTAAACAAGCCCACTTCCCTCAACCTTTCCTCATAGGAGAGCTGCTCCAGCCCTCTGACCATCTTAGTGGCCTCCTCTCTTCCTGCTCCAAGAGCTCCATGTCCTTCCTGTGCTGGGTCCCCAGGCCTGGACACAGTACTGTAGATGGGGCCTCACAAGAGCTGCGTAGAGGGGGACAATCACCTCCCTCTCCCTGCTGGCCACCCCTTTTTTAATGCAGTCCAGCACACAGTTGGCCTTCAGGGCTGCAAGTGCACACTGCTGGTTCACATCCAGTTTCTCGTCCACTGGGACCCCAAATCCTTCTCTGCAGGGCTGCTCACAAGGAGATCTCCCCCCGTCTGTATAAATATGCACCGACCCAATTGCAGCACCCTGCACTTGGACTTATTGAACCTCATTAGGTTCTCCACTTCTCCAGCCTGTCCTCTGGATAGTTTCCCTTCCTTCCAGTGTATTGACTGCACCACTCAGCTTGGTGTCATCTGCAAACTTGCTGAGGGTGCACTCAATGCCATCATTTGTCATTGATGAAGATGTTGAAGAGCACTGGTCCCAAGACCGATCCCTGAAGGACACCACTCATGACTGGCCACCATCCTGACACAGAACCATTGATCACAACCTTTTGGCTGCATCCAGCCAATAATTCCTAATCCATCACAGTCCATCCTTCAAATCCGTACCTCTCCAATTTAGAGAGAAGGATGTGGTGAGGGACCGTGTCATAGGCTTTGCAGAAGTCCAGGTAGATGTCACATCCATTGGCCTTCCCCCATCCACCGAAGCCATCACTCATCATAGAAGGCCACTAGATTGGTCAGACAAGATCTGCCCTTGGTGAAGCCATGCTGGCTGTCTTGGATCACCTCTTTGTCTCGTATGTGCCTTAGCACAGCTTCTGGGAGGATCTGCTCCATGATCTTCCCAGGCACAGAGGTGAGACTCACCGGCCTGTAGTTCCCCAGACCTTCCTTTCTACCTTTCTTAGAAATAGGAGTAACGTTTCCCTTTTTCCAGTCCCTTTTGTTTTTGTTTTTGTTTTTGTTTTTTTTAAGCAAAAAAAAAATAAAAAATAAAAAAAAAATCCCAAACACAACAAAACTTCTCATGAAAACATCTTTTCTAAGGAACAACTTCCATTTCCCAGTTCTGTGACCCTAAAATGCATCCAAATGTCTCTAAGAGTCAATGTTTTATTTTATTTAACCGAAAAGCAGAATGGCTGTAAAGTGGGTGTTTAAAGTGAAGCTCCGTTCTGAAAATATATCCACTTAATGCTAAAAAGATTCAGTTTCACAGAGCTGCAAACAATTACAAAGCGAATCAATTGGGAGAAGTATTTAATCAGAAAAATGTGGATGCTAACTGGGGATTGTTGAAAAACATTTTACGTGTTGCCCCAAAACCACAATCCCACAATTGAGAAAGAAGGCAGCACTGGTTAAAAAAAAGACTCTGGCTTGTGAAAGAAGTGAAGACAACTGTGAAAAATAAGAAAACCATATATAACTTAAGAAAGGGGAAACTGATAATAATGAATGAGAAGTGAGAAACTGTAGAAAACTGATAAGGAAAGCCAAGAGCTGAAGACAATGTATGCGCTGCAAACCTGAAGCCGATGAGAAGCAATTTCTCAGTATAAAAGGAATAAATATAGCTCTTCTGAAGCTGTTGTTTGTGTTAGTCTTGTCTCTGGATGGAGGCACTAGAACAGTCAACAGCAATACAGGAAAGCTGATGTTTGCCAATGTTTGTGGAGTTCTTGGCTGAACCAGATCCTGGCAGGCCGGTCAGCCTGGCATCAGCTCTGGGCCGTCGCCTCTGAAGGCTGCCATAGCATCAGCGGGTGCAGATTTCAGCTGAACAAATACAATGAATGCTAATTTACATAGACTTATGGAAAACAGGACTTGTCAAAGATTCATCTTTTTTGTGAAATTACAAGTTTGATTGATAAAAATAATATTGGTGGTGTAATATACTTAGACTTCTGCAAGGCAGTTGACTTGGTACTGTATGACATTTTGATTAAGAAACTAGAACAATGCACAATCAACATGGCACATATTAAATAGATTAAAAGCTGGCTGGGTAATGTGTCTCAGAGGCAACTGTAAATGGGAACTCCTCACCCAGCAGGGGTGGATTTAGTGGAGTTCCCCAGGGGTCGGTTCTTGGCCCCGTGTTATTCAACATTTTTATCAATGATCTGAAAAAATATTAAATCATTTGTGGTGAAGTTTGCTGATGACACAGAGATTGTGAGACTGGCAAATAGAGAAGAAGCCAGATCACTGATACAGAATGGCCTGGCTTTCTGGTTAAACTGGGCACACGCAGATTGTCGATATCGCCAAATATAGTCATACATCTTGGAACAGGAACGCAGACTATGGGTCACGCATACAAGGCAGGATGCTCTGTCCTGGGAAGTGGTGATTGTGAAACCCTGTGGGTTTGGTAGAGTTGGGACTGCACCCTCCTTGCATACGAAGGACCCCCAAAAGCTGCTGCACTTCTGGGGGGAAATCAGAGAAATTACATGCCCCTGCCTTTGGGTGCCTGTGCCACCAGCAGCTGGCTGTGCTGCTCACCAGGGCGCTGAGAGAGTGGGAGAAGAGCCATGCAGATGGTTAAAGAGAACTGACCTTGCAGTTATAGGCCTCGGGAGTTCAATCTACTCTTCTAGCCAAAAAGCAGGCTGTGGGATATCCGGACCAAGTTGTATTCCCACAGAAGACTCTCCAACCTAGCAGTTCGAGTTTTACTACAATCTGATGTCCAGAAGCTGAAGTTAGGTGAACTGGAAGTAGTAATGTGGCACAGTATTACTGGCATACCAGCAAGGGTAATGAACCACTGCAAGAATTCACTTGGGCACTGTGGGAATCTCCATCATTAGCAGATGTTACATCATGCTTGGTTGCTTGCTGTGACTCAAGCAGGAGAAAATCAGGGCTCAGATTATACCTGGTAGCCAGAGTAGATAATCACAACAACATCTGCAGTCCTCATGGTTCAGACAACACCAGAAAGGAACTTTGAAAAGAGTTTCATCGCTGTTGCTGACTGCCTGCACCTGCAGGTGGGACCAAGTCCCACTGTTCCCTTTCATTCATGCATCACTCATAGCAAAAGCTTCAACATAACATTTCTTCTGGTGACACATTTGTCACACAAAATAAACAAAGAAGAATTCCTAGATCTGCAGCGATCTTTAGAGCCAAAATAAGTGAATTACTGCAGCGGCTGAATTAAACCATGAAACACAACAGAAGTGACCTCTCTTCTTCCCAAGACTTGCCCTTTAGGAGCATCTCGTGCCAGGAGCCCGCAAGCCAAGTGTGCTTTGAATTTGGTTCAGACATGTGGTGACCTGGTGGGCCCAGGGATGCCCAGGGTTTCCAATATGAAAGGTCAGCTTTCAGAGGAGAAGAACGGTCTGAAAGTGATGAGCTGTGAAATTAGGAATGGATGGGCAGCTGGAAGGTGCACCTTGTGCTGAGCACTGGGCAGTCCTTGGCACCTGGTGACTCCTAACCCCAAACTCTTCCAATTTCACACCAGGGTGTCTGTAGCCTTTATCTTACTTTGCCATTTGCTGCTTTAATTGTTCTGGTTTTCCTTTCATTACTGCCCTTTCCCATCATTCATCCTCCAAATTAACTATTTTTACTTCTTTTTTTTTCAAAAAATATCAAGTTTGTGTTCTTGACCATATGCCTTTTCAAACTCTTTTTTCTTCCAGTGCAGGTTTTACTCAGAACTGGGCTTCCTTACAAAGCCTGGCTCTGTGTGCTCCTGCTTGAGCTCTAGCCTCCCCTGATCCCAGGGCTGTGTGCTGGGGTCAGCCCGCTCTGGCACTCTCACCCCTGGCTGAGGAGTGCTGTTCAGGAAGCAGTTCTTCCTGTGCTATATGTATGTCTAGAGTAGGGCAGATCATTTTGGGGCCAAAGTTTGGGTCACAGTCACAATTCTGCACTATAGAACTAAAAAGACTAATTGTAAGATACTCAGGGTCGGGCTGGAGGGACTCTGAGCGCTGATGGAGCTGTGAATGTCCCTGTTCATTGCAGGGGACTTGGACCTTTAAAGGTCCATTCCAACTCTAAGGATTCTATGATTCCATGATTCACTATCTAGAAAAACCAACTTCTGCACAAAGAGACTGCTGGCCGGGGACTGCCATCACTTAAACCCCCAGCCCTGAAACAGCACACGGCACATGGAGCCGGTGGGAACATGTCTGCTCTGTGCTGCTCCCAGTGAAGGCAGGGGGATGATGCTCCCAGGAGGCATGTGAGGACTTCAGAGCCCACACCCTGCACAGACCACAGCATGGAGATGGTCATGGAGGTAAGCATGGCTATGGGATCTCTACAGGGAGCCAAATCTTGCTACATTTCATCAAAGCTCCAAAAACCCTGAAGAATGGGTGGAAACGGGCAGCTCATAGAACAGTCCATGGAGGTTCATTATCCATGCTGCAGTAACAAAGCAGAGGAGGAGGGGAGGATAACCAGCTCCTGGAGCCCAGCATATCTGCTTGGCCCTCATCCTGCCTGCACGAGCCCCCTGCCTGCTGTCCAGCCATGGGGAAGGGGCAGGAAGAAATGAACACCTCTCACCTTCCCGGGGCAAGGCCAGGCTAACCCACAGCTTCCCCACTGCCGTTCCCAACAGAGAGAGCAGCTTTGGTTCGCTCCAGCTGCCTATGTGCCAACATCAAACATGTTTTACAACTGACCTGCAAAGAATGTGTGTCACTGAAGAGGATATGTAGCTCTGGAGAACATAAAACACAGCTGTGCTGTTTAATTGTATCTCGTCCACCCGATCGGAATAACAGGCGAAGATGATCTAAGGGAGATAACTCTAGTGAGTGTGTTAGGAACAGCTCCGCTACCTTCGCCAGTGGAAGATTCTTATAAATTCACTCCTCCTGCCATCCTTTTGCAAAGGGTCAGGAGATGTACTGACAATAGCAGCATGCAAATATTTCAGAACTTGGCCACACGCTGAGCAAACACTCTGGATAGCTTCATGAGTAGATTAAAATGCCAGATCAGCGAGCAGTGGTGCACTTTAAATACGCTCACTAATTTATTAAGTTTATTCTTAGCAAGCTTGCAGACTTCAGAAAGTTAAATTTCTCAGTGACAAATGGCTTGGATGCTGGGCAGCCAGAGCGTGCATGCTGCAGTCAGATGGCCCTGGAGAAGGCAAAGCAGAGGAGCAGATACCACCGAGCATTCTGTACGGGTGAAAATTTCCAGTGGAAGGGCCTGCATGGGCTTATTGTCAAGTCTGCTCCACAAAGAGCACAAAACCAGGGCTCTTGGCACATCCTACTCTTCTCCAAAGAGCTGCTGCCTCCCACTCTGGGCTTAGACATCCCTTATCTCCTTCTCTAGGCCTGGCTGCGTGCTGCTGGGTGCACCAGACCTTGGGGCACCCTTTGTGTCCCAGCTGCACCGGCAGTCCCTTGTGTTCCAGGAATGGCTCTGGTCATCCCAGAGGGTCACCTCCTGCACCAGGGGCTGCACCAGCCTCATGGAGGTGTCTCCAGTGGGACACAGCAATTACCATAATCTCCATCTGGCAGCCCTGCACCACAGCTGTGTCTCAGCTCTCTGCAGCCCTGCAAACCTGGGGCAGGGTCTGGAGTAGCAGGGTTTCCCCAGGAGGAAACCAAGGCCAACACTGCTCACAGAGATATTTATTTTTAGGATCCTTGTTCAGCTTGAACCAAGGAGTGTGTCTGCAAACCTTTCTGAAAGCCTGTGTCTGACTTTTACTGTCACACCTCTCTGAATACAAAGCGTGATGGCTCTGGGCCGACAGACACACAGTCCATCACTCAGCAGCAATGTCCAAGCTCTGGGACCCCAGTAGGAGTACAGTGACACCAGGTGACACATGGACATGAGACCATGCCTGCCAGGGAGCCCTGAGGCTGCTGCACACAGCAGTTGTGCACCTCCTTCACTGCTTGCACTGCTAAAGAGAGGAGGAAATGGTTTTGATGCAGGAAGGCAGCAGAGCAGGGGACACTCACAGTCCCAGGACCCCTGGCTGCTCTGCATGGCTGGACAGTGGAGCACAGTGGGACACAGGCCGGGGGCCACCTGCTGGATCTACCCTAAAGAAAGAGCGAGGAGCAACGGCATGAGGATGAGCAAGCAATGGCATGAAGGGTTTGTCAAACAACACCACCCTAAGGACTACTTCTGCCATTTTAACCCCACTTTGCAGCTCAGCACTCAGTGAGCCTTTCTGGACCAGACACACACCCCAGGCAATGGGGCAGCCTCCGGGGACAGAGCTGTTTGTCAGCGCTGAAGCCGGGGACTCGGAGCAGCACGCCGGGACTGCTCCTCGCGCGGTGATGACAGCCTGGTGGAGATGCCTACGTGCTGTTTGTGGAGCAGAAATGAGATGCTGTGAGTTTTCCAGGGACAGAACGCAGCGGGGCCCTTTGAGCTGGGGCTCACAGCTCTGCGAGGCTGTTTCACAGCCTTTGCCACATCTCTGGGGAGTTATTATTCATCGTCTCGCTTCAGAATGGAGTCGAGCCTCCTCTGCTAGTACTGTGAGCAAGAAGACTTTCCCAGGAACGTTTCCTAAGTGGAGAGCAAATCCCACACGGCACTGCAACCCTCCAACAACTGCACATGCTGTTATTGTTACTTGCACTGCACAACAAGCTGCTGGACCCACGGCACGACGTGCTGCTGCGGGTAGTTAAACAAACTCCATATGCCCCGTCCAGCAGCTGGCTGGCCGATGTCAGAGCCCTGCGAAATGACCTGCTCTGACAGCACTTCTGGTGATCCGCTTTGATTTATGGCCTTTGCCTGCCGTGCAGATAGGGAACAACACACACAGATGCACTGAGGCTGGATCTGCACCCAACTGTGTCCACATGCTCTCTTCAGCTCCACATCCCTCTGCACAGCAGCTAGTTCCTCCAGGAGCACCTTGAATCAGACTCCTACAGCGAGAAGCTCAGCCCAGCTTCCTGATGCTTTGCTCTTCCTCAGCTGCAGTTTTGCTTCTAGAAATGCAGGAAAGCTGCAAAACTCTGTCAGTTTGGGATTAATGCATTGCAGTGTGTTGTGGGAATGCTGCCAGCCCATGGCTCAGAGACTCATCCTAAGAGCAGAGATGCCCCTCTGGTAAGGTCATACCACACTACTGTCCTCAACAGGCCACAGCCTCTGTGCTTTCTTCCCCACCACTGGCTACAGCAGCATGTGGAGTGGATTGGCTCTGGGAGCTTAAAGTATAGTGGAAGGGTAATTCCAAATGAGTTGTTAATGGGATTAGTGGAGCATGAGGAGTGAAGCTCATGGGGTGGGCGATGCCCACAGAGTCACAAGAGCAGAGCTTGTGGGCATTTCCCATGGTGAGAAACCTCCCTGTCTGCCTGCTCAATGCTGGGCATAGCAGTGAGAGCCCATGAGGATCAATGCAGAGCTGAGCAGGGTCCACACCTGTCCTGGGGCTCCAGGCACTGTCCCAGAACAGCCCTGGGGAGAAGGCCCAGAGTGTGGTGAAGCCATTGGATGCCCACATCTGTCACAGCCTTCTGATGAGGTCAGCAGCCAGGAAGGCCCTGGGGACAGCTGATAAGCCCTCAGTGTCTGCTCCAGCAGTGCCCATGCGAGCTGGCTGTATTTTTGGCTTGAGGTTGGGTCATAAATCAATATAAGTCAGAAAATACAGTTAACCACATCCCCTGCCCTTCTCCAGGCCAAGGCCAACAGCACCAAGCTGCTGGCTGCTGTGTGTCCAGGACATGGGCACAATGGACACAGGCAGGTCCTGGGTGCAGATATATGGCAGCTGAAGCAACCTTCCTGGGCAGTGGGATGGGCTGAGACCCACTGTCAGCTGCAGGCAGGTGAAGGAGGGCTGGACCATCACAGGGCCACAGTCTGCGTCCACAGCAGACACAGAGCAAGGAGGAAGGCTATGGGTTGCAGACTTGCCAAGGAAATCACTCTGGATCACATCAGGCAAAAAAAAAAATATGAATTTGCCTCCTGTCCCCTTCCAGAAATGTCCCTCACTGCAGCAGGGCTATTGTGAGTCTGCAGAACAGCAGCTGGTTATATGGAGGAGTCAGACAACATGCCCTGATGTGCTCTTCTCCCTGCTCCCCAGCTATAATCTTATTGCTCCCCTCCAGTCCTCACACAGAGGGATAAAGAAATGCACAAGATTCCTGCACCCAGGGCACCCACCAGCTCACAGGACTGGCACGAGTCCTTCAGAAGAAACCTCCTCTCCCATACATCTGCCCTCCTGTAAGTCCCTGAGACCACGGGAAGAAAGCAGGCAGAAAAGATGCACTTTGGGGACTTCCAAAATGGCAGCCTTATCTGTGCAGTGCCCACATCCTAGGAGCCAGACAGGGGCTGGAGGAGCCCAGAGTGGAAGACCAGGGGGACAGGCAGGCGCTGGTGCCTCCACTCCTCTGGGTGTGAGGCTCTCAGCCATGCTGCAGAACAGCTGTGCTCTGGGCTGCATGAGCAGGAAGCACTGAGCTGACACTGTATGCTGTGTCCCCAGCCCCTGCCAACCCAAGAACTCAACCAGAGCAGCTGGGCTTTGGTCTGGCAAGAGGCACTAACATGACCTGGCAGCACGGTACCCAGCCCTAGTACCTCACAGGGTCTCCTGACTGGCTCTCAAGCCGCTCAGCACCTCCACCAGGGCCTGATGTGCAGCAGTCACCCCTCTGTTGATGCAACCCAGGGTGCCATTGGCCTTCCAGGCTCCAAGTGCACACTGTTGGCTTATGTCAGATTTCTGTCCACCAGAACTCCCAAGTCCTTCTCTGTGGGGCTGCTCTCAAGAAGTTCTCCCAGTCTGCATCCATAACTGGGATTGCCCCGACCCAAAAGCAACACCCTGCACTTGTCCTTCTTGAACCTCATTAGGTTCATGCGGGTCCACTTTTCAAGCCTGTCCATATACCTTTGGATGATATCCCTTCCTTCTGTTGTATGAACTGCACCACTCAGCTCGGTGTCATCAGCTAACTTTGCTCCACTCCAATAACAAGCGAGAAGGCCAAGAAATAAAGCAGGTACATTCCGGGAATGCTGCAGCAGCAAACACTGCATGAATCATGTCAGGCAGCGTCTTCTTCCCAAAAGATGCGCCTGTCCCCTTGGGGAGGCAGCCCTCCTCCGGAGCTCAGCCCCCGGGGGGGAGGACAGGCCCTGCAGGAGGACAGGTGCCCATGGAGTGGGGGAGCAGGGTAAGCACCAGGCAGAGGGAGGCTGTGCTTCTGCCATGGCACACCAAGAGACACACAGTGTTCCCCGGATCATTCCCCTCCCTGCTCACCCCTCTGTCAACAACCTCAGATGCGAGCCCCCCTCACCAAGAGACCACTTGGATGCCATAACCCATCAGCCTCGGTACTGAAATGCCCCTGCCACAGGAGCCTGAATGCCAGCAGGCTTAATGAGGCCATATACCAGAGTGCCCAAAGAAAAGCATCAACATGACAAGGTTGCAGGAAGAGACACGGTTCAGTAGGAGTGCTGGACTTGGCACTGCAGCCTGGAGAGCAAATATTACACAGAGAGGTCCAGGATTATTAGTGTGGTCATCAATGGGTGTCTACACAACAGGAGGGATGCTGGAAAATGGAAGCAGGTTCAGAGAGACAAAGAGAATGGGGCTGACCTCCCATTCACCCCATTATTTGCAGCCCTGCAGCCACTGGCACAGAGCTGCACGTAGGCTGGGGCACCGGGAGACACCTGTATTTGGGGATGGGGGTGAGCACGAGAAGGCCCATCTCCTTCCCACCTCCTTCCCATCTTGTGGGGCCGTGCCAGCCCAGTGAGGTCCCTGCTGGTTTCCTCTTGGCTGTCAGGCTGTGAGCACACCGCAGAGCCGTGCCAGGCTTTTAACGCTCGCACAGCGCTTGCACAGCAGGACGGGGCCGGCCTCCAGCCCCAGCTGCCATAAAACGGGAAATGAGGGAATTGGAGCAAGACCGCAGCGACCACCGAGCAGCAGCCACTGAGGGGCTGGGGCACCCTCCTCTGCAAGGCGGGGATGCATCGCCCCGCGCTGCCGCAGCACGAGCGTGGCTGGCCCACGAGAGGAGAAGGATCAGCTCAGGGAGGAGGAGGAGGAGGAGGAGGCGGCTCAGCCTCACCAGGCTCTGCCCTCCCGAAGCGCCGGCAGGGAACAGGGCAGCCCCGCCATGCCCCGCCGCAGCCGGCGCAGCCCCCGCTCACAGCGCTGTGCGGTTTTCTGCTCGTTACAAGTTTTATGAAAAGCTGTTGGCAAAAATGCACGTTTTCTTTGGCTGCGTTTTGCACGGATCTGGCAAAAATGTAACGTTAGTGTCTCCCCTTGAGAGAATTTTATTGAGTGGAACAAAGTCAGATATTTTTAGCTACCCATTGTTAGCTGAAGAACAAAGCCATAACTAAGATATTTTGTCTCTTACACTGAAACGGGACTATCAGACAAATCCATGTACAGTCATATGTGGCTGCCCATTCAGATGGAGCAGAAAAGAGAAACTATTTTTAGCTCGATGCTCCACACAACACCCGCATCCACCCTCCCTGTGCGTGGACCACCGCAGCCCAGGGCAGAGCAGCGCTGCAGAAGGGGCTGTGGGGCCTTTTGCCACCCCTCAGGCTGCCTGACAAGTGACATTTGCAGGAGAGATCACGTCATCCCCTTCTAAAGCAAATTCCTTTCATCCATTTCTCTCCTGTTTTTATTTATATGCAGAGGTTTGCTTTATCCAGAGGCAACAGGGAAAAGTTGACCAGGACGCAGATGGGTTGCAGCAGAGCAATGGCTGTAACACAGCACAGAAGCCCCGACGCTCAACTCTTTCCCCAACACCTGCAGATCTCCTGAGAGCAATGAGGGCCTGTGGGCAGCGCTGCAGGGAGTGGAGAGATGGGCACAGCACAGGGATGGATGGGCACAGCGCACCATGGGATCAGCACAGGGATGGATACAGAGCAGAGATGGATGGGCAGCACAGGGATGGATGCAGTGCAGGGATGGCACAGCACGGAATGGGCACAGCGTAGGACAGGCACAGCACAGGGATGGATGAGCACAGCACAAACTTGGCAAAGTGCAGAGATGGGCATAGCACAGGAGTGGATGAGCACAGTGAGGGACAGGCAGAGAGTAGGGATGGATGGGCCACAGCACATGGATGGCACAGTACAGGATCTTCACAGCGAAGGGATGGGTGGGCACAGCACAGGGATAGCCAAAGTGCAGGGATGGGCACAGTGCAGTAATAGATGGTGGAGGAAAACATCACAGGACAGGCACAGGGCAGGGATGGGCACAGCACAAGGATGGAAGAAGTGCAGGGACAGGCACAGTGCAAGGAAGGATGGGCACAGTGCAGGGATGGATGGGCACAGCACACCATGAGCAAGGTGCGGGGATGGGCAGAAGGATGGATACAGCACGGGGATGGATACAGCACAGCTGGACAGCACTGCTGTGCCCCACACAACCCCTCTGTGCTGGGACCCTGACCTGCTGCCAAGGCAGCTCCCAAACGCCTTAACCCTGCAGCAGCAGGAGCCCCGCGCGAGGCCAGCAAACCTCCCCGGAGCGCTTTTGCAGCTCAACAAACGAGACGAACCGTTGATGTCAGGGCGCATTTTGTAATGCATTCATTTAAAAAGAAACAAAGCGGTCCATAAACGCCCCGGATTTTGAAGCGTGAGCGATGCCGGGAGCTTTTACTAAACAGTTTCTACGGGTCGCACTGGTGAGTCACAGTGAATTGGCACTAAGCGGTCGGTGCAGCCGGCCTGACCCTGCACGCAGCCCCCCCCCCCACAGGAGCACGAAGAGCAGGAACCGGGAAGGATGCAGCGGGGCTGCGCGCTCAGAGAACCCTTCCGAGCAGCTTCCAAACGGCCGCGGGGCACTCACGTGGCCCTTCCCCATCATCCTCCCTTTGCAAAGTCGCATCCTCTCCACGCCGTGCAGCGGTGCGGGGCTGCCAGGTGCGCGCGGCCCCACCGCCCAACAGCCCCCGAGAAGCAGCGGGAGCGCGCCCCGCGGGCTGGGAGTGCCGTGTGTCGGCCGAACTGCGAGCGAGCAGCCGGAGAGCAGAAAGACGTGGAGTAGGAAACGCAAATTACCTGCGAACTTTTCAGCTGAGCTACAGTGTCCGGGAGGAGATGCGGCTTTGGGGGCTCCTCGCTTCCTCCGCGGGTTAGGGCCGCTTTTATCAGGGAGCACTGATTGTTTTTATAAACTCGCAGAGCACAGTAAGAACCGGTTTAAAATAGAGTGAAAGGAGCCGGTGCGGATGGAATTAGACAAACTCTGCGAGCCGCTTTTCCAAAAATAAATTAACTTCTTGCAGCCCGCGGTGCGGAGCGGGGAGGCCGGGGCTGCGGGGGGGGCTCACCTTGCCCGGCGCTGCCCGGGGGCGGGGAGGGGCCGGGAGCGGTCGGCCCGGGGCGGTGCGCTGCCAGGACCCCGCTCCGCGCCCCGCGGACGGCCGCGGCCCCAAAGCCGAGCGCGGGTGGGACCCCGCAGCGCCCCCCGGCTGCGCGGAGCCGCCCGGGAGCCCCGAGCCCCAGCCCGGCAGCGCGGCTTCGCCCCGACCCCGGCAAGAGTTAAGGAGGAGGAGGAGCCTCCGCCGCCCGCGCTAGAGGAGCATCGGGAGCCGAGCCGGGTGCTGCCGCCTGCCCCGCGGGCTCCGCCGCTCCACCTGCCCCTCTGCCCGCGTCCCGACCCGCGGGGTCAGCGCGCATCCCTGGAGCGAGGGCTGCCCGAGCGCGTCCCCCGAGGAAACGCAGGTGCTCGGGGCAGCTCCCAGCCCCCATCGAACCGCACAGCACCCCGAGCCGGAAAGGATGGGCAACGATGACCGAGTGCAGCTCCGACGGCTGACAGCAATGTCCCAGCGCCCCCTGAGCTCCGGCACCGGGCCGTGCCCACCGCCCTGGGCAACCGTGCCGTGCCGTCTGCAATGTGGGGCACAACCTTTCCCTGACCCCCCGACCCGCCCTGACGCAGCTCCGTGCCGTTCCCTCGGGCCCTGTGGCTGTCCCCATGCTCAGCGTCCCTGCAGCCACCGCAGCCCTGCACCCCGCAGACTCCCACGCTCACGGGAGCACCCGGCTGTGGCCGAGGGGAACCAAAGGCAGTTTTAGGAAGGGGAAGGAGAAGGGGGTGCTGGCAGGCCCAGCTGCCCTGTGCCCCAAGGGTGCAGCCTCCCCTTGGGAATGGAACTGCTCTTTATCACATTCTTTGCATCAGCAGGTCCTAAAGCACCTGATTTCTCCAGGTCCTTGGGAGTGAAGAACCAGCATCTGTCAGGTGCCCTTTACCTTCAGCTTCCTTTCAAAGCCCCCCCAAACTCACTTTCCCACCTTTCCTGGGCTCAGGCTTGCCTCAGCCATCATACAGGGCTGAGCTGGCACAACTGCCCCAGGGCAGCATCCGTCCCCTACCTGAAGTCACGCTTTAACCTCAGCCATCATCTGGAGGCTGCATGCAGAGAGCATCTTTCTGCAGCAGCCTTCCTCACGGGCACTGAGCTGTGTTTTCTGAACATGGGAGCAGCAGTTTCTCTGCTCAGGCTGCATTTCCCCTTAGCTCCAAGCCTGCATTCCCTCAGGGTCCCTGCCTATGCCTCCCCAACCACCCCATGTTTCCTCTCCCATCAGCTTCCTCCCCTGAGATGAAGGTGTCCCCCCCCCACTGTGTGCCACTGCTGCTGGGGATGGCAGTGCCTGCAGTTCTCCACCCAAAACTTTACCTATCAAATAATAGTAATACCACTTTGTTCTGTCTGGTACCAGCAGTTCACTCCCTTGGAGAAGCTCCCATGGATACGTCTGTGTGGAGCCAGCAGCCCCTGTTCCATCCTTTCCAGGGCAGGCAGGATGCTGCTCCCCTCTGCAGGGAAAATCCTTTTCCTTCTATTTATTTACATCTGGCTTGCTGTAAATTCACCCGCCTGTGAACCTGCGGCTCACACTAACAAATGGTGTTAAACCTTCTGCTGTGTACAGCAGCCGCTGACGGGCAGACGTACGCTGTGGGGAGATCCCAACCACCCTCCCACAAACCCTCATCTCCCACCAGGTTTGTTCATATGGCATCAGACAAGTGCAGCATTCTGTTCTTTGGCCAAGGATACCTTCAGCCTTCGAAGCAGTGGGGGCACACAGCTGGGCCACGTTCCACATGGTGCCCACTGTGAAGCTCAGGCCCATTTCTGCAGAGCCCCAGCTCGTCCTGCTGCCAGGGCTGCTCCTCCACAGGTGGACGAGGGTTCCTCGCCAGGAGATGCACCTCAGGTTTGGGTGAGGCAGAACCAGGGCCCAGAAAGTGTCCTTTGGGAGCAGGAGGCTTTGGGGAAGGAAGCAAAGGGAAACGAGCATTTCAGAGCTGAGAGGTTGGTGTTCCTGAGTGAACTGGCAGCGCAGTAGCTGCATTGATTTAGACTGTTATCATTAGGGCTTGGGGTTAACAGACCTTGCTGTGCAGTGGAACACCACCTTCTCAGAGCTTTATTGCACTGCTGCATTGCTACAGGGGCCGCTGGGCTCTCGCTGGAAGCTCTTTGCACCACAGGGTCTCCTTTGCAACCAGCTCTCAGGCAGGGTAAGATGGGAATGGGGCAGAGAAGGAAGGAGAGGCTTCAGTGGCTGCGGATCCATCCCACAGCAGCTGTACCACGACGCTTCTCCACCCCCAGCCTCCCTTCAGCAGCACTCTCAGTTTATTTTAGCCAGGGGGATGGAGGACACAGAGCCAGAGGATCAGAGAGCTGCGGGGTGTGTGTGTGAGGGGGGCGGTGGGCCCGTGCCTTCAGCACGTGTGACATGCGCCTGGTGTCACCGAGCACAGGGCTGTGTGCAGCATGATATACGAGCTGCAGGCGGCGGGCTGCAGCTGGAGGAGCTCTGGAGGTCCCTCTGTGGGGCACGTGGGCGGGCAGACCCCACGCTGGCTGCCGGACGGAGCTGCTGGGATGCAGCCAGCAACTGCTGAGCTCTTTTTTATCGCCTTTCTCATCCTCGGTTGCTGGAAGGGTTAAACGCTTCCTTTGCCAACACGGCTCGCCAGGATTCCAGCCCCATCCTTGCCCCACACATTGCAGGTGCACAATGCATACACCCACATTTCTTGACTGCCTGGTGCTGGGTGCCCACCACAGGTCCCACACGGGTCTCACAGTGAGTGGCACATCCCCATGGTGGGGAATCACCCCAAAGAGAAGGAATAACCCAATGTGCTCACCCTGGTGGAATAGAAGCCATGCAGAGCTGTAAGCTGAGGCACACAACAGCTGCCTGTCAGCACGAGGTGGCCCCTGAGCACGGAGCTGTAGTGCCTCCTGCCCAAGAGGTGCCTGTGTGCCAGTGGGGAGCAGGCAGGGTGCCCAGACAGCACCCAACTGCTTCTAACAAGGCTCAGCACTGCTGCAGGCAGCCTTGTGCTGCCCTGAGTGTATTTCAGCCTTGTGTGTGCAGGGAGGGTGATGGTGTCCGTGCAGAAAGGGCTGATTTGCACCAAATTCTGGTGCATTACACTCATGGGTACGTGTATGCAGAGCTCTGCAGCAAGGTGGGCCAGGGCACGTGCCACCCACCTTCAAGCTAAAGCCCCCCCATCCTCCAGCACAGGGAGACCAGACAAAACAATCCACACTGAAGCTGTTCCTTTGCTGCTGTGCCCTTCTGCTGTAGCACACCAAGCCCAGCCTGGTAAGGCTTCTGCGATCCTGGGGGTGGTGGGCACAGACTCCAGCCTGCCCCCGAGGTACTCCAAACAAGGCAAATAGTAATAACAGAAGCAGGAAGGAATGGAAATGTCATGTCAGTGGCTGTAGAGCACCAAGCTGCCATGCAAAGGAAGGCACAGTGGCCCCGGGTCACCAATTCTGGCACCTTTAGCAGCTCCTGGTGTCAGGTGGATACAAGGACTGGAGACAGGGACACCAGTCCAGGGGCAGCAGGAGGGCTGAAGGCAGCAGCCAGGCTCTAAGCACATGCAGCAGGCTCCCCACCTCCTGCTCTGCCCCTTCCCAGGGATACAGGCACACCGAGGGAGACGAAGCCATCCAGCCAGCCAACCCCGGGGCTGCCGTCCTGCCCTAAGGTGCTCTGTCCAAAGCCAGCAGTGCGGCTCAGACACCTCCTATACTGACAGCACCCCCACACACACAGACATGAGGGACATGGAGCCCCGGTGCTGCCATCCCCTGCACCACGCCGGGGCTGCTGGCAGCTAAAGGTCCCCACTGCTCGGCCTCAGCGCAGAGCTCAGGACTGGGGTGCGGGCAGCACAGATGCAGCCAGAGATGCGCTCCCCACACTATTCTTAGGAAGGGTAAAGTTTATACAAGAAATTTAAGCTTTAAACCCAGGCACCATAAATAGTCTATTTTTCAAGGGCTGCAAGTCAGTTGTAGGCCAGCAGCCAGAGCCAAAATTTGGCAGCTGTCTTTGTTTAATGATTAATTAAAATGAGGTAACAAAACGAGACGTATCTATTAACGAGGGTATTTGCAGCGTCAGTAGACGATTCCAAATGGCTGTTTCTTTTTTTCCTCCCCCCTTTTAATCTCTAAACCTCTCGTCAGGAAAACAAGCTCTTCCTCGGCGGCGGTGGGCAGGGCTGAGCTGCGGCCCCTCACCCTGGGAGCAGGAGGGGAGGGTGCACAGGCACGGCTTTATCTTTATGGTCCTCCGCCTTTAAACAACGTGAACCCTCCACAGAAAGATTTTTCCAGCTTAGAGATTTTATTGGGACGTCAAGTAAACTTCAGTGGAGAGACCCTTGGCTGTGATGGAGGGAGGGGGGAGGTCTGCGTGTCGCTCCGGCCCTTTGCCCAGCATGGGGTGGTGGGTGCTGCAGAACAGGGACACAAACAGCAGTGCTGGAGGCAAAGGGGCACTTTCCGTGCTCTCTGCCAGAAAAAATGGGGTCCAATCCACATCCCCACCCTTCTCTTGGGGTGCAGCTCCCAGCATGATCCAGCCCAGGCCCCTCAGGGAGATGTCCCCAGAGCATCAGTATGGGGAAGGAGCTCCCAGCCACCACCCAGTGCTGGGGATGTTCCTGAGGCTCTGAACACCCCGTGAGGTGCCCGGCCACCTCAGGTGGTTTCTGTGACCAGAGGAGGGTTAATGCATGCAGGGGGGCCCAGAGGCAGCTCTGGGGGGTGTGCGGTGCAGGTTCACCCTCCCCGGGGCTCCAAAGGCCTCACCACATGGGAAAGCACCCAAGTATGAGGAAAAGGGAAAAACATCCCAAAATAGTTTAGTCTTGTTTTCTGCACTGAGACGCCCAGACAGGGTGGGAGTTCTGGTTGTGTCTGAGCTAAAAACTACAGTAAATAGCAAAGTGGCTGCAAAGCCCCACGTTCTGGATAAGAAGGACGCGTGCAAACGCCGCCCGTCAGCGTGAGGACATTCTGGAGGTGAAGGCCCATAAATAACTGAGGGGGGGATGGAGCTGTGTGAGGGGTGAGCCCCAAGTGCCTGCTGCAGTACATCCTCTGCCCAGTGAGTCTGGGTTGGCAGAGAGAGGAAAATGTGGGGACTGCTGCAAACAGGGCCAGAACCCTGTGACCCCACAGCCGTGGGCAGGGCACTGTGTCCCCATACCCAACGGCAGGACCCTGGTGTCCCTGTATCCCTGTATCCACGGCCAGAACCCCGTAGCCCCATACCCATGGGCAGGACCCTGTGACCCCATAGCCATGGCCAGGACGCTGTGTACTCATACTCACGGGCAGGACCCTGTGACTCCATGCCCAGCAGCAGGACCCTGCTGTCCACAGCCGTACAAGGGGCAAGGGTCGCAAGGGTCGAGGAGCAGCCTGGCAGCAGGGAGGGGCCGGCTCTGCCCGCTGGTCGGAGAAATCGCGGTCGGGACGGACCCACTCCGGGCTGTTCCGACTCCTCAGCACCGGCCCCCAGCCGCAGCTCCGCTGCTGGAGAAACGCCGCGTGAATCCCGAGGTTACGGCGCTGACGGCCGCCCGTCCAAGAGCGGAGCAGCGCTGCGGCCGGCTCGGGCACGGCACTGCGAGCAGCGCAAAGCGGAGGCGCGGTGCCGGCCGCCACCTATGGCCGGGCTGCGGCAGTGCAACAGCGGGCGGCGGGACACGGCTGCGGGTCGGGGCTGCTCCTCGCACCGTGCCCGGGTCCGGCCGGGGACCCAGCGGGGACGGAGGAGGCTCTGGGAGCGGGAGGGCACCCGGAGCTCAGAGTTTGGGCGTTGGGAACAGAAGTGGGGCTCTGCTGGCTTTTGGCGCACGCTGGTGGTGACAGCGGTCCTGTGGTTGGACATCAGTCTCTGGCCGTGCTGTGCAGCCGCCAGCCGCGGGCAGCTCGTGCAGGCAGCTTACCATGGTGGGAAGGTGTTTCTCCACACAGCCCGTTGCTCTCCAATGGCCCCAGAAGCACGCTGAGCATTACCTGCTTCTGACAGCCGGCCCCGAGCAGCCCTTTGGGCTGTTTTCAGCTTGGTGAGGCTCAGCCCTGGGGCTGGAAGCTGGTCGCATAAGCACAGTGCTGTCTCTGCACAGCGTGATCAGAGCCAGAGCTTCTCTGGTGGGACAAAACCAGCCTCCCGGGTCATGCAGTAAGAAGTGCAGACGTGTCAGAAGGGAAAAGCAGAGCACAGCAATAAATCCTCCTCATTCAGAGGCAGGGGCTGCTCTGCGTGCCTGCAACTTGCCACATCCTGCAGCTGTCAGGGGAGAAGCAGAAGAAGAGCCATCCAGGAGGGATGGGCTGCCAAGGCTGGTATGAACCAGGCCCAAAGTCTGCGAGGAAGGAGAGAGGAGAAGGAGGGACTGGTGAGGCTGAAGCTGCTCGCCGTGTGCTCCTGTATCTCAAGGCTTTCCTTAGCACGCACCCTCAGCTGAAATTCCTGTAAGCTCTTCGTTAATGCAGCTCCCCAGGCTGTACCTTGCTGCCCACCTTGACTCCTGAGGTCACTCACATTCAGTATCTCTGTGGCCCAAGGGATTTTTTCCCTTTTTTCTCACTAGTTGCCTGTATTCTCTCCTATATGTTTTTCTATCTCTTTAAAGGTTGTACCAGCTAAGGCAGCCCTTGTGATGCCCAGACACAGAAAAGTAGTAGAACTCACGGGCTGAGATGAAGCTATTTACTAGGGCAGAGACAAGGAAGATAGCCATGACACACCAGCGCTGCACAGCACTGCTCCCCGCCCAGCCGCACCCAGCGAACACTCTGAGCAGCTGAAGAGAGTGAGGTGAACTCCCGCCCCCAGGAAGGAACATTCCCATTGGGTACCTCCGCTCACGTGACAGCGGACGTCCGGCGGGCCGGCTTTCTCTTCTCATTGGTTTGTCCTTATCACGTGGTGTAGGGGAATGTCGGAAACGCCGCGCTCCCATTGGCTCCCGGTGGGGTTCCGGGGCGGGGCGCGGCACGCGGATGTGGAGGCTGGCGTGGGCGCTGCGGCGCGGCCTGGCGTGGGGGGTGGACGCGGCCATGGCCGACGGACCCTCGGCGGCGCGGCGGCCTAAGGATGTCCCGCGGCACGTGTGGGCCCGAGAGCGGCGGCGCAGCGCGGGCACGGGCCTGTCAGGGCCCAACACGGTGTACGTGCAGGTGGTGGCGGCTGGCAGCCGCGACGCGGGCGCCTCCGTCTACGTCTTCTCCGAGTTCAACCGGTGAGTGCGGGGACCGCGGCCGGGACGGGGCTGCCGGCCCGCGCTGATCCCTGTGTCCTTCAGGTACCTCTTCAACTGCGGGGAGGGGACGCAGAGAGCCATGCAGGAGCACAAGTGAGTAGCGAGGGGAACCGCGGGGGGACGTTCCGGGCTGCACCGGCCGCAGCTCACCGCCCCGCTCTGTCCACAGGCTGAAGATCTCCCACCTGGACAGCATCTTCCTCAGCAGGGTGACTTGGGCCAACGTCGGCGGGCTGCCGGGTGAGTGCGTCCCATCCCCAGTGCGGCCACAGGAGCAGGGCTCGGCTTTGCCCGCAGCCTCTTTGGGGCTGTTAGAGCCGCCGGGCATAGGAGTTCTTTAGGAGGGGAGGGCGCTGCCTGTCTGTGTGTGTGGCTCTGTGGGCCTGAAGGCTTCAGGAGATGCTGGTGCTGCCCCCACAGAGAGCTTTGTGGATCTGAGCTGGAAAGATTCTGGTCCACCCCTATCCTCAGCATTGAGTGACATTCAGACTGAGTGCTTAGCATCTTGTCCATTGAACTTCGTCTGTCTCCAAGCAATGGCGAGGTTAGCAGTCTGTTAGGTAACTTGTCCCACATGATGATGATCAAGGTTTATGGCTGCTTTCCATATCTGTGCAGATGAGTGACTTGTTGAAAGCACCATAAAGCTGAGACAAAATTGAGGTCGGTTGTGATTTCAGGTCTGGTCTTCCAAGAGAACTGCTGACAGTGAGAGGAACCTTCCCAGTAAGATCCACCACCTCTTTGTTTGGTTGTGATAAAGTTGTTTCTCTGCTTTGTTTTAGGTATGATCCTCACGTTAAAGGCTATGGGGCTACAAAGGTGTGTCTTCCTAGGGCCACCAAAGCTGGTAAGTAGTGGAAGCTTGCAGAAAGGGGGCAGGACAGTGTCAAATATTGGTGCTTACCTTTCAATTGGGAGAGCTGTTGTCAAGACCTCTCAGTATAAGAAAGACATTGAGGCTGTGGTGTGTGTCCAGAGAAGGGCAGTGAAACTCATGAGGGGGGTCTGGAGCACTATTCTAATGAAGAGTGGCTGAGGGAATTGGGATTGTTTAGTCTGGGCAAAAGGAGGCTCAGGGATTATCTTACAGCTCTCTGCAACTCCCTGAAAGGAGGTTATGGTGAGATGAAGATCGTCCTCTTCTCTCGTGAGGATAGTGATAAGACAAGAGGGAACGGCCTCATGTTGCGCCAGGGGAGATTCAGGTTGGGTGTTAGGAAAAATTTCTTCTCCGAAAGAGTGCTCGGGCACTGGCACAGCTGCCCAGGGAGGTGGTGGAGTCACCATTCCTGGAGGTGTTCAAGAAACATTCAGCTGCTGTTCTAAGGGATGTGGGTTAGTGGGGAAATATTGGTGGGAAGTGGACGGTTGGACTGGGTGATCTTGGAGGTCTTTTCCAACCTCGGTGATTCTGTGACTCTATGGCAGTGGATCATCTGAGTCTGAGATGCTATTCTGGGACAGCGCCAACCTGAAGGCTGTGCTAGAGAGGTTGGATTTCAAAAGCAAATCTCTTCTGGTACATACAAGACAACATCACACTTCTGCTACTTAAAACTGCTTTGTCAGCTCACATTCTGGTACACCATTTAGAAAAAAAAGGGCAGTTCTTCTGCCTCTTCTTCTTCCCCACATTTTAATAGGAGCTTGGTGTCCAAAGACCTTCTTAAGGCAATCCTTAACAGTCTGATGCCATATCTAGGCTTATATTTCCATTCCTCACTGTGATGTAATTTCCTTACAGTATCTGCTGGGTAGAAATGGTGATTCAAGGGATGGGAGATGCTGATTCACTCTTTTTTTTTTCTCTTTTTTTTTCCCCAGCAAAACTACTTGAAAGCTATTCGTCTCTTTCCTGGACCCCTAAAAAGAATGGATTTAGGTATGTGTGTTAGAAAGATGCAGCTAATATAAAGTTGTAACTTTTGGTTTCAGCTGTATCCAGAGTTGCACTAGGTACTACCAACTTCAGAATAAATAGCTCGAGTTTAGGTCCCTTCAGATCCATCCCAAGAGCTGTCTGAAAGAAAAGCGGTGTTTCCAGGTCTGGTTGTGACAGGCAGCTGCCAGTCTGCCTAACTAGTATATGGAACTTGGCTTCAAGGCACTATTAAGGAAGTTTAGTTCTGGAGATTACCAGTGAACTTGCTTACCATGGTGTTATGGGTTGTGTTTTGAGGACAGCAGGTTTCTAAGAGCTTTAATTATTCTTTGATCCGTGCACTAGGGCAGAAAAAGGGAAGGGGGTTGGTCATTTGGTGGGATTTTTTTTTCCTGAGAGAAGAAAAAGTGCTTTCCTGGTAGTAATTCTTGTAGACTATGAATCTCTTAAGGACTTCTTTATGCCTGCTTTTGTTCTCTTTCCAGCTGTACAGTTGCACACAGAGCCAGAGTACAAGGATGAGACAATGACAGTCCACCAAATACCTCTAGTAGGTGAGTATGTGATGCAGTAGTTAAAGAGGAGGAGCACTTGTTCATTAATTGTGCTTAAGATCATTAAAGGAGCACCTTGTTTGCAAGCCTGAGTAAGCAGAGGTTTAAGAATTTGCATGTTTTTCTCAGCAGTAGGATCTCTCTCAAAGAAATGAGACATGCTCAGTCAGCCTTTGTTTGTTTCATTAGTGGGTTTAGGATGATGTGAGAATTTAGGCTTTATTAGCCAGCTGAGTATCCTTGCTGCTGAAAGTTGCAATGCTTCAAGAACAGGCATAGTTTTCATAGTGTCCAGCTGTTCTGAGGGAATCCGAAGGACTTAGATGACAGGTGGCACCTGAAGACCAAGTCAGACTATTGGAAGGGTTCTATACTTTGGTACAGTTTGAATGCTAATATTCCAGAAGAGGAAATGCTGCTCTTGCTTTTCTTGTTTGTCCACTTTGCTTGAGATATTGTTTCCTGTTCTTCTTGGATTTGGAACAGGAAAACCAGCAGCTGCTGAAAGTACACTTCCTCAGAGTCCTGGATTATCAGACCAAGATGGAAGTAGCTCAGAAAGTGACACAGAGTCTGGATCCCCAAGAGCTGCACAGCAAAGCTTGGATGAGAGCAGGGAGAAAGGAAGCCCAAAGAAAACAGGTGAAAACAACGGAACTTTTGATTTGATTGAAGTGAGACCAGACTAAGGACATTCTTTTGTCCTCTAAGCTGTTAGCCCAATGCAAGTGAGATCTGTACAGGAGCTCAGCTGAAGGATTACGTGGCGCACAGTGAGGTCTAGTACTTCAGAACCTGAAGCAAAACTAAGAAGTCTGAACATAGGGCATGATTCCTGCATGGAGTTATGATTAGGCCTTGTATTGATTTACTCCTGTCTGGAGTGGGTTCTTAAGCTGATAAATGTTCAGACATGGATTTTAGTTTGGTTGTAGTCGAACCTCTGGCTGTCGGTGCTCAGGACACTTCATTGATGGGCTGCAGGTTGGCTGGATGATGTTCATTCATTAACGTTTTAATAAAATTAATCGTGGCTTAAAGGAAAGTGATATTCAGTGAAGACGTTCAGTCATTTTTCATTCTGTTGCAGGTGATGAACAGCAGCGTGCCAGCAGGCATCCTGATCTGGTGATGGCATTTGTTTGTAAAGTAAGCTTGCACACAAAGATACCTTGTTCAGTATTTCATCTTGCTAGCTGCTTTTATTTGTAAATAGTGTTTTCAAGCAAAAAATTAGAAGCTTTATAGTTGGACTTTCAAAAAGGCAGTGATAGTACAAATATAAAGCAATTATAACTAGTGGGTTTGTTTGGTAACACTCTTTAATAGGCAGCCAATTAAGAGTATGCGTGTTCCATTTTTGCTGTATGCTTATACTATGGAAATCTATCCTGCCTATATCACAAAAGAAGAGAGAGGAGCAACAGCCTGATCCTCAAAACCCAAAAAGTCTGGTGAAAACTTTTTGGGAGTAAGTTAGACTGGTGACAGGGGAACTGGTAATACAAAAACCCACAACCAGCTACGCAACCTTCCTTGCCTGGAAGGCGATTTGTTAAAGATTTGCTGCTCCACACCTGCAGAGTGTGATATGCTGGATTCTTGTCTTAACTGGAACAGTGGAGAAGACTTTGTTTCACCAAGTCTGATATCGAAAGGAAAGCAGGGAAAAAGAAATCCCTTGGCTTCTCAGGAAATAGCTAAGCTGGACATGAATAGATCTTATTTCCTGGCATTGCTTAATGCTCTTTTATTTGGTGGATTAATTCTGTTTTAACTCTTTTCAGATTCACCCAAAGAAGGGAAAATTTTTAGTTATTAAAGCACAGGAGATGGGTCTGCCAGTGTAAGTATGAGAGCCCTGCATGGGGAATGGGGCAAGCCCTGGCATATTAAAGATGTCAAGCTAAATTTTCAATGGCCTTGTTTTCAGGGGAACACCAGCCATTCTTCCTATAATTACAGCTCTTAAAAATGGGGAGACCATCACTTTTGAAGGCAAGGAGGTAAGATGAATATATGCTTTCTGGCTGTGGGTCCAGTGAAGAAAGGGAGATGGCAGTATTTTTCTGTAGAGTACTGTGGTTGTGGATGGCCATTACAGTTACGGTTTTGTTATTGTTCTTTTTTTTTTAATCTTGATACAAGGGTGGGTGATAATTTTCTGCCTGTTGTCTCTCATCTCTGCTAAGGTCTCTATGGGTTTTGGTGTTTCTGAACTTTGAGTGGTTACTTTTGGTGACTGGGCCTTGTTTTCAGCCCTGAGTTGTTGCTAAAGTTGGCTCTTGAGGAGTGTCTGTTGGAGGATGTTATGATGGTGTGATCAAAGGAGTACACTCTGAAATGTGTTCATTTGTGACTATGAATGTCTCTGATTTGCTGGGGCTTGTTGGTCTCACTTTCCCAAGGTGATCCTGATTAGGTGTCAGCTAGTGGAGCTGATCCCTACATATTTTAAATCTGGGACTTGAATGCTTGTATAGCCATTGTTCCCTCCTTACTTTGCACTTCTTAGACCACAGAAGTGAAGTGAGTCTTAATCTCTCAGGCTCTAGTTAGAAGTGTCCCAGGTGATCTGTAAGCGAAGACCATAACCTGGATGGATACAACTGACATATCTTTATGTCATAAGAATTTAGCAGAACTTCTTTTCCTAAGCAAGCTGTTATTAGTCCCTGAATCTGCACAGATAACTCAGAAGCTGCTAAAATTCTCTTAGTTTTTTTCCTTCTAAGACTGGAATTGCATTCATTGTGACACAGCAAAATGCAAACTTGTTCCTGTCCTGCCCTCTTGCTGCATGAGGACTGCATTGTGGTTTTGCTCAGTGTTGAGTGAAGCTGCCTGAAGCTGCTTCTGCAGCCCCAGCAGCCTGCTGGGAGCTTGCTGGTAGATCTGCTGAATGGAGCCTGATGTAATGATGCACAAAGGGCTGCTTGTACACCTTCACCTCACAGTGTGGTCTTTGTGTATCTGTCTGCAGCTTTCGCCTGAAGAACTGTGTGCCCCTGGTGATCCTGGCCCAGTGTTCATTGTGTTGGAATGTCCTCATGAGGGCTTTGTGGATGCTGTCTGTGAAAATGAGACCTTCCGAAGGTAGCGGGGATGGGTGACCTGAAGTGTTTGGGGGAAGACGTCCATGCTGAGCCTTCTAGAAAAGGCAGGTCTATGTGTAGGACCTGTGGGGTTCTGTGACTGTGACAGATCTGTCTTCCCAGAGCCTTTGGAGGAGAAAATAGGCACTGGTGTGTTGCTATGGAGCAGTGCTGAGACTCCTACTTTTTTGTGCAGTGAGTCTAGGTGCTTAGACTGTGTGTAATCTCTCCATGAGATTTGTGCAGAGGCACACCGAGCTTCTGAAAGGCTTTGCAGATGTTGCTTCTTGGAGGGGGACAGCTGCTCTGGGTGGGAGAGTGGAGATGTCAGCAATGACTGTCTTAGACCCTCATTTTGAGCCTTAGGCCCACTGTGGTAGGGGCTTGGAGCTCCTGGGCTGTACTCTTGAGATCTGTGCTCTTCTTGCTCCTGGGGGAACTGCTCCAATAGTGCAAGAGTGGAATTGGAGGGAATGCCAAGGTGATTAAGGATCAGTGCTCACGTATCCTTACTATGTTCTCCAGGTACCAGGAAGGACTCAATGAGGATAAGGTTGCCTTAGTTATTCACATGACTCCAGAGTCAGTGCTTCAGGACAGCCGCTACCAGCAGTGGCTGGAAAGGTGCGTGGTCTTCTGCTTGCATGGCTTTATGTCATTACTGGACAGCAGCGTGTTCTGATGTTGTAAAGATTTTCCCAGAGCAGGGTGGCTGCAGAGCTCTGTCTCAGTTGAGATTTTGAGCAAGTGGCTCAGTGTGTGCATATGCCAGTGTGGGGCTGAAACTGTTGTATATTTTGTCATCCACTTATAGATTTGGACCTGGAACTCAGCACTTGGTGCTCAATGAAAACTGCTCTGCGGTGCACAACGTGCGCAGCTATAAGATCCAAAGCCAGCTGAACCTCATCCACCCAGAGATCTTCCCTCTGCTCACCACGTACCAGACCAAGGTAGGCAAGGCCCTTCCTGCCTCTGTACCTCACACCTTTGAGGTAAAGAATGTGTTTCATGTTGCAATTCTTCCTGTAGGAAGCAGAGGCTGTGTGTAGTGTGCCCATTGTGCGAGGAGAGTGCCTTTTGAAATACCACTTCAGACCCCACCAGGAGTGGCAGAGGTCAGTAGGAATCTTCTTGGCATCTCAATTTTTTAGCGCTGGGCTATCAGCTGTGTTCTGAGGGTTTGTCCCTGTCACTGAAAGCCTGAAGTGTAGGAACACAAATGAATGAATTGCTGATTAAATAATTTGGACAGTGGTTTGGAGGGTCGTTTTCATTCCTCAATTCATCCAATATTCATCTCTCTGTCCTCTGATCTCATGTGCTGTGTACCCAACTGGCTGTGATAGGGAGACACTCCTCAGAAGTCAGGTGAAAATCTTAACAGACTTTGTGTTTTCAAATGTTATCAGAGGTGAAAGCCCCCAGTGATTAAACAGAGTGGGACTTCTGTACTGTCGCATCGTGTGCAAGCAGGAGAAGCTGTTGGGTGAGGCTCTTGGGGGAAGAAAGTTCTGTGGTGAACCATTTACTGTGACTCAAAATTACGTCTTCTTCAAGTAGAACAGGAGACCCTAGATGCTAAGAGGAAATGGTTTCTCTTAAGGGTGTCAAGGCCTGTAGTAGTGCATGTGCAATGATGCAGAACCAGAGGATACTCCAGCTTCTGATTGATGCTTGGAGCCCTGTCAGGTGATTGTTATTCTTGCAAGACTCTCTACTTCCCATGATGGGCCATGCGGTGCTCCCTGGTGTCCTGCTGCTCTCTGAGCCAGGAAGTGCCCAAGAGCACAGTGCTGTTAAAGGAGCTTTGGTGAGATGGTTATTTTAGTGGGGATTCTGAGTCCTGCCTGACCTTCCTAGCCCACACCGTACTCATGGATATATCTTCTCCTCCTACTCGAAATGGAAGGAGTGTTTGCCTCTTTGCTGGAAGGCTGTTTTGGCACAGTAATTCATCACGTTGCTCTGAAAAGTGCAGTGTTTTCAGTTCTGTCGCCCCCCATCCTGATACCTGGCCTCTTCTTTCAGAGATGCTGTGACTATCTGTGATCATGATGCATTTGTTGCTGAAGCCCTGGATCTCCCTGACTTCCAGGCTCGTGTGAAGGAGTGCAAAGAGAGCCTGCCTGCTGTATCAGGTAAAGATCAACAACTTGTCTTATCTCAGAGTAATGGCAAGCAGAAGGTCCTGGTGAGCCAGTGCTTTAAAGCTCAAGTCAAGCTATGAACATGCAGGTCTTCCTGCTGCTCAAGAAGTGCCATGAAGTCCTCCTGGAGCTGTGCAGATTTCAGGCTGAGCTCAAACAGCTTAGCTTATACCTGTCAAATTATCCATTCTTCTGTTTCTGTTGTTCTAAAGCTGCTAGGTTTGGGGATTGACCTCTTGGGGGCAACTATAGACAAAGCATCTCTGCGGTGTTTCTCCGTGGTGACAAGCTCTGCTTGTGTTGAATGCTGTCATAGCAGGCAAAGTGCAAGTCCTTGCGTTTGGGAAATATCCTCCTCTAGAAGCAGCTCCCTGTGAAGCATTCTCTAAATTTCAGTTGTCCTGTTCGTAGTTTCATGGTATGGTGCAGCACCACTGGCTCACTGTCTGGATCCTGATGCAGAGGGTTAGGGCAGTGTGGAGCAGTAGCTAGATTCCTCTTGAACTGGCAGCTCTGTTTTGGCCAGTGAGATGAGTCCTCATTTGCCTGCCTTGTAATCATAGGATGGCCTGGGTTGAAAAGGACCCCACTGCTCATCCAGTTCCAACCCCCTGCTATGTGCAGGGTCGCCAATCACCAGACCAGGCTGCCCAGAGCCACATCCAGCCTGGCCTTGAATGCCTGCAGGGATGGGGCATCCATAACCTCCTTGGGCAACCTGTTCCAGTGCGTCACCAGCCTCTGGGTGAAAAATTTTCTCCTGATATCCAACCTAAACCTCCCCTGTCTCATTTGTTCTCACCATTCCCCCTTGTCCTATCACTGTCCACCCTCATAATCAGCCATTCCCCCTCCTATTTATACAAGTACTGGAAGGCCACAATGAGGTCTCCCTGGAGCCTTCCCTTCTCCAAGCTAGACAAGCCCAGTATCCTCAGCCTTTCTCATAGGAGAGCTGCTCCAGCCCTCTGACCATCTTAGTGGCCTCCTCTGAACCTGCTCCAAGAGCTCCATGTCCTTCCTGTGCTGGGGGCCCCAGGCCTGTACGCAACCCTGCAGATGGGGCCTCACAAGAGCTGAGCAGAGGGGGACAATCACCTCCCTCTCCCTGCTGGCCACCCCTTTTTTAATGCAGCCCAGCACACAGTTGGCCTTCGGGGCTGCAAGCTCACACTGCTGGTTCATGTCCAGCTTCTCGCCCACCAGGACCCCCAAGTCCTTCTCTGCAGGGCTGCTCTCAAGGAGATCTTCCCCCAGTCTGTATAAATACCCTGTTGGATGCAGCTCTGCATTCTGCTTTGTTTCTGTGATTGCACCTGTTCTGTTTTCTGTCCTCCCGTGGTAAATTCTGGTGCTGTGTGAAAGCTGGATGCTGTGATGAGCAAAAATGAACATTCCAGGTGCATAGTCTTTGGAAATGTTCGGATGTTGAACTGAATAGCTTCAGACTGGGCAGTACATGGATAATGCTTACAAACTTGTGTGCATTTTTGCAGGAAACGTGGATCCTTATCCTGAAATTGTATTCTTGGGAACAGGATCTGCAATTCCAATGAAAATCCGAAATGTCAGTTCTACACTGGTGAATACTAGGTATGTCGTGTGTTTTGTTTAGGGAGAGGCTCAGCGTCTTGAGGGTGTTTCCTAAGGGTTATTTTGATGACTGGTGTGCTGGTGACAGAAGGAGAGTGTCCCTGTGGTGGTGTCTGTAGGACTTCTGTCTCAAGCACCTGTCTCTGTAGGTGGGGAAGGAAGGCTCAAGAGCTACTTGTAAAGACAAGCATTTAATGTCTTTATTTTGCCATTTGCCCCAAGTATGTATTTACCATCAATATGACAGCAGAATGAGCTTTGCAGATAGAACAGTGTCTAGAACTTTGGCTAGTAGAACAGGACTAGCAGTAGAGGAGGAGCACTGATAGCTCTCTGCCCTCCAACCCAAAAGGTCCCCTTCCCTCAATATACCCTGCTCTGAGCTCATCCATTGATGGGCCACTTGTCTTTGTCTCTTGTATTACCAGCTCTACCCGATCCCTGCTCTTGGACTGTGGGGAAGGAACGTTTGGACAGCTCTGCCGCCACTATGGAGAGCAAGTTGACCAAGTGTTGTGTAACATAGTAGCTGTGTTTGTGTCTCACATGCATACGGATCATCATTCGGTAGGTTGTGTGTTGGAAGAAGAAGCTGTGTGGTGCTGTTTGGGATCCAGATGTAGCTGCAGCTGATGAATGCAGGCTGCTCTGCTCTTAAGGCTGCAGTTCCCCTCTTGTGCTCCCCAGGCATTACCGAATCTGTTTCTAATCCCTTTTTGCTTCCTGTTAGTGGTCCCTGTAGATTGTCTAGAGAAGTCTTTAATATATTTTTAATCTGTATCCAACCCAGCTTCCTTTGGTTCTTTGCAATAGATCCTCACAGATGATCAGTTGGTCTGTTCTAGATTGGGCCTGTTTGGGGCAGGCTTTTTGCTGGTCTGCTGTCTCATGTCTGGAAACCAGACTGAGAGTGACGTGTTGGCTGGAGGCTTTCTGCTCTCCACTCTTCTGCTGGGAGCAGACACGGCAGCTCTGGAAGGGTGGAGAGGCATGGTGTTGTGAGCTGCTGGTCACCAGCTTGTGTGGCATGAGTGGTGACAGCGTTCCAGCAGCTCAGTGTGGTGGTTGGTTCTTCTGACTGTAGATTTTCCTGAAACTGCACTGTGCTGAGCTGCTGTAGCACTGCTGGCACTTAGTGCCTGGCTCTATCTGACTACAGCTTGCTGTCTTTTTGTCCCTTTTGCAGGGCTTGGTGAACATCCTGATGGAGAGGCGGAGAGCTTTTGTAAGTTGTGCTTTTGTTTCACTGTTCCCTTGTACCTTGGAGCAAGGGAAGGGGAACTTTTCCGATGTGGTGGAAAAACACCTTTTTTTCCCCAGGGTTTCTCTTCTCTGTGATTCAGTGTCTACCTAGTACTGATTCTCCTCCTATCTTTTCTTTTGCAGGCTTCCCTTGGTCAAGCTTTTAGCCCTTTGTTTCTGGTAGCACCTGAACAGATCATGCCTTGGCTACATGAGTACCACAACAACTGTGAATCGATTCTCAGGGACATCAAGTGAGTTTTCTTTGTGGTATGTGTTCCTGTTGGGTCCTTATTCAAGGCAAATGACTGTCATTTGTTCTCCCCATCATTTTACTGAAGGCTGCTCTTTGTCACCTTCCACTGTGCAGGACTGTGACATGTGCCTTGCAGAGGAGATGAGAGGATCTGTTACTTGGTTTTGCTGCCAAAGAGGGGTTTGCTTGCAGATTATGAAAAGGGAGTTGGGCTAAGTGTGAAATGACTCCTGAAAGGCGGGGTGTATGACAGAGGGGAGGAAATGACTGGATGAGCTAGTGGGGCACTGGATAGCAAAAACAAAGAGGAAAACTCACACAGGTGCACCAAATCATCTCGTTTGTCAGGCAGTGAGCGGAGAATACACTCGTGTAAGAGAAAGTCTGCTTAAAGGTGAGATCAGGTTTTAATTTGTTCCTGTCCTTAGTTCTTTCTTTTCCCTTCTTTTGCAGAATGATTACTTGCCAGTCCCTTGTGAAAGGCCGTGAGAACATCAAATCCAAAGCCAAACGGTTTATCGCTTCTCTATTAGAGAACTACGACTTGGCTGAGGTAAGCTGACAGCATCTTGTGCTACAGTAAAGGGCAAGAGGGAATTTGAGGTCTAACACTTATGTTGTTGTTTAGTTTCAGACTTGTGAAGTCCAGCATTGTAAAAATGCTTTTGCATGTTCAGTGATCCACAAATCTGGATGGAAAGTAGTATATTCTGGTGACACAATGCCCTGCATGGCCTTAGTACAAATGGGTAGGTGACAAAAACCTCTGCTTTGAAGGACCTCTTTGAGTGTGGCCTTGAACTGTCAGTAACTGAAGTGGTCACTCCCAGACACTTTGTGCTGTGAATGCAAGCCAGTGAGGGGCTCTGGGTGGAAATGAGAGTTCACTTGCTTATTTAGGCAACTGAACTAGTGTGTGTTCAGCTGAAGAAGAAATATGTGATTATTTACACAGGGAAAAATGCTACTCTGCTGATCCATGAAGCAACACTGGAAGATGGAATGGAAAAAGAAGCTATAGAGAAAACGCACAGGTAGGTGTGGTGTGGTAGGAAGGCGCAGCTGCTGAGCTGGGTTTAGACCTTGGATCTGGTGGTGAGGGGCCCAAGGCCTGTAGGTGGTTCTGGTGTGCATGGAGCTCTTCAGCACTAACATGAGAGTGTTGCTTGCTGCACCAGCTCTGTAACTCTCTTTGAACACCCCCAGAGAGAAATAAGGGAAGCTTTTAAATAGACAGTAGCAACTCTACAAATGGATTAGCCCAAAGGAAAGGCCTTCAGCTTGACTGCACTACAGGACTAAGCGTGGACAGTAGAAGGGTAATCCACACTGTCAGCTATCTGCGTGATTCAGACTGAGCTCTGCAGCCAGTGGTACTGCCTGCTGCCCCCAGTAAAAAGGGTAGGGAACCTGAGAGCAGTTTAAAGTGAGTGAGCTGAACTTGCTGGCACCCCTGGGTTGAGCTTTTGTCCCCAGGTCATGAAGCACTGAAAAGCTTCAAGTTAATTAGAACCTTTCCTGCACTGTGAGTCATGGAAGCTAGAGACTTGCCAGCTGTGCAAACTGTGCCTGGGCTTGCCAGTAAAGGCAACTTGTGCCCAGCAGGTGGTGTATGGTGCCCAGTGTTTGCTGTTGGTATGATGTGATGCTAGCTGCAAGATGCAGCCTGCTGTGCCCTGCTGGAGAGGCAGGCTAGTGTGTATGATGTGCTGTGTTCCTGCTCCTTTTGCAGCACAACCTCTCAGGCAATTGAGATTGGGATGAAGATGAATGCTGAGTTCATCATGCTCAATCACTTCAGCCAAAGATATGCCAAGATTCCACTGTTCAGTGAAGACTTCAGTGAGAAGGTTGGAATCGCATTTGATCATATGAGGGTAAGTTTGGAATGTTGATCCAGGCTGTGAGAAAGGTTTCAGTGCTACCTGGGGATGGCTGCTTAGGAATGAAATGCTCCATTTCTAATACTATATCAGCATGCTGTGTCCTTCTGAGAGCAGTTTCCTGTGAAACAGCTCCTTTAAACTCTGTCAGCAGGTATCACCAACATGGGGGAGAATGGGTGACATAGTGCCCAAGTCTCTTTAGGACAGGTGTTGATGGCTCTTGAGAACAGAAATCTATTCTTCTGGATGTTTGTCTCATGTCACCTCTGTTGTTGGTGCTATTGCCTGCTAAAAAGGTCACTTCCATTCCCTTTCCCTTCTTAACTGATGCACTGCCTTAATGGCTTTCTGCAAAAGATGTCTGGGATCCTAAACCCTGTAGTGCTGCTGTTCTGCATGTAGGAGTAGCACACTGGCTGATCAAAGCCTGTATGTACAGTGTGCACATGCTGTCCTGTGAAGAGAATGTCAGTAATGTGATATAAGGGATTGGTGGACTGGCTGCTGTAGGGTTGTAAATGCTCACCTGCCTGGCAGCTGCAAATCATGGTGAGGTGCTGGGGGTACCACCCAGGGGAAGGGGCTGAGCTGCTAAAGGCTGGGAGTGAGGGAAGGCAGTTCTCAAGCAAGTGCTCTTGTGCCCAATGTATTGCAGGTACGGCTTGGTGACTTTTCAACCATCCCAAAGCTGATCCCACCCCTGAAGGCTCTGTTTGCAGATGACATAGTAGAAATGGAAGAGCGGAAGGAGAAACGGGAGCAGCGCCTTCTGAAGGAGGCTGCAGTAGTCTTGGACCAACTGACCGGTGGTGAGAACAAGGAGACACCATCCCAGAAACGGAAACAAGATAAGAAGCATCAGGAAGTATCGAACAAGAAACTTAAAAAGCTTAAAACAGTAAACTGAGGGAAAAGAGGTAGAGAACACGCTCTGCTCTGTAAGAGGTGCCCTGTGTTGCACAGGCCTCTGGGGCTGGCAGTGCTGGGGCAGCCTGCAGGTACCATGGGAAGAGGGGCTGGCCTTGGCGGCTGGATGAGCTCGTTGTCAGTGGATCTGTATGGGTTGAAGCTCCCAAGCATGCTGTAAGCAATGCAAGTCCTGCGGTGACAGTATTTACCCATACAGGCCCTGTCCCTGGATGTCGCCAACCCACGTGTCGTTTTTCTTTTAGCCAAGAGTTCTCTCTCTTTTGGTTTTACACTAGAAGCTATTGGCAATGCAACAGTTACAGTCCTGGGAGGTGCTAGAGATGAAGTCTGGTAAGCCCTCGTGGGGCTGTGGGCTCTCAGGAACAAGGGGGGGTGGGGAGGAGCTCTCTGGTTACACGAGGAATTCTCAAATAAAATGGGACCCAATTAATTGCTTTTAGAGATGTAGGTTCACTTCAGGATCTGAATGCTGCTGTGTTCCCATTTTATTTTGGTTTTCTTGGTTGATTCCTCCCCCACCCCCCATCAGAACAGTTTTCCAAAGCCTTCATTTACAATAAACCACTCAACATCATACACAGCTGTTTTGATTAGCTTGTTAATGAGGTGTGGGGGTCAACAAATACCTGAATTGTTGGTCAGAATGACCTTATTATTGTGTTACAGCACGTTGATCAGCCTCACACCTGTTGCAGCTGTGCTTGGTGCCAGCAAAACTGCACCTGCTTCTGCTGCCCTGCACTGAGCAGCTTTGTTCCCGTTGGCTTGAGATGGCAAATGCCTGCAGGCATTGAAGGCCGGGCTGGATGTGGCTCTGGGCAGCCTGGTCTGATGGTTGGCAGCCCTGCTCGTAGCAGGGGGTTGGAACGGGGTGATGGTTGTGGCGAGTCGGCTTATTGCTGGGCTGCGTTGGATGCCGCGAGCTCCGGCCGCCCCGGGGCTGAAATGGACACCAGCGGGCGGGGCGATCAGCGGGCACTGCCCGGCCCTGCCACTCGTCCCCCGGGCAACCGCGGCTCCTCCCCGCAAACAGCCGCCGCATGGAGGGCGCGGAGCTGCCTGCGGAGGAGGCCCCGGACCCCCGCGTACAGCGGCTGCTGCGCTGCGCGGCTCGGGGCCTGCGGCTGCCGGCGGGACGCGGGGCGGGCGGCGGAGACGCGGCGGCGGAGCTGCGGGCGTTCGCGGCCGGGGCGGCGGGGCGGGCGCTGGCGGCGTGGCGCGGCCCCGCGGGACACTTGGCGCTGGGACCCCTGCCGCCGCCCGCCGCCGCCGCCCGCCCCAAGGCGCTCTTCTTTCTGCGGCCTCCCGGGCCCGGAGAGCCGCTGTGCGGGGATCTGCCCGCTGACGCCCTGCAGCACTTCGCCGCCCTGCTGGAGGAGGTAAGGCAGGGGCACGGGGTCAGCTCAGAGCTTCGTTTTGAACCTCCCAGCCCCATTCCTGCAGCTCTGGGCCTGGCTGATGGTCACGTCCAGATCAGTTACAGAACCCTGGGTTGCTCTGCCCCCATCCCCAGCAGCACTACACGCCAGGTGCTCGTCCTGGCTTGGATTTTGCTTTGCTTAGTTCTGTCACCCAACAGGGCTCAGCTTCCCCCACCCCTCCTCTGCAAGAGGCCACGAAGAGGAGGAGTTGCTGCTTGATTGAAATAAACTCCTTTACTATAAGTGATAAAGGATGGGGAGGTAATACAATATAAAAGGAATCAAGAGGAATAAATCAAGCAAACACGCTCCTAACTGTGCTGCAGGCTCAGCAGGGCAGAGTGAATGTCCTCACATCACTGCATCGCTTTGTATCTCCCACCCCAGAACCACGTGGGGAGGGCTGGAGCGCTGTGGGGTCTGCAGTTCTCCCTCAGCAGCTGTCCCAGTTCTGGCACTTCATTGCAGGATGACACGATATGGAATGTATATGGAAAACCCTGACGGTATCCACCCTCTATTCCGTATTGTTTCGTTGTGCCATAACTGTACAGCACACACACATACATATACATACACAAGTAATAAACAATAGTCAGCACTGCATACATAGGCACATATATACATAAAACTACTGACTCTTCTTTCCCAGCTTCAGGTCCCCTTGAGGTACACAGCGAATGTCCCCATTTTCTCATGTTACCCATCAGCTGAACCCAGGTCCCTGAGCAAGAGCAACCTTCTCCCTGCTGCTGTTCCAGTATTGTTACCTTCAGGCCACTCCGTGATCAGTTCCAAAATTCCTGGATGATGGGGGTTTCCCATTTGAGCCTGCTGTGTAATCAGAGCAATCCAAGTGGCATCAGTAGCATGGAGGGGAGCTCCCCTTCAAGCGTCCAATTCAGCGCCATTAGTCCAGGCGCCAAAAGGAGCTGTGCTGCAGTACCAGCCGCTCTGGAAGCAGCCTGATCCCACTCATACACTGCAGTATCTCCTTTTCAGCTGAGCGTAGCGCTCTTCAGGTCCTCTGTATCCTTAACTCCAAAGCTCAAGGGGTCAGTTTTAGGTCTCCCTTGGTGTCCTTGCCAAAGGTTCCAGGTGAGGCCCTGCTCCCCAGCTAGTACAGAGCCAGCTCTTCCATTGCGCCCTGCCTGGGCTGTTCCCACTGCTCTCTCCTGTTTCATTTGTTGGAAAGCTTTTTGTTCTTCACGGCCCCTTATAAAGCCATTTTTCCTTGCCACTCAGTGGAGAAGGCTCATGGTGAGGCTGTAATCTGGGATATGCATTCTCCAGAAACCCCCAGCACCAAAGAAAGCTCTTGTTTCTTTCTTGCCAGTTGGTGGGGTCATAGCAGTGATTTTGTTGGCTGCTTCCATTGGGATGTGACGATGTTGCAGTCCTAGGAACTGGATTTCTTGGCAGAAGGGTTTGGATTATTTCTTCTCCCAAAATCTCCTGCTGTGTTGCCCCAGCATGATAATGTCATCAATGTATTGCAGGTGCTCAGGGGCTTCACATTGCTCCAGTGCAGACTGAACATCAGTTTAATGTTCCAGGTCATTCATTCCAATTGCAATGGATCCCATTGCAAAGGGCCTTCCTTCAGCGCTTCTACGTCAGCCTTAGAAGGCATTGTCTGGTCAGAGGAACAGCCATGAAGCACAGCACGGCTGGGGATGTCTTTTCTGCCTGTCCCACACAAACCCTCATTGGGGTGGAAGAGAAACGTGCCTTCTCTGCTGTGATGGGCTCGGGGCTGTTCTGAGTGCAGGTCGTGTTCTGATGGGCTAACAAGGAAGCAAGCAGCTGGTTACAATGACTAGCACTAGCAGCCCGCAGGATTTAATAGTGGAAGATCTCAAAGGTAATACGTGTGCAGGAATGGCAGGAGTCAGATTTACTGCATTAATACTTAGAAAATAACCGAAAAATCAACCTGTGCTGAAGAGCTGCAGTGCTGTTGGGAAGGAGACATGGTGGCCTTCACCAATATGGGGATCCCAAGAGGTTCCAGGATAGCTTTCCTCTGACCTAGGGGTGTTCAGCCCAGCCCCGATGCCTTGAAAGTGGCCTGAAAGCTGTGTCTGTGCCCTGCCTGCTGGCAGTGAGCACCAGAGCTGTGTGAAGGGGAACAGAGCCCACACAGCCTGCTGGTCTGTGCAGCTGCCTCCAGTTGCAGGTTTGGAGGCTGGGGCAGCTGGAGCAGCTGCAGTACTGGGCTGCTTGCTCTGTCTGCTTGTTTCTACCCTTTCCTTGGATTTGGGGGAAGTGTAGTATAAGGGTTTGTCATCACTGACCTCCTTCCATGAGAACAGTGCAGAAACGTCTGATTTTACACCTCGTGTACAACAAAACAGCCAAGTGGAGGCTGTTGAACACCTTGCCATCCAACTGGACTGTCCTGTGCTCTCCTGATGAAGGGAGAGCCCTCAGGACAGATGGTATTGGCGAGCATTGTTGGGAAAGAAGAGCAGAGAGCTTTTTTACATCAGCATTTTCATATTCCTTTTATGCCTCGTGATATTCAGTGATGCTCAAGAGGTGTGATGTGGAGAGGGCTGAAAGACCACAACCCCGGTTTGAGCCAGGGCAGAATAGGTTTCATCCCTGTCAACATTTTGAATCATCAGCAAGTGAGGTCTATGAGGTCCTTTCCTCATGCCCTGCCCTTGTTTCACACAGGCACGGAGCTGCTTGGGCCAGTATTGAGTTCAGGTCTTGGCTGAGCACAGAGCTCGGAGCCTGGTGGCCTGTCAGTTTCCTGCAGCACTTTTTTTTCTCTGTTGCTTTATCACAATTCCTTCTGTAGGTGATTGTGCCCATCCTGACAAACAGGAAGAACCATCAGGGCTGGCCACAGGTGGTATCACAGGACATCATACGCCATGTCCACAGCTTGAAAAGTGCCGTCTTCATGGTGGTTGGCCAAGTGAAAGGCAAGACCTTGCTGCCTCTTCCAGCAGGCTCAGAGGGAATAGAGAACATTGATCTGGAACATGAGAAATTGTGAGTATCCTGCTTGCTGTGCTCTGGTTATGTTCTGCTGATGTGTATGCTGTGTTCTGGGGAGCCCTCACCAATCAGAGTGGCTCTCATTGCTCACCATCCTCTACTACTTATCTGGACTGCCCAGATGAGTGTATTTTGCTCTACCTGCTCTCTATTTTACAAACTCTGTCTGTGGTGAGTGTGCAGCACTATAAGCAGGCAGGTACAGCACAGAAGGTGACAAGAAGTTGTGAGTGCACAGCAAAGCAACAAACTTTGTGGAGAAAACAAACCATGAGCAAAACCTCTACTGCTTTCCTGTTACCTCTGAACTGAAAGCCAGGTTTCTCCTGGCCATACTTTTCTCTGGCTTCAGTTTGCCAGTGCATCCCCCTCAGCTGCACTGCTCAGAGGCTGTGTGACCCACCTGTTCATGGTTTGTGCTGCCTGCTTGGTCAGGGCTGTTCTGCCTCCCTTCAAAAGCAGATTTATTGTGGAAGGATACCTGAAAAAACAGCTACAACTTCCTGCAAGTTTCTGAGCTGTTTGAGGTCCTACACAGAGATGTGAAAACTGTTGCCTCTGTCCTCTTGTGGAATTGGGGTGGCTTGCCAGATACCCACTGCACTTCCTTGTGTTTCTCTGTGAACACTGTGGTGACTTCTGTTGCCTCTGTTCATGGTTAGACCTTCCTGGTGGCTGTTGTGATTCTGAAGTTCACTTCCAGTCCTTGAGGGATGACCCCCAGGAAAACCACCCCAACATTTCTGTCTGGTTAGCACAGCTGGGGAGGCTGAGTCCCTGCAGTAGCTTCAGCAACTGAAGCATCACCATCCTTGTGCTTGTGGTATGTCAGGCAGGATGCTCACACTGCAGCTGTGGGGAACTTCCACCTTGTCCCCTGAGCAGCCAGCCCAAAACTGGGAATCAAAAGGGTTTGAATGCTGCAGTGCTGTGAGGCTGGCCCAGGGCAAGGTAATGAAGTATGGGCAGCATGTGGTGGCAGATACCTTTGCACATTGTGTCATCCCCATGCCTGAGGACCCTGTGGGTCTGCTTCCCAGGCAGGGAGGTGACCTGTCCTGAACACACCTGCCCACCTGTGTGTTTCCTTTAGGTGAGTTAGTGACAGTGGGTGAGAGCATCTTGCTGGAGATATGGCTCTCCAGCCTGGACACTGAGCCCAAATGGGTCTGATGCTTTGGGAATGGCAATGTGGGGAGGTGATGACTATCTCTTCCACTATTTCTTTTATGAGTCTTGCTCATAAAAATATATTGTTGCCTGGATTGCTGTTGAATTTAACTCATTTTCTCCAGGTTGTAATTTCTGTATTGAAGTAAGAGCACAACGTTAGTTCTTGATGGTTTTTTGGTCTTGAAATGTGAAACTGGACCTTAATCTGTAAAATCTAGCTGCCCGTATAGAATCATAGAATCATAGAATTACCCAGGTTGGAAAAGACCTTGAAGATCATCAAGTCCAACCACAGCCTAACCAGTACCCTATCTCTAAAAACCCTCTGCTAAATCATATCCCTGAGTACCACATCCAAACAGCTCTTAAACACATCCAGGGATGGTGATTCAACCACCTCCCTGGGGAGCCCTATGATCATTTGAAGCAGGTACAGCTTGAGTAGTAAGAATAAACAAGCAGAAAGCAAAGTTAACCAAGTAGTCTGTTATTCTGCAGCCTGGAGCGGATTGATAAATCTCTTGTGCACGCCACGGAGTCAGCTATCATAGACTGGAGCTACCAGATCCAGAGAGCACTGAAGAAAGAGTCCTCAGAGCCTCTCCTGCAAGGCAGTAATCCCAACCCCAAGGTGGAACTGGAGTTCTGGAAGAACAGGTACCCTGTGAAGCCTGGCTGGAGTGTGGTGGCCCCAGTGCTGGCTGGGCTGGAAGGAGCCTCCTTGGTGCCTCTAGCAGAGCTGCTTGACCAGTTGCAAAGGGTGGACTGACTGCCTTGGGTTCACATAAGGACTTGAGGCAATGAGAACTGCTCCCACACATGAAATAATCCTGACCTGCATAGTGCCTCTGAGGTCACAGGTTGCATTTTGACTTAGCCATAGCCCTGGTGTCACATCTTTAGGCAAGAGTTTTGGAAGAGCTCTCACTATCACAGTTCACTAGGAGCCAGCCACAGCACTAAGAGCTGATGGACACCACTCTGGATCTGTCTTTTCTTCTCAGCCCGAGTAACGTATTTTTGAGGTCTAGATGTCCCACTTCCTAAGAAACAGAAATCTGGTTCTTTGCCTTGGAAGAGGTGGTTTCTGTGCTCTGTGCAAGGGGCTGATTAATGCAGCCGCTACCACTAAAGTGGGTGGTGAAGGCTAACGAAGCTTTCAGCCTTCTCAGAAGCCATCTTTTATTTTTAAAAAGACTACTGACTTTAACAGGCTCTGCCAGCATTTTTATTTTAACTGGTTTTCATAACTCAGCCTCTCCTGGCTGGAATTTAGTAGTTCTCTCTGCCACTCTGGGTGTATGTGTGTCATCAACAGGCACGTGATAGATCTAGATGGCCAATGAAGCAACTGATGCTTGGGAAGGGGTTTGAGACATTGCTGTTCCTCTATGGCCTCTATGCTCCCTGCAGCAAAGTCTGAAGAGCCTGTTTGCACCACAGCAGTGTGGATGAGTTGAGCTGGTGCTCACCCAGCTTGTGAGCTTGTAACATGTCTTGGTTGTTGCAGGTGTGATGACCTGGAGTGCATTTACAGTCAGCTGACAACGAGGAAGGTGAGGAACATGATAGAGATGCTAGAGAGAGTTGAGAGCAGCTACTTACCAGCCTTCAGAGTTATGCTTGAGGATGTTGAAGCAGGTGAGATACTGGTGCAGCTCTGGTATATATCTGTATGGAATGATCTCCTTATTTTACTGGTTTCAATCCTGATGTGTGCGCTTGGTCCTTAGGAGTCCACTATGACCATGGGGACTGCAATCACATTGCTAGCCCTGCTAGCCCTAGCAAGAGGTTGGTCTGCTTTGTGCTTTTGTTTCTAAGCTAGGATAAGCGCGATCACTGTTCTGATGGGCCAGACAATTCCCAAGGGTCATGGTGAATGGATTTGGGAATTCACTCTGTTGTAGCAAAGCAATCACAGTAATCCAGCAGGACTCATCCAAACTGATCTAAAACGCGGTGTATCTTGAGACTTTATTTCATCAGCTCCTGTGGTGTCGATCTGCAGGCCTGCAGTTTCAGGACAACAGGAAAGTTCTCACAGCCAACAGAAAGCACACAGGCCTTTCTTAGGTTATTTCCCAAGCTTTGGCTACTGTGGCCCCAACCTCTGTGGAAGGGTAGCAGCATTTTGCACTTTATGAGGAAGCACTTTGGACAAGATGATTTCAAGGTCTCTGAGAAAGCGTGTATCACCTGTGCTGTGTGAGTGGCTTCCTGTAGTTGCACACAGTTCCAGACAGAGCACTGCATCCCACATTGTGGCACTATGCTGGGGAGGGCTGTTACCTGTGAGGGGGCTACAGTATGAAGGTGAACGTGATCCTGGAGAGCACAGTCTCCCATCTTGACTGCTGTATGGGATTGCTCAGCTCTGCTTGTAGATCTAGCCCCAGAAGCCTGGTTGCTGTGCAGCTCATGGTAGTCCACGGATGTGGTGGGACTGGGCTCTGTCCAAAACCTTTGTAACTGTGGGGCGAATGGCCTTCAGCACCAGCAGATCTGCCTTAGATTTGACAGTTCAGTGAGGCAGGAAAGCTCTGAGTAAATTGTAAAGCAGCTGCATTTTCCAGTTTAGAGTTGTGGTGGCAGTGCTAAGTCACAGCCTGAATGGATTGAGCACCTGGTGGGAAGGCAGGGCCAACCCAGGGGAGCTCAGGGGCAAGCAATGCCACTGAGTGACTGGAAGGGCTGGAATCAGGGTCTGCCCCTTCCCAGACCTCATTTAAGGGTTGGCAGCAGAGGTGAGGGTTTCTCTTGCTGGGGATCTCTGCCTACGTGAGGCTTTTGAAAAGTAAGCATCTCTTTCTCCTTTATTTCTGCAGCTGCTGCACTTGGGCTTGTTCTCATTTGCTGTAGCCTAAGACTTTGCTGCTGTTATTGTGGTACTTTCCATCCTGTTACAGCATTACAGGAGTATTAATTTTTTTTATTTCTCATTAATCAGAAGACTTACAATGAAGGATTTTTTTAACATGCAGCTACACGATGATAATGAGTGAGTTTTGCTTAGGGGAGTTCAGTGCAGCCAAAAGAAATACTGCAAATTCCCCTCTGCAGTGAAAACCAGCAGCAACCTGCTGCTCCATTGCCTGTAGCACACTGTGAGTGACCATCCATGTTCATCTTCATCTCAGCTGCTCTGTGGCAAGAGGAAACTATTCAGGTTTTGCCAGCTGTGTTCATGCTGACAGATAATAATACTCTTCTTTACTTCTTCACACGTTCCTCTTTTAAGGACGGGATATGCAATGCTGATCAGTAGGGCTAGAGAAGTACCCACTGTATAAGGAACAAAGAATTCATTGTCAGTCTGATTAATTCTTTAATAGCCCAATCAAAATACAAAACATATTTGGTTTTAATACAGTTACATCAATACCAACTGGGTAATTTGGACTGTAATTGTTAAATCCCATTACAACACAGTTCAGATTGGTTGGTGTGCTCTTTGTACTGATGTCTGTGTCCCTGGGTCTGAGCAGGGAGGTCAGTGTTCCTTCATCTTGGATTCTGGGGTTATGTTTATATGTATTTGGGTGTTACTGTCGCTTCCTGTTGGCCTACAGATATAATTACATTGTGATCACGGGGTGTCATTCGTGTTTTTGGTCTGTAGGATTTTTCTCAAAGGAAAAACTACACAGAGGTACAAAGTCAGCTCGTGTCCGTGTGGCTGAAAGCTTTAGCTTAACTTGCTGTTGGACAGCTGTGCTGTACAGCCAGGATGAGTGGGGTTGTGGTCACCTGCCTGCTGGGCAGCTGGTTGCTATAGCTAAAAATAGCTCAGGCCAAGACAAGCCCTGCAAGGTCCCTCAGCCTGTGCTGCATGGCAGGGCCTGCACA
This sequence comes from Excalfactoria chinensis, assembly GCF_039878825.1. Classification (NCBI taxonomy): domain Eukaryota; kingdom Metazoa; phylum Chordata; class Aves; order Galliformes; family Phasianidae; genus Excalfactoria; species Excalfactoria chinensis. The sequence goes on from NC_092841.1 coordinate 928,992, forward strand.
CTGCCTGGAGTGATGGCAGCACACGTTTACAGCACTCATTTCCCTGCATCTCATCGAGCAGTTCCAGTCCTGGCTTCCATCTGTGTTGGTTATTGCCGTAGATGAGCAGCAGTCCTGGGCTTTCTTCAGCACCTGGATGTCAGAGTACGCTTTGTGGTTGTTGGGGTGGATTGCACCATGTACAGGTGGGTCTCACCAGCTCTTCTGCTGCTTCACACAGCTCTGAGTGAAGCCCAGGACATCCACCTGCACCTGATGCCCCTCAGGCGCCATTTGGAGGACATAGAAAGAACTGACTTCAGTGAGGTGCAGCCACTCCTGCTCCCCCTGCTCCACGTGGTCTGCTTGATCTGGGTCACCTCCAAGCACTACAGCCAGCCTGCACGCGTTGTGGTGCTGCTGCAGGAGATCTGCAACCTTCTCATCCAGCAGGTGTGTGGCTCTCACACTGATGCTTCAAAAGGGGTTTTCTAAATATAGTGCTCTCTCTCTTCCTCTCCCCCATCAGTCTCTGGGAAAATGATTCTTTCAACCTGAAACATTCAGTGCAAGAAGTGACCTGGGTATGATTTTGCTGTTCCAGGCCCTGGTATACCTATCTCCAGAAGACCTTCTAAAGGGGGAGACGGAAGAGAGCCTGGGCAAGGTGCAGATGGTGCTCAGCATCCTGAATGGATTCAAAGAGGCATTTGAGAACAGAAGGGAAGAACTTCACACCTATTATAAACCAGACCAAGAAGTGAAGAAGTGGAATTTCCATGCCACAATGGTGTTTGCAAGGCTGGACAGCTTCCTGAAGAGACTGGAAATGGTGGAGGTGAGAAAATTACTGCAAGCTTGAAGAAGAGCTTTAATGCCCTGAGTTCATTTGTTAACACCTTCACTGGGTGCCTGGGTACGGGGTTACTTGCTGTTAGGTCTGCTGGGACTTTGTTTAACCTCAGTAAGTGCCCTTTTGTTCAGGTCGGTAGGTGAACTTGTTATGCCAAAGAGTCCTCTTGGGATCCTGGCTCCTGTTGGGCCAAGGGAGTGGGTATCACCGGGGGCTGTGGATCAAGCGGTGCCATCTCTGAGTCCACCTGTCCTGCTGCTGCTGTCACAGACACCCACAGGCTGGCTTCTGACAGGCTGGGAGAGGCTGCCTCTTTCCCTTGATTCTGTGTGACCTGGGAAGAAGCTCACCATGTCATCCCTTCACGTCCAGGTGGTCTGCCAAAGCAGGGTGCTGTGGCTCAGGGGTATCACATTTGCCTGTTCAAAGGCAGATCAGGGTTATTTTTCTCCTCTTGCTCTCTGCAGTGGGACAGAAGCTTGTACTGATCAAAGCAAGCTGTATATTTTTATGCATTATTTAATTGACTGTACTCAAAGCCATTGTGACTGGTGTCTGTTTTAAAACTCTTCATAACGGTGGTTTCCAATATGCAGTAAACCCAAATTATGCTGGCCAGTGTAGAGAGGAATGTTTAATAGGCATAGAGTAACTGCAGGTCATCATGAGGATAATATGAGTGACACAGTAATTATGCACTGTAACTCCACAAAGGCACTGTTTGCTCATTGCTTGGTTACTTTGAAAATGGACTACAGAAGAAAGCCATTATGGAGGGTTTGAGCTGCACATGTACTGACATGATGGCAGAGCCTTGCAAGACTGTCCAACAACCCTGGGGACAGAGAAAGGCTACACAGTGTGCAGTCAGGTGGAGGAGCTGGAAAGGGGTGAGGAGTGAGCTGTACAATAAACATTAAAAGCAAAGGCACTCCAGCCTGTTAACAAGGAAGGCTTCTGTCTCCCTCTCTCTTCTTTCCAAGCAACCCAGTAAGATAAGTGAGGGGCAGCTCTTATCTCTCTTATTTTTGCCTTACAAAATAATTGTTGAAGTGAATGTACTCTTTGCACATAATGTACATGTATGTGTTTCCAGAATTTCATGAAGGGTACGGTTACTCTGGTTCACAGCAGCACATGCAGAGAGGAGGGCTGTTACCTGTTTCATCTCACAGTTCTTGCTTTTCTGCTGTAAAGCTGCTGCCTGGCTGGGCTGGCTCTCTGCTAGCACTCTGTACTCTCAGTGCAGGAGGGTTCTCAAAGCTGTGAATATTTAGCCGCCAGAGACCTGCAAGGAGTAGTTGCATTGGTTAGAAGCTGTTCCTGATGAGCCTGGCCATGGCTGGAGCTGCAAGTGCACAGCATCTCCCCACCTCTGTGTGGAGGGAAACATCAGAGCCTGGCAAAGCCTTGGTGTAGATGGGAAGCTCTGGACCGAGGGCTGTCACCCATTCAACTGCCTATGCAGGGTGAAGGTCCCTTCCTGCATAAGGTTGTACCTGGAGCTCAGGATGTCTGCCCATGCATTCCCATGCACTGAGGCAGAAGACCAGCACTGGTGCTCACTCATGCACACCAAGAGTCCTACTGAAAGGGAAGGACAGGGTGGTGGTTCTGCTGCTGCCATACCTGCATGAGGGGAGAACTTCCTGAGAGGTAACACTGTGTGATCAGGCCTTCTCAGGATGTGGAGGGTGGGAAGGAAAGAGCTCACTGGCCATCTCAGCAGAGATAGGTCTCATGTTTTGAATCTGCCCCCTAAATAACCTCAGGAGCAGTTTCTCAGTGGGCACTGTGTTTGCAATGGCAGCTGCAGCTCCTGCTAAGCTGTGAGCAGCCAGTGGTGCCCATGGTGGGTAAGATCTGCTTCCCTGCTTGCACTGCTCTGTGTGTGCCTGGGGAGGTTCCTGTACCTGGCAGCAAGTGCTGCTCCCTGTTGGGGCAACTGTTCTCATTGTCTTCCGTCAGTGTTATAAGCTGTGTTTGTCTCCTCTGACTTTGAAGGATCTGCTGATGAATGCCTTGGATCTGATGAAGCTGGAAAAGATTGAGTTCAGTGGATTTAAAGGGAAGGCCCTGAGTCAGCAGGTCCTGGACATGCATGAGGAATTCCAGGAGGCGTACAGGGTCTTTGCAGAGAGAACCTATGACTGCCTCGACCTGACCAATGCGGTAGGTGAGACTGGCCTCTGGGTACAGCAACACCATGTGCTTGTTTCCAAAGCAAGAAGAACTGGCCCACATTGCACTCCTACTGACTCCTTCCCACCTCTTTCCTTCTTTTGTTATGATCTTATCTCTCACTGTGGGGAAAACAGTGTCACTGGGAGGCGCTGGTACTGCAGACATACCGGAGCTCTTGCAGGTCCATACCTGGCATATCCTGCAAGTTCAGGACCTTAGAGCAGTGCAGCTGGGATGCCTGGATTTCTGTGCATTTTGCACAAGGTTTTACTATGTGTGGTGCTTGGTGGGGTGTGTGAACTGTACCAACATCCACATTATTCTGTCTCCCAGCTCTCAGTTCCGAGATTGCCTGATGAAGGCCAGGTCAGGTAATCTCCAGGGATGTCTTTGCTCATCTTGCTGCACATATGATGTTTGGTGCTCTTGGCATTCAATGATTCTGTGTTTAAATAGTCATAGTGCTTTAATTAAAGGATCATTCCCAATCCTGTGCATCATGGCTCAGTGAGCATCCAAATCCCAGATGCTCACAGCAGCACATGTCACACAAGCAGGGCACAGCAGGTGAGCCACTGTTCTTATGGTCTGCGTGGAAACTCAGACTCCTGGCTTTGATACCAAGCAGCATGGCCTGTGCAGGCTGTGAAGGAAGGATGGGAATGGAATTTCTCAAAGGATCTGTGTCGTGATCTCAGCAGGAGAAATCAGAGATCCCCTGCTTGTCCCATTTGCTAAATCAAGTTGTCAGGACATGGTTAGGCTGCTGTGTGTACCCAGAGGAGGGAGTGCTAAAACAAGTGGCCACAGGGTAGCTCGGTGCTGAGGAGCTTCAGTCCCACACTGCTCATGGGACAGCCCTCCATGGTGGTCATCCAGCTGGAAGGAAAAAGTAAAGTCCCTCCTCCTGTCTTGCTCTGGGTTGTGCTGGGATGATGGGCGAGTGGGCTGGTGGGATGCAAGACTAGTGTGTCCTTTCTGTGGGTGATAGGGCCTGCATGGCACAATGAGGGCAGCTTGCACTTCAACTCCTGTAGTTCCCAGTGACGTCTCTGTAGTGGGAAGCACAAACCCCAGTGCTGCCTGGGAGGGTCTTACTTGAAAACAGCTTACGCCACATCACTCCTTCTTCAGGATAGAAGACAGAGAAAGAGGGGAGACAGTGGCTTTGCAGGAGCTGGGTTGGTTTTTGTAACTCCTTGGCCTCTTGAGGCCTTCATTCTTTCAGTCCCTGAATTTTCCACCCTCTGTTACTGTCTAGAGACATTTTTTTTAGCTATATCATGACATCTGGTCTTGCTGAAGCTCCATGGCGGCAGTAGTAGAGCTGTTGCCTTGCACTTTGTCTTTCCAGTTAAGACATACAGCCTAATTGTTATGTGCTTTATCCAGATGAGAAAGGCTGAAGCCTTGCAGTTTGTCAAGTCCAACCTTTGATTTTACTTGTAGGAAAAATAAAACAAGATATTACTCTTCAGCTTCAAAGGATTTATTACCTTTAATCAGGGCAAGAGAAGCAGTGCCAGAAAGACAATGGAAGTTACAGAAATGAACTGCTGAGGTTTAAAAGGACCTCTGGAGATCATGTAGTCCAACCCCCAGCTCAAAGCAGGGTCAGCTGCAGCAGGATGGTCTCTGGTTAGATTTAGTATCTCCAAGGTTGGAGACCCCATCACCTCTCTGATTATCTTCAGTGCTGTGTCACAGCCTCATAGCTTGCTGTTTTGCCTTCCTGCAGGAGTTTGAGCAAGATGCCTTTGATTTCCAGCAGAAAGTAGAAGACATTGACCGGCGTCTGGGAACTGTTTTCATTCAGGCCTTTGATGATGCCTCAGACTTGGAGCACACCTTCAAGGTTTGTCACAACAAGACTGGCAGCTCTGGGACGGGGACTCAGGGTTTGAGGGTCAGGAGGGTGTTTGCTGACAGCTTTGGAAGTATTTCTGCTCTTCCCACTAAGACACAAACAGATGAATGTGATTGTTTTCCCTCCCCTTTCTTTACCTGCTTGTTCACCTCTGCAGCTGCTGGAGATGTTTGGGAGCCTTTTGGACCGGCCAGTAATCGCTGCAGATGCTGCTGGCAAATACTCTGACCTCATCCGCATGTTAAGCAGTGCCTTGAGTGATGCAAGGCTGATCTACTCCAGGCACATAAGGGCAGAGCTGGAGCTTGGTGAGTAGAAATTGCTGAGTGAGACTTATTAGAGAGCTGGATTTGGATGAATTTTGGGAGGGGTTGAAATCATGTGTGTTTTCTGGGGAAATGAAAACTCCTAAGCTGTGAAAATGTACAGCCACTGTATCATCTAGTGGAAATGGAAATGCCTGGGAAATATATCTGTTACTAGTATTAAAGCTAATAATTTACCAGGGTTGGGGGGGAAGATACTCTGTGTGTGTGTGTGTGGTATGTAGCTGGGAATGGAGATACTTGCTAAGTTTTTCCCCAGTAAGGCTGTGGTAAGGCTTTCCTCCATCTAACACTGAGTGGGGCTTTGATCCTGCTCATGTGCTCCCCAGTATGAATGCACGATGCTCCTCTTGTAATGCTGTAAATGCAAAGTATGAAAATGGGGTTTAATCAGCCTTCTCCAGGTTTAGTATTTCCCACCTGCTCTGTAACAGGAGTGAATGGGTACACTGCTGGCAGGAAACTGAAACCAGACAGGGTGCAGAAGAGGCAGTGCTGGTGGATTGATACAGGTTAACAAAAGGAATTGGAGTGGTTTGTGGAAGGAAGGCTCTACTTTTTGCTGTGTATTTGAGGGAGTCGTTCTGTGGGTGTTAGTCAAGATGGTCAGCAGTAGCTGCTAAACAAAGCCCTTAGACCAATGTTTGTGGGGAGGGGGATATTCTTCCTATGCTAAGTCTGCCTTTGTATCAGCTCCATTTCTAACCTGATCTGGGTTTTTCAGATGCTTGCATTTAAGGGAGAGAACTGGGAAATCAACATGGTTTTATGCAGAGCAGTTGCTCTTCTTGCCTCTTTGAGGTTAGAACGGCATTGTTTAATCAAATGCAGTTTCTGTGTGCCCTCCAGGATCCCCTCCTGTGCATAAGAACATGCCGCTGGTGGCTGGAGCGCTGCGCTGGGCTCAGGAGCTGCGAGCACGGATCCAGGCACAGTTTGGTCACTTCAGGCACATCACACACCTGTGCGTGGCTCTTCCAGCTAAGCTGTTTTGTGACTATCTTGATATCTTTTATCTAATCAATCTGGTTTTCTTTCCGTATCGAACATCAGTGATAGCACTGGCTCTTTCCAGCTTGCCAATAGTTGGTGTTTAAGGAACTTGTTAAATGAGTTTGTTTGGAAAAGGTTGAGAGGCACAGTGGGACACTGCACGGGCTTTTCAGCTGTGGTTCTAGGTTGCAGTTACAAGACACATTGGAACCTTTTCCCCTACAACCCCTGTGTGTGCGATTGAGAACCGCCCTGGAGGCAGCCCAGATCTAGATTGCAAGCCCCAGTTCTGATATCACCCAGTGGAGGGCAGAGAGATGCTGGGCTGGGCTCAGCTGGGATGGGCTGGGGGAGATGAATTTGAGGCTGGTGAACACACAAGGACTTGTCCTGGGCACTGACAGAAAACAACTCGCTCAGCATCGAACAAGGGAGCGATCTCACAAAGCCAAGGAAAGAAACTGTGCTGGGAAGTTTTTCACCCCAAAGTTTGTTATTGTGGATCTTCTTGGAGAGAGGTGGTCTCACACTTACAGCTGCCAGGCTCTGTGGCACTATGTGCAGACTTCAGCATTCCTGAAACAACGTATAAAAGCCCCATAAGTAAAGCCATGTTGGACCTAGGATAATTGAAGGTACCCTGGGGGCTGTGTGTTGTAGCTCACCGGAACAGCTTTACTTGTGCTAGAGGCTATTCTGAGTAAATGAATCCAGGTTTTTAATGCGCTTGTCCAAAATAAGCCATCTCCACCACCGACCAGTATTTGTGGACTTCTCTCACCTTGTATTGCCATTATGTAAGTGCCTTTAAGTGCAAGTCATTCTGCAGCAATAAAGACATCTCTGCGGTGAGACAGGCTCTTGGACCATCCCCAGCACAGCGCCCAAGTGAGCACACACATCTTGTTTGGATCCAAATGGTGAAGTTTGTAATCCATGAAGAAGGATCTGCATTTCACATTGATTTTCTTTCCTCATTTTGGAGTGGCTGATAACATGTGTGCAGCAGTGCTGGTGTCATTCTGTTTTCTACAATGCAACTTGAAAGAAGGAAAGGATTAAGAAAAGAAGAAAGAAGTGGGTTTGCTGAGGCTTGATCAGTGCTTGTCCAGCAGTGACCTCTCAGGTGCTCCCTGTGCTTTCAGTCGAACTTGGAGTAGACACCTCTGAGCTCTCTGGGAATTTGCCAGGTTCTAAATGAATCCGGTTTATATCAAAAGATTCTCCAAAATCAATAACTGTTTTCAAGAAGCCTTGAACCCGAGGTGAAATTCTTACCAGCATTACTTTGGTTGGCTGCCTCCATGGGTGCAGTGTGGGTGCTCTTCCTTGCTCTGATGGTTCGAGTGGTACAAATCTGGCACTACAAATAGCTACATCCAACAGGAGCTGTGTGCTGCTTCTTTCTGAGCCAATTTGGTCTTTAAAAGTGCTGGCTGGTAAACAGAAAGTTGCTAATGCACTGTGCAACTGCAGCATGCGAAACTGGGAGTGCTGGACGTGTTAAAGAGGCCAGCCTTCCTCCGGTAGCATTGACCCCTTCTTCCCCACTGATGTGTGGTTCCTGTTTTGCAGTCTGTCGTACAAACACATGAGAGGGGCTGTCCAACCCCCCCTCTCTCTTTGTGCAGCAAAACACTTTTGGGTGATGTGAGGTGAAATGCAAAGTCCCCAGTTGGCTGGAGTCTGTCCTACAAACTGGAGGATGAAGTTATGTACTTAGGAAGGGGTAAATAGAGACTATAGTCTTACAGAACTACAAGTAATGTTAAGTTTGCCTGTTTTGCTACCAGCTGCCTGGACTCTATTGAAGGAAGAATGGTGTTGGAGAGGCATGAAGAAATGCTCCAGTTGCTCGACAGGTGAGTGGTGGTGCAGGCAAGGCTGTAACTATACAAAATAATGTTCTCCTCCGTGCTACCTACCACCATGCTTGCCAGTCTAAGGCCGAGGAGTGTTCCTTTCTAAGCCTGACAGGGTCTTCTGATGAGAGAAGAGGAGGAATCCTTTTGCTGTATGCCACAGTCTTTCTGTGATGTCTTGCAGTGGGAAGCTTTCCTGGGAGGAGCCTAGCAGAAGCACTGGCTCAAGCTTCTACTGGGTGTAGAAGTTGCTCTGGTTGAAAATCTGAATTGACCAGAAGTTCTGCTGCTTTTGTTCATTCCCGGAGTGTATCCACACTGCCTGTCCGTGTGTGTTCTCCACAACTCACAGTGGAATTCATTATCACGAACTCGGTATCTTAAAGTTTGATGTTAAATCTGAACTGGTCACTCTGGGCTTTTTCTTGTGAAGTTACAACCTCCCCAGCCAGGACTTGTCTCTGCAGGGTCCTTCTTGAAAGAACAGGCTCTTTCTTGGTCAGCAGTGCAGGTAGCTGAGACACGGGTCCATGGGAGACACAGGGCAGGTGGAGGCAGCCTTGGTCCTGATGATCAACCCCCCCCCCCCCCCCTTCAAAACAAAAAACAAACCAAAACAAAAATACAAAAATACAGAGTAATTACGATGCAGCCTTTCCAAAGGGAGCAGACCATTGGTGAGGTCCTTGGTGACTCTGACAGAGATGTTTTCTGGGTGAGGTTTTCCAGAGCTCTCAGCTGACAACACGATTCAGAAGAGACTTTGCTGTTTGGGTGGTTGTTGCCATCCTTGTCATGTGAGCTAACAGGACCCAGCTTCAGTCTTCAGAGATGTCACTGAGTTATCCAGGTGCTGGATCTCCATACGAATGATAGTTTCTCACTTATCAAAGATAAGTGAGTGCAATGGTATCCAACCCCAGGATTTGTATGGGTGTAGACACCTGTCCTGCTTAGAATCATTGGAAATGCCCAGCAGTTGCTTACCTATTACTTCTGGCCAAATGCCATAGAAGTCTGTCCCCAAATCAGTGTCCTCTGCTAAAAGTGGTGAGTGCTCTTTGTTCTCCTGATTTGATACTGTCACTGTTTTTTTGGGTATTTGTCTTTGGAATCAAGTTAATTGTGGAAATTATGTGAAAGCTTTTTCTCATCCTTCATGTTCAGCTGTCATTAGGGGGCTTGGCTTCATCTGCTTATACACCCGATCTGCTGGTTGAATATCTACATGATGGATGTGTGGTTTTTCTTCCTGCAGGTATCAAGAAAAACTGTACGTAAACTGGTCCCAGACAGTCTCTGAGAAGTCGCAGTACAACCTCAATCAACCGCTCATCCGGCGAGACCCAGAAACCAAACTGCTCACAGTCAATTTTGATCCCCAGGTAAGAACTGCTGCCAGCTGCCTTTCCTGCCTGTCTGCAGGTATCTCTTCCTGCTGGGCTTTTTTTTTCTTCTCACTGGGCTTCACTATGGGAAGGTGATTGGGAGGGTTTGGTACTAGATCTGTTCTGCTGACATCTGTGTCTCCCCTTCTATGATGAGTAATGTAAGTATACCACCCTCTGTTGCCTCTGTCTCCTGAGGAAATAACAAGACTGAAGTTTAAGCAGAGCAAATTCTAGTGAAAATCAGTTATGGGAGGTAGCAGGGTACACAGATGCTGAAGTGGTGTCAATATCTCCAGACTAGACTTGGTACTGGTGTGGAGAGCACTGGAGCTTGAGCTGCATAGTGTGGTTCGTGTCCCAAAAGGCTGCAGTATAATCCAGGGAAGACTAATTTTGTTCCTATAGTATTGTGACTATTAGATTCTTTTATTGAACCGCATGAGGCTTAGAACAGATTTAGGGTCTTTTTCCTGTACCCTAAGATTTCCTCTAAGGCCTGTCCTGAACACAGTGAGGATGGACCGTCCACCTTACCCAAGGCAGAGGCTGGGGTGCAAACCATCAGAGTGCACAGATGGACTGAGATTTTTCTGGGTCCTGTTTGGAGCCAGTAACTGGGGAAGGTAAAAATGCCATTTAATGGGAGAAACTAACTGGGCTCTGTTGCACGTTGTCACCAAAACCTTCTCACTTTCCTGGGGTCTGCTGCAGTTTTAATGTTTAGGTTTTAAGTGTTTAGATTTTACAGCTCATTCAGACTTGGTCCCCAGTCAAAGGATCTGTCTGTGAACTTGGAACCTCCTTTCTAAGTTGGGAGCCAAGCAGCCTCAGGATGTTTTTTACCCTTCACCCTGGGGAGAGGGTTTGGAGCCTGCGATGTGCTGAATATACCTGCTTTCAGTTCTTGTGCCAGTCTTCAGGAACTGCTGCTCTTCTCTTTGCTTCGCACGATGAGGACAGTCTGATGTCCCTGGATGCCAGTTAAGCTCCTTCATTCCCTCCAGAGTAGATGGGAGCACCTCACTTTGCCTTAACGGGGGTGTATTTGCAATCCTCCAGCATGGAAAAGTCTTCCAGAACTCACCTTTCATTGAAGAAGGGGAAAGGAGGACTATACTTTCAACCCCTTGTTGGGCACATCCCAGACCTTCCACTACAAAGAAGAAGGGAGGGGAACTTGTCTGTATCTCATGTGCCCTCTTGCTCCTTCAGCCCTCCCAACATGTGCAGTTTCCAGAGCACTTTACCATACTGATTACTAAATGCGATGAAGACTTTTAATCTTAAAAGTCATACATTATGCTGGAAGACCTTACTGTTCCCTTTGTTGCAGGCTTGCATTTATGCTGGGTTTATAATCGAATAAAACTCATTAATCCAACCAGTCACAACTCAAACTGGGGCAGGGAGAGGTATCCAGCAGAAGGCTTTGTTGGTAGGTGGGCACACTGAAGTGGGAGGATTTGACTTGCTAGGTTTGGGCCAGGGTGTTTGTTTTTTATGCCAGTCATTTCCAGTGAACCAACAGAACTGGAGTCTGGTCCATCCTTCCCTTGGATAACTGTTTGCTAAGCTCTCATTCAAGAATATATTGGTGAGGATGGCTAAGAGAACCAGGGTCCATTGTGGCTTTTAGAGGCTGCATGGAGTTTACTTGCTTGATAGTTAACAGAGCTGGCTGCCTGTCAGCAGTTCTCTTTCCAATCAGAGATCAAAGGAAGATGGACAGAGTACAGACTGGGAAGAGTCCAGGTGCTTTTCAAAGCATGCTGATTTAGCAACAAAATAGCAGGAAAACCCTCAAATGTTCAGAAATTGGAGAGTGTATGCTGGCTAAATGGAGAGGATTGCTGTATGTTCAGCTCTCTGCCTTGGTTTTCCAGTTGGTTTCAGTGCTGAGAGAGGTGAGCTACTTGTCTGGCAGCCAGATGGGAAGCATCCCACCAACAGCAGCAGAAATCTATTCCTGCAAGGAGTCGTACCGACAGATGGTGGCCAATTTGGAGCTAATGGTGAACAGATACAACAAGGTCCTGAAGACAGTCCTGGAGGTTGAATACCCTCTGATACAGGAGCAGTTGCAGGATATTGACTTGAAGCTGAGAGAGGCAGAGGAAACATTGAACTGGAAGATGGAAGGTGAGCTAGCTAAGCATTGGGTAATGTGAGCTTGGGTTTTGTCAGATTCCCCATGTACCCAATGTCTGTCACCTGGTTCCCAGCTGCAGTTCTCAGCCTGGAGCACAACAAAGGTTGGTTTGATGAAGGGCAGTCCCCAGCTTGCCTGCTGCTTTTCCTGTCCCCTTACTCTGCTGGCCTTGTAGATGGGATCCTGCTGCTTTTGGATTGAGCCTGGAGAAGGCTGGATTTGGGTTGGTAGGAGCTGGCAAGGTTGAGGTTGACGCCTGTTTTGCTGCTTGTGCAAACCACCCAGTGCTAGTCCAGACAGCCCACATGTAGCTGTGTGTCTGTGTACCTGCTTTTTCTGTTTGCAGAGAGTTTGGCCCAGCCATCTGGCACTGGTGTGGGCTTGTCCCAGAGAGAGGCAAGGCCACCTCGATAGCTTTCCCTTAAGGATGAAGTACTGCAGCTGGAGTTGTGTTTTGCATGACTTTGGGATGATTTAACTAGTGTTCTTGCTTGATCAGTTTTAACTGCAAAGAAAAGCAGAGGAAAACAATTTGTTTCCTCTCGGTGAAAGCAAATTGCTCACTGGTGGAATATATATTTCTGTCATCAGGCTTGTGGTATGAACAGGAACAAACGTCCTCCCTTGGGAACATGCAAAGCAGAAGTACTCGTGCTGAAAAGCTCCATTCAGAGAGCTCTGTTGTGCAATAAAGATGGAGGGATTTTCCTGTAGATAACCCTGAAGTTCTCTGCATCTAAATGCAGACCTTGCTGGTGCTGGAGACCAGGTTGTGGGTGCAAAGTTCCTGCCCCAGTGATGGTGACAGAGTTGCTTAGCCTGCTAACTGTGCTATGGCTTGCTGGGGTAGGATGGAGCTCATGGTGGCTCAGGGCAGAAAGCTGCTGTAAGTTGACATGGTAAGTCTTTCAGTAGCAATGGGTGAGAAATATATGAGAGCTTAGGAGGAAAAAATGTCAGAGGCTAATCTTAAAGATGTATGAGAGGTCTGAAAACAGCCATCTTATTTCTGGCCAGGTGTCTGGGACCGCATCTCCATGGTGATGGATGGTGTCCATGACCTCGAGCAGAGGATACAGAAAGCCAAAAGCAACATTGAGGAGATCCAGAGCTTTGTGCAGTCATGGGGGTCACCCATATTTGAGAGGAAAGATGGGAAAAAGGAATCACTGCTGAACATGGAGGACTGCCAGGACCGTCTGGAGAAGCGTTACAGCCTGGTCCAGGAGTCAGGGCTGAGGATTCATTCTCTGATGAAGGTGAATAGGGCTGATCCCCAGGGATGTGTTGTCACTGTGGTTTCTCTGTTTCTCTCCTCTACTGAAATTGTCCATAGCTGTTTCACCTTAAAATTAACTCTCTTAATGCCTTTGAAAGTCTAGGTAGTGTTAATTAACAAATACTGTTGGTGAGTGAGCTGATGTGGCCATGCAGTGGGGTGTTGCTGGCTGGGCACTGCTGGAAACCCAGCTCAGGACAGGAATGAGGGCAGTCACAGCCCATTGAAGCAGTCGGGGCTGTTGTGGAGCCACTAGAGGGGAGTCGTGTATCAGGCTTCAGGGTCCTGCTAAGAGGAAAGATTTCCCTTCAAAATATTTACCTGAAAATACAAAGGCAGCTGGCTGCAGCTGACCTTTCTGTTTCAGAGCTGTTGCCCCCCTGAGGAAGCAGGAGGTGATGCTGGTAGTCCAGGGAGAAGCTAATCGACAGGAGAAAAGCTTCTATCCAATACCTTGGAGCTTTCCAGTCACAATGTCATTGCTGAGAGTTTTCTTTGCAGTGCAGGAGAAAACCCAAAGTGCTGCTTCTTACCTTTTGGAGTGGTGAGCTCTGTGTGGTGGGCACAGCACCTTGGCCAAACCAGACTGCTCCCCTTACCTTGCTGTCTGCAGCCAGTCCTGGATCTCTCACCCATTTCTCTGAGCACTGAACCAGGGTGAGGATTTTCTTCTGCTGTTGTGAGTGTGACAAGCTCAGCCCTCTCCAGCTACCACCCAAGAGCTGAGGGCACCTCCTGTGGTGGCCAGGGAGGACCTGACCTTGTGGTCGTAGCAGGAGGGCTCATTAAAACATCAGCAATAAGGGAACTTTGTTCAGAATAGCAAAGACAGTGATGCTTTCAGTCAACCATTAGTACTCCTAATAAGTTAGTAATCATTCCTGTGAGGTTTCCTTTCTTCTAGGTGTCAGTTCTCTGCTGCCAATTTGAGTTTGCAAGGGGCCAGAGCCCTACTCTGCCCTGTTAAGAGCTCAAGCACCCAGTTGCAATGTGTCAAACTGCAGCAGCAACTTTGGGTTGGCTGCTAACTCAAGTGTCAGTGCTGTCTGGTGCGCTGAGCTGTCACACCAGCACTGGGGTGGTACGTTATCCCATGCACCCTCATGTGAAATACATCTGAGACATCCCCTGCACATGCCTGATGGCCCCACAGCAATGGACAGGATGGGCTGGTTTCTGCTCTCTTTTTGTTGTTGTTGTTGAAACTGTGACTTTTGAGAGCCTCCTTGGGAGAAAGAGTGCTCAGAGGACATACCAGCCATACCAGGGCCAGGAACCCAGTTCCAGTGTAACATGGGAGTCTGCTGAGAAGAGCAGTGAGTGGGCACACAGCCTGGCCTCATGGGGCTGCGAGGAAGAAACCCAGGAAGGTCCAGTCCTTGCTGTGACTCAGAAAACCATGAATTGTATGGCTGGGAGCTGACCTGGAGGAAGGGAACTTGGTAGGATGAGGAGGGAGAATGCTAGCAAACCCAAGGATGTTTTGTCATCCCAACCATTCTCTTGTTTTGTTGTTTAAAAACCTTTTCTTGAGTTTGAAAGCTCTATGATCTTTTTGAGATGTCCATTTGAAGGATGACTTTTAAGCTGTTTCAGGTGACAGAGCAGTTCCTGACAGAAGTAAGTAGTCACCAGTCTACTTGGATGTCGAGCAATAGCTATCTGGTTTCCATTCCCTCCAGAAGACTGGGTACCCATGTGCTCACTGGCATGTATCCTTAGCTGTGAGCAGCTCTCTTGCAGGACAGGCTCAGCCCTGCTGAATCTGATGGTGTTTTTGTTTTCTTCCAGGAAAATCAGAGCCTCTTAACTGCAGACCCAGCATCTGATGCATGGAAGGCCTACGTGGATTATGTAGATGAGATAATCCTGGATGGATTCTTTACTGCCATTGAGTGCTCACTGAAGTACCTCCTGGAAAACACAGGTAACTGCTGATTCCTTTCTGCTGGCCACAGCATCTGCTTCAGTCTCACCTAAGGGCAGTTCCCTGCTCTTCTTTGCAGAGAGAGCCATGCAATGGGGTCAGTGGGCTGTGCCCAAGGGGATGGGGAAGGTGGCTTTTCTCTCTCTCTCTGATGGGGATTGCAGCATTTGAATCCCTTGTGTGCAGCAGAGGTGAGATGCACAGGATGGAGCTGGAGGAAGAAGCATTGCAGGAGTCAGGTCTCTCTTGCTGTCTTCTGTTCTGCACTTTCCCTTATGCCTTGAAGTTGCTCTTTTCCTGGCTTTCCACTGTTCCTCTTGTATTGTCTATGGCAACTCCAGGTTGGGTGGGTGCCTCCATCTCCTGGTCACTGGAGCAAAGCATTGCACAGGGAAGGGATGGAGGGGGCCACCATTTGCAGGGACTGGACAGAATAAATTGAGGAGTCATCCCAAGTCTGTACTATAGCTCAGATATCAATCCTCTCATGCTCTTACATGTACAAAGCATCAGGGTTGTGCCATCTTCAATTTGTAGGCAATCTCAAGAGCTGGTTCTGCTGCTGAAAGGCAGGGAAGAAACTCTCAATCCTCAGGCATCAGGCCGGTGAGGAAATGAGGTGGGTTCAGGAATCACCTCCATCAGACCTCTTGCCTAAGAACGCTGTGGAGGTGCGCTCAACTCTGCTGCAAGCATCTTGTGTTTACCTAAAGCACGCTTCCAAAAACGCTTCCTTCTTGGATGTGAAGGATGTTGAGTTGGGGATTTAAATCCAGTCTTGTTAAAAAACACACACGTAACTTCACATTTGAATTTGGCTTCCATTTCCAGTTGCTGTGATTGGTTGGTTTTCTTTTTTTTAATGCCCTTCTCCAGTAACCCAAAGTGCCTCTTGGTTCCTGATGTCTTCCTCTTCTGCAAGTACTTGTGCACTGGAATTGTTCAGCTCTCAGGCTCCCTTTTGATTAGCTAAAGAGCCTGGTCTCTGTAAGGCTTCATTCCATGTTCTGTTTATTTTTCAGCCCTTAAATCATTTTTGCCTCATCTGTTCTCCAGTCTGATCTGTGGCTCCTGGAACGTTATCTGGCTTGGCAGCTTTTCCTCTGCACTGTTTGCAGGCACAGTGTTACAGGACCCCGGGAGTGGGTGTCTATGGTCACATCTGCCAGTGTCCTTATGGGGCACAACACGTGTGTTCTGTGGTTGATGTCAGTGGTGACTCAAGGTCGTTTCTCTCAACCTGAGAAAGATGCTGATGTCTCCGTTCTTCTTTACCAGATCCCAAGGCAGGACTTGCCCCTTTGTTTGAAGTGCAGCTGGATTTAGTGATCCCAGATTTGATTTTTCGTCCCTCTCTGGACCCTGGCACAAATGATGGCTTCTATGACATGGTGGAAAGCCTTCTCAATGACATCTACCGGATCTCCTCGCTGGTGCCCAGGCTGGCTAGGCACAGTGGCTTCCCCCACTACCAGGTCTGATGTCTGAGCACTGCCCGGTGCCGTGCAGCAGCACAGAGGCCCTGCAGTCACTGTGCTCTGCTTTCCTCCCCTAGGCTGACATGGAGGACATGGCTGACCTGGCTGACATGCGCCATGACCTGATGGGCCGCGTGCAGGTTGTGATGGCAGCTTGTTGTGAATTCCGCAGCAGCTTCGATCACTACTCTTACCTCTATGGGGATGACAGAAAGGAATTCTTCCGCCAGTTCCTACTCTATGGGCACATCCTCACCGCTGCAGAAATCGAGGCTCATGCAGAGGATGGGGTCCCTGAGACACCCCCCACCCTTGAGCAGTTCAGGGAGCAGATTGACTCCTATGAGAAGATTTATGAGGAGGTGAATTGCATCGAGCCCATCAGCATCTTCCATAGCTGGATGAAAGTCGATGCACGGCCTTTCAAGGCGTCCTTGCTGAATGTGGTTAAAAGGTGGAGTTTGTTGTTCAAGCAGCATCTCATTGACCACGTCACACACAGGTAAGAGCTCTTTTCTTCACCTCTATCCAGACCTACATTGACAAAAATGAGTTTCTCTTGTCTTGACTGGACATTAAGTATTTAACAAATAGAAGAGCAGGAGGGACTCTACTGTATGCCAACTCTACCAGGTAGGATGTCTGTTCGTCCATTAGTCCTGGTCCAACTATTCTGGCAGCCATGAGGGGGTAGCTTCAAAGTCACTAAAGGAGTTGTTCTCCAAACAAGTTTTGAGGTCATGTTCTCCTTGCTCTGAGTAGCTGCTTGGTTACCAGCTTTGTGCAGGGTGATGCATCAGGTGATTTATTGGAGTAGTTGCAACTGCACTGTTCTGAGAACAGAAGCATGGCTGTGCTGGGAAAGACCAGTTAGCAGGCAAGATGAAGAACAAGGGGAAGCTAGTAGGGAAGCTTTCCCCAGGTTCCCTTCATTGTGTGTTTATCTTATACAGCTTGACTGACCTTGAAGAGTTCGTAAAAATTGCTGATGAAGGTCTGAGCAAAAAAGTTGAAAAAGGAGATTATGATGGTTTGGTGGAGATGATGGGTCATCTCATGGCTGTTAAAGAAAGGCAGAGTGCCACCGATGCCATGTTTGAGCCCCTGAAGCAAACCGTGGAGCTGCTGAAGGCGTATGAGCAACAGCTGCCCGAGGAGGTCCATAAACAACTGGAGGTGAGTGAGAACACGCAGATCTTCCAAACAGGAGTTGTCAAAGAGAATGTGACCTCAATAGCATTGCAAGAATATTGAAGACCCCACTCCCGGTCATTAGAGGGCGTCGTTGGACAGTGTTCTGCTATCATGGGATGTGCCTTGATAGCTCTGAATTTTGGAGTTCTATTGAGGTTTTCTTTTAAAGCGGAGATTAAGCCTTTTGTTATGTATGAAAAACATAGAATTGCCTGCTCCAACTCCCAGCGATTACTTTTGAAAAAATTAATGCATTTTCAAATGCATCTGTTAATTAGGTTGAATTATAATTATTTTTAAATAAGCCACTTCTTGGCAACTGTGGAGATGGGGAAGATAATGTTGGCAGAGGAGTTGCTTTCTCCAAAGGACTTCAGTCCTCCTCTGGGTCTGTGAAGCCAGATCTCCCTGACTCAGAGGATATCACTGGGAACAGGTTCTGAAAGTGTTCTGACACCTGTACTGGCTCTGATGGATTGGTTTTCTTTTGGGAATTTCTTTTGCTTCAGTGAAGGGGACCATGAGATGAAGGTTAGAGAACACTGTGAGGTACCCAACCAGCCTCAGGGGGTAGGAGGAAATTCTTCTGTGGGTGCCCCATCCATGAAGGGGCCTTGGGCAGCCTAGGCTGGTGTGGGGCAACCAACCCATGTCAGGAGTGGGGCTGGGGAGGGGGGAGCTGTAAGGTCACTTCCACCACAACCATGCTGTGATTCTATGATCTGATCCTTTTACAGTGGAGAAGTGCTTGGATACGTGCCCATTGATTCCCTTGGGGTCACTGAATGCTGTGTGCAGAACCCAAGGCTGAAATGGGGCATTTCTTGGAGGTTTCCTGTCTTATGCACCTGTATAGCAAAGTCTCCTGTTCTCTGATGCAGGCTGGGGTGGCAGCTGAGTGGGGTTTGGTAGTTCCCTGTTTTCCTGCGTTTCCCTTCAGATGCAGGAGATAACAAACTAATTGTATTCTTTCTGACAACACGGAGTTGAATGGTTGAGTCACTGCCATATAGGATGGGAAAACCAGGAAGAATTTGCACTCAGTGCCACTCTTTCTATGGCTGGGCTGGGCTGGAGTTGGTAATGAGGACAAGGAAGCAGCTCCATGTCTGCACTGACAAAGCAGAGCACTGGGATTCAGGGTCAGCAGAGCCCTTGGCCAGTGTCAGTGTCTGAGCTGAGAATGTGGCCCAAAAAGCCTAGTGAGAAGAAATACACCCCCTTCAGAAGGAAATCCCAGGTACAGCAGGGGGGTTGTCAGCAGCACTGCGTGCCTACAGCTTGGCTGCAGACCTGAGGAAGGAACCAGGCTTATTTAGCACCAATTTTATATACACAGGCTGGAGGGATTTGCCCCAGAGTCCTGCTTCTTAATTAGCTCTGAAAATCCATCTGATCTGATGAGCTGGCACAGACAGCCCGTCCTCCTGCCTTCGGCTGCTCACAGCAGTCTCTGGGTCCTGCTGGCTCAGTGTTGGCATCAGTGTTCTTCCTCAAGTATTGAGCCATCGGGGGAGCCCAGAATTTCACATGGGGCCCCTTTGTTAAGTTATTGAAAATATTTTCGTGATGGGAGCAGCTGGCTGTGAGGTGTCGATGCTCAGCATTCTTCAGAACTCGGAATGTTAAGTTGTATCTCAGACTGTATGTTTAGCTTGAACGTCATGGGAATGTTTCCTTACAACTTATGACACAGATTCAATTGCTTTTCCTGTTCTGAATTTATCAATAAACAGGTCAGATAAGCCATCTATCAGGTTTCAAATGCATCCTAACGGCGTTTAAATTTCGCTTGCAGGAGCTGCCAGAAAAGTGGAACAATGTAAAGAAGCAGGCGATAGCTGTGAAGCAGCATGTGGCTCCTCTGCAGGCAAATGAAATGGCAGCTCTGCGCAGGAGCTGTGCGGCCTTTGATGCTGAGCAGCACAGATTCAGAGAGAGGTTTCGGAAAGAAGCTCCATTCAGGTAGAGGCAAACTGCAGCACTGCATAAGCCCTGAGGAATAAAGCTCGATGAGGTCATCTCCCAGTGTCTGTAGCCTTTGCATACATTTCCTACCATCTCACAGTGTTGTATCTGCTACACCTGGGGTGTTGTGTTGCTGTCCAGAGCTAGCAAGGCATACAGTCTGGTTACTGAGTGCACAGTATAGCTTGAAAGTGGCATCAGCACTGCCATGTGGAAGTACCATCAGTGTGTACTACAGATGTTTAATCTCTGCTTTGTCTCTTGGAGGCACCATTTGTTTTATGTTTTCTTCAGAAGTTGTTACAATAACATTTCTTTCTAGGTTTGATGCTGAAAAGCCTTATCAACTGCTGGATGCAAAGAACATTGAGATTAAACAAATGGAGTCAGCCATGACCTCGATTTATGAATCAGCTGCTCTGTTTGAAGTCACGGTGCCAGATTATAAACAACTGAAGCAGTGCAGAAAGGAGATGTGTCTTCTTAAAGAGCTCTGGGATATGATCTCGGTTGTGAACAGCAGCCTTGAGGACTGGCAGACCACCAAGTGGGTGGATATTAATGTGGAAAACATGGATCTTGAGTGCAGAAAGTTTGCAAAAGAGATTCGAAATTTGGATAAAGAGATGAGGGCATGGGGTGCTTTCACAGGGCTGGACAGCAGAGTGAAGAACATGCTGACAGCCCTGAAAGCTGTAGCAGAACTTCAAAATCCTGCTATTAGAGAAAGGCATTGGGCTCAACTGATGCAGGTGACGGGTGTGAGGTTCGTGATGGACTCTGACACCACACTGGCTGATCTTCTGAAGCTCCGCCTGCATAACTTTGAGGATGAGGTTCGTGGAATTGTGGATAAGGCAGTGAGAGAAATGAGCATGGAGAAGGTCCTGAAGGAACTAAAAATGACCTGGAGCAGCATGGAGTTCCAGTACGAGCCTCACCCTCGGACAAACATCCCATTGCTGAGGTCGGATGAGGAACTCATTGAAACTCTGGAAGACAACCAGGTGCAGCTGCAGAATTTAATGACATCCAAATGCATTGCTTTTTTCTTGGAGGAAGTATCTGCGTGGCAGAGGAAGCTGTCCACTGTGGACTCTGTCATTTCCCTCTGGTTTGAAGTGCAGCGTACGTGGTGTCACCTGGAAAGCATATTCATAGGCTCAGAAGATATACGGACACAGCTTCCAGAGGTAAGAAAGCCCAAATCCCATTCTTTTTTTCTGTTGGGAAAGGGTTGAAGGAGATTCTCCATGGTCTGAAATGGGATTGTCTATGATGCCATGTTTCCCAAAGTGGGTCTTTTCTCCAGCTGCCTCTCTTTTGTCAGAGACTCCAGTAGTGCTGCAGTAGTTTCCCTAGCCCTGTCCAGGGATGGTATTGTGTTGTAGAAGCTAATTTTCACTGTAATGGAGCAAATTCAGAGTTACTGCTGACTGAGTGCAAGGCTGCTAGTCCTGTTCAGTGCTGCAGGTGGGTTCCTTGCTTACTGGGAGGACCGGGGACCAAGGTAATCATGGAAATGCTGCAAGACCTCCAAACAGACCTGAGACAAGCAGCTCTGGCAGCATCTACTTCCATGCCTTCAGTGCTGCTGCAGGGTGAGAGCAGATGTTCATCTGCTTCAGCAGCTGGAGCACACTTGTCACTGATGACCTCCTTGGGTGCCTATCAAAGCCCACCTTCCAGCCTTGCACCAGGCTCCGTTTGTTACCCAGAAAATGCTCCATCCTGGTGCTTTGCCCCACTTGACTGCTTGCATTCATGCTGTGGGACCTCCCTTTGCATGAGCTGGAGTTGGCAAAGTCCCCACTGTCTCCATCCACAGATGGTGTCAGGTCTTGTGTGAAGCCAGGGTCTGTCATCTAAGATGAGTGTGCACTGCCCAGTGTTGTCCTGGTGATGCACTGCGTTTTTGCTGTCTTCTTGTCCTGCTCTGTATGGACTGTTACTCCCACAGCTTTTCTTTCTGGGCAGTATAGACAGGTCCTAACAACCAGAGCTGTGAAGGCTGTACCATGTGCCAGCAAGCTGTTAATATCTGGCAGCTCTTTGATAGCTTGTGTGGAATTACTTCATGCTGTGAATCCTGCTGGGCAGCTGTCTGTGTCTCAGTACCCACCTGGCAGGTGGCACAGACCAGAACTCAATGTTTCTGGAGGCTGAACCTCATCAGGATGCACCCGGGGCTGATGAGTGCTGTGCCAGCAGGGCATGGGATGTACTGGAGCCTCCTTGTGCCTTGTCAGGAGGGCTCAGCACTCGGGGCAGGGCCTTGTTACCAGCACTGAACGCAGGTAGCATGGAAGTGCTGCCAGGAGAGTCCTGAGTGCTTCCGTGGCCTGACTTGGGAGGAAGGGGAGGAGCAGGAATATTCTGAACATAGCTTTATTTGTTCTTCACTGTTCTAAAAACTCAGGATCCCCACTAGGCACAGAGCATGTCTGTCTGTGTGTTCCTCTGCTGCCACAAGGAGTTTCCATGCCCTATTTGAGGCATGGGTGGGCTCTGCTGTGCAGGAGCTAGCATCCACGTTTTGGTGGTGGGCACTGATGCTCCTAAACTATACCAAGAGGGGAAGAGTAAGCATGCTTGGAGTTAATGTCCTTTCCCTGTATGAGAATGTCTGCTGCTGCCATGGCTAGGGAGGCTGGTTATACCATCTGAACAAAGGTAGGTATGATGAGACATCCAAAGGGCAATTCAACCCCATGAAAGTGGTGGATCCTAGGCACTGACTTCTTCATGGATCAGTTTATCCATGGCTTCTTTGAGAGCAGTCAGAAGAAGGTGAGTTCTTGTTTTGGGCATTTGGGTGGAAGAGCCCTTCTGATGTGGTGGAGGGGTCCCTTTCTGCTCTGGCATGAGGCTTTCAGTAGGAAATCTCTCCCTGAAAACAAATATGGTGCCTAAAGGATCGGACATTCTATCGCAGAATTAGTGCTTTACCATGAATATATTCTCTATTGCTTTTTAGGACTCCAAACGCTTTGAAGGCATTGATGTTGATTTTAAGGAACTGGCCTACGAAGCTCGGGAAACCCCAAATGTAGTTGAAGCCACCAATAAACCAGGCCTTTCCCAACAGCTGGAGAACATTCAGAGTAGGTAGGTGAAACTTTAGGATTCTGGCAGAGGCTGGGATCAGCTATAATAAGTCAGCTTAACCTGTGCTCTGAGGCTTTAAGACTGCAGGCTTGTTTGTATTCACAAGTTGCAGCAAGTCTGATCTTTCTCAAGTCCTTTTATTTGTGATCCATCACCTCGAAGCCCCCAAAGTGGAGTCTGGCTTTGTGTATGTGCAAATTCTCATCCTGCCTATTGATTTGCACATGTAAAAAGTAGGCATTCAGCAGGTTTGAGGAACACGTGGCCTTACTGCCACCCTAAATGCAACATCTTAAAGGTCTGTTTAGCAGTCCAGGCAGGAATATCTGCAGCAGAGCCGAGCCCGTGTTCTTTAATTTACAATATTATCTCTGCATATATACCCTTGGTATATAGGAGATGCAGGCTGGGAAAGACCTTACTGTCCTGAGATGGATACACTTCTCACTTAACACATGAGCTTGTCTGCCTGTAACACACTGAAAGCTGAATATGATAGCTTTTGTGTCAGTAATAACTATCCTCTTAAAATAAAGTGCTTTTCTTAAATATACATATTAGGTAAAGCCGGCGTTGCTCACAGAGGACTTGCTGCACGTTATTTATGAAGTTTGTAAGCTCAGCAGCAGTTTAGCGTGTAAACACTGAAAGATTTATTTTAGATTGGAGCAAACAAATTTCCCTTCAGGCTTCACAAACACAAAGAGCTGACTGGGTTTGAATAAGACCTTAAAATACAGCTTGTTAAAATAAAAGCGGTTATGGAAACTTTCATCCCAGTGTGAAATCACCTGTGAAAATTATGAACTTGTCTAAAGCAGCGAGTCAGACTGCAAATGCTTTCCAGCTTCTTCCAATTCTGTTTTTGCTGTCTTATGGGGCTCCTGGGCTGTTTGGCCCTTGGGGATTCAGGGAGACCTGTGGGTTGCTAAGTGCTGTGCTGCCCTATGAATGCTGTAGATAACCACACCATGGGCTCAGCTCATGCCTGGCATTTTCCCATGACAAGGGAGAATCTGCCCAACTGCAGCATGGAACATGGCGGGATATTCTTCTGCCTGTCCTGGGTTGCTTATTCATTGTGTTTCTCCAGGCTGTCACTATGTGAGAAGGCTTTGGCTGAGTATTTGGACAGGAAGAGGTTGGCCTTTCCCAGATTTTACTTCATTTCTTCTGCAGATTTATTGGATATTCTTTCCAATGGCACCAACCCACAGCTGGTAAGCATTGCTCTGTGTCACCTTTGCATTTCCAGCTGTCAGTGATATCACAGCAGAAGTCCTGGGACTCTCCAGTAGTTTATCCTTTCTTTGAATGCTTTTTCTAACCCCCATTACTTGGTTCAGGAATAATAATTCCTTTACAAGTGAACTTCACCTGTCATCTCTGAAAGCCAGCGCACACTGTGCTGGCAGATGTAACCCTGGTGAAGTTTGCAGATGTTTCTGACAACGTTGCTCAAAGCAGACTTTGTCTTTGTGTTGATGGTGCCAAACCACTGGTGGTGGGTGAGCTGTAGGGAGGAAGATACAATTCTTGAAGATTCAGCTAGAACTTATTGCTGACTTGGGATCCCCAGGCTCAGGTGCCTCCTGCTGCTGGAAGAGCTGCAGGTAGTTCATTAAGATGTGGAAGATGTCCCTTCTGAGACAGAAGTGTCATTTGTTATTCAGCCACTTCTTCCCAGTACAAAGGCCTTTGGTGTGCCCTCATTAGAGGGGAAGAGCACAGACTGAAAGAGTCAAGACAGCTGGTGACCAGACAGTGGCCATGGCCAAGGCAAGCTGGTAGATCTCCTGATTGCTCTCCATCCCTGCACATCTCAGGATGTAGGTTGGGTGTCCAACCTCCTGCCCCGGGTCCTGGGCTTTCTAACCAAGGATGTTTCTTTGTTCCAGTCTGAGTTTTGGAATGTGAGCTATGGGGGAGTCCCTTGAGGTGGATAATTCCTCCTGTTTACTTGTAGTGGGGGAACTTCTGGTTACCTTCCTGTTTTAGGAAATGACCTCCATGTGTGGTTTCCTGCATTCCCCAGATGAGCACAAACTCTTACTTTCTCACAGTGAGCAGAATTTGGTGGAAGTTTCTCCATAAGGAGCAGAGCAGTGCTAGGGTTCTTTAGTGGTATGGGTGCACTGTCAGGAAATGGGGGCTATTATGTGCTGCACAGTGCTGTGCTATGACTGGCAGTGCTTGGAGTGCATAATTTGTTCTAAGCTTGGCTTATCAAACTGATAGAATTTTGCAGCAAATGAAGAGTTGATGGATATGGAATAAACTCTTTGTTCCAGCTTTCAGTAGTTGATAACCTCACCTTCAAGTTTTCCATCTAATTAGGAATGTGGATGCATGCATGGAGCAGGTCTGTATGTGCATTTGACAGTGTCGTTATTTATTGCTAACCTTTACCACTGCTTGTACCTGCCTCTGCTGCTGGCTGATTTCAGCCCTCAGAGCATCACAAATATCCCGTTGATTGATGCATAAAATGGAGAGTTAAAAATAAGGTTGGATACAGAAGATACTGTGCCAAAATGCTCCGTGGAGTATGAAGGAATTTTGTATATTTTCTGTTACTTGAATCTATTTGAGGTGAAAGCAAAGTAAATGTCAAGTAGGATCATAGATGAATATACTCTCTGGTTTTCCACTGTACTTTCAAAATCTGATCATCCCTAAAGGAGGATTAAATGCACAGTGCTATTATCCTCTTGAGCTGGATATTGAACTTGGGTGTATTCAGGTGTACCCAGGGCTCCTGAGGCAAAATTGTACCAACGGTTATTGGAAGCCTTGTGGGCTGGCCAAGGTATGCGGGGTGGAGATGTGTGAGCAGAAACTTCTAGATGTAAGGAAAGTTTTCTGTTGTTTACTCAACATTTGAAAGTAGAAATTTAAATCTGGGCAGATGCAGAGTGCCGGTTTCTTCTTGGAACTATTCAGCTATCCAAAGGCTGGCCCTACTTGAACATGCATAAGGTGACTACTGAGCTGCAGCTTGTGTGAGCAAGCGTGGTTGTCCTTTGTGAGTCAGATTTAAACAAACAAGTCTGTTGTCTGTCCCTGAAAGCATCAGCACACCGTGCATCTCAGGCTGTTCTCAGCCTCATCCCATAGGAGGCTGCCTCTGAGCATCTCCCCATCCTTGAATCATAGAATCACAAGGTTTGAAAGGACCTACTTGATCATCTAGTCCAACCATGCTCCCATTACCATTGCTACCACAAACCGCTGTCCTTGAGATGCAGCTCCTCTCTGGGACTGCTTTGTAAGCCAACCCTTGGTGTAACATCAGCTCTGGGAGGCAGCTGCCTCTGTTGGTGGCAGTGTGTGACACATGGTGGTCTGGTACACAGCTGAGTGGAAGTGATCTGGAAGAAGCACTGGGGATTGATGTGTGTTACATCAAGAAGGTGCTGATGGTGAGAGCCTGCAACAGCAAATCTGACACCTTCACATTGGCTTTTCAATCTCAATTAGGTGTGAACTAGGCAGGACTTGATTATTTTCATTCTGGGAGAGCTCTTTGGGTCAAGGTGGAGGTTTTGTAGGTCTAGGCTGCTAAGCTGTTTATCATGGATCTTGGTCAGAAATAAGGATCTTATCTTATCTTATCATGGAGGAGATCTCATGACTTTTCATTGGCCCCAAACTGTCTTCTAATAGAGAAAAAATGGAGATTTGCAGAGAGTAAAACTCCTCAGTGTGCTGTGAATAGGATGAAGTGGAGCAATGGCTGGAGACCTCTCATCTTTACATGGTAGGGAAAGTGGGGCTAGGAGATTTCTCAGTGGAGAACTATGCTTTATTAAGGTATGTCTGCTTTGTGAATTAAGCAGAAATAGCTGGAAGTATTGGAAGGGATAGCAGGAAGCACGTGATCCTGGACATACATGAAAAGCTGCAGTTGCACTAAGACATTCAAGAGCTTCTATATGAGCATGACTGTTGCGATGAGTTATGTATGGTGATGGCCACTCTGCTTGCCCTGTCTCAGTCACTTGATACAATTCTGCCTGTAGGTGCAGCGTCATCTTTCCAAACTATTTGACAGCCTGGCCAAGATTAGATTCCAGCTGGACTCTGAGCAAAAGCCAACCAAGATTGGCCTGGGAATGTACAGCAAGGAGGAGGAGTATGTCAGCTTCAGCGAACCGTGTGACTGCAGTGGGCAGGTGAGAGGAAGAACCTCATTCATCAGAATGGCCTGGTGGGGTCTGCTCTCCCACCCTGTATTTGGACGTGTGTTGCCAGGATGTGATAGAGCTCCACTACTCTCCCTTAATGAGAGAAAGGTTGAAAGAGGTGCTTGTGTGATTTAACAACTCCATACTCACCCTTGGTCCCACTGTGGTTACGTGCTTACAGAATCAATGCACTGGCATTGCAGTCCATAGTGGGAGCAAGGGCTGGTGCCTTTTTGTCCAGCTAATTGGGGTTTCATTTATTCATATATGTGTTTTCTAAGACATTTTGAGTGTTAGTCTTACATCTTGTTACAAGTATCCTCATAATGGAGGAGCTACACATTGGAAATAGACTAAGCTGTTCCATAGTACCTCTGCATGGGCATCTTTTAGAAGACAAGGGTTTTTTTCCCCTGTTTTCTCATCTTCATTCCTTCATAGGATGAATTACAGAGCAACTGCTCAGCTGGTCTGTCCCCACAGCTGTACCTTTCTGCATTGACTCTTACAAGAAGCTGAAGTATCTATCAGCCACCAAACTGCATGGTGATGGAGCATGCTGCATTTGTGCTCAAGTCTGGCAATGCTTTTTGCCTGCTGCTGGCAGATTGCACCCGAGTCCTGTCTGATTCTTCTTGTGGCCTAGAGGAGAAGCACACTGCTCCAAATTACTCATCCGTGGAGTTCATTTTGGTTTCTCCCTTAGCTTGAATTCAAGAAAGATCTACCTGTTGATGTCTACTCATGCAAGTTGTCCAGTACCAGAATCATCTAAATCTACTGAGTCTGAAAGAGGCTGAGGCTTGTTTAGAGAACTGAGACACTTGTGCCATTCTGTATCTTCACTTAAGCTAAAGGGGCTTAAAAATAACAGATGCGTTACTGTGATTTCATCTCCTCTCCAGGTTGAGGTTTGGCTGAATCACGTACTGAACAGCATGAGGGCTACAGTCAGAGAGGAGATGATGGAAGCTGTAACAGCGTATGAGGAGAAGCCGAGGGAACAGTGGCTCTTTGACTACCCTGCTCAGGTATCTGCTGTTGTTCATCGCTTCTTGGTCTGGTGCATGGAAGAAGCAGCTCTTGGCATTTTTCAATCCTGCCCTTTCCTTCTTGTGGTAATAGCGGCTCACTGTGACTGGGAGCCTTCTGCTGTGCTGTCCAGGAGTGATGGAGGATGAGCTGTCCTTTATCCAACCATTCTTCTAACAGAGTCTCCTGGCTGGGCTGCATGGTCTGATTGGGGCTGCAGGGAAAATACTCTCTTTGTTGGTTTACAGTGCTCATGGGCTTGGACAGTGCAGTGTCAAAGAGAAGGAGAGAGAGAAAGATGGATGGTGAAAGCTAATGAGGGAAAAGAGCCCTTCATATGCACCTCTGACAGCTTCGAGGTCTCCAACTCTGCCTCCACTGCTGTTTCTGGCATGTGAAAAATGCTCATTTGCTAATAAGTAGCTGTTAAATATGTCTTTATCACTGACATGTTTTAAATGAATGTTGCTGAGCAGGTCCCTGTTGTCCTGTCTGTTGTGACTACTGTATCTAAAACACATTTAATTTCATGTCACGGATATTTCATCTTTGATCTCTCATGGATCAGATGCTCTCAAGTGTAAGTTCTGCTGTTTTCCCAACCCCTTTCCCTAGGTGGCTCTGTCCTGCACCCAGATTTGGTGGACGACTGAGGTTGAGATTGCCTTTGCCAGGGTGGAAGAAGGCTACGAGAACGCCATGAAGGAATATCACAAGAAGCAAGTGACCCAGCTGAACACCCTCGTTACCATGCTAATTGGGCAGCTCTCCAAGGGTGACAGGCAGAAAATCATGACGATATGCACTATTGATGTGCACGCTCGGGATGTGGTGGCAAAGATGATAGCACAGAAGGTTTGTGTTTGCAGCTCAGCACACTGCTGGGCTGGGCATTGGAGGGGTAGGGGGGTGGTTAAAGGAGGGAGAGACCAGCCACATGCCATTCAGCTTGCTGCCTCAGAGGAAGATACAGGGCTGATTATTACTTCTGCTAAGTTCGCTGTGAGGAGGCAGCCCCTCTCAGAGCTGCTCTGAGTCAGTGCCCTGCAGCACTGAGGGGGTGCTTGTAATTGCTGCAGGTTCACACTGGGGGAGTGGGAGAGTGGCCCTGTCCCTTCTGCCCAGGCATTTGTTGGCAGTCATTGGCATCACACTGGGTAGCTGCTGGATGTGGTCTCAGTTACAGATTTAGGAAGTTAGAAAAACATGTGGGCTTTTCATTTTGCAGCCCCTTGATGTTGTATGAGGCCATGAGGACGCCATTGGGACTCCCTTTGTCCTGCATACTATTTGTGCCAAGCCCTGCAGTGGGCTGGAAGGGGCCCTGCTCTGAGCCTCCCTGGGCTCTCTCAGAGGCAGCCAGGCTGCTCACAGTGTGGTGTGTGTGTTTGGGATTTTTGATGAAGGGAGTTATGATATTATACCAGTGTTTTAGCTGTGGCAAAGCAGTGTTAGAGAGTTTTGTATTTCTTGTGCTGCTTTGCCAATGAGGGCTGCACAAGGAGCCAGGAGGGGACAGAACCAGGGCAGCTGGCCCAAAGTGGCCAAAGAGTATTGCATAGCATGTGGTGTTATGCTGAGCAATAAAAGCTGGGGTAGAGAAGGAAGAAGGGGAGGACATTGGTTGTGATGACATTTGCCTGCTTCTGAGAAGCAGTGTACTAATGCCTTAATTTTTTTACCTATGCATGTGGCTTCTGCTTAGCTAGTAAACTGTCACTGTGTGAACCCATGAGTTCTCACACTTTCACCTTTCCAGTTCTCCCCCCATTCCTCCTATGGAGTGGCTGCACGGTGCTCAGCTGCTGCGGATTCCAGCACAGCACCAGCACTCTGACAGTGTGAATGGATGCATTGCAGGTAGACAACGCACAGGCATTCATTTGGCTGTCGCAGCTCCGACACAGGTGGTCAGATGAGGAGCAGCACTGCTTTGCCAACATCTGTGATGCCCAGTTCCTCTATTCCTATGAGTATCTTGGCAATACCCCTCGGCTTGTGATCACTCCACTGACAGACAGGTAGGTTCCCAGGAGCCACTGTCACAGCCGGGCTGTGCAGTCAGACACAGCTATCAAACATGGATAGGTTTGGTTTTGACACCCACATCCCTCTTGTTCTTTCTCCATGTCCCAGCATTCTTGTGGCAGAGCTCTAACTCTGGTTCCCATTGGGGTATCTGTGCCTCAGATCCCAGGCTGGGATTTAGGTTGCAGATTAATATGTTCACCTGTGTGTTTGCCTTTACATGAGTTGTCCACAGCCCCATGCAGTCAGTAATTCTAGATAACTTTCATCCTGTCTTGAAGTAGGCACCTACCGTGTGGTTCAGTTGTCTTTATAGGGATGCTTGGAGGGACTCGAGATGCTCTGCAGTGTCCCAGCTGGCTTCCAGATGCCAGTTCAGACATGACATTCAAGTCATCTGTGGACCCTGTGTTACATCTTCCCACACTACGTAGCATCTTAGTGGCCAGGAGGATCTCAGGTGGCTCAACCACGTTAGTCAGCTGAGCCAAGACCCTGTGTATTATCATGTCTTGTCAGCCACATTGACTACAACTCCGTGGCTTCTATAGAGAGCACAGACACCTGCATGTGGGCACCCCTCATTCCTCTGTCGTCAGCATGAGAGAGGAGCCTTGGGGCATTCTGCAGCACTGAGCAGAATGATTCCTAGGCCATCTAAGCAAGTTTCTACCAGTGGTGGGCAATGGGATGCTTTCAGTTGGAGGATACTGGGTGGCAAGAGGAATGTCTAAGTATCAGTGAGCAGTATGGGCTTTCAAATAAAGCTCAAGTCTGGACACAGAGGCCCATCAGCAGACCTTGGTGGAAGATAATGAGTGTCTCTCAGACCACACGCAACCAGGCAGAGGTGGTAATTAATGCAGAGGAGGACACTGAGCTTCCACATGCACTGTGCTCATGCACTGCTGGACAGAACAAAGGCTCACCAGAGCATGTTCCCTCAGTCTCTTTGCTCTGCACGCCCCAACAGTGACCTACTGGACCGGGTCTCAGTCTGTTCTCCTTTTTCCCTTTTGCTGTGGAAGATGTTACATCACCCTGACCCAGTCACTGCATCTGACCATGAGCGGAGCACCTGCGGGCCCTGCAGGCACCGGCAAGACGGAGACTACAAAAGATTTGGGCCGAGCCCTGGGCATCATGGTGTATGTGTTTAACTGCTCCGAGCAGATGGACTACAAGGTACTGCAGTGCCAGCACCTCGGCCTGGGGATGCCTGGTGAAACCTCTGAGATCACTGCCATCCACTACCTTGCTCTGCTCCTTTCCTCTGTACTCCATGTCCTCCTCCTCCCTCTCCTAAGACTCACATGTTGTACTTTGAAAGGCAGAGAACCAAACCCCTCTCTCTGCCTCATTACCTTTCCCTTTCCTTCTGGAGTTAGTTTTCCATGTGAAATGCTTGAAAATCTGTATTAATTCATCAGCTCTTGTCATTTCTCCCTGCCATGCTCAAGGGCTGATGTGCCCTGGCAGGGATGGCACCTGCCCTGCTTTTTTCGGGGTTCTCTGCCAAATAAAGGCAAAGCCTGCTGAACCTTCCATCACTGCAGAAGGTTGAATCATCAGGTCGAGCTTTGCTCCCTGCCACTCTGGCACGGTACAATGATTTGGTAGCCTTAGATCATATTTTATTCAGCTCATGGGCTCTCCCAGGAAGCAGAGCCATAAGTAATTCAGCACAGGTGACCTTTAAATCAAACCAGTGCACGGATAGATCAAGAAAGTGCAATTAGCAAATCAAGTGGCAAACTGCGCCGAGCTATAAATATTATAATTGAGTTGTGCCTGCTGTTCCCATGCACTTCTCTAAATACCCACAATAGACTGTAAACTGCTAAAAATAAACAGACTGGGAAAGAAAATAAGGATTTTTTTTTATCATTATTTTTTTCCTTTTTGGGGTCGATTCCGTTCTTAACGTCACTGTTGTAATTTTGTCATTCTGGTTTTATTTTTTCTTTCTTTCAGTCTTGTGGGAATATTTACAAAGGCCTTTCCCAGACGGGAGCCTGGGGCTGTTTTGATGAGTTTAACAGGATCTCAGTTGAGGTCCTTTCTGTGGTGGCTGTACAGGTAAGTGGAGAAACACTCATAAATACACGCAGATGAAGCAGAGCTGTGCTGCACTCACAGAGCAGCAGTGAATGTGGGAAGTGTGTGTTGCTGGTTTCACAGTGTTGTGGGTGAGGGTTGATATCCCAAGGTTATCACATCCGAATCACAGCACTCACAACGTATGGCAGTTATGCTGCAAACATTTCTGTCGCTGCTTTTCCTTCCTGCAGTTACAGCATCAGTGTGGAGTCAGTACCTTTTTCCAGATCACTGTACTCTGTGGTTCTGTGTGCAGTCCTGAGGAATACACTTGGCATCGTTAACGTGCTGTGAGATAATCGCAGCCCATCATTTTAGAGGGAAGAAGTGTGTTATGGCTACTCAGTCTGCCGTGCAGTGAGGAGAGGGGGCTGTCTGGGGCTGTTCCATGGCCTGCTGGGCTTTCTGGTGGTTATTTATTGCCTCCAGTCAAGCGCAGCTTTTGTATCATATGTGACAAATAGAAATACGCCCAAGAGGTATTTTTGTAACACCTACCTGTCACCAACACCATACAGTCTTTTTTCCCTTCTTTTGGTTTTCACGTGGATGTGGATTTAGTCTCAGTGTCTGTAAAGAGGGACATTCCCAGCAGAGCAGGTGCAGTTCCTGGGAGGAAAGCCTGCAGCCCCGTGGTGCAGATTGATGGCACTGGAACCTCTGCCCACCTGCAGCCTTGCTTGGTGTGCTTGCCCGGGATACACAGACAGCGTGGAACTAAAGCCTGGGGAGGTTATTTGAGCTGTGACTGACTGTACACAACTCTATTCCCTATAGGATGATTTCTCATCTCCTTGTTGGTTTATCTGTGCAGTAGAGACACTGAGGGTCAGGCTGGAGCAGGCTCTGAACAGCGTGGTGGAGCTGTGGGTGTCCCTGTTCATTGCAGGGGGGTTGGACTAGATGACCCTTAAGGGTTCTTTCCTACTCAAATGATTCTGAGATCAGTGAGTCCCATGTAATGCATGGGACCAGCCCTCTGAGAGAGGGGCTGGTAATGAGGACCCCCCTCCCAGTCATGCTATGGAGCCCTGTTCACTTGTGCTTATGTGTAATCTGGCACTTCCCCTCCTCTTAATGGCCAGTGGGGGAGTCTGGAATTAACTTGGAATTACCTTGAGCTGTGTCTGATGTTATCCAGATCTTCAGTCACGTTGGTGTCCTCTGAAAGCACAAGGGATATATGTGGGATAGGGAACCCATAGCTTCCAACTACCCTGAGCGTTTGGGTGGAGTGTGGGTGCCCAGCTACACTGACCAGGATGAAGCAGTTCTGACACTAACAATTTTGAGCCTTGGGGAACTTCATTGTGGAAAACTAGGAAGCTGAAGGATTCAAGTTCTTCTACACCCAAGTGTCAGTTGAGTGCAGGGTTTTAGATTCCCAGTGTTTGATGGAGGTATGGGGTTCTTCCTAGGTTCTCTTTTGGGCTCAGTTTTGTAGGAAGGAATGTCTAGAGCCCAGAAATCTCTACTCTCTTGTAGATGTTTCAGTCAGGGATGTTCTGAACCCCTCCATGGACTCCTCACTCTTATCATCTCCCTCTAAGTCGTAATTGGTACCTTATGTGACATCCCAAAGAAGCCCCAGGCGAGTGCAGGCGTTTATGTGTCTTTCCCTCATTTTCTCTTCCATCAGATTCCAGTTGAAAGTTGTCATTGAAAAAAAAAAAGTCTTTGAGGATCTTAAAATAAAAGGGGAAGCTGAACAAAAGAAACCCAGATATGACTCAACTGCTAATGATTCTCTGCTCCTGGCTGGAGCGCCGTGTCTGAGGAAAGCAGCACAGCTGTCATTCTATCGCTGGCTGCTATTAGGAGTGTAACCATGGCGATGTTTAATTGGCTCTTAGTCATGCAGCTAACGTCGATATGGTCCCTTGCAGGAAAATATTCGATTAATTGCTTAACTTTAAGATGGCAAACAGTGGTAAGGTTAGAGTGGGGAAAATAGATTTCTCCCTTGCTTAAGTTCTGTTTGCGAAGAGATGATCTGTCTTTAATAAACTGAGTCTCTTTGGAACCCAGGCAATGAGAAGGACAAAGATGCCATCAGACAAATGTAAAGGACAATGTAATATTAGTGAGTGAAGGTGGCAGGGGAGGCCTTGCAGCTTTTGCCTAGTGATTTTGGTTTAAATTAAGTATCTAATATCCCAGAATCTTAATAAGTGATAAGTTTTGGGGCAGTTTCCTGCTCCTGGGCAGCTCTTGCAGACCCATTGCTGTTATGGAGAAATAGTGCAGATTCTCCTCAGCTCCTTTGCCTGCATCCCAGTCCCTTCAGCTCTGTTATCTGCTTTGTCAGAGCTTAGCTGTGATGGGAGATTGATGCTGGCACACAGGTGTACTCCAAATGCTATATAGGGATTTATATAGCAGTTAATAAAAATGAAACAGCAGCAATAAAACCCAGCTGGTGGTAAGTCCTGTCTGTCATGGGGCCAGCGGAAGGGGATGTAGCACCGTTGTCTAACGTGATTTTTGGCACTAAACACCAATACTAACGTTTTGCCTTGGTTCCTAGGTGAAGAGTGTACAGGATGCGATACGGGAGAAGAAGAAATCCTTCAGTTTTCTTGGAGAAGACATCAACTTGGTACCTTCAGTGGGAATTTTCATCACCATGAACCCCGGTTACGCGGGACGAACTGAGCTACCGGAGAACTTAAAAGCTCTTTTCAGGTGAGTCCATGTTGGGTTTTGTGACCTGTGTGAGGCTGACAGGAGTGGTCTTTTGGGATATCTAGGCTTGACTTTGTCTTCTTGGAGAAAATGCATTGGAGGATCACAGATTTCTGCCAGTACCAGAAATTATGGAGGCAGGGAAAACAAGCTGTGTGCCTTGTGTTGGTGAAGTCAGTGCATGACCTGTCTCACAGGAGTAGTTCTGGAAGACAGCATTGCAAGTCCACTGCCCTTTTACAGCTGCAGACTGACTCCTCGCTCTCAGCAAACACAGGCTGTTGCTGCCTTTTGCCTCATTTACAGTACAGTACAGCCTTGGTTCTTCAGCTAGACAGAGCAGGACTTGGGGGTTGGAACTTGATGGTCCTTGGGGTCCTTTCCGACCCAAGCCATTCTGTGATTTCCTTCCCTCTCACTTTTCTGTGAGGCAGTTGTCTCAGATACACAGCCTCAACCTCTATCTGCTCAGCTTTGGGATTCATTATCCCACTTGCTTCATTCATCTCCATGACTTTGGACAGCCATTTTTCCTCTGACACATCACCTGAACATGGGGTTGGTGGGCACACACAGGACTCCCACCCCCAGCTCCCTTCCCTTCCACTCCCACACCAGCACTACCTGCAGTGGGAGGGCCCGTCCTCTTTTCATCACAGTGCTAAGACATTACAGAAGGTAGGGGAGAAGCCCAAGTCTGTGTCTATCCACAGGTTCCTGCACCAAGCCACCAGTATTGTCCTTTCCTAATTATCACACAGCATTCACTATTGCTGATTCAGCAGATTTAGCATCTGCTCTTCTATCCATCAGGATAAGACTGTGCCTGTCCTGTTTTTATAAGACCTGTAGTGAGAGGTTTTGCTCTTTTCTCTCCCGTCCTTCTAGGCCATGTGCGATGGTTGTGCCAGACTTTGAGCTGATCTGTGAAATCATGCTGGTGGCTGAGGGGTTCATTGAGGCCCGTGCATTAGCCAGGAAGTTCATTACTCTGTACCAGCTCTGCAAGGAGCTCTTGTCCAAGCAGGTGAGCCCACTTCCACAGCTGCATGAAGCAGTGGAGCACCTTGATCCCAACAGTTGCTCAGAACACAATGCTTTGCCACTTCAGCTCCATGACTAAAGCTTCCCAGCTTTTCTTTAGTGGCTGCAATTGTGCTGGAGGCTGAGAGGGGTCTTGAACTGTCTAAAGAGTGTGAATAAAGTAGGATCATAAGAAGTTACTTCTTGGCTTGAGAGCTCCTCTTGAACCTCTTTGTGATCCTTTTCCAGCAATGCCCTTATAGCTCAGTGCTGCTTCTGAGCTGTAACATGTCAAAATGCTACGTATGGTAACCCTGTAGTGGAGAAACGTGGGTGTTTGGAACCTTATAGTGCACTAACACAACTTTCATTTTGGTAACTTGTGCAGGTCTGGGCTGGGCTGGCCTTGCTTTAGCTGCTTTATTATTTAGGTGAAACAAATTGCTTAGGTCTTGTTTAGTGCAAGTCCTATTGCTGTTGTGCTTCCAGCTTTGAGTCCACATGGTGGTAGACACAGCTGAATTGTCTGACTCTTTAATACTGTCCTTGAAAATGATCATATCTGCTGAAAAAGAAACCAGGTAGCTCAGTCTGGATGAGGCCTCTGGCTACAATGCCATAATTGGACGTATTTCTGTTGCTGGCTTGTCTGGCTGTTCAGAGCTAATAGTTCTTCCCCCTATGTGGCAGTGTGGTGTCTAAACATAAATTCATCCCTCCTTTTTCTCCTGCATAGGATCACTATGACTGGGGCTTGCGCGCTATCAAGTCAGTACTGGTTGTTGCTGGTTCCCTCAAGAGAGATGACCCAGGGCGACCTGAAGACCAGGTTCTGATGCGTTCTCTTCGTGACTTCAACATCCCCAAGATAGTGACTGATGATGTGCCAGTGTTCATGGGGCTGATTGGGGACCTCTTTCCTGCATTGGATGTGCCTCGGAAGCGTGACTTGAATTTTGAGTCATTTGTGAGGCAGGCTGTGTTGGACCTCCGGCTGCAGGCTGAGGACAACTTTGTGCTCAAAGTAAGACCAAGTAATCTGTTGTGCCTACATAGCCATCAAATTATGGTTTTCCTCTACCATTTTTGCATTCACAGTGGCAGCTCTGTGCAATATTCCCCTTTCAGTCTGACCTTGGTGGAGGAGACAGTTTGCTGTGCTGGTTCTGACGCAGTTGTGCAAAAAGCCAGCACTGACTCAGTCCCTGACTTCACAAGGGGCCAACCCTTGTTGCTTGATGAAAGCAAGGCCCTTGAAGAGCTGAGCTTTGCCAGCCAACAGCTATAAGGTATAAATCACAAAATCATGGAAGGGCGTGGGCTGTAAGGAACCTTGAAGATCTTGTAGTCCCATCCCCGTGCTGTGTGCTGGCTGCCCATCACCAGCTCAGGCTGCCCAGGGCCCATCCATGGCCTTGGGCACCTCCAGGAATGGGGCACCCACAGCTCTCTGAGCAGCAATGCCAGGGCCTCACTATCCTCTGAGTAAGGAATTTCTTCCTCATGACTAACTTCAATCTCCCCTCCGTTATTCAAAGCCATTCCCCCTTGTCCTGTCACTATCTGACTGTGTAAAAAGTCATTCTCTGCCCTGTTTACGTGCTTACTTTAAGTACTGGGGGATCAGCCCCTAGTGTCTTCTGTTCCCCAGGCTGAACAAGCCCAGCTCCCTCAGCCTTTCTTTATAGGAGGTGATTGGAGCCCTCTGGTGATCTTTGTGTGCTTCCTCTGGACACACTTCAGCAGCTCCTCATCTTTCTTGTACTGCTGGCCCCAAGACTGGACACAGTTCTCCAAATGGAGCCTCATGAGGGCAGAGCAGGGGGGGACAGTCCTCTCCCTGCCCACTGCCACCTCTCTGTTGATGCAGCCCAGGGTACAGTTGGCCTTCTAGGCTACAAGAGCACACTGCTGGCTCATGTTCAGCTTTTCATCCACCAAACCTGCCAGGTCCTTCTCCATGGGGCTGCTCTCTGGGAATTCTCCCGGTCTGCATGCATATCTGGGATTACCCCAACCCAAGTGCAA
This sequence comes from Excalfactoria chinensis, assembly GCF_039878825.1. Taxonomy (NCBI): domain Eukaryota; kingdom Metazoa; phylum Chordata; class Aves; order Galliformes; family Phasianidae; genus Excalfactoria; species Excalfactoria chinensis. The sequence continues at coordinate 966,633 of NC_092841.1, forward strand.
CACTGCACTTGGCCTTGTTGAACCTCATTAGATTCATGTGGGCCCACTTCTCAAGCCAGGTCCCTCTGGATGGCATCCCTTGCTTCTGTGATATCAGCTGCACCATTCAGCTTGGTGTCATCAGCAATCTGCTGAGGGTGCACTCAGTCCTAATGTGTGTGTCTGATAAAGACGCTGAAGAGCACCAGTCCCAAGACTGTCCCCCGAGAGACACCACTAATCACTGACCTGCACCTAGACCGACCTGCTGACCACAACCCTCTGGCTGTGACCATCCAACCAATTCCTTATCCACTGAATAGTCCAAGAAGTTCTAATCTGTATCTCTCCAATTTACAAATAAGAATGTGCTGTGGCATCATAGATAAGGCCTTGCAGAAATCCAGGCAGATGACATCACTTGCTCTTCCTTTGTCTACTGATACTGTCATTTCATCATAGGAGGCCACCAGATTGGTCAGGTGAAATAGTGCTGTGGGTTTATGTACAGTCTGAGGTTCTCAACCATCATGATCAGAGTGGCTGGATCAGACTTGAGCCAAATCCATTTGCGTATCTTGGTCGCATCCTTTTAAAGGAAAGGCTGAGCAGAAGCTGCTGTGTAGATCTGAACTTCAATATGTCATCGCTGTCTGAAATTCGGGCATGCTTTTTTCAGGTGGTGCAGCTGGAGGAGCTGCTGACAGTACGGCACTCTGTCTTTGTGGTGGGAAATGCAGGCACGGGCAAGTCGCAGGTGATGAGGTCTCTGAATAGGACTTACCAGATAATGAAGCGACGACCTGTCTGGACAGACCTCAACCCCAAGGCAGTCACCAACGATGAGCTTTTTGGCATCATAAACCCAGCAACGAGAGAATGGAAGGACGGTAAGTGTATAAGTGCATAAGTGTATTTTCTCCCTGAATGTGCAGATAAAGAAGGGTTATTTTTTTATGAACTTCTTGAGCAACCCAGGAGGGTTCTTTGTGTGCAGGTCGCAAAGCCTGGTGCTTGTCTGCTGCTCACACCCACATGAGAGCATGTGGTCAAAAGGATTTATAGGATGTGTTAGATGTTTGATTTTCAGATGGAAAATGTAACATAAGCCTGCTTTATGCTAATGCCCTGAGAATAAGTGTCTCATCTCTTAAGAACAGCAATTACCACATCCTAAATGGGACGGATGAGCTGGAGTGGGCTGGACCAATGACAAAAGAGATGTGTGCTGGGGCCCCTCAGCATTTGCCAGCCCTGGGTTTCCATTGCTGGTAGAACACACACACCAGCTCTGAAAGTGATGCTTTTCCACCACAGCCTTTTCCACTGAGTCACTGCCTGATCTCTGCAGTACACCAGCACTTGCCAGTCTGTCAGTCCTCATCACTCCCGAGGAAAGTAAGCCATGAGTTGAAAACTAGCTGAAAGGTCACAGTCAACTCTTGCTTGTGTTTAATGCAGAAATGCAGTTTTGATTTATGTTTGCAGCTGGTTTGGGAGAAAGGCATTGCCATGAGTCATTCCTGGCCAGAATCTCATCAAAGATAAAGAGACAAACTGTCACCTGCCACAGACCCCTCCCGATCCCCTGCTTTGCTCTGATGTCAGGGTTCATTTAATTTAATTGTAATTAAGGACCCTAAATGAAAAGTGAGGAAGAGCAGCGTGGGACACAGGCAGAGCTGTGCAGAAGGCTGCGGCAGCAGATGGAGGGCCGCAGGTGGCACAGAGCAGCAGCACAGGGGATGTGGTAAAGGCATACACTCTGTCTTGCCTGGCCTGCAACGTTTCAAAGGATGCATAAGTGATTCTGTCCTGAGATTTAAAGGCAAACATGTTTTGTATTGGCCATTCCTTAAATAATTTGTTTCTTTTGGCTAAATATCAGCAAGGAGATTTTTCCCACAGTCCAACAAGAGGTGATGCTGTCATCCCATCACTGTTCATTATCAAGAGCTGAAAAAGCTGTATGTGTTGGATGGTAGAAGGTCCCATGGGGGAGTCCTAAAAGGGTACTTTATAAAATCAAGCTCCTTTTTTAAGCCTCACGACAGCTCTGTGGTATGGATGCACAAGGTTAGGAGAGAGGCACTTTTCTCCATGCTGCTGTCACAGAACATATGAGGAGAGATTGATGCTCCGAGGCAGTCGATATTTTAGATACTAATGATCTTGGAGGAGATTCAGAGGCAGTTTGCATGGCACGTGTTCAGCATGTGAGGGGCTGCACAGAGGCAGAGCCAGCAGAGTGCCCTTTTGTGACTTAATCTCAGAATGAGATACCCACATCAGGTGAACTCTTCTGCATTTGCTGTGTGCAAGCTTTGCTTTCAGACATGTAATGCCACCATCCATTCCTGGTGTGGGTCACAAAGAAATAGCTTGTCCTGGAGAAAAGAAGTGTTGGTTAACAATTCATCAGGAGAGACTCTTTGTTTTCCTTTCGTGTTTGCCTGCTGTTTTTTCATGGAGACCAGCACCTCCCTTGGTGTTTCCATGAGTAGAACAGAGCTGTGGTTTAGCGGAGTTTCCATTTGCTCTGCAGTACTGCTGCTCTGTTCCCAGCCTCCTTGCTCTTCTTACCATTCATTATTTACTCCCCTCGAGACACTGCATCCTCTGCATCTCCTTGATTTTACTGACATTTTGTTCTGTCATTCAATGCCATCCTGTGCTTGTTCTCCCCTCAATCTCACTAAAGCCCTGACCCGGTGTTTAATGCGTCTTGATTTCCCTGAAATACTTTGAGCCACAAAAAAAAAGCAACCCAAAAAAACCCAACACTTATAAGAAACTCCAAGGCAGATTTAACTGATTTTCCCTTCATTGTGTAATTCATGCTTTCTTTTGCCTCTCAGCATCTCCACTTCTCATAACCCGTATTCTCAGTGGGAATGAAGCTCATGTGTAGGTCTGCAGTCATTTTCAAGTGATGCTGACTGATAACATAATGATTCCTTCAAAGCAGACTAGACCCATATCATGATACGGAAGTATTTATTACTTAAAACATGTACAGGTGTGCGGTGTTCTGAATGCTGAAGATGAAAGCATTAATTATGATAATTTTTAGCAAGATGCTACAGAAAATAGAGCAGGTGGCAGATTTGTTCATCAGGATATTCATGTCATCTTCCCAGGGCTGTTTTCATCAATCATGCGAGAGCTGGCCAACATCACACACGACGGCCCCAAGTGGATGGTACTAGACGGAGATATCGATCCGATGTGGATTGAGTCTCTTAATACAGTGATGGATGATAATAAGGTAATTAATATAAATTAAAGAAGAATTGCACGGTGTGTTTCAACGTGGGAGAAAATGGATACATGAAAGTGATGCCTCCTCGAGTAATACAGTTGTGACAGTGTTTTTTTCAGCTATGCCAAACAGTGTTACATGAAGAAAATGATGTGTGAGGAAAATAGCATGCTATCGTGGGAATTTCCCTTTCTTGGGAAACTGGAATCACGGGTAACCACAGATGTCCTTACAACAACTGCAGACCCTTTAAAAACAGAACAGGGCATAATTATGCACCTTTTCTCTCACCCCGAGGGAGTGCTGTTCATTCTGGGTCATGGAAGAGAGGGATCATTCCACTACCTGTTAGAAATCAGTTGCTGTGCTTATAGGAACCGATCTGACAGCAGCCAAGCTTTTGAGCACAAAGTATTGAGCGCTTGTCAGTCCTGTTCCTGCAGATGCATTAACCCCAGAACTGTGCTGCTGCTCTGTGTGCTGTATGCAGGTGCTGACCCTGGCAAGCAATGAGAGAATCCCCCTGAACCCAACGATGCGACTGGTCTTTGAGATCAGCCACTTGCGCACGGCCACCCCAGCGACTGTGTCCAGAGCTGGTGAGTCCTGGTCTGACCTCACCCCAGGGTGTTGAAGGGGCAAATGGGGATCCAATGCCATCCACCAGACTTTTGTTGGACCCTGGTGAAAGTTCCCAACTTGGGATCACGTTTGCCTTTGATGGGCAGAATGTAACCCTGAAGCACTTGGGCAAACTGGGGATCCTAAACCCAAATCCATGTATCTTGGAGCTAGAACCACAGCTCCCTGGTACTGATGGGTGATGATAGCAGCAGCAGTGCTGAGTGCTGCAGTTGTGCAGGGCCCTGTATGGACAGTCTGTATCCCAGAGAGCTTCTAATCTTCAGAAAAAGTGTGTGATGCATGAGAAGAGGGAGTGAAGGTGTCTCCTACTTTCAGATTTCAGGGGAGTGAGGCCCAGAGCAATAACATGACTCAAGCAGGGCCACGTTCTGCCTTTGAGTCAGTCAGGAGATGTGGTCATTTTTTCCTAGGTTGTGTCCCTCCACTGTTTGTATTTCTCCTCCTCATTTTATTCTGCAAGGATTGTGAAGTGGATTCACTGAAGAGTGGGTGTTTCTTGGGCCATATAGAGAATCGTGGAATGGTTTACATTGGAAGGGACCTTAAAGCCTGTCCAGTCCCACCCCGTATTGTGGGCTGGCTGCCCACCCTCCCCCCAAGATCAGGCTGTCCAGGGCCTATCCATGGCCTTGGGCACCTCCAGGGATGGGGTACCCACATTTCTCTGGGCAGCGGTGCCAGGGCCTCACCACCCTTGAGGTAGAGAACTTCTTCCTCACATCTGACCTGAATCTCCCCTCTTTAGATCTAAATAATTCCCCCTCTCCATCTTTCCTGTAGGCCCTTTTACGTACTGGAAGGCTGCAGTGGGATTTCCCCAGAGCCTTCTCTTCTCCAGGATGAGTAACCCCAGCTTCCTCAGCCTTTCTTCATAGCAGAGGTGCTCCAGCCTTCTGAGCATCATCTTGGCCCTTCTTTGGACCCACTCCAACAGCTCCTCATCTTTTGTGTGTTAGGGGTCCCAGGCCTGGACACAGTGCTCCAGATGGAGCCTCATGAGGGCAGAGCAGAGGGGGACAATCCCCTCCCTGCCCACTGCCACCCCTCTGTTGATGCAGCCCAGGGTACTGTTGGCCTTGTGGGCTGCAAGTGCTCACTGCTGGTGCAGTCAAGATTTTTGTCTTGATATCAAGCTTCTGTTAACCCTTCCTGTTGATGGCTCTCCCACAAGGCTCCATGCTGGGCTGTGTTGGTGTTGAGGAGCCTGCATGGCACACCCTGCCCAGACCTGCACAGCTCCTCAGCCCTTTCTGCCAGCTTTTGCCTGTTGTTGTTACAGTGATGGGGATGGAGGGCAGAGGTGCTGGGCTGTGGATATCCGCTATGATGGGGTGTGTAATGGGACATCCAGGTGTTGCTGGTTGAGTGGATGTTGCTGAGCAATTCTGCTGAAGGCCAAGAGTGGTCTCTGCTGTGTCATCAGTATCTTCCTTCTCACCCTAAAGGGATCCTGTACATCAACTCAGCAGATCTGGGCTGGAATCCCCCAGTGAGCAGCTGGATTGACAAGAGAGAAATCCAGTCAGAAAGAGCCAACCTGACCATTCTGTTTGATAAGTACCTGCCACCTTGTCTGGACACCCTGAGGACAAGGTACCATCTGCAGTGACTGTTTCCCCAAGGGCAGGAGGACATGTTCAACCCCCACAATGGTGGTGCTGTGCTGGGGCTGGGAAGATGTAGCAGTAGAGGGGAGAAGATTCCTCCTTCCCCTTAAGAGCTTTGAGCATCACTGGCTTAACCACGAAAAAACAGTAAAGCAAGGCAACACTCCTGGTTTACCAAGGCAACACAGATCTGGTTTTCATCTGATTGTGCCTGTACTTCTTGTGCATCTCTCGGATGGTAAATCCAGGAGGTCCTAGAGACAAAACCTTCTCAGTCTCTTGAAGCGTCAGGTTGGACCTGGGTCCACCCGAGAAGTTGTTTTTCAGTAGAGCAGATTTTAGACCACTGCTGAAGAATAGTTTTCAGTCTGCAGTGTGGGCGGTGGAGACATCAGATCTCTTTTTTCCTTCTTCCCTCTTTTTTTCCCTTTTTTTTGTGAGAGAGGGTGGGATTGCTCTTGTGGCAGTTTTCAATTTCTTTCTCCAATGCATTTGAACTAAATGGAATCAGTCTGTACAGACATCCAGCCTGGATGTATTTCACAGTTGGACAGCTGTCCAATGCATATGAACTTGAAGTTCTGGAAGGGCCCTGATCTTTCCTAGGCTGAGTTTGTTCCCAGGTGGGGCACACAGAGAAGTCCTGTGGTAGTTGCTCAGTGATCAATGGAGAGAGCTCTCTTAATCCTCATGTGATGAGAGTCGGCCAAGGCAGAGTCCCAATAAAGTCATAGAATCACAGAATGGCCTGGGCTGAAAAGGACCTCGATGCTCATCCAGTTCCAACCCCCTGCTATGTGCAGGGTCGCCAACCACCAGCCCAGGCTGCCCAGAGCCACATCCAGCCTGGCCTTGAATGCCTGCAGGGATGGGGCATCCACAGCCTCCTTGGGCAACCTGGTCCAGTGTGTCACCAGCCTCTGGGTGAAAAACTTCCTCCTGATATCCAACCTAAACCTCCCCTGTCTCAATTTGAGGCCATTTCTCCTTGTCCTATCACTATCCCTCGTGATCAGTCATTTCCCCTTCTGTTTATATGCTCCCTTCAAATATTGGAAGGCCACAAGGAAGCTTCCCACATCCTCTGCTGCTCCCACCTTCCTTTAGAAACCAACCAACCAACAAAAAAAGCACACAAAAGCCTCCACCACCACCACCAAAAAACAGTCAGGATACGGTTGAGCACTGGTGTTATTGATCAGAATGAGGATGTGTCAGAAGGGTCTGAATTAGTGAAGAGAGTTGCCTTTGGAAATTAGAGTTGGGTAGGAGCTAGCAGGGAGCCGCTCCCTGTGAGATGAAACTGAATGAGGCTGCTAGCAGCAGCATCCAGTGGACACTTCCCACTCAGCTGAATGTTGTTGTGTCAGAGTATGAAATCCATAGATTATCTGCAGACAGCCCTGAGCTGAGTATTTTGGTAGCTTGCTTAATTCAGAAATTGTAGCACCAACCTTTCAAATAGCTGTAATTACTTTATGGAGGACTTCGGTTCTGCTACAGCATTAGTTTGGAATTCTGTAAGTGTAGCTTAAATTAATGTAAAATGGCAAGATGAAAGGGTTTATTTTATTACTCCTCTATTTGACCGCTTTTGAACTCCCCGTGTTCGCAGGAAATCATTGCCTTTAGCGAGACTTCCATTTTACTTCTTTCAAGAGGATCAAAGTTTTAAAATGCTTGAAACTTCCGATTACTGTTATTAGTTGTGTATGTGCCGGTGCCAGCAGGTCCAGGGAGGAGAATGGGGGTTCTCTTTGATTGCTGTGCTCGTGAATAAGACATGCACTGAAGCAAAATGCTATTATTCTGAGAAAAGGCTTTCTAGGCTTGCCTTTCTGTGTTGCAAGCAACTGTAGTGCTGGGCCCGATTACATTTCTTGTGCTTTCAATTTCCATCCCTTAGGTTTAAGAAGATTATTCCCATTCCTGAGCAGAGCGTGGTTCAGATGTTGTGTTACCTCCTTGAGTGTCTCCTGACAGAGGAGAACACACCTCCCGACTGCCCCAAGGAGCTGTATGAACTTTACTTTGTCTTTGCTGCTGTCTGGGCCTTTGGTGGATCAATGTTTCAAGACCAGGTAATGAGAAGCTGCTGCTTCATCAGTCTTCTATGCAAGTCTCTTTTTTTCCCTTCCTTTTTTTCCATTTCCTTAACACTTTCCAAGATGTAGTGCTCTATCAGTAATGCTGGTTTCCTGGGCCTTGCATGTAAATGATAATGAACTTGAAATGTGAACACAATTCAGTTTGTGAAAGACCTCATAGCACCAGAGAGGGAGGGTGGAAGGGTCAAACAATGACAGGATGTTTGTTCATGCAGGTATGTTTCAGTGGGGAGAAACACAAAGTTAATTTATGGAGATGTGTGGATAGATTTAATGTGATAAGGTTAAGTGTGGTTTATCAGGTGTTGTATCAGCTGAGCAGCCCTTCAGCAATCAGATTGCACAAGTAGACCTTGTGCTGTGTGATGCAAACCAATCGGTCCTTCAGCACCAATGGCTTTTCTTAAAAAGAGGTGTGCATCAGGCATTGGTAGTCCTCAACATCTGATAAAAGCATGTGAGAAAGAGAAGTGGTCATCAGGGCATGACATACCTTGGGGATTATGGACCTCCCTTTAGGTGGAGGTAGTGGCTGTGCTCTCCAAGGTGCAGTTTGCTGGAGGAGGGCTGTCCGACAGGATCAAAAACGTGGTGCTCTTTGGGTGCTTAAGTCTTCAGCTGGAATTGTTATGTGGGTTTTGAAAATCTGTGATAATCATAAATGAAATGTGGAAAAAGGGTCCCTCTTTAGAGTGTGTGGGTCTCTTAGGGTCTAGCCAAGGCTTTTGCAACTGTTGTTGGACCTCTCAACTCCCTTGCCCTTGCAATAGTGCAGAGCAGCATCCACACGGCTGCTTTGCCAGCTACTGAGGTGGGTGGTGGTGGGCATGCAGCTGGTTCCCTGGAGCAAGCTGCAGGGCACAGTCAAGGTTTTGGACCCTAGACTAGTGCTTGAGGGCACAACCTAGAGATCAGGGTTAGATTTTGGGGTAGGAGGACTGATCAGTCCACGTATCACCAGCCTCTGACAGTCCAAGTACGCTCCTGTCTGAGAGGCAGAGGAAGGCAGGGCACTTCTCCCTATGCTGCTTTTTGCAGTACATCTATCCTATAGATTAATTGCAGCTGTCAGCCTCTGTATCCATCCGTTTGCATTAGGTGAGGTGGGTGTGATCCCTCATGTGGTGGTATTATTGTAAGACTGAGTTTTCTCAAGGTCATCATCTGATAGTGCACAACTTAAACTCTCTCTTCAGACCCTGGTGCTCAAAATAGAGCTGGAACACAGTGGCTTTGGTGGGAGCTTTGGTGTGGGAACACCATGGGACTTGCAAGGATCTTTTCTAGAGCTGCCCTGGGGAAGCAGAAGATAAAGGGGCCTTTTCTCTCCCCCCCGTCTCCTTGTTCTGCCCCATTTCCCAGCTGCATGGCTCAGCTTGAAACAATGTGCCTTACCACAGGTCAGAAACACCTGCTGGACTGCTCACGTTTGCTTCATGGCAAGGAGCTTTGGGAAGTGATGAGCAACTGAAGCCAGACTTAGTGCTTACAAGAGCCCTCATGCCTCCTGGCACTGTGTGGGCTGGATGAGAATGGCTTTTTGTGGTCCTTGTGGAAGCCTTCACCCCTCAGTTTCCTCAATACAGTTGGGAAATAATTGTCCTTAGTGCGGGGGGAATAAAAAAGAAAACAAAGACTGGGAAATACTGCGTTTGCTCCAGCAGTGCAGACTGCTGTGTCAGTAACAGGAGCTCGCAGCTCCTTCAGCAAGCTGCCTGGAGCACAGCTGTGTGGGCAGTGGGTGCCACATCCCTCACCCCACAGCTCCTGCGCCCCTGGCACTGTTGCAGCCATTTGTGCACTAGCAGGGCCTGGTGGGCTCCCAGAGCCTCTTGAGGGCTGCAGGAGGATGCACACAGTGTCCCTGTGGGACGCTGCCTGGCGTGGAGCTGCTTCTGATGCTCTGTAAATGTCAGAGCTGAGAGCAAGGGTACAGCGATGCAAGCGTGGGGAAGCCTGATGAAAAATGATCCAATATAAAATCTGTTTATTGCTTTCCATTGAAGGTGCCCTTCGTGTTGACCTTTTGCTGCTGAAATGTCAGGAGAAAAGAGTTGGGAAGGCTTCTCACCGCTCCGCATGTGGTGGTGGGCAGTGGGGCCCCTGTACAAAACCAAATGATGAATTTGCCTGTTCAAGGCTTCGAGATCAGTGGCAATCTGTACAGGGTTGTGACTAAGGAAGCAGTTTGAGCTGGAGGCTGACCTGGCAGTGAGGCTGGGGCTGGAACCCATGCAGCTGCAGGCAGCTTGGGCTTTAGGAGTGAGGGCAACACTGCGAGAAGGTTTCCAGCACTGCTGTATGTCCCTCCTGTTGAAGGCTGCTCTGCTGCTGGCACTGAGCGGTTGTGACAATGGGAGAACGGAGAATTACAGTTATTCCCCTTCTTTGAATAGTGTGAGAATGCAAAATCAGGAATACGAATAAGCTGGTTTTAGGATCCTCTGGGCTTTTTGATGAGTGATGGCTCAGGGAGCTTCACAGAAGACGTTTGGTGGTAATTCAAGCCTTTGTTTCCTAATGGAGGTCTGTCAGCACGAAGGCAATGTTCTGGCAGTCCCAGCTTCTGGCCTGGGAAAAGACGTGGTATAGAAATGGGGGATAGTGCCACGGATGCCTCAGGAAGACTCTGTACTGTTAAAACTGGATAAATTTCGCATCCAGTGTTTCACAGACATCTTTTATAACAGCATCTTTCCCCTCCCTCCCTTGCCTCTCCTCCCTGGGGCAGAAGGCTGAAATATGCCCGATCTGCACGCGGGCTTTCGTGCTATCACACAGGAGATCTGTGTCAGAGGAGGAAAATAAGGACATTTTGCAAGTCCTGAACCAGCACTGCAGTTAGCTCTTATAAAAGTCAAAATGCTCTAACATCTCCATGCTTGCAAGGACATAACGAGGAACAAGAAGAAAGCAGAGCCGAGGACACACGGTCCCTTCTGCTGCCTTGGTGTGTTGGCACAGTCCTGTTGCTCCAGAATACCGTGGTTTAAAAGAAGCCAGAAGACAGCAACTGATATTAATAGTGCTGTGATTTATGAGGAGTAGCTTTAGTATGCATGCTTTGACTAACCATGGCCACCAGTGTAGACAGATGTTGTGTCCTTGTCTGTTGGAAGGAGCAGGCACTGCAAATCAATCAAGCGGTCTGTTTAGTCACAGGCACGTATTGCTCTTTCTCAGATTGATCCATCTATCTGCTGTGAGAGTGATCAACACAGGGGATGAATTATTTAGATGAGTAAATAGGAGCGATGAGAAGAAATGAAGGAAATGAAAAATTAAGCTTAATAATAGGAAAAAGAATAAGACCGTTATACAGTGGAACATGTTTTAAGCACCGATCCCTCTTTGGTGGATGGGGGCTGATAACGTTCTCCAGCACTGGTGAATTCCTCCAGATTAACATTGTCTCCCCTTTTTGTCTCACAGCTTGTGGACTACAGAGTGGAGTTCAGCAAGTGGTGGGTGGCAGAATTCAAGACCATCAAGTTTCCCTCTCAGGGAACTGTCTTTGACTTTTACATCGATCCAGAAACAAAGAAGTTTGAGCCTTGGTCTAAACTGATCCCCCAGTTTGAATTTGATCCAGAAGTGCCGTTACAGGTTTGTGAGCCTTCTGTAGGTCGGTCGTGCATTTGGTGACTGTAAGCAGTTGGGATGATGCGTAATTAAACATCAAGCAGTTCTCAGTAAGAATGCCTTTCTGCATGGGGTACAACTGAATCATCTGGTTTTCAGTATGGTGCTTGGACTGTGCAGATCACCTTCCATTAGCCTTTCACATACAACCTGTGTACAGAGAGGTGGGTTTGGTGGCAGCTCACTGGTAGCAGAGTGACATTGTTGGGACAAAACCCCCGAGACCCCACGTTGTTGTTCTGCACCTGTCTCAAAACAGATGTTTTTATGAGGCAAAACGTGTCTGCAGATAGAGCTGCATTTGCCAGCTACACTTTTCTCTCCTTTTGGAAGTGCTGCTGTGAGCAGATGACTTGAAAAAGTCATAACCATTTTAGCACAATGTGTGTTTGTGGGGAGATCCAGATGCTGCTGCCAGCATCCAGATGTCAGGGTTTCATCTGCACAGACAGTTTAATCTTAATGGCTGGCAGCTGTGTCATTCCCCTTCCAGGTGTGGTCTACAAACTGGAGTCTTCTCATCCATTCCCACCTCTCAGTTTTTCTGCTCCCTGGTGCGTGGCTGTGGGGTTGTGGCAGTGGTGAGAACTGCTCACCTTCTCATTTCCCCCTGCCCTCAGGCTTGTCTCGTGCCCACAACTGAGACTGTCCGGCTGCGGTACTTCATGGATCGGCTCCTGGAGCGCCAGCGCCCGGTGATGCTGGTGGGCAGTGCAGGCACTGGGAAGTCTGTGCTGGTGGGGGACAAACTCTCCTCGCTGGACACAGATGCCTACGTGGTGAAGAAGGTCCCATTCAACTACTACACCACCTCTGCCATGCTGCAAGGTGAGGCAGCAGCCAAGCCATGGGGCTGCATCAACAGAGGGGTGGCAGTGGGCAGATGGCTTTTTATGTGGGTAGAGCATGGGAGCTGTGAGGTCCCTTTGAAACCAACCATGCTGTGATTCTGTGATTCTATGAGTTCCTCTAGCATGGTACCTGATGCCCAGGAATCTCACAGGGTTCAGAGTAGGACACACACTGATGGGAAACCATAGGTGAGCTGCCTGGTCTCCTACAGGTTTTGTTTGATTTATGTGCTCTGTGCTGACAATACGCAGCCCTCATCTCCTGGTTTCATGGGAGATGATGCTTTCCAATGTGAGAATTTGAATTCAGAGCACCAGCGATTCCAGTTCAGGGCTGTGCTGAAATCCACTGCTATTTTGCACAGCATGCAGCTCATTCTTGACTTGAGGTTTGTCTTTAAGATGCTTGCATTTAAGCCATGCAGAATAAGGTAGGATTCTTAGCTAGGATCCAAACTGTCTTTGGGATATGATGACAATCCCAGTTACCAGGGAGGATGGTGTGAAGGCAGATAGGCAAGGCTGGGAGCCAGGGCTGCCTGCTGCTGGTGGTGTCCTCTGCTTCCCACTGCAGCCCAACGTGTCCCCATGAAGCAGGTCTGCCCCCAGCCTGCACGGAGGCTCAGAGCCCTGAGGTCCAAGGCATGGTCAGTTTGCTGTGTGATTTCTTCAGAAACAAAGAGAAAGGTGGAGATTCTTGCAGAATGGACCATTTTGGGAATGCTTTTTTTACTTTGAGTTGCCCAAAAGACAGAAAAAGTTATATTTGTGTGTTTTTATTAACAAAGAATGGAACAACCCAGCTTGCTTTGAATTGAAGAGTGCTTGAGGGTCACCATGAAGCAAAGCACTTCCTTTATATCACTCCTCTAAACCTTCTCCTGTTGTGACCCATGTGGCCTGAAGTCCTTTTGCTCCCCTGGTCCTGTATGAAAGCGCCATCCCTGAAGCATCACTGAGATGTTGTTAGAAGCATGGTGATGGCGGGGAGCTCCTTCTCCCCCTGCCTGGTCCATCTTTCCTTTTTGGGCTCTCCCTGGGATGTCCTGGAGCCATTGGATGGGCTGAGCTACTGAGAGCAGTGCTGCCCTTTGTGCACCCTGGCAGTATCCCTATTTGCTGCAGCCAACAGCTGTAGTCTGAGATGGGGACATTCCTCCTCTGCAGAGGGGAACAAGTCATCTTGCTCGGGGATGAAGGCATGGCTGTAAGCCTTGTGCGGGGAAGCATGATTTATGCTGCTCGGCAGGCTTCCCCACTGCTCATTTTTTAGAGTTAATTTGTCCCTTTTGGTACAGTTTGTCAGTTGGCTGCTTTTTTTCCCCAGCAGTCACCTCTTAAATTAGTAAAACATGGATACAAAGCAGTTTTGTTTTTTTTTTTAAACCTTCTTTAAGAAAAAAAGAAGGAAAAAAAGAAGGACCCAAACTTTCAAAGCCAGCAATTTCTTAGACAAGGTGCCTGTCCCACCCCGACCAGCAGGCAGCATGGAGAGGAGCGATGCTTGCAAAGTCCCATTTGCAGGGATCGTTTCTTTCAGGTTCCAGCTCAAGTATGCAGCAGCACAGAGGTGGAGATGTGGACCCTTATTGTTACTGTGGGAAGTGGCTTCAAATTAAAATGTGTCTTTCACGAACGTGTCACTTGATCCCCAGTAATTGCGTTTCAATGTGATGAATATTCTGAATACTTGTGTAACCTCAAAAAGGGCTGATTTTATATGTTCATTAAGGGCTAATTACATTTAAATTAAATGCTTATTTGAAACACTTAATTTAACTTGCTACCAGAAATCTCAAATCTTACGGTTTTATTCAAGGGGGGGGATGCTCTGCTGAGGCAAGATGCATCATTTTTCTCAGCTCAGTTCATTCCTTTGTGCAGCAGCTGTCTGCAACCAGAAGTGGGCTGAATTTTGAGGAGTGGGAAAGAAAAGCTCTCTGAGATGCACCGGAGCAGTGCAAGAAAAGCCAGAACAAATGATGCTTTAAAGCATATATAATTCATACCTTGAAAAAAACAGAACGTAAATCTCCCTTAATAACTAATGCACGTGGTGATGTTTGGATTAAATGTGCATTCTAAACAAGGAGACTTTTATTAAAGTTTGTAGTCCTGTTTGCATTTGCAGGTCCTGCCTAATTACTAAGAACTGCTGCTTGCTGTGCTACCATAGATGTGCAGAAAACCCAGGCTTTGTAAATGGAACTAATTCTGCTCTTGGGACTAGTGGCAGTGAGCCCCTAAGAATGGAATTTGCTCCAAGTCAGTCTATAGGAGAGGATCCATTGCACCCAGCAGAAGACAACTGCTTCTGTTTGGTTTTCCACTTGCTGAGCCAGTAAAGGTAGCTCAGAATTGAAGGAACCAATAGCTATGAGATGTTATATGCAGAAAGGTGAAATGGCTTTTATTGAATACTGGCCTGGTGTTGTAATTATTCCCCATGTTTTACAATGTGTGACCTCAGCCTTCTGCTAAAACCAAGTAATATCTTCGAAAGCTCTGAAACAGGGAACTCTCCTTTGTGACCTTTCCTTTGCTCATGCGTGACCCTACTGAAATCTGAGGACTAATCTGGCAGCTGACATTGGACATGAGGTTTTGGTATTCTGGGAGGGGAGCAGGGAATCTGTGTGGTTCCTGTTGCTAGAAGTAAAGGGTGTCTGCCCTGTGCATCACCCAGCTCCTTGGGCTGGTGCATCTGCATGTGATGTGGAGCTGGGGGGGGGGAGGGGAAGGAAACCTGTTTTATTTTTCAGGCTCTGGTAGTTTAAATTTGCATCTCTTTCTCTGTACAGGTGTGCTTGAGAAGCCACTAGAGAAAAAGGCTGGCAGAAATTATGGCCCTCCGGGCACCAAGAAGCTCATCTACTTCATTGATGACATGAACATGCCGGCAGTGGATGCCTATGGGACAGTGCAGCCCCATACACTCATCAGGCAGCACTTGGACTATGGACACTGGTAGGAGGCTGCCCAGGCTGCACTGCTCAGACTTTTTTGTTCAGGATGGCTTTTTGGAGGATGCTGCAGTGCAGTTCTCCCTTCTGGGCCTGTACATTTTTCTGGGCTGGAGTACTGTGGGGCACACTCAGGGTTTTGCCCATCCCCAGCACACCAGCTTGCTTTCTCCCAGCCTGGCTGAGACGTGCTTGGCTCTGCTCTTTCTGTGGTGTGCTGCTGTGGTCTTGAGACAGAGTGATCAACATTGATGCCCTGCAGTGCTGAGAGAAGGGGAAAGTGGTGGCTCCAGCCCCTGTGGGGACACATCATCCCTGCTGAGCCCTCGCTGCAAGCACCTGATGTTGTTTGCACTCAGCAGAAAACAAACATTTTCTAGGCAGAGGTAATTTGAAGAAAAAGCAGTGACAGTGCTTGGGCAGGAGATCAGTGTAATTATATGTTGTAGCCAGCCTTGCTGTGAGGGCTAAGGATGTTCTCAGCTCTGCATATAGGGAACATTGAGCATGGGCCTCCAGCGCAGCCCTGAAGCCAACCCAGACATCGTGCTCACCCTGCTGCCTGTTCTGCCCGCAGGTACGACAGGACCAAGCTGTCACTGAAGGAGATCACAAACGTGCAGTATGTGTCGTGCATGAACCCAACAGCGGGGAGCTTCACCATCAACCCACGGCTGCAGGTAGAGCCTGGAGCAGGACAGGCCTGCTGCTGAGTTCATCTCACAGGGCACTGTTGGAGCATGAGGGCAGAACAAAACCAGACAAGGATGCTGCTGTTGTTTTATCAGTAGAAATGACATTAATCAGTTGGGTGACCGAAATTCATAGTGGTAAGACTGCAGACTCATTCCCATATTCCCTTGTCTGTTTTTCCTTGCATTTTTCTTTTCCATCAAAGGGAACAGTCACCAGTTGCCAGTCAGCTTGATACCTACTTCTGGGACAGCTTTGGATTCAGACAAACAGATTTTGCCCTTGTTTAGCTGCTGGTGACCTCTGGAGCACAGCTTATTAAAGCCTTTTGGTTTCTAAAATGCCCTGATGGAACTGGCACTATAGTCTCATTAAAAAAAGGAAAAAAAGACATTACCAAATGCTGGTGGTAGAATCATAGAACCACAGCATGGCTTGGGTTGGAAGGGACCTTACAGCCCGCCCAGTTCCAACGCCTGCCCTGGGCTGGTTGCCACACATGAGATCATCTCATTATGTGCTGCAAATATAGATTTAGAAGAGATGTTAAACCTCAGGGTTTAATTTTATTGGATCTAGGAGGCTTGACATGGGCCAACAGTCAGCAGCTCTGCTCCTCTCAGCTGCATCACAGCTTCTTGGAGAAGTCTCGTGACCAAAGTCAGCCCAAGCTATGGCTCCTTTTAGCTGTTATGTGTTAAAATGAAGTGTTCCATGGCTGGAAATGAGCACCTCCACTGAGGGACGGGAAATGACACCTTCCAAAGAGGGCATGTGTATAGCCATCCTGTTTTGGGAGGGAAGGTTCAGTGCAATGGGAGAGCCAAGTGTTACTGCAGTCTGAGTGCTGGGAAGAGGCCAGGGGCTGCTGGAAGAGCAGAGGAAGCTACAGAAGTCAGGATCTGGGGAAGCAGGCTCTGAGTGAGAGAGAGATCAAATGGACTGCCAAATAGAACCACTCTTACTGTTAGATTTTTGAGGCTGCAACACTGGTTTAGCTTGACTGTTTAATCTGAAGCATTGAACACAGTGCATGGAGAGTGGCAATGCTCTGTCAGTTGGTGAGACCATCAGATAGGCTGAACTTCTAATACATGGTGAAATCTCATTTGGAGAGCTGAAAGAAGTCACTTTGCCAACTTTCCTCTGTTGGGGAATTGGAGTTGGAAAGTAGAAGATGTCCTTATTCTACATGGACACCAAGTCCTACAGCGCCTTGTGCCACACGGGTGGTTGCACAGCCCCCTGACCTTTCCACTTCTTCCTTTCTCTTCCTCAGCGTCACTTCTGCGTCTTTGCCCTCTCCAGCCCTGGGCAGGACGCCTTGTCCAGGATCTACAGCACCATCCTAACGCAGCACCTGGCAAACAGGAATTTCTCAGGAGCTGTGCAGAAGTCAGCTCAGCAGCTGATCTCCCTGGCCCTGGGCCTGCACCAGAGGGTGGCTGCTGCTTTCCTGCCAACAGCTATCAAGTTTCACTACATTTTCAACCTGAGAGACTTCTCCAATATCTTCCAAGTAAGTGCAGCTGTCATTTTGTGGCACTTGGAGCTTGGCTGGAGGCTGCAGATGTATGTCCCCCACCTGTAACGTAGCAGCAGAGCAAAGAGGAGAATCTCAGTCCATTCTGTAGTCCACGTTTGGTTTTAGATGCATTCCAGGGCCATCACCCAGGGCTGTGAGGAACACCAGTCTGAGGCTGGTTTACTCTTCAGCCATATCTGTGGGAGGGGGTGCAGATTTGGGCTGTGTGGCTGCAGAATAGGCCAGCTGAAGGGACTGTTGGTCATCAGCACTTAGTGAAGTGACAGTGGGTGGAATGGTCCAGTGCTGGTGAGTCTCAGTGTGACAGCCTATACTGGCACATCCTTGTAGTTTCTCCATGGCCAGGCACCCAGCCCACATGTGACAGATGACATCAAAAGCATTGATCAATAGTGTGATTCCAAGTCAGCTCTCAGTTACTGAGAAGCTGCCAGCCTGATAATGAAGTTTGAGATGATGAGGTTTGAATCGCCCTAACCTGCGAGCTGTTCTCATTTATGTTTGTTTTACCAAGAAGCTAATAAAGGCTCGGATGCCTCCTGCAGTAATGGAAAGCAATAGGAAACCTAAGAACAGGATCTTGAACAAATCAGTAACTTGGTCACATTCAGGAGGAATCAGACCTGTCCTTAGTGCTCAGCTGCACATCACCAGCCTTTGGTGTGGGCCATGCTGAATTCTGGCTTCTAACCTGTGCTGAGAGAAGCAGTGGATGAGTATTTTAGTTGTAGCTGTGGTCTGTTTGAAGCCCATTAAGGCTTAGGGATGCCACATCCCAGTTCCAAGCCTCTGGAACAGGGACAGCGATAGGAGCTCAGGGGGCTTTCAGTTTATCACAGAGATGTGGGAGGGAGGGAACCTGGCTTGGTCTTGTCGTGTTTATTAGGCTGTGGTTCAGGGTTTTTTTTCTTTAAATCCTTTATTTAATATTTGTTTGGGTTTTTGTTTTTGTTTTTACTTTAAATCATAGAGTCATAGAATTGAGAGAAGCTCTGAACTCTGGGAATGCATTTCCCTGTGTTACATTTGTCATATCTTCATCGACTTGTAGTTTAGCCCTGAAATGACCTTTGAAGGTCTCTTGTCTGGCTCAACCAGGGCCAGCTTCAGAATTTCCAGCACTGAAGAACCCACAGCCGCCATGGCCATCGCTGTACTGCTGTACTCACGCTGTTGTGAAGTGTTTGTGCTTCTCATCCTTTTGCTATGTGCTTCCAAAGGAACTAATGCTCAGTCCTCACTATAATGCCCATTAGCTGATCACAGACAGCAGTAGGGTTCCCCTTTTCCTTTTCCCCAGCCTGAACAAACCCATTTCTCTGTCTTTCCCTGCATGTGGATTGAATTGCCTGCAGTTTTTCTCCTGCCTGTCATTGTGTAGTGCCTCTCTGCTTCCTGAGTCACCACCCTGGGCATCACTGCTGCTGCTTGGTCTGCAGGTAGACCTGATAACATTGACCTTGGAGTCTGCTGGTCCAGCCAGTTCTCCACCCACCTTGCTGTCTCCCTGTATGGTCACAACTCCTGATGTGATGCCGTCTGAAAATAAAGCAGTCCAAAAAACCTCCTCCAACAAAGAAGAATAGTGGGGCTGCCTGAGTTTCCTTAGCCTTTGGGAAAGGAGAGAATCAGCAGACATAATGCTTGTAGGTCAGCGTGTAATACCTTTTAATCCCAGACAAACAATCAAACACTGAACGTGTTAGCTGGATATATAACGTAATAGCTGCATATATAAAAGGCACTCGGGGATTGTTGTTATACCAGCTATGCTGTAATTATACACGCAACCAATGATAATTGTTAAAGGCACAAAACGTATGCAAATTGCAGCAGTGGAGGAGGCAACCTTTGGAACTTGCTATCTCTGTGCTGTGTTATTGCTGGTTCTGCACAGGTCGTTAACAACAGCTCCGTTTGCAATTTGTCCAATGGCTCTGTCATTATCATAGCATAATAGATATTAATATCGTACCTAAACATTTAAGTAGGGCCTTGCAAACCCAGACTGATTCCCTTTGTCAAAACTCCCTGACAGCTCTTATGACAAGGAGCCCTGTGCTAATTGTCTCATTACAAACACTCCAGGAGCCCATGCCTTAATTGTTGCAGCTAATGAAAAATGATTGAGTTTGAACCTCGTATGCATGCGAGTGTTACACAAAAAAGGAAGACTACCCAAAGCAGCAGTCATCAGTAATACCTTTTGACAGATGGAGATGGGAACTTGGTGCTTCCGTGTCACTCCTTCCACCTGCACCATCACCTCCTGGCCTGCACTGGCCATGTGGCAGCTGTAGGTGACTATAGGAGATGTCCGCCGCAAATGATAGCAGAACTCTGGTCAGGCTGATTTTGTGTGGTTGCTCAGGTGTGGGGATCTTGTGAAGACATCAGGGAACTCCAGCTCAGTCATTCTGTACAGTTACAGAAGGCTCATCAGGCACTGTAAAGCCAAGCAGTACTAAACAGCTTACATTTACTATCACATCTACCTGCTGGTGCTCAGGGTGGGGAGAGGCTGGCAGTGTCTGTACCAAATGATGGGCAAATAGAGGCTGGAGAGGGATCAGGTGAGAACTGCAGGAATGGCAGCCCTGGCTCCTTGACCTCAAACTGTGTCACTTGCTGTTGCTGGTGTTACTGTTGAAGGGGCAGGATTGCTTTTCAGTCCTTTATAATCTGAGTTAATCTGGGTTCACCATCATTATCTGTTCCTTTTTCCCTGTGGCGGGTCCATCTGTGGTTAAAGTTTGACACTACTTCCCCTTGCATTTCTGTAGCACCTTTTCATGCCTCTGAGCCCCACCGTGCACTGCAGAGTTAAACTGATTGGTACGCTTGAGGCAGTTTACCCTTGATTAAAGAAGACAGGTCTCTGCAGTGATGGAATGGTGGATTACGCTTTTTAAAAATGAAATCCCCGCTGGTTTACACCAGAGGAAGCCCTGTTGCTGTCTTTCTTTCCCTTCCGAAAGGGTTACCATGGTATTATGCTCTAAATTATATCTTTCGTCTCTGTAAAATAACCAGAGGCTCAGCAGGGCTGTATTTTGCTTTTTATTCCCGTTTCTAACAAGATTTTTGAGCAGCGTGTCACATTAAGATCACGGCAGCTGAGAAGAGACGGCATCCCTCTGCCTGCCGACGTGATGATAGTGGTGGTTCCTGGCTCAGCTGCTCCTTCATGTGGGCTCCAGCAGATTTCCCTCTGCTTGGTGGGTGCTTCTGGGCTGCCCCAGCAAATGCAGCATCACACAACAGAGTATGAACAGATGGCTCTCATCAGTCCTCTCCATGTAACATGCTTAGAAATTGGTGCGATACTTTAAATAGGACTTTGGATTGCTGGCTCACATCCTGCTTGTGTTAATGCCATGTTTGTCGCTGTTTTCATGGCACTGTTGTGACCTGATTGTGCCCCAAGAGTATTGGCAGGAAGGAGGTGAGCAGGATGGCCCCCAGCGATCATTGCACTGCACAAGTTGTTACTGCTTTAAACACTGCTTAAAGCTCTCCTCACACTCACCTCTGCACTTTCCCTGCCTCCCAGCTCCAACCCAACACACAGAAGTCATTCCACAGCCCTCCTCTTGTGCTTCAGCCCCCCCTTCTTGGATGCCCACAGCAGCAGCACCAGCAGCCCTATGGCCGCACAACGAGGGCTCAGAGCATCCCCTGGGGCAGCAGCTGAGTGTGCGGGCTGGGACTGTCAGCACTGCCCAGAGCAGCGGTGAGGGGCTGCTCTGCAAAGTGAGGATGGGGAGAAGTTTGGATACTAAGTTAATAAATTCATTAAAAAGCAGCAAAGTGTGAATATTCTCCCCTCTTATGTGGCCTCAGCGTGTGCTTGCGTCAATACAGCAACATCCTTTGTGGCTTGAGATGTCTTTTGAAAGCTGAGTGATAGATATTTCTTTAAGATCAGCTTGCAGCTTGATGGGTTGCACCTTTGCCTTTTCTCTTTTCAAGTTGTCAGCTGTTCTCTCACTCATTTTGTTTCGGAAATAAATCAAATAACGATTTGGCAGCTGTAATGACAAATAGGAAACCCAAATGGTTGGAGCCACGGGCCAGTGAGCTGAGAGGGAACACTTTATGTTGCTTTTAATGCATTTTCTATTTTATGTATAAATAATTAGATGTTCGGAATAAAAGCTGTCTGTTTAATTCATGCTATTGAATGCCTTTTGTGCCATTAATAGGCTTAGTTAAGGAGACACCTCTTTGAAATATAGTTCTTTTATGCATTTTAATAGAGTTCGTGGTAAACATACTGTGATAAGCAGACAGCAACTCATATTTCCTGTAGGCAGAATGCTCCTAATTAAAATTAATTGATTTTTAAAAAATCATCACAACTAACATTTCCAAGCTACTTTTTTTCCTATTGAAGAAGCACCCACAGTATTCCATGGGGGTGCTGGGGACCCATCTGGGCTGGCACCTGGCTCTCCATGCTCTCTGATGCTGAGATCAGGACCACCAGCACAACCAGGCTGCACTGGGGATGCTGTCTGGATTCTCAAAATAAATACAATGAATATAAACTGCTTTAGGAAATGTAGGATATCAAAGGGCACATTCTGCAGGGGCTGTTCAGTAGGGGCTTATTCAGAAGTTCAGATGCAGGTTTCCATACTAAATCCACATTTACAGCCCCGTTGTCTTTTGGTAGCCTGGATCCTGGCAGTGAGGTTGGTCCATGAGTGGTTTGAAGGGTTTTCTGGTGTTTCCTGACTGTCTTTGTTCTCCCCAGGGTCTTCTGTTTTCTACCCCTGAATGTCTGAAGCATCCCCAAGACCTGGTAAAGCTCTACCTGCACGAGTCAAACCGGGTGTACCGGGATAAGATGGTTGAAGAAAAGGATTATGGTACCTTTGATAAAATCCAGCTGGAGATGGTGAAGAAATTCTATGACGTAAGTGTTGAAGTTCATGACTCTGATAGTAATGTGCACACTCACAAGAAAAGTCAAATTCCTTAGGAGAACAGAATTTGACACAATGTGCCCACCTCTCGTTTGCCTGGAGGGCATTGCTTATGGCAAGAGCCCAGGAACAGCATCTGTCATCCGTGTCCTGGGCTGCCAATGTTGTGATCCACTCCATAAGGTTCTTGGGAAGAGGAGATTTGGGCTCTGTGAATGGAAGTAATCCATTTGAGTCTCACTTGTACAAGCAGGAGAAGGGTCACATCCCCCTGCTCTAAGCAGAAGCAAAGGGGGATGCAGGCACAAGTCTTAGCACATGGATATTCTACCTGTTGACTTGTCTGGGCCACACTGAGTGAAGAGGAATTGTCTTCAGATGCTTATAAAATATGTAGTACAGTTAATGTATGTAAGTAACAACATTTTTAATATATATTTATTAAAATGCAAGAAAAAAAGAGCAACAAAACCATAAAACCAGTGGGATGTTTGACCTTGTTTTTATGGAACTGACGTACCAGTTTGGTTCTATGGAAATGGTTGCAGTTCTCAAGGTGCACTTCAGAGATTTTTGATGAAATTTTGCTCTTTGTGTGCTTCATTCTTAAGAGCAGCTGATCACAAACGTACGTACTGCTGAGAAACAATGATGTGAATAAGGTATATGGCCACTTGTTCAATTTCAGGTTCCAAGCCCCTTTTTCATGGGCCTAGAGCCTTGGTTTGAGGTTCAGAGAGTCATTCTCAGGGTCTGAATTCTCACTGTAGTGAACAGAGCCTCATTTTAAAGAAACTTTTTAAGGCACAATCTTGTAAAGCTCTATAATGTAAAATATTAATGTATATAAGCTCTATACTATCTCTTGGAGGTTAGAGAATGTGTGAACAGGAGCCAGATAGTTGATTTTATAGACGACAGCCTTATAATTAAGCACCAAACCCTAAGTTTCCAGGCCTAGAACCTGTACTTGGGATCCAGAGTCACTGTTTTATCACCTACAGCCTAATTTTTCAGTCCTGGAGTCTTAGTTTAAGGCCCAAAGCATTAATTTTAGGGCACAAAGACTCCTCTTTGATGTCCATGTTCTCTGATGGGACAAAGCCTTGTTCTAGGGGCCAAGGTCTGAATTTTAGAGCCCAAAGTCTGCTTTGACAGCCAACCCCTCTCCCATCCACCAGCCACCACCACTGTGAGGGCCCAAACCCTCATTTCAGTGCCCAGAGCCTCCTTTCTAGTACCTAAAGCCATGTCACAGGGACCAAAGACTGATATTCAAAGCCTGAAATCTCTTTTGGGGATGAAATGCCCATTTTGATAGATCAAAGCACCACTTTAGGATGTAGCTCCTGAGCTGGAAACTCAAAAGCCCTTGCAGAGCACAAGCCCTCTTTTTTCACTCTAAAGTGTATTAATGGGGCCGAAAGCTGCATTTTTCACTGCCCAAAGCCTCCCTTAAGCCAGGCTGATGATTGTTCATGATGATCTTGAAGGTCTCTTCCAACCTAAATGTTTCCATGTTATGGCTGTGGCTGCAGAGCTTTTCTTGTGGCCACATTCTCCTATGGCAATGAGTTGAGTTTTCATGCGTTCCAAAAAGTTGTGAGAGTGAAGGATATCAGTATCAGGGCTTTTTTTCTTTTCTCCTTTTCTCTTCTTGCCCTCTTTAACCTTTCCCAACACACAGGTACAGCTACATGGGCATTAGAATACATTTGCTAGTTAAATGTACTTGGAAAGATGGCATAGAGCTGTATGTTTATTTCTATATTTGTTATATACACGTGTATATGTGTGTGTTTCTCTGACAGGACATTGAGGAGACTTTAGAGCAGACCAAGAGAATGAATGTTTATTGCCATTTTGCTAAAGGCATTGGCGAACCCAGCTATAGGCCTGTTCCAACCTGGGAGGAGCTGAACCAGATCCTCATGGAAGCCTTGGACAACTACAATGAAGTCAATCCTGCCATGAACCTGGTGCTATTTGAGGATGCCATGTGCCATGTGTAAGGGGATTTTCTGGTTTTATAGTTTCCTCGTAGCACTTCTCTGCATAGATTGCTTCTGTAGAGTTGTAGGTATCTTTACTTGCAGCTGATGTAGGTGTGCAGAAGCCCCATGTGAAACACCCTGCACAGATGCTACACTTCTTTTGCAGCTGATGTGGAAGCCATGAGGATACCTGGGGCTGGGAGATGGGGGTGTTGCTTGCTGGTGGTTATTTTAGATTCTGGTTATCTGTGTGATATCTTCGTCTCTCAGTGCTCTGCATACTGCGTGGCCATTTAATGGATGAGACACTGTTAAGCTCTTCATTATTTTTGTGGGCCTTTACCTCAGAGCCAGCTTTGGGATTTCCCTGAATGCTTTCCGAGATGATTTAGAGCCACATTTACAGTTTCTTCCTGGAATTTTCAAATGCACGTAGAGTGAAATGATATTTGTTCAGCCCACCAGTTTAAATGTTTCCAGGCATTGGAATTGCTTTGATTGCATTTCGGGACCAGGAGGTCCAGATGGAAATCAAATGTGGAATTCCATGAAAATAGCAAGTCTTCAGTTTGTGGTTATGAATCCCCTTTAGATGTCTTGGTGCAGATAGTGAGGTGGTTTTCAAAAATCATCTGAATGCTTTTTGGGGATCCCAGCAGAGAAAAAGCTTCATTTTTTTCTGTGCAGAAATGCAGCTCTGGCTCTTGGCTGCTAGAGAAGAGGGGATCTCTAGAGTAAATCAACATTTTAAGTGGTTTTTGTTTTCTTTCTAAAGGCATTATCTCCAGAGCTGCAGCTTTGTGTGTCTGAGCCAGGAGGCTGCCACCCTCCTGCTGCACACCAGTGCATATGGTTTCAATTCTCTCTGGACAAGGCAACCTAATGAAGTCAATCTCACGGCAATTTTATAGATACAATAGTGGCACTATAGGTATATCTAGTGTTGAAGCTCTTTAACTTGTCACTTAACTGTTTCTGTTCTGAGAGCGGGACATCTCAGTACTCAGTGCTCATTGTGCACATTCACAAAGGACGCAGCCCTGCACATTGCTTGGAGAGCTAAAACTGGGAGTGCTGAAGCTCTCTGCACAGGCTGGATTGCTTTTCTGGGTGTAATAAAGCACTACAGTATTTCTCACAGCCTTATTTAAAAAAAAATAATGCAGATTAGTATAGGAGAATACTTAAAGTGAGCTAAATAAAGGCAGTGATGTGAAGAGGGGAGCTGTGTTTAAGACACAGGACAGTGAGGTCTTCACATGTAGGATTCTCCTTCGTAAAGAATTTCAACAAGTGGAGATGTCATCTTTTGCTTAAAGAGGATACACAGAAACCTGATGAGTTAACTGTGGGACTCTCAGTACAAGTGAACAGACCAGGGAAGCAGTATGTTTCATTCCTAAGAATGAGAATATCTTGCTCTTAAGTAGTGGTGTTTGGTTAAGTACAAAACACAAGCTGTGTTTTCTGGATAGGATTTATGCCATGGTAGACACATACAAATAGGTTTAATGGCATAGCAGGATGCCTCATCTGGACATGGGCTCCAAATGCTTCGTGAAGATGAACCTATGGAGAGCTGCATCAGATCCTTGGATTTTTCTCCCAGTCTTTGCACATCCATGCAATGTGCTTTTTCTCTCACATCCCCGCAAAGATGGCCAGACTTTCATCTTTTTTACTGATTTCTGTCCATTAGGACTTGGCAGCTAGAATAAGAACTGGATGCAGTCCAAATTGCCACCAAACTTATTTTCATCAGCCGTGTCCTTTATATGGGTCTCGGCGGAGATGGGGATTGCTGACACATCTCTGAGAGTGACATATTTCATCTCATTCAGAATACAATTTCTTAGTGAATAAAATATGTATAGAAGTGCAGCGGGCAGAAGAAAAGAGAAATACTCTTATTAAAGAGAGATTTCCTATGCTTCAATTTAGTTGCCGCATCAACCGTATCCTGCAGTCCCCCAGAGGAAATGCACTCTTGGTCGGTGTGGGTGGCAGCGGCAAGCAGAGCCTGACCAGGCTGGCAGCCTTCATCAGCTCTTTGGAGGTCTTCCAGATGACTTTGAGGAAAGGCTACGGGATCCCTGACCTGAAGGTAGGTGACTTTTAAGACTGAGGTTGGGGAAAAGAAGTAAAAAGCAGAACTTAGCCCAGAAACTTGGTTTTGCTGAATACCAAACAGTGCGGATGTGAAAACGGGAAAGCTCCCACCTTGATGTTGGGACTGCAGAGTGGAGAAATTTGTCACCAAGTATCTTGTTGAAGTGTGTCTACACAGAGATACAGGCTGATCTGCTGTCCCTGGCCATTCTGTGAGCTGACAGTGCTTCAGCCCAAGGTTTTGTATTGACAGTGTCCATCTACATCTTCTACTCCATCTACATCTTCTTTGTTCAATGAGAAGAAAATGTAAAGGAGTAGAAAAGTTCTGATTATTAAATATGACCAAAACAAGACATAGTAAGTAGCTGATTAGTGAGATGTCTGTTATGGAGTGATTTGGGAGCAGGAGAGAAGAGAAGCAGAGCTCCCAGATCATAGCCAGTTCTTCATCCAGCCTTTTAGGTAGGGGAGAGGCTGAGCAAGCAGTGGGTGGGTCACTACAGAGGATACCTACAGGCTAATGAGCTTAGAAGTTATAAGTCGACACTGAAAAACATCACTGAAAAGTTTTAGAAGTCCAGTAGCTTCTGACAAAATTACTCTCTTTAAAAATGTTGTGTTGTAAAAATCACAGCCACAATAACTGTGGTCTGTTCTGCCTGGGAGATGTGATAGCTGGTGGATCCTGGCTTCCTTCCCCATCACAGACAGGACAGGAGGTCTCAGGGTAGCGAGTGCCATTGGCAAAGCGTGGAACCCAGCTGGTGTCTTCCCATCCTAGTGTAGGCTTTCCTGGTTACTGACCAGTTTTTCAAGCTCTGCAAACAGGAACTGATCAGGTCTGGCTTTTTCTGCATCATCAGGTCAGAGCTGTGTCTGGGCTGGTCTTCTGCTTATCTCCAGCTCTTTGCTTCCTGGTCAGTATGTTACATTTCTGAAACATCATTAACTGGGACTTCAGTAGGGGCTGCAGCAGTTGGAATGTCATTAGTTATACCACAGAAGTGGCAGGACTGTTGTCTGTAGTGCCGCCATCTTCCTTTGGATGGCCTGTGGTTGTGAACAAGTTGTTTTCTTTATGTCACACCAGATTGTCCCACCTATTTTCATCTCCCTTCTGTGTTCTCTGCATCATTCATGGGATTTTGTAGCTTCACCCTGCCTACTTATTTAAGAAGCCTGCGCTCCCAGCTAGAAATGTAGCTTGATCCCAACATTAATAAATGTGTTTTCAAAGCACCTCAGTGCTTCTCTGTCTGCAGAGGTGGGAGGTAATTTGATGTTCCCTTCACTCTGTATTCATTTTCAAAGAATTTATGAAGGGTGAAGGTTGGTTTTTTTTGTTTGTTTGTTTCTCATCTGTGGAAAAGCACGATGGTGACAGATCACCCTGTCTGCAGTTGGCCCACCCTGCTGTTACAGCTGATCTAGTCCAAATATCCAGTGATGAATGGAACAGATTGTTCTTTTAGAAGAAGCAAAGTTGCTTGCTGAAGTTCCTGGGCTGGTGGTTGGTGGGCTGTTTTGGGCACCCCTGTATGTCCTGTGTGCTGCTTAGAGGTGCAGGGATTGAAGGATGGCACCTAGCCCCTGTTTTGCAGGACAGCCCCTAAGTCCACTTGCTTTTCAACCTCCAGGCAGACCTGGCAAACCTCTACCTGAAAGCTGGTGTGAAGAACATAGGCACTGTGTTCCTGATGACTGACGTGCAGGTGGCTGACGAGCAGTTCTTGGTGCTGGTAAATGACTTGTTAGCATCAGGTATGTCTCATCTTGCTTTTACTTCTCCTCTCCCCTTTTTTCATTGTAAATTTCCTCATGGTAATATCTGTAGCTCCGGAACGTGCTGAAGGGCAGTATGTGAAGTGAATTAGAAGATATGTTGGCCAAAATCTGAAGTAAGTGCCACGCTCAGGTGTCATTATTGAGGATAATAACTCCATCTGGTAGATTTTTTCTCTCTGATGTCTCCTACCTTGTTTTTCCTGTTCTTTTATGGTATGCTGCCTGTGGATGTTGTGTTGTCGATTGTGATATTGCAGCTGAGGACAGAGCCAAAGGAATGTACCAAAAGAGGAGGAGTTTGACTTATGGATGCCACGCATCCACTTTCTAAGTGTCTGATAAGATTGCTTCTGGGTAGAACATTTGACTGAAGCTTCTTTGAGTCGGTGGATGATGTTAAAGCCACAGATGACCCTATCTGTGGGTGTCACATGGCTAATTAATCCATTCCAGTCATTTTCCTCTTCCTTTTTCATTTGCTGCTTGCAGCAATCTGCAGGATTGTCACCATGGTCTCCATGCAAATGCCTGATTTCCTTGCAGAATGTGGCATGAGTGTGTGCATGTGACTGCAGGGCGCACTGCAACTATGGTGCACTTTGGAGTACACACAGGTGTCACCATGATGGTGCAAAGTAGCCGAGGGAGGGATTATTCCCCAGACTCCCTGGTAAATCGCTGCTATAACTGCGTGCCACTTGCTGCCTTGTGTATGAGCCAGAGAAAGAAGGTACCAGCTGGTTCAGGTGACCTCTATGGATGGTGAAGGTGCAGAGTCAACAGCACAGGGGACTGATAGTTTGTGAGTAACTTCAGAGATGACATATGTGACTATAAATTCGCCAGATGGTTGGAGCAGCAAACAAGTCCTGCTTGTGATTAATTCATAACCAGCTGTAAGGACAGGGGATGCTGTGGAGGGCAACAAGTAGTTGCCACTGTCTCATTGCCTGCTGCAGATGACACAAGCATCTCCTTGACTCACGATGAAGCTCTGCAGTGTCCTGAAGCAAGGAGCAGACTTGAGTTGAGTTGCTGAGATCATTTTATGGCTCCTTTGAAAAGTGTTGTGGTTTTCCTGTGGTTGCTTTGTGGGTAAATAGGACAGAGAAGATTCTCTTTCTAGGCTCACAGCTGCAGCACAGAATTGGGGCTGCACTGAGGAGGTGACTGTGCAAGGACCCTGCTTCTATGTGACATGGGTTGGAGCTACCAGGGATGTGCTGACCACTCTGATAGCTCACTGTTATCTACATGATTGCATTTTCTTACTCCTTCACCTAAGAAGCTATAAGAAAATGTATATTATAGTATGTATTATAATCTGAAATCTACTGATTTATATTCCCCTAGCTGGTTAGTGCTCATATTGATGGTCAATATCAGTCAATAGTGATGATTTCAATCAAATCAGGTGCCAGAAAGGAAGTGAAAAGTGGCAAACTGAGGAACCACTAAAAAAGAAGTTTGGTTGGGTGCGTTTTGGGCAGTCAGTCGCATAACCATGAACTTCTAACACTTAAAAACACTTCATCTTTTAGAAAGTATTAGTGGCTTTAGTGGCTTATTTGAAAGTTCTGGATATGGCATTGAGCTTCTGCAGGAATTGTACAAGTCTCACATTCATTTGTAATACTGAAAAGAATTCATTATTGTGTAACACATAATGGGGATTTGATTATTTTTATTATTATTTGTGTTCAAGCCAGCACTGTTAATTGGAAAATAATGGTCTTTCTGTACTTTGATTCTATTGCATGTTTGCTTACTGTGGGCTTGTATAAGAGAGTTGGCTCTCACAAATGTTTGTGTTTCAGCAGAGCGACCTTCTGTGCCACCTTCCTGCTGCTGGGGCTCGTGGGCACCTGATGCGATGGCTTTTCTCTGGGAAGGGAGGCAGCTGCTTCACTTTGCTGTAAGGGTGCAACAAAATGCAGCCCAGCAAACCAGAATGTACCCTTTTCTCTTAGGTGAAATCCCCGATCTCTTCCCAGATGATGAGGTTGAAAACATCATCAACAGTGTGAGGAATGAAGTCAAAGGCCAGGGCCTGGTGGACTCCAGAGAGACTTGCTGGAAATTCTTCATAGAGCGTGTTCGACGACGGCTGAAGGTGAGACAGTGGCTGTGGGAGCTTTGGGTCCTCCCTATCTACGTCAGTGTAGTTCCAAGTGCTGGAAACCCTTTGGGCTACACTGTAGGGACCTCAGCCTGCAGCCTGAAAGGCTTTTTTGCCTGTTCATGATGTGAACCATGATTTTCTCAGTAAGTACTGAAGCATAATAATCGCTGTCTGTAGTCATCACTTTGTGGGCGTTAGACAGCACTATGGGAGTTGTATGTTGTCACTTTCAAGAGCTGAGCAGGACCAGCCTTTCCATTTTCAAAGCAATGCACCAGGGTTTTAGCTGGGGTGCATCAGGACTGAGTCTTACTGCTTGGAAAAGTCACACAGGGGATCTGCCTTCATGTTGTTGACAGTCTGTAACTAGAAGAATTTAAAAAACAGTACCTTAAAACCAGAGTGCTGGGAACCGAGTGGGACATGAAATACTTACAAGATGTATTCAATTGAAGCCCATATTCCCAGCTCTGGGTAGGGGAGATACTTCCCATATAAATATTTCCTAATATCCCAAAACAGTTTTTGGAC
This sequence comes from Excalfactoria chinensis, assembly GCF_039878825.1. Taxonomy (NCBI): domain Eukaryota; kingdom Metazoa; phylum Chordata; class Aves; order Galliformes; family Phasianidae; genus Excalfactoria; species Excalfactoria chinensis. The sequence continues at coordinate 997,404 of NC_092841.1, forward strand.
TTTCAGGTATGCTGAGCATGTAGAGAAAGTATATTGCCAGAAGAAGTTGGACTTTTCCAGGAGGTATTTGTCCATCTACAGAACTGCACAGTGCTGGGATCCAAAATTGAAGTGGCTGGGTGGGCAGAGAGTAAAGACTTGACCATTGCTTCGTGAAGACCAGTCCTTCTTCTTAGTGTCTGGTTTGTGTTGGAGGGACGTGCTCACTGAGGTGGAGTGCCCTATTCCCTTTTTGATCATATTATCATAGTATTGTGCGAGTTGGAAGGGACCTTAGAGATCATCGAGTCCAACTCCCGGGATTCGAGCCCTCTGTGTAGCAGAGCGGCACTTCTACCCCCTGCTCCACAGGGGGGGATTCGAACCCGGGCCCCCTGGTGTTGCAAACAGGAATTCTACCGCTGCGCCACCGGGGCACACAATGTAGGTGAGCATGTGTTTAGGATCAGGAACAAGCAGAAAGTTGAATTTTAGGAGAAAATTTGAGGATCATGCCACAATATATATGCCCAAGGAGAAGGAATCCAGGCCCTCTGACAGTGTGGAGGAGAATTTCTGACAGGCTCTGAGGCTGTTTTATACATCTTCAGGCACCTTGCTTGTCTTCTGCCCAGTGCCCCTCCCTCTGTATATTCCTGTTGACTGTTCAGGTTAGTTAAAAGGGCACCGTGAGTGTGATTTCATGGAGGCTGATTGCTTTTCCTTGTTTGCCCTTCTCCTTAATGCAGTACTAAAGCAGATGGATGGGAAGTGCTCTTTTTTGTCTTCAGCATTTTGTGACCTCATCGTGCTTTGTGCAGAAAGCTGATGGAGCCATCACTGCCCAGGCCTTGCTGGAACTCAGGGAGCAGCTGGGTCTGGGGCTTGGACCTGTGAAGCCTGAGCACCAGCAAACCTCTGCCTCAGGGTCTTGAGAGAGTAATGCAGGTGCAGAAGAGGGCTTTGATACATGAATAGCTTGCCTGGCCCTCAGAGAGTAGCACAGAGGTGCCCAAGTGTAGGATGATTTTTCACATGGTTGTCCCCTGAATGTAGTGACTATCTTAGAGGAGCAGCAGCTCTGACTCCAGATGAATGCCCTGAAGTGGAAGCAAACATGTTACAGACTGGCTTTCACAGCATCTAAAAACCTGGTCTTGACTCTTGGTGGAGATGGTGACACAATGTCAGCCTGCCCTGTGTCACTCGCAGGGCTATGCAGGCTGGAGAGAGGTGATTCACTGAGTGAGTGATGCTGCTTCCCACACTGGCCTTTGCTCAGATACTGCAACTCGATTGTGCAGTGTAGATGCACAACAACAGCAGGCTTACAGGAAAAGGCCTGTGATAGATGGTTCTGGCAGATGTTGTTCCTTGTGTCTTATTTTGCTGTTGAAAATGATGGTGAGGCAGCAAAGAGGAAAAGTAAGTTGCCTTGTATTGACTTCACACACTGGGAGAGGAAGTTCCCTCTGGATTGTGCTCTCCTGGGACCAACACAGTAGAAAAGCACAGGGACCTTTAGGGAGGGGTAAGTGGAAGAAAGAAGGATACTGCAGTCTGAGAGATCCATTCACTTTAGTTCTTTGTTGCACCATTTGGATCTAGATGCCTGTTGGATGTGGGTGCCTGTTGGATCTGGATGCCTGTTCTCTGCTGGGCTTTGTGTCACTGTGATGGCAGCAAAGAGTGGTTATATTAAACTGGCTGTGGCTGTGACATTGTGCTAGGCTGCTGCCTTTGAGCGCAGCAATCCTTGATGCCACTGCTTGTTTTAATTGCAGAGTAGAAAACACGTTTACTGCCAGATTTTGCCTTTTCTAGGCCAGGCTCATTGGCATAAAGTGCAAAAGCTCAGGGATTGAGGTTACTGAAACCTGAGGTGTTGGCATGAGATCTGCCTTTGGGAACAACTGGAGGAGCCCAGGTTGGGCTGCACGCCTGAGCTGGGCCTTGGCTCCTGAGTCGTTGGGGCTGAGCTGGCCCTCAGCTTGTGGCCCTGCCTCTCAACCTGTCTCTCTTTGGGACCCCTCAGGTTGCGTTGTGTTTTTCTCCCGTTGGCAACAAGCTGCGGGTGCGCAGCAGGAGGTTCCCCGCCATCGTGAGCTGCACGGCCATTGACTGGTTCCAGGAGTGGCCGCAGGAGGCCCTCGAGTCCGTCAGCCTCCGCTTCCTACGAGAGACAGACAGCGTGGAGGTGAGCCCCTCATCCAGCCCTCCCAGAGCAGCGTGGGCCCTCGCAGAAGCAGTGCTGTGGTCATAAGTGTTTATGTACCCATGGTATCGTCAGTGAAATGACTGCCTTGCTGGCTAAAAAGGCCGCTTACAGATCAGTGCAGAAACTTCTCAAGGGCAAAAAGATGTCAGGTTCTAGTTGGTGGGAACCTGCTGCTGGGCTAACGGAGAGGCGGTTCTGTTTGTCTGGTTTTTCAGGACAGAGCTTGGGAAGAATAAAGTTTTACAACAGCGTTTCTTTCTATGTGTGTGCACTTTCCCGTTTGTACAGAAGAAATGCTCAAATTTCTACTTAAAAGGCTGTAATTTTGATGGAGTTGAACACTAGAAAAATTGCTTGGAATAAGATAAAGTATGAGATAAAAAAAGGATATAAAAAGAGGTATAAAGTGCATGAGCAGATGGAGTTGTTTTAGAGGTAACAAAATGAAAAGGGATCAACTCGGATGTTCCGTCGTGGATTTTGCTGCGACAGAATAAAACGTTAATAAATTCCTTTATATATGGCACAGGTCTGCATGATATATAGTTGTTCTGTTTGGAATATTTTCTCATTGCCTTTTCGTTTCACTTCCAGGCTTCCATTAAAGGGTCAATAAGCAAATTCATGGCCTATGTCCACACAAGTGTCAACGAGGTATCGCGACTGTACCTGAGCAATGAGCGGCGGTACAACTACACCACTCCCAAATCATTCCTCGAGCAGATCAAACTCTATCAGAATTTGCTGCTGAAAAAGAGGAAAGATTTAACAGCCAAAATGGAGCGGCTGGAGAACGGCCTGGAGAAGCTCAACAGTACATCTGCCCAGGTGAGGAAGGCCTGGGGTCATACACGGGTTGTTTGGCTCAGAAAAGGGCTTTGCAGACTGAAGATGTGCAGGGTGGAAAATCTGTGCTGAGTCCTGGTCCTAGACTGACTTGAACTGGATTCCTGGGGGATAAATTCTGTACGGGAGGGGAGGAGGGAAGAAATATGCGTGTGGTCTCTGCTACTTGAGTGGTGCTGATCCCAAATAAAAGCTCAGAGAGATTAAAATGAGATGGGGAACCAGCTGGGTGTGTACGTCTTCCTCACGTTGTTATATTCTGGCTTCAGTAACAAAATAACTTAAAAAATGCGGAAAGATCAGTTGGTTTTGGAATTGCATCCAAGAAACCTATATTAACTTCAGCACGACTCCTATCTTTTAAATTAAACAAAGAATCCTTTAAAAATGAAGCCAGCGTTCATTTATCCTTGCGTTATGCTATCTGTCTGTCAGGAATACCAGTGCATGTCTGAAATGTAGATGAGCTGTCCTGAAATCCCCTGCTAAAAGCATCACTGGCATGCGTCTGTGGCAGTTGGATGTTGTTCTGAGTATTTCACAACCTCTCTTCACTGGTTCCAACTGCCTGTTTTTCGTTCCATTTCATATTCTGTTAACTCTTATCAGTGTTCACTTACTAGCTTCCACCGAGGCAAATGGGTTCTCCTGAAGCTGCTCTACAGGAGCATGGAGGTTGCTGTGAGTGAAGGACTAGCAGGTTCAGCCACTTTCCCGTGTGCTCTGGTGGCATAAATCATGTCTGTCATGCTCAACAAGTTATGTGCTTAGTGGGAGGGTGATATATGGGTTTTATTAGTGCCTCTCGACTCCAATATTCTACATCTCACTTCAAGCACAGCTGCTTTCTGCATGGCACAGGACAGGTCTTTGAGGACAGGGAGATGCAGCAGGCATGTTGTACTCTTTGCAGGTTTCAGGACCTCCTTAGAAGGCAGCTGGTTTTGACCAGCTAGTAGAGAAGACCACTTGTTGCATCTTGTGAAGCCATTTGGAGCCGAAAGCATTTGGTCTCACTACAAAGCAGGCCTTACACCTGCCTTACTTCTGGTGGCAAGTAACTTCCATGACACGTGGGGTGCTGCTGGTTTTGCTGGTGCCGCAGCAGTGGACAAGATGATTTAGATCTGTTCCTCTGTCAAGTAGTGTTGGTCAAATGTGGGGACCTTCCTGTATGCTTCAGGCCTATCTCCATGTGGCTTACTGACATGAGAGCTGAGCAGTGGGGGAGGACTGAGGATGGTATGGGAAGCCAAACACCCGTGGGCCTTCTCTCTTGTAGGTTTTGGTGTTGCGAAAAGAGTGAAGGAACAGAAAGCTCATGTCTGCTTGGAGTAAGGCCGGGGTGAGAAGTGTCTGTGGAGCTGATTAAGATGCAGAACAGCCAGGACAAAATATGTCAAATTAGTATCTAAAATTAACACTGGGGGCCTAAAATAAATACCTAAATTATCAGATGTGCGTAACAGTCAAAACTGCTGTTGACTTGAAACCAGAGTGTAGATATTTAGTGTTACTGGAAATCACACCGGGAAGTTTGATCTCGAATATGGCTTTAAACATGTGAAGTTTAGCATTCACTCATGGAAGTGCCTGGGGTTGGTGCTCACGTGCTGTCTGCAGCTTGGTGGTGCTTGGAAGTGGCATGCTATGGTTCTGGGTGTCCAAAGCAAGGAAGGAGCATTGTGATACCTGTGTATGAACTGACTGTGCCATGGGACTGAGGACTTGTGTCCCCCTTGTCCCTGCTCTAGGCTCCTGGTACGTGGGCACAGGTGAGGAGCTAGTGAGGAGTTCTGTGTATTTCTAGACACTGTTCAGTGTTCCCCCAGGGTACACTTGCACAGGTAGTTATTACACTCTTTGACGTAGCCAGTCCAGTTTCAGAGGATCCTCCCCCCTTCCTTATAGTCTCCATTTCTTTTCTTTTGCCATTTGGTCACCAACTTTTCTTCTACAAAAACGTTTGTTGTTTGCTTGCCAGCTTAACCTCCTTTCCATGAAGATGGTGGTTGTCATTCTCTGTACGCAGAAAGTCAGAAGCTGGCTCCCTGTTCCTAGGACATAATGGGCTTGTGAAGATTTGCGAGATGAGTCATTTGTTTTTCAGTGTTGTTTGCAATGTAGAGGTCAGCACTCCACTCAGAGCCCATTGCTGAGTAATTTTGAGGATGACTTTGGTTAATGTTACAAATCTGGATTCTAGATTCAAGTCTTGCTTGCTCTATCAATTAATTGCTGACCTTTGTGATGTATTTTGTGTTCTTGAAGCGAGGCAGGGACAATCAGATAAAATGAGTCTCCAGGGAGTCCGCCCTCTGGGTTTTCTTTAATAATTCTTCTTCTTCTGTCTGGGTGGTAGGCAAATACTTCTTCCTTCCCTGTTGGAGTCACAGTACATTACCCTTGAATCTCTAATTTGCTTTATTCTTTCCCTTTCCACCTCACATTACTAATTGCTTATCAGCAACTGTCCTGCACTCAGGAAGCTGCTCGTATGTTTTTCACGTTTCTTACCACAGTTTGAGACCTTTTATTGTCCAGTGGTGGCATTCAGTGTGCTAAGGCACATGCCAGATCTGTCTGTTGACACCTTAATGTGGTCATTATATTAATGCTGTCTATGGGAGTGAGGTTAATAGTGTTCTCTCCTTGCTTTGGGATAATTATCCTCTGTGGTTTTGTGTGCCACTCCTGTCTCCCTTTGTACTGTTACCCTCATGTAATTCTTGCTTTTTCCTTCTTACCAGACACATGTTACTTAGAAGGAATCTTCTGCTTTCACCACTGCTGGCAGACACTGGAAAAGACAGTGGTGTTTGTCTTATCTTCCTTGGGGGTGGCAATGAATCTTCTGACTTATTGCTTATAAAGCACGTCTCACATTGCTGCACCAGTAGATGTGAGTACTTGTGCCTTTCAAGAGGGGTAAATGCCCAGACTCTTGTCTGTTTGGGTCCTTCTGTTACCATAAGATCTACAGAGGGAGGAGAACTTTTGGTGCTTTGATTTCTAGCAGTTCTCTGTTGGGGATGGCTCTGCTTGCCACTGATGGGATCACATCTGTGGTTTCTGCTGTGCCTGTACCTTCCTGAAGGCAGCGGTGTGAGGTCTTCCAGCAGACCAGGGTCTCCTCAGGAGTTTTTGGGTCTAGGCAGTGGGATGTGCAGGAAGGAGAAATGGACGTGACAGACTGTTATTGCTCTGGATCCAAGTGTGATATTAAGAGAAACTGTTTGCTGTGCAGAAGGGGCGAAACTTGAGGAGTAAGGTCACCAGTCTGTATTCCTAACACCACCCCCAAGAAATCACTGAAGACAGTGAGTTTGGTTATATAGGCACAGCTGCTGGTTCTTTCTATCTGCTGGACAAACACATTTAAATTGCCCTTGCTCAGCTGCATTTGAGCTTTATCCTCCTTGGGAAAATGTGATGACTTTCTTGTGTGCTCCCAAACCCCGCTGGAGGTAAGGAAGGCTGCCAGTCATCCCTGTCCCCCCAGCATGCTGAGTCCTGCTGCCACAGGGTCCAGCAGGGTGCCAGGATCCACACTGCAGCCCCAGGCTGCTCTGTTTCTGCTGGGGGATTAACAGGTAACCCAGATCAGTGGGGCAGGTAACTGTAGCACATGCTTCTCTGCATTGAGATATCAGGAATTCTTTCAAGCAGAGCTCTAACTGATTTTCCTGATTATTTTTTTTCTTTTTATTTTCATTTTCTTTAACCCTGACAATACGTTCTTGGCTGAAAGCAGGTTGTGTCAGGGCGTTGTCTGTTCTTACAGTCAGTGCTGAGGGCTGAGTATACATCTGTTCCTTTTGTAAAGCTATGGAGAGCTAGTGGGCTATAATCCCTTGTTTGCCTTGTTGTGGTCATGTAAACCCATAGAGCTCCCAGCTGTGTGTGCATCCAGCACGTGAGCACTGATTTGGGGCAGGTCACAAGCCAGATCTGCAATCAGCAAAGCCTCCCATTTCAATTTCCTGCAATCTCAGAAGACTCAGAGCTGCATGAGAGGTTGCTCTCTGGCTGCTGACTGAGGGGATTATGTGCTCCCGTGGGTCTGGAGCTATTGGGATTTACGGGTGCATCTTTGTGCTGGTTTAAAGCAATGCTGTAGCCCTGGGCAGCAGGAGGTGGAAAATGAAGTGTGCAGTGCAGGAGTGCAATGAGATTCCTAAGAAACCACTCTCCACTTGAAGCTGATGACAAACATCAATAGCTTCAGTTTATGTGTGTTCCAAGTGGTTCTCTCTCTCTTCTTGCATAAAAGCGGAACTGTGAACAAAAACAAGCATCTGACTTCCCTCATGGTGTGAGTTTTTACATGGCAATGCTGTACCCCAGGAGCTATTAACAATCCTTTATGAGCTCAACAGCAGGACAGCAAGAGACTCCGCAGTCCACACAGAGGCTGTGTAAAGTCATCAGAACAGCTTTTAGAAAGAAATCTTCTGTCCTCAAGTGAGAGCCAGTGTGAGCATCCCGGCTGTGCAGGTGCAGCAGCCATTGCTCAGAGGGCTCCTCAGCTGCTGCTGGTGTGTGGGTCCTCGGAGCAGCTCTGGGTAGAGAATTTCCTCCTAACACTGAACCTAAATCTTCTCTTTTTTAGTTTAAAGCTGTTACCCCTTGTCCCGTCACCACACTCCCTGACAGAGTCCCTCCCCTGCTTTCCTGTAGGCCCCTGCAGGTACTGGAAAGCTGCACTGGGGTTTCCCCAGAGCCTTTTCTTCTCCCAGATGAGTACCCCCAGCTCCCTCAGCCTTTCTTCATAGCAGAGGTGCTCCAGCCCTCTGAGCATCCTTATGGCCCTTCTCTGAACCCACTCCAACAGTTCCTCATCTTTTGTGTGTTTATATTCCAGATGGGGCCCAATGGGGCAGAGCAGAGAGGGACAGTCCTCTCTCTGCCCACTACCACCCCTCTGTTGATGCAGCCCAGGGAACAGTTGGCCTTCTGATTTGCAAGTGCACTCTGCTGGCTCATGTCAAGGTTTTCATCCACCAGGATACAATCTAACAATGGCTCTTGCACTGAAAGATGGGAAAAAGCTGTGTGAATTTGGCTTTGCAATGAGAGCAGCTTGCTGCAAGGATGTGGTGAAGCTCCTGTGTTGTGAAAAAGTAATCCCAAGAAGACCTAATATGAGGGCTTTTACTTGTTTCCTGGCAAATCCTGCTCAAAGCAACATTTCCCTCTATCCAGTTCCCCAGCAGAGGCAGTGAACAGGGCTGGGACAACATCCTTAGCATTAAATCCTGCTGGTTCTAGTTCCTTCCCTACAGGGTTCCTGTTAGCAGCCTGCTGTGGTGTGTACACCATGCATATGGGCTCTCCATCCCTTACCTGAGAAATCAGGAGTGAAGCAGAACTGCAGTGTCCTGCTGACAAACAGAAATATTGCTTTTCTTTACTCCCAGACATTGCTTGCTTTATACATTGGCCCTCCATACTGTTAGCTATTGCTGGGCCCCACTCAAGTGGGCTTGTGCTGTTAGGCAGGGTGGAGGAAGCAGGATGCTGAGCAGCTGTGCATCCACACGGACATGGATTTCTTTCCCCCAGGTGGATGACCTGAAGGCCAAGCTGGCAGCCCAGGAAGTGGAGCTGAAGCAGAAGAATGAGGATGCTGATAAGCTAATCCAAGTGGTGGGTGTGGAGACGGAGAAAGTGAGCAGGGAGAAGGCAGCTGCTGATGAAGAGGAGCAGAAAGTGGCCCTCATCACCCAGGAGGTACAGCAGAAACAGAAGGACTGTGAGGAGGATCTGGCCAGAGCTGAGCCTGCCCTGGCAGCTGCCCAGGCTGCTCTGAACACCCTCAACAAGGTAGGGCTGGGACTGCCATAGAAAGCTGGCGTGTCTGCAGTAGGGTCTGTCACTGCTATCCTCTGGACCAGGTTTTGGGGTGTTGTATTGATTCTGCTTCACTTCCTTCCTGGGTTGTGCATACTTGGTCCAGAGGCTGCTTCAGTTGCCCTTCAGCCATGGCCATAGAGGGCAGGAGGATGTGGAGGTGGGTTCCTTGTGTGCAGCTTTTCTCCACTGACTCCACTGCTTGTCTTCCTGACCCCTGAGGAGTGGGAAACCACTCTGCTGCCCTTATCAGGTCCCAGAGAAGAGGCGATATGCCAGGCTTCAGAACTGTTATAGAATCTGTAGTGTTTTGTTTCGGTGAGAGAGAGCAAAAGCAGTGTTTGCTCTGGGTGTTATTATGCAAGCACACGATCAGCCCAGTGGGAGCTGGATGCCACCCACACACTAGTGAGGCAGACTCAATGTCCAGCTGCTTGGAGCCTTTTCCCCAGCACAGAGCTGTGTAGCAGGGTCTGAGGGCTTTGCACAGGCAGCTGCTGGGCCAGCCCCACAGGATGGCATTCACACTGGTGAATGTGGGCATCCTCTGGGTCCCCACATGGCCCATCACTTTGGAAAGCAACTTGTGATGGGAGGGCTCATGTCCTCCTCTTGTAGGGACAAAGCAGTATGAGTGCAGGGGCTGGCCTGGTCTTCTCCTCCTGTCTCCATGTGTGGGACAGGATTCCTCCTGCCCTCTGTTCATCTAAGGCATTTCTCAGGCTTTGCTGAGCATGTTGCTCAGTGTATGATGCACACTGCATGGCCCCATAGGTGCACTCATGGCTTGGCTTTCTGCTTGACACAGAAAAGGCTGGTGCTGGAGCCTCACTCAGTGTTTGGCTTTATCCAGCAGAGAGCTGTTGCTGAGCAGTGTTAGGATGGAACGACTTCTTGATGGGGCCATATGACAGGACCACTCCAAAGGGAGAAGGCAGTGGGGAAATCAATAACCATGAGATGGCCTCCTGCAGCCAGTGGTGTCCCAAAGGAACTGATTTAAGGAAGGATTAGTTACTTTGGGAAGATTTTTACAATTAGACTGGTCCACGAGTTCCTGTTTGCAGCCCTGCACTGAGACATAACCCAGCAACACATTCCTGGCATTGGTCTCCTGGCTGCAGTGAATGCAGCACCTGGAGCAGCAGGTTCCTGCTGCACAGCAGGCAGAGATGTGGCCGTGCACCAGGTGCAGCCAGAAAATCAGAGTTATCTCCACGATCAGAACGGCTCAGTCATGCCTGAAACCATAGCGCTGCCTTAGAAACAAAACGAGTCATCAGGAATGGGCTTCCAAAGCAATGCTGGCTCCCCAGAGGTGGAGCAGAGTGGCGCAGCGGAAGCGTGCTGGGCCCATAACCCAGAGGTCGATGGATCGAAACCATCCTCTGCTAAGCTTTTGTGTCACAGTTGGACTGGATGATCTCCAGCCTTTCTGTTTCAGTGTGGCTGTGCTGCGGGGCTGTGCTGTTTTGGCTCTTACTCCTGGAATTGAAAGGATTGTACAAAGGGGTCGTGTCTGCACCCTCGCTACTTCTGGTTTCATGTTGGATTTGCATAAGGTTGCTGTTTTTTTCCTAGATACCCGCATGCAGCTTTAGCAGAGCTCTCTAAGCCGAGAAGCAACTGCAGGTTTGTTCAAACTGAAGCTGCTGCAGCTTCTCGTGCATCCCTTCACTTCAGTGCTCACAGCTTCTGCAGGGTCTGGTGGCAGAGTGAGAGTCTGAGGCAAAGTGCGAGGCAATTTAGGGTGTCTCTATGGATGCATAAATAAAAAGTTCTGCCTTGCATTTCTCCACACTGCCTCTCCTGTCCTGAGCAATCACCACAGCAGTCCTGGAACCCAGCATGGGGCTCAAACCCACAACCCTGGGATTAACAGTCCCATGCTCTACCCTCTGGGCTACGAGAGTTACTTATGTGTGTAAAAATATAAATAGTAATTAAGGTATTTATCACATGGACCGTGATGAAAGCCATATAGATTATTGCAGACCCAGCAGAGAGAGGACCTGCAAAATCAGAAATGTACATCCATACATGATACTTAGCTTGAAAACATGGGAAAACAGGTTGTGGAGATAAAGAAAAAGGCCCTTTTGCATCTCGCAGTGCTGTTTGCTCATGCCTTGTGTATACCTGGGCTCTTTCTCAGCACCCACATCCTGTAGGCCCTGGAACACAGGATATGGGATATCATGGATCTGTGCAGCCCACTCTCCTGTTTTGGAGGCAATGATGGCACACGCACCAGCTCAGCATCCCATTACCAGGGAGACAGAGGTTGAAGAAGGACTGATGTCAAAGCTATCGCTGCCACCCCAAGCACCAGAGCACTGCCTGCATCCAGCCAAGCAGAGACTTGGGATGGAGGAGAGCTTTCTGTGGTGATGCTCTGTGCCCACAGTCAGCTCCATGTCACTGAGCACATTAATTAGAGACACTTTATACCGCAAGTGCTCCCAGCTCCCAGGGGTCTGTCTCTGTCAGCTTGATTATTAACAAAGCAAGCAGCAAGCAGACAGCGTGTTTGGTGACAGCTTCGTAGTTGACACCTTTCTCCCAAAAACAAATGCTTAGAGGTACCAAACTTGCTTCAGCAGACAAACTGATGGAAGCAGAACATCAGAGAATGCAGATTAGAAGTTACTGAAAGCTGGTAAAAACAGGAACAAAAAAACCCAGGAATTCATAGATTTTTCTTAAATGGGTATTGATTCTAGCCCTTGTCCTTGTTTTGGCTACAGCCTGGGATCTGAGAACAGCAAATTCACCTGTGCTGTTTTTTTTTTTTCCCATGGAGAAGCTGACTTGTGTGTGCACAAAGAGATTCGGGTGTTAGCAGGGTTTTGTGCTTAGGTCAAGATTTGACCTGCCTGCTGTTAGAGATGCACTCAAACTGCCTGGCTTGGCAGCAGGGAAGGTCAAGCATGCCTCCAGGAATCAGCCTGTCCCTTTTGAGAGCCAAGCAGCTTTCTCATGCGGGGACTGCTCTGCTAATGAGCATCGGTTGAAGTGCCTGAATTGAGGCTGGATGATGGAGACACGGCTGCATACAAATTGTAATGCCAGTGTCTCTGGCACAGGGAGAGGCTGAGCATCAAGGGAGCATGAGCTGCCCTGCAAGGCAGTCTTAGTGGGGCTGGAGAATGCTATATAGAGGTTGTTATCTGGAAGGGTTTCTCTTGTCCTTGTCCCATTCTACCAGAGCAGTTCTGCAGAGCCCTGGGCCGAGGGAAGGGTTGGGAGTGTGGAAAGGAAGAGTGTGCTGTGCTGGTCCTGGGAAACCAGGAGCTAAGTGTGGGAGTGGAACACGTGCCATAAACATGCACGTTGGTTATTGAGAGTCATTCACTTTCAAGGGAGCAAAATCAATTTATCAGATCGGTATTTTGGATGCCTGAGTGTATTAGCAGTGAAACAAAGAGAAAACCTGTTTGCTTATGTCTAATGACTTCATTTTCCCTTTTCAGAAGAACCTGACGGAACTGAAATCCTTTGGGTCACCACCTCCTGCTGTCAGCAATGTCACTGCTGCTGTGATGGTGCTGATGGCCCCGGGAGGAAAGATTCCCAAGGACAGGAGCTGGAAGGCAGCGAGAGCCACCATGGCCAGGGTGGATGGATTCCTGGACTCCTTGATCAAGTTTGACAAGGAGAACATCCATGAGAACTGCCTCAAAGCCCTCCAGCCGTATTTAGAGGATCCCCAGTTTAAGCCTGAATTCGTAACCACCAAGTCCTACGCAGCAGCCGGTCTCTGCTCATGGGTGCTGAATATCGTGCGCTTCCACGAGGTCTACTGCGACGTGGAGCCCAAGCGGCAGGCCCTGAATAGAGCCAACGCTGAGCTGGCGGCCGCCCAGGACAAGCTGGGCAGCATCAAGGCCAAAATTGCAGTAAGTGTGTAAGAGCACAGCAAGCCGTGGCATGGGCTCACCTGCGAGCGGGACCTATCGTGCAAGTCTCTGCTCTGGCGAGAAATCCTCTGCTCTGGGGAAAGCTGCTTCTCCACCCTCATGTATTTTTAAGCAGGTGGATCTGAGGGTTGAGCAAGTTGTAGGGTTTTTATCTGCCTTTTATTGCTGCTTTATACGTTTCATCCCCAGGCTCCACTCCTTGCTTGCGCCTTAATAGGATGGCTAATTATTAATTCTTATTATTCCTACCTAACTTTTAAGATGTGATTTGTCTCTACTAACAAGTCCTCAGAAAACTCGTTATCTCAGAGCAGTGAGAGATCTGGTGTGCTGAGCAGGGAGCAGGGCTGGCAGCTGGCTCTGGACAGCAGAACCTGATGATGCTCTGCAGGATGAAGACTCCTCCAGCAGAGTCTGCTAATTTGTCCCAGCACAGCTCCCTGCCGGCATGTCTTTGCATCATCCTCGGCTTAAGGATAGAAAGGCATCACTGAATAGGTGAAATGACTGTGATTGAAAGTTGATCCTACAGAGAGCAGCCATTCCCCAGATCCCTGGCCAGTGCCTGCAGGTAGCAACCTGTGTACGCAGACACAGGAGCAACCTACAGAACCTGCCTTCCAAGGTGCTGTGGATCTGGGATCCCTCTTGGTGATGGGTGGGTCCTCCAGGGCTGTGCTTTCATACTGACGGCACATTTAATACAGAATCCCCTTTTCAAAACTGAAGTGTGCAGTCAGCAGGGCTCCCAGATTTCTTCCCATAAATAATGTCAGCTTGGTTTTTTCCCCCCACAGCAGCATGGTATCAGTACACACCTCTTCCCCTGCGCATCTTCATGATAAGAAGTATCCAGCTCTCTTGCTGACTCTTAGGGCTTAATCTTGAAGTTCTTACTGTGCTTTTAATTAAAAGTATATTAAAACAATTCTACCGAGCACTCCAGTAGCCTCCTCATGCTGCAGGTACGACACGTACAGCACCCAGTCACAGATGGGTTTTCAGAGGTCTCCTTTTCCCATCTCAGATGTGAAATAGGGTGTTAGGGAACTGTTTGCTTTCCATTATTCTGTCTGTTCCCAAAGCCTTAATGTCTAGCTATTATTACTAGTTTGTTTTTTTAAAGAGGCAGTACTATGGGAAGGAGGATGGCTCTCTCTGGGGTTTAGCAGCCCACTGCTGGCACACGTTACTGTTACTGCAGTGTGACTGGTGGGACACCTAGATGCTCTTCTATCAGATCATGCATCTGAAATAGGGTTTTATGTCTATGTGAGTATGTAATTTATATGCACATGCATTTGTATGCACGCAGATATAAACTTTTTGTGCTATTGGTTCCAAAGCAGTTTGAGAAAAGACCACTTTGTGTTTTCTAAGATACTGGAGAGCTACAGATAGCCCTAAAATAATCCTTTTTCATTTTCAAGTTTGTTTCTAGTGCATAGCTCAAGCAGTGTTCAAGTGATTTACAGGCAGTTAGCCTTAAGCATTTTGCACTGGGTACAGATAAAATCAGTTACTGCTTCTGGTTCTCTTATCAGAACTGAAAGGCTCCCAGTCCTTGTGGGAGCTGCTGTCTTGTTTGAGACTGAAATGTAAGCAGTGCTGTCCAAGCCAAAGGCCCTACTTTAGTATCACGGGGGTTTTTCAGGTGGTTTGGGCTCTTTGTGCCCCATCCCAGCCCTGAAGTGCTTCACAGCCTATTCAAACATGTGCTAGTCCCAGCTAACATGTGCATGACACACAATGCAGCAGATACAGCTTGGAGGTGGCTCCAGCATACCTCCAGCTCTTTGTGGAGCCACCTGAGGTTTTGAGCAACAACTCGAGACCAGTAGAGCCTTGGACTGCAACCAAAGTGGCTACAGCATCGGGAAGCAGAGAATTGTCTTTTCTTAGCTGCCTTACTTGCCGTCGGCACCAGTTGGCCTATCTTTCCCTATTCATGTTCACACCAGGGCAGAGCCTGTGGATAAATGCCTTTTTGTGTTGTCTCTGCCCTGTGCAGATGACACAGCATTGGGTAAGCAGTTGATGAAGCTGCAGAGCTCACCACTGCTCTGTGCTTCATCCCAGGTGCCAACCAGGCCGTGTGCGATGTGGTGGAGCGTGGCTCTCCCTGCCTGAAGGCTGCAGAAAGTTTCCTTAAGACTCTGCTGTTTTTCCCTTTCTTTCATACTCAGCGCCTCAACGAGAACCTGGGAAAGCTGACAGCCAAGTTTGAGAAGGCCACTTCTGACAAACTCAAGTGTCAGCAAGAAGCTGAAGCTACAGCATGTACCATCACTCTTGCAAACTGGCTGGTGAGTGGCAGCAGATGGGGGTTGGCAGCAGCATCAATGGGAGACGTCAGGTGCTGCTGAGATGCTGGCCGTGTGCACAGTACTTCACAGCCTCTAATCTTCATGGAATGCATTACATTTCCTGCTCTGCAGCAAGTTTTTAGTAATGAAAAGGAATTTGCATTGGCTGTTTCCATAGCGTGTGGTAGGCAGTGCGTGTGCTTGAAGAGACACTGTGCTCTCATCACTGTTCTCATGTCCTTTTTGTAATTCAATTGAATGATCAAGTACTGATGGGACCAAAACTATACAGCACAGAGATATACGGTAAAAAGAAAAGTGGGAATATATGAGAAGCTTTGCAGGTTTTGAAGCTAACAAAAAGCAAACGGTGAAGAGCTCTGAAAAAGCATTATCAGTCCATCGGGGTGCATCACTGGCTGTTGTATCTTCACTACACACAGCCTCTGGTCCTCTGCTGGGCGATGCTCTTGTCATTGCTTCACAGATACAAGATAACGGCTTCTGTTCCTACTGTGCTGCTGGCTGGAGCCCCAGCTTCATGCAGCACTGCAGGTGCCCCTCGTGCTTTGCATTTTGGGTTCTGTGCTGGCTGTGTGATGCAAGGAAATGGGGCGTCAGGAGGTGGTCCCACAGGCAGAAGGGCTGGAGCTGCAGTGCCAGAGAGGTGGCTGAGGTCCATGAAGTGCTTGGCCCCGTCCTGACCACCCAGTCCTTATGAGGGTACTGAAGGAGAGATGCATCTTCCAGAGCAGGGAAGATGCTGCATTCAAACCACTCTCCTGAGAGAGTCTGGCCCCATGTCCCCAGGAGAGCATCCTGCTTGGTCTGCATGTGTTTAGGGCTGGAAGTTGTTCTCAGTCTCTCTTGTAGGAGCAGCTGCTGTTGCCGGTGAGGCCATTTGTAGCTTAGAATACAAAAGTATTTCTAGAAGTGCTGCTGGATGCAGATATCTCTGCTTGTTTTACCAGACTGTGGCTGTGCTGGCCTATGGTTTGTATATAAAGTGGTCCTCTATCCCACTGCAATGAGAAAGAGAAATAGAGCCAAATGATTTAAGCATAGCACTGTGCTGGATTCTGTTTCTTGCTCTTACACCTTCTTAGGTGACCTTCAGCAAATTGCCTTAGCCTGGATTTCAGGTGAGTTTTCACGGGCATTTGAATGCACTCAGAAAACTTCCCAACTCCCCCACCTGCATGGTTTGGTAGCAGTAAACTTTAAAAACAAAGAGCAAACAAACAAAACATGCTTTGTTCTTTAATCTGTATGTGCCTCCCTGGGAAGTGGGCGCACAGCGCTGCTGTGGCACAGGCACTGCTTTGCAATCAGGGCTGTGATGTGCTCAGATAGAGGGGTCAAAGACAAACAGCAGATAAGTCTTTTCCTGTGCTGATGGAGATCTCTTTCATGCGGCCACAGAAGGACTTTAATGCTTTCATGTTCTTCAGGTTAAATCTCACTGAATGCTTCCAAAACCTTTAATTAAAACAGGAAAGTGGTTTTTTTGTTCGAAAGAGCCGCTTCTATTTCTGGAGGGATTTTGCAGGATATTTCCCTGTGCCTTTCCACAGCCAAACGAAATCCTGCTAATGTGATGTGGAGATGGATTGTGGCTCTGAGTCATGTAGGAGTCAGTAAATACAAGGTAGAAGAAGAAAATGTTTTGAGGAAGAGAAACAGAAATGGTGGGTTCGTTTCTTTTCATAGAAATACATACGCACGTGTGCCTATGTTTTACACTGAATGTGGCTTAATTTCACCTCCATTAGTAGCACTGTAACAAACAGAGCCTGATTTCTTACGGGTGCATGCTTAGCATGTGGATTTGGGGCTTAAAACGAGTTCTTCATTGAGGTGCAACCGAAAACTGCTTCTTTTTGAGGGTTTAGCATGTTTGCAAAGCTGTCCTTGAATAACAAAATGAGAAGTACTTTAACGAGGTGCATTGTCACTAGAGGTAAGTGTTGCTACGTGATTCTTAAGGTTTAGTAATTTCCTCTGAAAGAAAGTGTCCTGATCTGAAATCAAGATAAGACATTGGAATACATATTTGAAGACCTTCCTTTGGTTGAAGTTGAGGTTTTTGCATTGATGTCTGCCTATCCCTGGTCAGCTAGTGCTGGGTTTGTGTCCTGGGCTCTGTAGTCTCAGAGAACTAACAGCTGTAGGAATATATTTGCATTTGAGCACCTTCATTCGCTCACTAATTAGCTGGGACTCCTCACAGGCTGATGAGCAGGACCTGCATATAAGCAGAGCTTGGTCAAGTGATTTGCTGGTTGTGGACTCCATCCTTTGTTGCTGAGTTACTCGTTGCTCAGTTCCCCTTTGTTTGGCTGACGATTCGTTTTGTGTTACAGTTCAATTGCTTTCTCTTCAGAGTCTCTCTGCTTCCCTCTCCAAGTGCTCTGGTGGCTGATTTAGGAAAGAGCCCTTTTTGCTGTCAAACCTTTGCAAAAAGCACAGTCGCAGACTTGGAAATCTTGAAGCTGTTACAGCGATTTGAAGCTGGTTACGGATAAAAGCCATTCCCCTTTGCTGTTGTGTGAACAAACAAAAGCACCATGCGGCCCCATCCGCTTCCCAGGTGGGAATGTGGGTCCTTCCTGCAATTCCTTCAGGCTCTTACAAGAGGAGAATGTTTCAGTGATGGGATTTGGGGGTTTTGTGTCTTTCCATGAAGCTCGTCATAGAGGAGCAAATAAATACTAACAGGAAAAATGAAGATGCTTTAGCATATGTGTGTATCATGGTAGATGAAGGTGTTGCTATTTTGGGGCAGGTAAAGGACACTGCCGGGCTTCAGGCTTTCTACTTTTAATTGTGATCATTATTTTTCAGCCCTACCAGCCCCTGCTGACGATCCTAAGCCATTTTCATTTAGATTGAATTTGGACTTCTACTTGAGTGCAGCACATTGCTGTGGCAGGGACCACGATCCATCACATCCTCCTGTGCCTGCAGAGGTGATGCCCAGGGAAATGGACTTGGAAAACACTTTTGCTTCACTTTTGGGAGTGTGGAGACCTTCTCCCTACTGCATAACTGAGGTGGCCTGTGCCAGGGCATGCTGTCCCTCCTGCAGCAACAGGTTGAAAATCACTTTTCCTTTCCTCATTAGGGAAAGCAGAGCCAGGCAGAAGCAGATCTCTGTTCCTGCCTCTAGCATCATATGAAACTGGAGCATTGCATGAGCACTGCAGTCTTTACTACAGTGAGGAAGGTGATGTCCAGGAGAAGGACAGATGCTGTTCATCTGTAGCTGCACACGCCAGCCTTGCTGTGCTGGGTGAATATTTCAGTATAACGGTCACAAATGCTGAGAACAGATAGGAGACTGAGTCTGAGGGAGGCCAGTGTCAACACTGGGCTTTTGTAAAGCAGGAGAAGATGGGCTGAGACTGTTTGCGTTATGGCTTTGCCAGGGGATAAATACATACACACACATACAAACCCTCTGGAGACTCTCCTGCTGCTCCAACAAGCATGCAGCCTAGAAGAGTGCAACAGCAAACAAGGGAATTAAAACAGGTATCTGTCCCATTCAGTGTCTGATGCTGTGGTGTCTCTAAATGCAAAGATTTGGAAAGAGTTTTGAGTCGTGCTCTCCTAATGCTGCAAATGAAGCTCATGAATGATCTTTCTGCTGCTTCCTCCATCTGAGTTCTCTTAAGCCAATGTGACTGAGCCAGAAAAGCTGGAAGGACTTCACAGCCCCTTTAGTGGTGTGTGAGCCCCCAGAGCAGTGCATCCTGCAGAGGCTCCCTGGGTCCCTCCAAGCAGCGTGTGCCTGCTGGTGAATGGCTGGAGCTGCGAGCAGAGGTCAGTATGGGAGCTCTGAGCACAGCTGTCAGTGCAGGAGAGCAGGGCATGTCAGAGCCGATGCCACTAACTGTTTTTAAAGACCTGTTTGCTACTGCAGCTATCAAAAATGGATCTGGTTTGCAATGCATGCAAGGAATTTGGATCCAGGTTACTGCTGGGCAATGCATACCTTCTTTTCTCTCATCTCTGGCTTTGATCTTGGAATAGATCCTGACAGCTCTTGCTGATGTGTGTTTCATTTGGCATCCACAATGTGTCATCTATGTGACTGGGCAAGAATTAGGCTCCTAGACTTGAAACAAATATGAAGAAGAAACCTAAGTATACACAAGCAGTGGTTGCTTTGGATTGGAAAATATACCAAGTGGATGAAGACAAGACATACTTTTAAGGTGCCCTGATTTTAGTTTGGCATCTGATGAAGTATACGTGATGTAGAGAAGA
Organism: Excalfactoria chinensis; assembly: GCF_039878825.1. Taxonomy (NCBI): domain Eukaryota; kingdom Metazoa; phylum Chordata; class Aves; order Galliformes; family Phasianidae; genus Excalfactoria; species Excalfactoria chinensis. Next base: position 1,016,798 of record NC_092841.1, read on the forward strand.
TGATCCAGGGGACCAAGGAGTGTCTAGGGACATGTGGACCAGCAAAGAGAGGTGGCTGATGGTGAGGTTTGTGAGTGAAGACATCGAATGAGGTAGATGAGATTTAGTGATGACAAATGCAAAATAATGCAGCCAGGAAAAATGAATCCTAATCATGCATTTAGAATCATAGAATCATAGATACATAGATTTACACTGATAGGTCTTAATTGCACTGTTGCCACTCACATAAGAGCTCTTGTGGAGAGTTCTCAGAAACAGCAGCCTAGCACATGTCTGGAGGCAGCAAGGCGAACTGACTGTTGGTTGGAATTGGTAGGAAAAACTGGGAAACAAAAGCTAAATAATGATTCTATCAATCCAAATCTATGGTGCGCCTCCATCTTACATGCTGAATGCGAACAGGTTGGCCTGTCAAAAGGCTGCAGGTAACCTAGAAAGGGTACAGGGAAGTATGTAGTATTGTCATTTCCATGTACAAAATGGTTGGGGGGAAATGATCAGGACTCTTCATTTTGGAAAAGAGAGGATGTAGGGATGGATGTGACAGAAGCCAGTAAAATTGTGAATGGTATTGAGAAGATGAATAGGGAATGATTGTTCACTCTCCCTCTTTACTAAAGAGCTACAGGTAATCAAATGAGATGAAAAGAATTCAAATGACTTCTAGGATCTGATGTAGAGGACACCTGAGATTTCTTAAAGATATTAAAATGTACAAGACTTAATGAAGGCAACCAGGACGGGATTGGGTAAAAAATCACCTCGGGAAAATAATTAGGAGTAGGTAGAGAGTCTACAAGTTTTGGAAGATCAGAAGGTAAAGAATTCTTCTTAGAGGTGGAGAACCAAGGGAGCAGTTTGAGAACTTACCTTGAGGAGGCTGGAGGAAGAACCTCGGGGTACTTCATCCATAAAAATGTGGCTGCATGCGGTAACAATATAAGGTTGAGAAAACAATTGAAACTGTTTGCTGAAGCTTTGGCCTGCAAGTATTGTAGTCCCAAGAAGGACTTCTGTGATCCTAAATGTATCAAGAGCAGACTTTCATTCAAGGCTTAGGGAGTACGAGGACAGCTGAGATGGTGAAAGGCACGATAGAAAGCCTGGATGGTGGTTCATGCTGATGAGATAGGAACTTAGCTGGAGCAGGTTCAGGGGTAGCTCTGATGTATCATAACAGGTCAAAGAAAATGGGCAGCCTCCTTCTGCTCCTGGTGGGATATCAAACTGCCTGAGGGGCAGCTCTCATGGGTTTCTTAGGGATTTGTCAAGGTTTGAAGACCACCAGAGGGATTTTTGCTGATTTCTTTTGGTTCTTGTTGTTGGACGGATTATTCATAAACAGTGTGAAAAAGGTGATGTCTAAAGCAGGTTGCACAGATTGTCTAAAATATGAATGTACTAGTGATGAAATCTATGAAGAACTGCAAAAATGATACCCGCTGATGGAGATGTGAGGTGCAGGGAACATAAATACAAAGTAATGCTGAGGTAATTATTGCCATTCAGGAATTAAACGATGGAGCTAAGAGTTCTGTGTGCATGTGAGCTCTGTGCTCCCATGGGGGAAAGAAATAACATCCAAAACCTGATCTGAAATTGAATGTTAGCAATTATTAGGAAAAGAAGAGAACAAAACAGGAAAAAAAAAAGGTAATAAAAAATCACAATCTTAACCATATAAATCCATTCCAAATAAATCCTGAGCATGCAGCTCTACCTCCAGCCCCTCTGCTGTACCTCAAAGGATGAAGTGGAATTGGAAATGGTGCAGGGAAAGTAACAACAAAAAGAAACCAGAGGATAAAGATTACATCATTCCGTAAAGATAAAGATTGCAAGGACAATCAAAAGGCTTCTGTTTGAGGAATTATTGAATAGACTTAAAGCTCTTCAACCTCAAAAGCAGACAGCAGAGGGGATATCAAGGGCTTGAAATCATGAGTGGCACGGAGAAGGTGAAGCAAGCGTGATTGTTCGGTGTTTTTCCACTGTGAGAGCAGATTTTAGCAGTTGAAAAGGTCAGGCGGTGCCTAAAAGGATGTACTTTTTTTTACAGAAAGCATAGCTGAACTGTGGTGCTCCAAGCTCCGAGATGCTGCAGGTGCCAAAAGGTTGTTTGGCATCTGTGACACCTTAGTAATGAAGGAAAAAGTCATCAGTGGCTATTAAGACAAAGATGGAAGTTCTGTTTCAAAATGTTCTTATTCCTCTGTCTGTGGGAAGCTGGGAAATGATGTCAGGAACTCTTACCTGGTGGTCATTTGTAGAGTCACCTGCTCAGGGCTGCTGTCAGCAGACAAGGTGCTGAGAGAGCTGAGTCCGACCCAGCTGCAGCTCTTCCTCCCGTTGTGTATTTTGGAGAGGAATGAGAGAAACTCGTCTGGCCTAGCCAAGCAGAGCACATCCCCTAGAAAATCCTGCTGTCTGACAGAGCATCGCATGGTAAACACGAAGGTAGAAGGAGATCTTGTCCCTGGAGAAGATGGTTTATCCATTGGATGCTCATGAAAACTGTTTCCTGGACTGGATTTTGCAGGAAAGGAAAATGAAGACCCAAGGGCATTGGGATGAAGGTGAAATGCCACCTGCCATGGTCACCAGTTGTGTGGAACAGCTGGGGGTTGTGCCTGTTGGTCTCTGAGTGAGGGGAGCATAATGAGGTGTGAGTCTGTGATATCCAGGCAATTAACAGTTGATGGGCTGCCAGATAAGTCCTGATAGGGATTCCTGCTGGGGATGGATGAGGATCAATCCACTGGGTGATGGATCTTTCCTTTATTAATTTAGAACAGCAGCAAAGTAACTGTTGGGTGTTTCCTATCCTGGTTTTAAACTTTAGGAGATGACATTTGAGGTCAGGGACAATGTATGGATACAGTCAGATCTTTAGGTACTGCTTAAAGAGCCATACTAACAATGAACTTGATTTGGGAAATTGCAGGTTGGAGGACTTGCTTCTGAGAATGTGAGATGGGCCAAAGCTGTGAAGGACTTCAAACAGCAGCAGAGCACTTTGTGTGGAGATGTCCTGCTGATTACAGCGTTTATTTCCTACCTGGGGTACTTCACCAAGAAATACCGACAAGACCTCATGGATAAAATCTGGAAGCCCTATTTGCAGCAGTTAGAAGTAAGCCCTGCTTTCTCTGAAAAGCAGTTGTCACTGGGTATAATGTGGCCATGAATTGTTGTCCATGGGGGATCCTCCAAGTAAATAGCACCCCTGTGGCCCCACCAAGTTGCACTGAGGATCAAGTCATAGCCACACTTGTTTCCTCTTTGGGGAAGACACTCTGGTCTCCTTGCACCGTGCAGGTGATCCCATTCCCCTATGGACAGTGGAGAAGCTGCAGCGCAGCATCCAAAACATGGAGACCAGTGTCAGTTGGTGCAGGAGTGAGGGACAGCCTACAGAGGAGGTAGTATGGAAAAGAGACTGCTTGGAAGAGGCAGAGCTCACTGCTAGCTCTCTAGTAGGCTTGGAGAGACTCCAGATGGTAACTCATGTAAGACATGAGCTCTGTTCATGCTGGCCATGCTTGTCAGTTCCCGAGTTTCACCCGTGTCTTGGTGAGCACATGGAAACCATTGTGCTTCAGATTCAGTAATATTTCACTGATTTCCTACTATGTACTTAATACATCAATAAATTAACATGTGCTCAGTCTCCTGCAAGACTGAGCTTTTGCACATCATTACCTAACTGGATGTTACAAAGCCTGGTGAAATGCCAAGAGGCTTTTATGTAAGGTCACAACTTGCAGCGATGCTCAAATCAAAAGCTGAGAAAATGAGCAAGATCCTTAGGATGAGAGAGAGAAAAAAAATCATCCTGTGTTCCTTAATACTAAACTAAAAGCTTGGTTAAGTGAGGAAATGTTCCAAAAGGGGCCTGACTTGGTGCTTAGAGGTTTCACACAAGTGGCCTCTATTTCCATCCGAAAATTAATGACCCTTTCTGTGCAGATAACTGGTGCAGGTAACTTTCTAGTTGTCGCACCCAGAAGTGGCCTCCCATGTTGGAGAAGCGTTTCTGGAACTGCAGATGCCATTTTGCAGCACAGCAGCAGGCTGATTAGGGTGTTAATTATATTCTTCTAAGCTGTCATTTCAGAGCGCTCACACGCAGCAATTTGGTCTGATCCTGGTTGGGTGGGCTGCAGCTTTTCAGGGCTCTCAGCACTCTGCAGGCAAAAAATCTTTGGGATCCATGCATAATTTACGTTCATTCACAACAGGAGTGGAAAACACTTAATATTAGATCAAAACTACCCAGTAGAATGGTAGAACACTGATAAACAAAACTTCTCAGTTTTTAATTTAGCTAAATTTGCTTGAATTGTTTAGCTCGCTCATCTGTGTGTTACAAGCCATGCTCGATGCCTTGTGCTGACACACTTCTCCTTTCCCCCCAGGTGCCGATCCCTGTAACTCCATCCCTGGACCCTCTGACCATGCTGACAGATGATGCTGATATTGCAGCTTGGCAGAATGAGGGGCTGCCGGCCGATCGGATGTCCACTGAAAATGCCACCATTCTCACCAACTGCGAGCGCTGGCCCCTCCTGGTGGATCCCCAGCTGCAGGGAATCAAATGGATCAAAGCGAAGTATGGAGAAGACCTGCGGGTGATCCGAATTGGACAGAAGGGGTGAGCATCAGCTGTGTCACAGAACAGTACCTTTTCATGGCTACCTGCCCCTTGTGCTTGATGAGCAGCGTATGTTTGTCTGCAGCCATCTGAGCCCATTACATTGAAGGGAAACTCTCAAAAGTATTAGTGCAGGAGTCTCTTATTCATTACCAAAATGATAGAGATTCCTCATTAGATAGTGGGTCTGCTTAGTGCTTGGCCAAGTTACCATAGAAACTCCTCAGAAACAGAGATTGAAAGGAGAAGTATGCTGGAGGCTGTGTGATGCATAGGGCCATGGCATCCTCCTTCAGGCTTATGTCACGTTGGGTTCCTGACTCAGTTTCACCCTAGCAGGTGAGTGAAGCTTCCTACAGCTTTGGAAGAAGGCAGAGCTGAAGCTGGTGTGGGGGTCACCACCCAGATGGGCTAACTCTGTTCAGTGTTGGCACCATCTGGGATGTTCTCATCACAGCACCACTGCCTTCTTCTGGCCACATCTTTTGTAGGAAGGCTTTTTCACTCCTGTCTCTTGTCTCTTGTCAGATCACCATTTCCTGCTATATCAACTTGTACCCACTAGTGTACTGCTCCCAGCTGGGAAGGAATAGACCAAGAGTCAAATCTCTGCTTGGATGCTAACTCTGAGATTTTTGGCCTTTTATACATTATTTTGCACTGGCAGTGGCTGAGAGTGACCCAAGAGCTCAGTGCTTATTTGGGGGTATTTGGCTTTGCCTGTATTGATCTGCCTCTGCTTTTATCTTAGAAAATAACAAGAATTTATTAGGTTTGCTCTCATGTGGGCTGAGAAGACATTTGGAAACAGCGGTATTTTTCATTAGAGTGAATTTCTGTTTCCTGGCCAACAGGTCACTTTATTCAAAGGGGAAAAGGAAGGGATGCAAGAGAGAAAGCACATGGGTACAAACCTCCAGGAGGAACAGATCCTGTAACATTCATACGCTGCCATTACAAACACTTGCGCATCTCTTTTTCCCCTCCTGACCACACATGCAGCCGGCAGGTACCCTGAAAGGGGAGTCAGCCATTGCAAAGGGGCACAATTTCCATGCAAGGAAGGAAGAATTAAATGATAGTCACAACTGTCCTAAACTTGTCACTAATCCCAGGGCACAGCAAGGATGCAGCCTGCTGTTTTTCTTGCTTTTATACAAGGTTAATTGCACCAGTGGCTTCTAGGGGAAAACAAACTACATGCAAAAAAACCCACAGTCTGACCCATCTTTTCTTGGGAACGAAGATGCAGCTGTTACTGCTTGTCCTTTCTCCATCCCAGACAGTGCCACTTTCAACACCACATGCTGACACCATCCTGCCCCTCTTCTCTGCTATTTCCTGACATGTGCATGTGGTGCATCACAGCTGGAGCATCCCTCTGTCCCCTGGTGGCCTCCTTGCAGTGATGCATTGCAGCCAACCCCAGCTTTGCTGTACTGGGTGCTAATGCTGTCTCCACAGGTATCTGGACACAATGGAACGAGCCCTGGCTGCAGGAGAACTGGTTCTGATTGAAAACCTGGAGGAGTCAGTAGATCCAGTTCTGGGGCCTTTACTGGGGCGAGAAACAATCAAGAAAGGAAGGTGAGCTTTGGGAAGGCTCAGTGTCCCGTGTGCTTCCATTTCTACCCTTTTCCTGGCGAGTGTGCTTTGTATTGCTGTGCTCTCCTTTCCTGACCTTGTCACTTGTTAGTGCTTGTCTATGGCATCACTAACATCTTCCCTTCGAGAGCGTTTAAATCAGGCAATCACAGGTCATTCACTCATAGGATGAAATAAATCTGAATTTTTCATTTAGCTGGACAGCACCATTCAAAGCTCATGTGAAAGTGAGACCTGCAATCCTCCTCTGGGTTGGGTGACCTTGGTGTCTGTAATTGGCTATCCTGATGCTGGATTATGACCAAAATAGCTATGGCTGTTATGAAGAAAAGGTAACCTTGGATTTTAGCAAACACTGTGCATCCTTTGTGATTACAGCTGCAGATGTATACATTAGGAATATATATGTGTTTCTAATGAGGGCAGGTTCTTGGTGGTTCTGCCTACCTCCTCAGCACCTCATACTAGAGCAGGAAACAACAAAAATCTGGCTGGGCTCTGGATCCCATCTTCCTTCAGTCCTTTGAGGATTGTTTTTGTACTTAATTGTGGGTTTTGACTTCTCCAGCACCTGTGTCAGTCCCAGTCCTTTGTGGCTGACCCCACAGATGATGTTTGACTGGAGAGTGTATTCAGATTCCTGTGGTGACACCACTGCTTCCACTAAAGCCCAGCTGCATCCTTGGAAGTATCACTGCCCCCCCATGCATTTCCTGTTCCTCTTTTCCTCTGAGTGTTATTAGCTCTGGGTTCAGAACACCCATTCCCTGGAGTTCAGCCTCCCAGCTCTCTGAATTTTGTACTGGATGGAACAGGAGAAAACTGAGCTCTCCCAGGTGGTGCTTCCTCCCAAGAATGGTACTGAGCTGCTCCCTGTACCCAGCCTTGCTGCTTAGTACCACCAGAGGCAGCCTGGTTTGAGCAGCGCACTGGGCAGTTGTGGCTATAGCTAGTTAAAATCTCTGTGTTGTGAGGCTTTTCCTGCGTGTGCCAGCATGATTTCTGTGTGTAGACTGCCAGGTCCATTTCCCACAGATTCCACTGGCTGATGCCATCATTTGTCCTGGAAGAAACGTGCACTTATGCTCCTTTTGCTCCAATTTTAGGTACATTAAGATTGGGGACAAGGAGTGCGAGTTCAACCCTGCCTTCCGTCTGATCCTACACACGAAGCTGGCAAACCCCCACTTCCAGCCTGAGTTGCAGGCACAGTGCACCCTCATCAACTTCACTGTCACACGGGACGGCCTTGAGGAGCAGCTGCTGGCTGCAGTGGTCAGTGCGGAGCGACCTGACCTGGAGCAGCTCAAGGTGGGCAGGAAAAGATGAAAAATAATATAAGTATTTTAAGACAAATAGCATTTCATGTGTAAAGGTGGAGAGGTTGCTGAGCTCCTCATAACATCAGATTTCCCTCATAGAATCATAGAACGGTTTGTGTTGGAGGGGACTCCTAAGGGTCGTTTAGTACAGCTCCCTGCACTGAGCAGGGACACCCACAGCTCAGAGCCCCTCCAGCCGAACCTTGGGTGTCTGCAGGGATGGGACACCTCTAGGCAACCTGTGCCACTGCCTGTAGTGTGAAAAACTTCAGTCTACATCTCCCCTCCTTTTGTTTGGAACCATTTCCCTTTGCCCCATCACAGCAGACCCTACAGAAGTGTCTGTCCCCTTCTTTCTCACAACCCCTTTAGATACTGATAGGCCACTCTCAGCCCTCCTCAGAGCCTTCTCTTCTGCTGGCTGCGCAGCCCCATCTCTCACAGCCTGTCTCAGATGATAAGTGTTGAGGGAGGAGTGTTTTTCTGCTACTTTTTGTTTTCTTGGTATTTTTGGGAACACTTAAACTGCAATTTCAAGCTCTTTTTCTCCAAAACTATGAGTAGAAAACTCTTTTTCCTGCTCCTCTTGTGAATGGAAGCAGGCTCATATTATACCATTTTTTCTCCATCCTTCACTCTTACTTTGGAGATAGGATTAATCTCACTTAATTTTAGGCACTATAAATGTTGTGAGGCTGATAAGTAAGTTTTTCTGTTCTGGTTCTTATTCATGCTTGTTTGTAAACGGCCAAAATGTTTTCTCTCTCTTTGCATTTAAATAAATATTGCTTCTGTCTCAGTATATCATCCTAAAGAAAAGCCTTGTTGCTAACGGCACACTTAGCTCTATAATGGATATGTATAATGCTGAATATTTACTGAGAGTCGGAGTGAATTTAGTGCACACGTTCGGTCAGGCCAGGCCACTTCTGTAATCATCTTTTCTTTAATGAGATTCTAAACTACGTTATCTGTGCAGCCTTAACGACGCGTTTCATTTGAAACGGGCTCATGCGCTAACGAGCCAAACGATGGCATAAAGAATACGTAATGACCGCAATTAATGTGTGAGCTGTGCCTGTCTTGTAGGAGACAGACCATCCCTGCAGCCAGAGGACTGCGGGCAGCTCCTGCTGCTGCTGGGGGCTGTATGGGGTGACCCACAGCACAGAGAGGTCCCTGACTGCTGCACTGGGGACAGCAGCACTGCTGGTAATGGCTCCTGTCACAAGGAGAAAGACTGATTCCATGTCATAGATCCGGTTGCCCAGGGCCTTTTCCAACTTTATCTTGATAGTCTCCAGGGATGGGGCAGCCCCCACAGCTCTGAGCAACTTATTTCGGTGTCTCACCACCCTCACTGAAGAAGACTTTTTCCTTAAACCCAACCTAAATCTCCCCTCTTTAAGTTTGAAACCATTTCCCCTTGTTCTATCACAGCATTCCCTGCTGAGAAGTTTGTCCCCTTCTTTCCTGTAGTTCCCCTTTAGATACTGGCAGGCTGTTCTTGGGTCTCCCCAGACCCTTCTCTGCTCCAGGCTGCTCAGCCTGTCCTTAAAAGAGAGGAGTTCCATCCATTGGATCATTTCTGTGGCCCTCCTCTGGATGTGCTCCAACAGCTCCATTCTCTCCTGTACTGAGGACTCCAAACCTGGAGTGCTCCAGGTGAGGCCTCACAGTGCAGAGCAGCTGGGCAGGATCACCTCCCTTGCCCTGCTGGCCATATTGCTTTGGATACCAGCACAGCACAGGGTCTGCTTTCTGGGCTGTGAGAGCACATTGCTGGTTCAGCTGCCATCCACCAGTGCCCTCAAGTCCTTTTTGGCAGGGCTACATTCAATCCTTTCATCCCCCAGCTTGTTTTGGTAGTTGATGTTGCCTCAACCCAGGTGCAGACCTTGCATTTGGATTTGTTAAACCTCATGAGGTTCACCCGGGCCCACTGTTCAGCCTGTCTGCAGATTGGTGTGGGATGTAATTTTCCTGGTAAGAATATTTAAGCTTCTTTTTTCTTTTCCTCTCTGTATCCATTCTTCTACCCCCATTTCATTCACTGACATTTAACAGCTGTTGTCTGAGAGCTGTGGGGAGCTCTCTGAGCACCAGTGTGTACTTTGGGGTTTCCCAAAGAAGAGTTCCCTTCTCCACGTATGCTCTGAGCAGTCACTGCTGTGCTCCAAGTCCTGTTCTGGACTACTCAGGTTGGTAACAAGTCCTGCACTGAGCCTGTAGCCCAGGTGAGCTGCAGGAACAAAACAGTAAGTGCTTCCAGCATCACCTGTTTCCTGAACCAGAGCTGTTATGTATCAGCTGTGAAATAGCAGATAATGAGCTCCACTGCAGGAATAAGAAATGATGACCTTGCTCCTGCTGAAAACAATAGCACTATAGAGCTGCAACAGATGCAGGCTTTTGTGGCAAATACGGCATTGTGTGCCCCTTCTGAGGGTGCTTTTCAGATACTGCATGGTGATTACAAGCTATTGGAGCAAAAGTCACACGCAGCCTCATTAAGAGCAGCAGGCTTGCAGACTGTGGTCTGCAATAATAGCTTGCAAAATGTCATTTTTCAAGCCATGCTATGCTTGAATGACAGGAGCTTACAGAGTTAGCCATGTTAGTTTTAGACGTGTTTCAAGACTTGTGAGATATTCACCACCTGTGTGTAAGCCCTGCCACAGGAATAGCGGCGAGCAGCACGTGTCGGTGCTCACTGCTGGATCCTTGGGTTGGCACTGACACAAAACGAGTGTGTGCACAGCAAGTGTGTGAAATCTCAGCCCAAATATTGAGAGATGACTTCTTGTGGGGAGAGTTGGTTAATCTGCTGAAAAACCTTTGGTGATGGAGCAAATACTCCTTGGCTCTGTCTCTTAAGTGCAGTGTGGGGATTTAAAGCTGTATAACAGAGTAGTGATTTATGTACAGAGTCAAGCTAGCAATTAGCTCAGTTTTTGTAGGGAGTAGCCATCAGGCTTCTATCTTCACAGCATCCAAATCAGCTGTGTGGCTGTGCTACAGCATCTTTAATGGTCTGATGCTCAGAATAGGTACTGAGACAGGGGAGGTTTAGGTTGGATATCAGGAGGAAGTTTTTCACTCAGAAGGTGGTGACACACTGGAACAGGTTGCCCAAGGAGGCTGTGGATGCCCCATCCCTGCAGGCATTCAAGGCCAGGCTGGATGTGGCTCTGGGCAACCTGGTCTGGTGATTGGCGACCCTGCACACAGCAGGGGGTTGGAACTGGATGAGCACTGTGGGCCTTTGCAACCCAGGCCATTCTGTGATTCTGCGATAGGTGTTTACAAAAGGACCTCGTAGTGCCATGACATGGTACACCTGAAATCCAGGAAAGATGCTGTTTCCCTGAGCAAGCACTTGGATTAGTGTAGGCACATTTCACAGGAGGAACTCTGTTCTGGAGGAGTTCAGAAAGGAGCCAGATGAGTCTCTATTTCTGCCATGAGCAGTGTTGGATAATGAGATCTGTGCAGAAAAGGGAAGCAGAACAAGTGGCTGGGGAGAGCCAAGGGGCATTATTGTGCAAAACCAGATTAGCAGTAGAATTCAGAAGATCAGTCCTTGGGACAGAATGGTGGCCAAGCAGACAGTGGCAACTTTAGCACTGTCTTTGCAAACCCCTCACTGTGGGGATTGTCCTGGTGTGAGCAGCTTCCAACACTGCAGGCTGGTGGTCTGAGGGAGACTTTGGGCGCCGGGTACAAAAGGGAGCAGCAATTGAGTGAGACTGAATTTCCTTTTCATTTTGGTCTCAGGATGAGTGGTGCTCACCTCTGGACTCTAGTGAGCCTGCTTATGTTCTCCCCATACATGGTTAGCCCCAGGCTTCCATTACTAGTGGAACTGGTGTATCTATTGATATGTAGGCTTGGTTCAGAGGAACTATTCAGGCTGACTTAAGCTTCATAAATACTATCAAGACAGAGATACAGAATGTGTGTTTGAGATTGGTGGATGGCAACCCAGCACACAGCACGGGGCTGGAACCAGGTGATGCTTAAGGTTCTTTCAAATTCGGACCATTCTATGATTCTTTGTGACAGAGGCTGAAGGTCTTTTCCACCTTTTTCATTTCCAGCAGTTTAATACTTTCTGAGTAGAAGGGCTGAGTTCTCCTCATGCTTTCTGTGCTTCCTTCCATGAATCAGTGGCACTTTAGGTACGTAGGATTCCCAGAGCTCTGTTCATATGCAGGAATCAAAGCAGGAATAATCAGTGTTGAAATGTGGCGGTGATCACTTAGAAGTCCATTCCCCTGTGAAGGTGGTTAATCCTGCATGTTTCATGCCTAAGACTTTATTAATTGCTTATTTGCAGTCTGATCTCACGAAGCAACAGAATGGATTCAAAATCACCCTGAAAACATTAGAGGACAACTTGTTGTCTCGACTGTCATCAGCATCTGGGAACTTCCTGGGAGACACGGCATTGGTGGAGAACTTGGAGACCACTAAACAGACAGCAGCAGAAATTGAAGAAAAGGTAAAATGATAGTGATGGCTCAGAGGAAATCGTGTGAGATGTGTCCTTTAAGGATCTGTGTGTGAAACACAGCTTCTTTGCAACGCTGGGCTCTTCTGTTAAGTAGTGAATAGGAAATGATATAAATTGAAGCACTCTCCATTCTGGCCAGCTTCAAGCCGTTCAGTTCTTTGGAGCTTTTGTATGTTAAACGGCCTATTTAAGATCAAGGGAAAATGGCAGTGCCTGATGTAAAGACGATAAAATTTACTCACTGTATCAAGGCGGCTTTAAACTGCTCCAGCATAATTCTGAACACATCACACTTCCTCAATTAAGCTGCATTTTAGTTCTGCCAGGGGACCGCAGTCTGTTGAGTTTGTGATCTCCAGTGAATCTGCAAGAACTTGGGTATTTTGTACTCTTCCGTTCCATGGGATGCAAATCAGCTGCCGGTGTTGTCACCTAACCAGGTCACCTTGCTGGCCACATAGGGACAGTTAAGTGCATGGTGGTTTTGCCCTGATGCCAAGGAGACTCAAGAAATGCACGTATCATGTCTGGATTGCAGCAGGACCCCTGTCTGGCCATCCTCAGCTGCTGCCCCCCTGCATCCCATCTTCACAACCTGTGCTTGACCTTCAGCCCACGCACATGTTACCTGTGTGCTCAGGTCAGGATCAGACTGCTTCCCACTTTATGCCTCCATGTTAAGAAATGAAATGACTTCTGCTATCTGTCTGTGGGACATTATACACATCCAGCTTCCTAGGGAAGGTGTGCTTGTACTCCTCAGAGGGTTGCTGAAAGAATGCTTTATCACAGCAAGGTTGGCATCACCCTATTGAATTAAGTGTTCTTGAAATGCTCCTATTTCTGAACAAGTGGGGTCTGTAAAGATGATCCCTGCCAACTCTGTGGCAGTCAGGATGAATTTTAGAGATGGCACCTGGTTTTGATGAGTTTGGTACCCACATGGGAAGCTGCTTCAGGGCAATATTATATCTGCTTTTCAAGGCAATCCCCTACTCTGTTCTTGGTTTGGCTACAAAAAAAAAAAAAAGGGTTTTCTTTCTGAGGACTGTCCTCTCCATTGTATTTATGGAGAGCAACTGTTTTCCTTCTCTGGATTTTACATTTCTGTATTTGTTAAGCATTTTGGGGTAGGACAGCCGGAAGTTAGTTGTGTGGACTATGCTTAAGGTTCCCTGCATAGTTAGTGGAGAGGTGTGGATTCTATCAGAAATGGGGTCAGGATATGGAGAAGTGTGTTAGGTGTATTTGTGGGCCATGCAGGTGCTTGTTTCTGCAAGAGACTTTGAAGCTGCTTTTTCTGAGATGCTACAGCCCATCATTGCTTGTGAAAATGTGCCATGGACCCCAACGCGTGTGTTGGCTGTGTACAGCAAAGTAGGGCTCAGTCAGTGCCTCAGTGGGAAGGTTTGATGTGCTTTAGCAGCTTGGGTCCATACCCAGCAGTGTGCATCTTTCTGGGGGCTGTGCTGTGATCTGCAGGGCTGTGCCACATGTACTGATCCCATTTCTGCCACATCCCCGTTGAATGGTTTGCTGAACCACCTGGTTCAGCGACACTTTTGGCTGTACGTAGCCTGAGCCTAACATAATCCCCAGGAGGCTCAAGGACATTGATTCATGCGGCTGAAGTGGAATAAAAGAATGAACAGAACTGAGACATTAGTGGGATGGATGTATCTGCCAAAAGGATTTTTGCTGTGTCCATCACAGCAGCTATGCTGACACCTGGCTGGGAAGGCAGGGAGGCATTAGGTGCTGGAGAGGAAAGGCAGCAAGTAGCTGAGAAAATCAGCAGTTCTTATCTTTGGGAGAAGCTGTCTCATGAGCAGCACTGCCTGTTCAGCCCTGTGTTATTAATGATTTGCACAGGAGGGGGGCAATTAGCAGGAGAAACTCATGGATGACAAAAATAATTCCAGTTAGTGAAGAACTGTAGTGAGAGCTCTGGGGGGAGAGGGAGGCTTGGGAAAACAGAGGATTGGATGTGAGGAAGAGAGCAGTTAATGAAGGATACGCCAGAGGATGGAGCTGCTGGGAGTGAAGGCTCGAGCCGGTGTGCTGTGGGTTGAGGGCAGGTTGGCCATCGCATGACTTGGTGTCTTTGTGGCAGGTAACTGCCATCCCCTGAGCTGCAGCTTCACGGAGCTCACTGAGATGTTTTTCTCAGTGCCTTCATTCTGTGTTTTCCCTGCAGGTCCAGGAGTCCAAGGTGACTGAAGCCAAGATTAACGAGGCGAGGGAGCACTACAGGCCTGCTGCCGCACGGGCCTCTCTGCTGTACTTTGCCATGAACGACCTCTGTGCCATCCATCCCATGTACCAGTTTTCTCTGAAGGTATTGTGAGTCCCAGGGCAGCACCACAGAGCAGCTGAGCTCCTTCCTTCCCTTCCCAAACTTAAAAGTCATTTCCTTGAGCCATGAGTGGTCTGAGCATCGAAAGAAAGGCATATCTGTGCTGAAAATTGAGGGTGGGCTGGCATCTGCCCTCACTGTGAGTTGGCTGGTCGTCCCACCGCAGCTGGTTAGACTGAGATCAGATTAAATCAGTCTTAACAAGCTTTTCTTTCTTTCGCGTGGTTTCTTTTGAGGCAAGTGAACTGAAGCCTTGTAGAAAGCCACAGTCTGACTTGGAGGTGCATTAACGGCCTTGATTACTGAACATTCCAGAAGTTAACTGCAAAGTAGAACTTCACAAGCCATCTGTTATCTCCTCCATATTCACAGCCTTCTTGGCCTGGCTGAGGAAGATGAGGAATGGATTTTGAAAGAGATCATCTTGGGAAAGAGCCAACAAAGTACTTTTTTCTATGCATTTTATATATTTGTGCATGGAGATTTAGTACAGTGTTGGGAGTCCCTCTTTTCCTCAGTTAATCTTTCCTTTACATTTGCATTTAGTTCTGTATCTGTGATGTCATCGGGGTCATAATGTCTGTGCAGATATTTCATAAGTTAACGAGAATTGCTGCTGCCCTTAGCAATCATCCAAGACCTTGAAGTTGAAACAATCCCCACTCCCCAAATGACACGGTATTAAAGCATCAAATTGCTCTGTAAACACAGCCCTGTCCCAGTGAGGCCTCAATGCCAGGGATTTATTGCTTCCCTTTGTACAAAAGGCAAATCATGGCCATTTCTGCTTATCCAGGGCAAGAAGGGTCCCCTATGAGAGCCCTTAGCCTAGAAGTCCTGGTGGGATCTGTGGGCATCTGACCCCTTTCCGAGTGGCTGCTGGCAGGCTGGTAACAGTATGGACTGCTCCATGGAGATGATACTGAGAGAGAACCTGCTTCTGGTCCTGTGCTCTAAAATAAATGCAGGACAGTCATAGCCAAAGGGCTTGTACTCCTGCACCCTGGCTGCTCTTCTGTCTCCTCTACACAGACTCCCCTTCCCTGCTCAGAAGTGTTGTTCTATAGTATATGGACATTGTGAGCTAGAAATGGTGTCCCAGCTTTGGAGAACATTCCTTCCTGGAGCTGTTTCCCCTGGAACACCTGGAGAATGCTTCTAATATGACCTTATAGTGCAGTGTAGCTATTGCTGTTCCTGGTGGTGGGGACTGAGCCCAGCTATTTGCCACTTAGCAGCAGAGCATGGTGGGAAGCCAGGAGCTTTAATGGGAGTGGGACTGTGACCTTGTTTTCGGGATCCTTGACTAGGTTTGAGATATTGGCTCTTTTATGGCAGACAGAGTAGGCTGAGATTCCATTGGCTGCAGTGAATGGACTAGATCCTTAGAGTGAAATTCATCGCTCACATCTTTGCTTCATGTTGGGGCATCGCTTCATCATTTGTTTTCTGCTCCTCAGTGGGAAGTGGGGCTTCTCTCAAGCTGTCTCCTCGATCTTGGAAGCTCCTCAGGCAGGGCCCAACTTTCTGCATTCCCTCCATACTGCCTAAGACTCTGAGAGGATCTTGGTCTCTGCTCAGCCTCTAAGGACCTGCTGCGATGGAAAGGAGTTGTGATGGTGTCTATAGTTCTGGCCAGCAGAGGTTCTGGTATTTATTGAATAGTTCCATTTTCATTGTTTTAATACATGGAACACTTTTTTTTGTTATAGGAGAGGCATTTTGGGGAGTGGAGGGTTAAATGAGATGGCATTGTAGTCTAGTGCTTACTCCAAATGGTTTCTTACATTGCCAAGTGACCTGGAAAAAGTAATTGAGAAGAGAATACAATATTTTGAGCCAATCCACAAAGAAGCTTTTCTTTTTGTTATCTACAATCCATATGCTGAAATAATTTTACCAGGGAAATGTACAGATATCTTTCATGCAAGGGTGCCCTTTGAAAGATTCATTCCCTACACGTACACAGTAGATATGGGAGTGTTTGAAGTTTCACCTTAAATCTCCCTCATCTGTGTTTTGTTTGTTTTATGTTTTCCAGTTAACATTAGTAATGTGTATAAATACATGGCAAATTATTTACTGAAATGTTTTTATCTAATAAATTTGGACGACAGATCATAAAACATTGCAGAAAGATGCAGAGATGATTTTCAAATGCTTGCCGTACAGCTAAAAGCCAATTATAAATTAGAACACACAAGATTTATATACGATTCTGCAGTGTGTTTTAACTCTATTTGAAGAAATGTAAGCAGGAAAATCCATTCTGCAGTTATGCAGTAATGCAGTAGGTATCAATGTTGCTTTAATTTGCTGAGGCATCATTCGCCCTTTGTAGAGCCCTAAAAATAATGCTGTCGACACAGCCATGCCTTGTCTGGTTGGTGCTATTCATTTGTATCAGCCTGGTTAATTCCTATTAGCTTGGTCCCAGTGTATTGGGCTTTTGCATTGCTAATGAGGACAGAGGCCTTTTCCTTTCTCCAGTTGCATCTGATAATTTGCTAATGGGTTTTCTTCAATCTGTTCGGAAAGTTTTTAAGTCTTTTTTAATTTAGATCAGAATGTTTCTACTGGAGCTCTCGGTATCTTACATAACAGCATCCTTCTTCATGGTGCACCCATGCCCAAGAGATTTTAGTGCTTGGCTGATCCCACTTCTGCATGCTGAAGCCTTGCCTGCCCTTCTCATCCAGTCCTCTGCTGAATCCTGACAGTAACCCACTTTTGGACTGTTTTGTATTTGAGGGAATTGCTGTTTTAAAGTTGCGGCGTTTGTGAAACAAGAGGTTCCTCTGGGGACACCAATGTCTTTAGCTCAGTGTTTTGGAGAAGTGAGCTATGTAATCTCTGTGAGAGGACATGCTTGGTCTGAGAAACGTTTCCTCTACCTGTTGCATATTAATTAAGCCAGCACATCTTTCTGAAGCCCAAACAAGCACAGTGTCACAAGGTGTGCCACCAAAAAGCAGCCAGAGGCAGATGCAGAGCTCAGTCTGTAGATGTTCCCCTGCATCCTGCCGCTGCTGTGCCACACTGGGATTGCTTTGGTCATGGCTGCAGTGCTCAGTGTCTGAGCTGGCTTCGCTCATTGCAGCACTTCAGGTGATACACTGGTGCATGAAAAGAGCATTTAAAAACAGTGCCAATCTTCTTGTCTCCTCACCTAGGCATTCAGCATTGTGTTCCAGAAAGCCATTGAGAGGGCATCTCCTGATGAGAGCCTCCAGGTGCGAGTGTTGAACCTCATTGACAGCATCACCTTCTCCGTGTTCCAGTACACGACCCGGGGGCTGTTTGAGTGCGACAAGCTGACCTATACTGCGCAGGTTACCTTCCAGGTAAGCACCACCAGGGCATGCAGTCTGTTCAAGGCCAGGCTGGATGTGGCTCTGGGCAGCCTGGTCTGGTGGTTGGCAACCCTACACATAGCAAGGGGGGTTGAAATTGGATGGTCATTGTGGTCCTTTTCAATTTATGTTACACCAATGAATGGCCATTTGAGAGAGAGATGCCTGCTTTCAGGACCTGCAGAAGGGAAAGGGGAAGCAAGTCTTCAAGGCTGATTGGTTGTGTCCAGAAGTTGCTCTGTCTAGTATCCTGCTATAATTTTTATGCTACCATGTGAGCAAGGAGATGTTTCTATATCTCTGTACTGGAATCAAACTCAGTCACTCAATTGTGCTTGGCATTATGTTATAAAGTGGTTATTGAACTTGTGCAGATTATGACTACATAAGTGCCCTGCAATGTAGAATGCAGGTGTGAACCAAATTTGAGCTGCCCAAACAGTGTGCAGGTCTAGTTAGCCTTAATCCAGTGATTGCCATGACTTCTTTTAATTCTACATAGCAAAATATGAAGTGTAAAAGGAAAAGCAAATACACATCTATATGAATGAACTTTAACTATTTATTTAGTTAATGTCCATCTGTAAAAAGTCAATGCAAATTTTGCAAAGTCAGGCTTAATTTTGACCCAGAAGAGATCTACATTTTCATGTATATATCTGTCTGAAGTTGCACCCATTGCACTTGCAACTCTATCACAGAGTCATAGGATTGTTTGAATTGGAAGGGACTTTTAAGGTAATCTAGTCCAACTCCCCTGCATTGAACAGGGTAGATAGTTAAGGTGTCACTTCAAGGCATCAGGAAAACCAGCATCCACCGTTTCAGTGTGTGGAGGGATTTAGATGATGCGTTGCAGGATTCTCCCATGTAAAAAAAAGCAGTTGGCTCTTGAACTGAGTAGCTTATTACTGTCATCAGCGGAGGAGATGCCAGGTATGCTTCAGAAGCCATTGCCCAGTAGGCAATAATGAGATGCAGTCTAGGATCTGTGGCAAGGAAACGAGAAACTCACCATTCCAGCATTGCTCCTTTTCCTTCCAGAAATCATGTTCAGAATGTTCAGACTTTGTCTCAGAGATACAGGCAGTCTGGCTGTGCTCAGTGCAGTGATTCCAACTGGGCTCCTGAGCATCCGGAGCTTTCCTGTATGGTCCTGGGCACTGCTCTAATGGTCTTGCTCCACGTGTTCCCCAAAGCCATCATTGGTGGTAAACACACTGATGGCAGCAGAACGGCTGGGTGCTCTCCAGCACACCACTGCTGGGAACCTAAAGGACCTGCTCATTCTCCCAGTGCATGAGCTGTGAGGCTTTTGTTAATGCCTTCAGTACATCTGCAATTACTTTGAATAGAACAAGATTGTGAGAGAGGGACAAGATCTTGGTGGTGTGCCCTAGGGGTGCACGCTCAAGTTCCTTGCAAGAAAGTTGTGTGTTCTTTAGCTGCAGGTATCAAGCCCAGGGACTGCAGCACATCCTCCTGCCTATGTCTCTGCCAGCAGTATAAATATAAACCACAGCTTTTCCCACAGTTTTACCAAATTTTGACCATTTTATGTTATCTCTCCAAACTTATTCTGAGTCCTCTCTTGGGGAGACACAAAGCACTGGCAGGGTATGTTTCATCACAGCCCTCCAGCTCTGGACTAGTTTTTCTCTGCACATTTGATAGCTACGTACATTGAATAATTAATCTGATATAGCGTATTGCTGCTCTGTATCCTGACTGCTCAAGGATGTCTTGCTTGTTTGAAATTACAGATACTTCTGATGAGTAAAGAAATCAATGCAGTAGAACTGGATTTCCTGCTCAGATACCCAGCACAGCCCAGAGTCACAAGCCCTGTGGAGTTCCTGTCTAATCACTCCTGGGGTGGAATCAAGGTTTGTGCTTCACTTGAAATGTGTGAAATCTGCATCCCTTATCTCCTCTGAGGGCCTTCAAGCATGTCAGTCCAGTCCTTATAGTACTAGATATAGTACCAGATAACTAATGCTTTATTACTCAATATGCTTCAGATTGTCTTTTGTGGTGATCCTTTGTAGTATTGATTCTACTATAAATATTACAACGGGTGTCAACTTTATTAGTGTTTATGTTCTATTAATGTGTGTTGGCTTATTAGCCTTGGAGTTTTTGGCAACTCTGGTTACTTGAGGCATAGTTTTAGTACGATCACATTTTGTCACAGGCTGCTATAATTAGGTTAATTAGTCATGGCTTCTATAGAGCTTATTAGCAAGCTAAAATCTCCTTTTATCAGAAAGATTAAGTGCTGTAATGAATTGTTTCTTCAACAAAGCTTGAGCAAAGTACCTTTCAGATTGGCATTTCAAATTTGAAGTGGAATGGAGCATTCTGTATAAATTTTCAGTGGAACACTGAAAATGCTGCTGCACAATGCATTGCGTTTGCCAGGGGTTTCAGGCCAAAAGAAATCGATATCGATATTAACATCTCGGTCCATGCCACCCATTTTGGGCACGTTAACTTCAGAGCAAACCTCATGAAGTGTTGAGGTCTGTGGGCACACAAACAGCCTTGTATGGCATGGCTGATTACTTCATATTGTTGTTTGGTTAATAATACCTACAGGCTAATAGTGCTCTGCAGTTGTGCAGCTGTCTCAGCTCCTGGTACTGGCACATCTGATACACATCTATGATTCTGTCCTCCAATTTCTTTTCAGTTCAGCAGAAAGTTTCCCAGAGCTTTTTGTTGTAACACTTGTGCCAGGGAGGCTCAGTATTTACTGCTGGATGAAGAAACCCATGTGCTTGCTGAGAAGGGCACAGTTTGTGGGGGAAAAAGGTGTTATCCTTTAGTAGATCTGCTGAAATACTTGAAAAAAAGTAGGTAGGTTGCAGGCTTCCTCGTGCTTCTTTAAGCCTGGGATGGGAACTGAATTCAAACCAAGTGCAGGCTGAGAAAAAGCTTCTCTGAGCTCAACTTGATTCTGTCCATCAGTGTGCCCATATGGGAGGAGGTAACTCCTGTGAGCCCCTACTGAGGCAGATTTGTTAGCTTTGGAGTGAGGGGAGAGCTTAGCAGAGGATGCAGATGTTAGCTTCAGCACAAATACAGCCTCTGCGACATGGGAGGGGTAGTTAAGAGCAGAACAGGGAGAAAATTATGCTGTTTAGTGAAAGCAGTACCTTTTGCTGAGTCCCTGGCCCCAGTGTTCAATAGCAGTGGTCATTTCAGATGTAAGGCTTGTCTGTTGTGGGTATTTAATAGTGATCTCTCGAGAAGCTGGAAGTATTTTTATGCTCCTGATCAGGTTTTATGTCTTTTTTTCAATTTCCCTTGTTACAGCATATTGTGCTTCCATCAACTGCTGTGCTCCCAGTACTTAACTTGAAAGTTGTTATTTCTGTTGGTACTTCTGATTTCTTCAGTACTTGCAAGCTTGTCTGTGTGTGTGACTGTTGGTCACCTTCACCAATAAGCGTATGGCCATACCTTAAACCACAAAGGTACAATGATGCTATTGCTTGAACTGCATAGGACGACAGGCCACAAGCACATACGTGCAAGAGGTCACTTCAGTATTTCTGTTGCAAGATGGAACTTGAAACAGGATCAGTGTAGAATTGGTCCTTTGTAGCTTTGTCCTCATTTCTTCTTCCTTCCTTTGCTTGATGATCTCCAGAGCCATAAGGTCACAGAAACTGGTAATTGATGAGGTAGGAAAGGACCTCTGGAGACCTTATTGTGACCTTTCAGTGCTTAAAATGAGCTTACTATCAGGAAGGAAACAGACTTTTTACACGTTCTGTCAGTGATAGGACAAGAAGGAACAGTTTTAAACTAAAAGAGATTTAGGTTAGATGTTGGGGGGAAGCTTTTCACTCAGAGGATGGTGAGGCCCTGGCACAGGCTGCCCAGAGTTGTTCATGCTCCATCCCTGGAGGTGTTCCAGGCTGGGATGAATAGGACCTTGGCAACCTCATCTGCAGCCTGATTTAGTGGTTGGCAACCCTGCCCATGGAAGGAGGTTGAAACTAGATGGTCTTTAATGTTCCTTCTAACCCAACTGTCATATGATTCTATGAGGTCACCTGGTCCAACCCGTGCTCCAGTAGGGGCACCCAGGGCTGGGTGCCCAGGGCTGTGTCCAGACAGCTTTTGGAAATCTTCAAGGAGGAGACCATACAGTCACTCAGCGCAACCTGAAGATGAAGGTGTGATCTGTGAGATATCTGAAATGCTGCCCCGAGGTCCCTTCAGCCCAGTCTACAACCCAGTCTGCATGTTACTCTGCTCTGCAGTTGTCTGGAGGGCTGGGACAGTCCGACAGGTCATGCCATGGTTCTGCTCTAAGCATGGATGTACAAACGGCATTATTATGCTCTGTGTGTCTCTGTGGTCCTTTCTTTCATGGCATCTTGTGCCAACCAGCCCTTTTCAGAAGATTGGGGTGGGTCTCAGGCTACTGAGGCTAACTCAAGGTTGGTGAATAGATTTCCTTGTGCCCCCCAGCGTTCTCTGCTGCAGAAATCTCCCATGCTCCAGCTCCCTTCCTGGGGAACAATATCCAACAAGGCTATGCCCATAGCCTTGTTTTCCTGCAGAACCATGATCACAGATTAACCACGTGTGCATCTGGCTCCCACCTCAGCAGCCCATTCCCTCAGGCAGCTCTCAATCTCCTTTGTACAAGCACACACTTCCCAAGTCTGATTGCCTTTGTGATATTTTCTGCAGCGCCTCTTCATTGCCAAACGCAGATGTGTCCCATAGGATAAGTGAAGCTAGTTAATATACAGCGAGGATACACCTGGCCAACTCGGATTACTTCTTCATCCCAATCATTTCCCTCATCTTTTTCTGAAGAGGAAGAATTTTCATTATGTAGATATGAAAACGCTACTGAAAGAGCATTGTTTAATAAATGTGATGTTGAATAATGAGCTCTAAATGCTGAATTCAGCTCTCAAGGAGGAGAAGAGCAGCAGACAAAGTAGTATATTAACCCCATGTTTATGATTTTGCAGAGTGCAGGTGATGAGATTGTGTGTGGTTTACAAGACAAAATACAAAATCATGTGTTTTGTATTTAAGAAAACTGGATCTCCTTGACAAAATAATAGAAAACTCTTCCAACTTTTGCTTTATATACTTCTCAGACACTGAGATTTTTCATTCTTGTCGCAGATTCATTGCGATACAATCTGCTGCATATATAGTCTTTGCACATAAGCAAGGTCCTTTGATCAGGCTGGTCGGATATAAAAGACTTGCAGCTCACAGCTTCCTATGCACGTTTAAAATTATTATTATGCCAGAGTCTTAATTAAATCTCTTCCACTAACTCAGTTCTTAAGCCTTTTAGTGCATCTTTGATAGGAAGCATTGATTACGACACTCCGATCTGCTCTCATCTAGAAGTTTCCTAGGGGCATTAATCTGTCCTCAGTAGCCCTCATGTTTTGGAGAGGTGCTCACAGTGTCTCACAGAAATGGTATTTGAGATCATTCTACCTTTGGTTTCCTTTACTTTTTTTACCCTGGTGGATAATAGTCTGATGTTTATCTGAGATACAGCAGAGATTGGGATTGCATCAAATATTTAAAGGCATACTTTGTCAGTTTGATTGCAAATTGGAAATTGAGTTTTTCTGGATATATCTTGGGCTGTGTCCTTCACGTTCAGTGCTCCCTGCCGTGCCACAGGCTGAGGGGACAGTCTTCAAAAGGGCTCATCTGAAAGGGAAAGAGCCATCAGTTGTTGGAATCAGTAGAAGACAGAGCAAAAGACATCTCAGAATTCTGCAGGACAAACTCACACCAGACATCTGGATCATCTGTGATGGAGGACAGTAAAGGACTGGCATAGACAGTTGGTGGCTTCCATTGCTGAAGTAGTTCTGTTGGGTCTGGCCAAGTGCCCCATGGAGCTCTGCATATTCATCCACTTCTGGGTTGGGTTGCAGTGATGTGAGCTCATCAGTCAGCTTTTACTGAAAGAAATGAGGAAGATCAGAAATACATTTTTGTGCTGAGGGGTGACTGAAGTTTGTCAAAACCATCATGTCTTTATTTTTACCTTCAATAGAGGTGTCCTCGCGAGTTGAATAATTCAGGCAGTGCAGCTAAAGAGAAAATAACACCTTTGGTGAATGAATAATACAAACCAAAACCTAGTTGGAGATAGATGGCAAATAATCCATCATTTTCTACATGAATCCTCCTGGTTAACAGTAGTATTCAAATGGAACAATTCATCTGCCTATGTGTCCCCTTCCCGAATGACCCAATCTATCACTGTGAGCTTAATGCAGGTTTGGCTTTGCCATTCCCCTGGAGCTTTTTCCAGCTCCAGGAGTGCCAGTTTCCTTGGGAGATGTGAGCCACCCACACAATACATACAATAAACAGACATAAGCAGAGCTTACCGCGTGGGTAGACAATGTGAGACCTTTAGAAGGTGTTTTGCTAACACCTGAGGCCATTTCCAATTGTCTGATGCTCATGCAGCCACTCTGCAGAGTTCACACTTGTGGACAGGCAGAGATCTGAGGATGCTGTGCACATTTTATGGTGCTTAGTAACTGTAACTGTGGCTAATAATTAGGATTTAATCATCTCACAGACTCTTAAAACTGGGGGAATATTGAACGTGTCTTTCCAGTGTTCTCCAGTTGTGGTTGAGAGCCATGCGATGTTCCTTCTAACCCTTGTGTTTTTTAACAGTAGGGCTCTTTCTTAAAGCAAGACAGATCAGGAGCTCAGACTGGGCCACAAAGCCATATGCTGTTATCCCCTAGTGACAGTGCAAGAAAAAAGAAATCGGGATAATGTTGTTTTTTTATTTAGACTCTGTAAAGTGTTATGAAGGAACATCTGAACTTGGGACCAGTTTGACCGTATGGTGTCCTGAGAAGAGCTGCCTTTTGTGATAAGAGTGTGTGTTTCCTGTAATAAATTTACAAAACTCATTGCAGTGTATCTGGCACCAGAAGATAAATCACATGAGGCTGCAGTGACACCAGAGCTTGGAAGCCATTCTTTCCCCTGGGGGCTCAGTCTGTGCCCTGGGGGCAGCAAGCGGAGAAGAGCTGAGTACATCATTGCTCATTGTGCCCCTCACCGTGCCCATCTGACTGGGACCTTGGGGTGCTGCCACGTC
This sequence comes from Excalfactoria chinensis, assembly GCF_039878825.1. Taxonomy (NCBI): domain Eukaryota; kingdom Metazoa; phylum Chordata; class Aves; order Galliformes; family Phasianidae; genus Excalfactoria; species Excalfactoria chinensis. The sequence continues at coordinate 1,041,742 of NC_092841.1, forward strand.
CCCTTCCTGGGGCTCTTTGCAGCAATTCCCTCTTGCTTCTGCCCCAGGTTGACTCTCAGAAGGGCTGTGTGTTAAGGTCACCATGTAAGCACATCCGCAGTTGTTCTGCAGTGGTAACCAGGGTTTCCTTCTCCAAGATGATGGCTGATATATGTTGTATTCCCTACAGCTGTAGGGGGAAAGAGTGCTTTGCATTTGTGAGCTTGTGAGATACACAGAACTGCTGACAGTTCAGCTCCAATTTAAAGTTGGTTCTGACTTAGATGAGAAACTGTCAAAGAAAACTGAAGTGATAAAGCAAATTGTCTGTGATTCAGTGGATGAAAAATCACTCTCTGAGAAAACAATGATCCGTGCCCTGACATGTGCAAAGAGCCCTGTTTTGCTGGCAAAGTCTTACTTTGAGATAGAAACCCCGGGCCCTCCTGCTTCCAGCCATCGGGGACAGGCACAGTGTGGGCTGCAAAGGCTGGAGCTGCAGTCCCTCCGGTCCTCTTGCTCATGTTTTATTTTGGTTAATGCTTTTTGTCTCTCTCAATTTCCATGACGACTCCGGTTGGCAGGTTTATTCTCTGCTACGTTGGCAAAAATAGCCACGCTGCACAGGTTGGTCTGTCCCATTGCATGCCCCTGCTTCTCCTCCTGCTGCTTGGAGACTGTGCTGTATTATCACAGGTGTAAGATTCTTGGATAATACCACAGCAGAGGTATCGAAATGAAATTAATATTCACAGAAGGATTACTGATTGAGATAGCTTTCCCTGCTCCAGCTTTTAAATAGTAACGTGTCTTATTAACACCATCAGTCCTAATAAATGCAATTTAAATTGTTGACTAATGAAAATTTCAGCGTTAGTTTATATAATACAGACTTTACGCTCGCTATTAGAGAGCTCTTAATTCTGCAACATGTTGTTCAGGGAGAGAGAAACTATTATCTCTGATTATGTCTGTCAATTCGTAAGAAGAAAGCAGTTTTTCAGAGTCTCTCGTTAACATCATCAAGAGACTTCTCGAAGCAGCGGTAGCCAAAGTTCTCAAGTTTTACTTTAAGTCCCTTCAAGAGTCAACAGTTTAAAACCATTTTACACAAGCACTTGTGCTGATGAGTCTATTGAATTCAGCATTTGGCACCGTATTGTGTTCAGCCAGGAGAGGTGCATCGCGTGTATTTACTGCAGCCAGAACAAGGCACTGGGCAGGCTGTGTTCCTGCAGATGTCAGTCCCTCGTGTTCTGCACAGTGCTTTCAGTTGTGATGTTGTTCTGATGTTAGAACTGCGGCTTCTGTCTCTGAAATTTCTCCACACTGGTGCTAATCCACACATGGCGGCAGCATCTGTTGGGTCCCTGCCTTGCTGATGCTTTTCACACAGTTCTTGGCATGCCTTGGGCATGGAGGTGAGCCAGCCCAGCCTGTAGCTGCTGAGTGGTATTGCAAGTGCTCCATTCTCTTCTTCGTAGAGCTATTAATGAAATTGTGACTTTGGGCAAGGCTTGATTGCATTGCAGGAGCATGTATCAAAACATCTCTGTGTTCCTGTAGGTCTGGCTGTGGTCTAAGAGCACTTGACCTGTGAGGAAAAGTATAGGTTGGACTGACCACCTCCTGGGGGTTCCTCCAACCATTCTTCTGTGATGCTGCAGGTGTTGTGTTCACCTGTGTCAGTGGCACTCACTGGGAACAGCTTTGTGACCTCTTTCTTTCCATCATCTGATGCTGTTCTCGCTGCTGGAAACATGGACTCATTTGTTATAAGGAGCCCTTTTGCTGGAGCGTGGCTTCTGAATAAATTCAGTCAGTTAGAAAGACCAAAGTTTCTCATGGGAAGCTTTTCCAGAGGGAAAGTGTAGCTTTCCTTCCATCAGGACAGACTGGCCTCCAGTGCCTTCCACCTCATTTGCAGCAACCCCAAAATCCACAGCAATCTCAGCAGCTGTCAGGACATCTCCATGACTTTCAAAGCCCTTTGGTAAGTGTGTATTTTTTCGGTTGATCTCAACAAGGTGTGACACCAACATTTTTCAAGGCGCTTTCTCGGCACTTTCTTTTTGTAGAGGAGCTGTATGGGATGTGAGCTGGAGCATTAATAGTGTGGAACACCTCTGCCCATCAAGAAGCTTCTGCTCCTCTGTGAGCATGTCCTTGCTTCTACAGAAAACAGCTCATTCACTGTCTTTTATACTCCACTTATCTCTTCCTCTTCATGTTCAACTGTTTGCAGCTTCAGATTATGCAAAATGTGCTCGAGATGTTTGTGTCAGTGAGGATTTTAGGAGCTTTACAAGCTGTGCAATGCATTTTGCTACAACTCATATGAAAGAGATTCTGGATTCTCTCCTTTTCTGTGTACTGCTCATAGTTGCTGTGGCAGGAACATTAAAAAACAAACATCCAGCTACATTTTCATTTCATTTATCATTTATTCCCTCCATTGTTCATTTGTACATCTCTTTGGGACGTTCCACAGCTACCTGTTTCTGCTATAGGCTTGCAGCACCAATGAGCAAATCCTCGTGTGGCGAGTAAATCGCTCTGTAACTGACGCTGTCATGGCAGTTTGTATACAGAAGATGTAAGCACCAAGGCATCACCCAGCTGTCTGGGGTTTGCAGTGTATTAGCAGAGATTTGTGGTCACCTTGACTGGATGGTGGATTCTCAGCACTGTGGTTTCTCAGTGTGCGAGTGCCCGAAGCCCAAAAGCAGGTTTTACCATCAGTTATGATTTTGGCTGCACAGCAGCAAGGAGGCATTGCAGGCCTGCAGCTCACAGGATTGCTAACGGTGTGCTCTCCTGCCAGAGGTGAGCTCGACAATTCCAGTACCCATCCAAATCACTCACTTCTGGAATAGCTCATAGTAGCAAGTGCCTGCTGCCCAAGTTGGTTGGGATCTGGGTTTGAAATGAGGAGTGCAGATTTCATCTCTCTTTGGGTTATGGAAGGCTGCATTGCAGATGATGCCAGATTATCCTCTGTTGTCTCTTCCAAACTCCCACCTCACAGTGCTGCAGAGGAGATGAGGATGCAGCCATGGCTTTACTGGCAGGGGAAGATCCTTGCAGTAAAGTGGGTGAGAATAACTGGGAGGCTGTGCTAGGTGCTGCATGATGTTAGATCTGATGTTCCTGGGGCAGCCAGTTCAGAAGATGCAGGTGGCAAAAACCCTCAGAGCAGGTACCTTCCTCAGATATGAAACTGCTCATTGCACCCTCAAGTGGCACTGTAAATAACCTATGCTGGTTAGTACCTGTTGATGTGACAATGTGCTGACAACAGAGGTGGGAAAGGGAAAGCAGAGAAGATCTGATCCTGGGGAGGTTCTGCTTGTGGCTCGCAGGTTCCAGCTATGGCCTTTTCAACAGAGCAAAACGTGAGTGGGCAATAAAATTAGGAAAGCAGTTCAAATGCATGTAGGATTTGTTCTTCTGTTACAGTAAGACTAAAGGTAATGGCTTTAAGTTGCACCAGGGGAGATTCAGGTTGAATATTAGGAAGAATTTGTTTTTAGAAAGAGTAGTAATTCATTGGCACAGGCTGCCCAGGGACTGGTGTCACCATCCTGGAGGTGTTCAGGGAACATGGAGTTGTGGTGCTGAGGGACGTGGGTCAGTGGGCATGGTGGGGGTGGGTCAGTGGTTGGACTGGATGATCTTAGAGCTCTTTCCAACCTTAACGATTCTATGGTTCTGAACACCTTCCTTGAATTTCCCAGGCCCTCTCATCCATGGAGGAGTTCAGAAACCTGGATCGGGATATTGAGGGCTCTGCAAAACGGTGGAAGAAATTTGTTGAATCTGAGTGTCCTGAAAAGGAGAAGTTCCCCCAGGAATGGAAGAACAAGTCAGCTCTGCAGCGCCTCTGCATCATGAGAGCCATCCGGCCCGACCGCATGACCTACGCTATTCGGTGAGGGCACTTCTCTCTATCTTGGTCCATTCTCTTGCTTACCAGACAACTTTGGGTCTGTGTTTTCTGGAGAACAGGAGTAATTCAGGAATATGTTTGGATTTATTTATTATAGACTATAAGTTTTACAAAATGGTTTTCTATAAAGGGTTCGTTGCTGAATGAGTTATCTCTGCCAACACTTCTCATTTAGTTGGGATTTCCTCCCTAAGGAAATCTAACCCCAGCATGGCCAATGGTGATGGAAGCAGTACTACTAGCACTAGGTGAGGAGCAGACAGACCATGTCAGAAACAAGCATTGTCATAGAGGTCTTACATATTCACTGCAGCCTTTTTACAATCAAAACAACTTCCAGAATTCACTAAGGTCAATATTGTTTACTGTATTGCTTGTGGCCATTTTCCTTAGGTGTAGGAATAAAGTACCGAAGTAAAGGGAAGTTTTATGGAGATGCTTAGTTTGCGTGGGTTTTTTGTTGTTGTTTTGTGGTATTTTTTTTACTGCAAAATTCAAAATTTATGTGATACTAGTTCTGAAAGTTGTAGCTGTAAATTATGTATAAAAGGTAACCTGGCAAGCCTAAATTTTATGAAGCTATGCAAAAGCAATATGGCTCATATGGGTGTTCCAGGAGAAACTAAAGGTCTTTGACTCCATTAGGACTTGTTTTTACATTCCTTGTCCTAGTAGTCTATCATCTGCCATTTCTGCAATGCCTCCTATTCCACTGCCTCTCAGATAGCTTAAACTGCTCCACCATCTGGCATGGGTGATTATCAGCCCATGAACTACACTTCTGTGTGTGCTTTAAGATGCACAGAAAAACATGGACAAGATTTTGAGTGAAGTACCATTATGGTCAATGTTACTGTATTTTATTCAATTACCTGACGAAATTTACCATCATTACACCATTCTAAACTACCTGCTTTTTCATTAGTTACTGTTTTGGGGCTGGACTCTCCATATGTTCTCTCAGCTTAAAAAATTGCTCTTCTTTTTGCTATTTAGTTTCAGTAAAACATGCTTTTGTCTTTCCGAGCTTTTAAGTGCCCGTTTCAGTTAAGCTTTCCTTTCAGTCCTTTTCATTCCTTTCAGCTGAAATTGTGGTACTTGTATAGCTCAAAACTAACTGGAATGTAACATTTCCATTCCTTTCTCACTTCTCTTTTGTGAAACAGTAAGAGAATCCAAGTTCAAAAACTTGACTGAATTTTTTTAGGCTTTGGGCACATCAAGCTTTTCTGTTTGCATGAGGACATTTAAATGTGGTTTTTGTTGGTGTTTCTTACCTAGAAATAGGTTAGAACATAAACCTTTTCAAATAGGAGTGGCTTACAGTGTCTTCTCTAAGACTCAGTAGATGCTTGTGTCTAAAATTCTTGTAGTCCCAAACATTCTAGGTGGAGCTTTTGTATCAGAGAACCATAGAATGGCTTGGGTTGGAAGGGTCCTTAAAGCCCACCCAGTTCCTCCTGCCCTGTGGGCTGGTTGTCACCCCCCAGATTACACTGCCCAGGTTGTTCAGGGAAACAAACCTCATATCCCCAAACCAAATGGATAATTGTTAGTGGTAACAATGCTAGCCAAAATGCCTTTGGTTTCCTTTTTCCTCCATGGAAGTATCATTACTCCTCAGACCTTTCTTCAGCTAGCAGCCTGGCTAGAGCAGGTGTTGATCCATTAGAGAAGAAAATCGGTGTTCCTAAGAGATTCACCTCTCTGAAAAGCACCCACATCTGTTCGTCTGTCCTTCTGTCAGTAAAACCTCGTATTCTGATGGAAAGAAAATGCCTTTGCATTGGATGTAGTAGCATCCCTAACAGCCCTGACACAGTTGGGCAACAGTCTCTGGTACTCCTTTCTTCTGTGTGCCTTCAAAACCATTCTGAGTCTGTGACTGTTGAAAGAGTGAAGATTCTTCCAGCAGAGCACTGGGGAGCTGCATCTCCTGCCCTAAGGACTTCAGCCTTGGCAATCCTGGTTCAGCCAGAAGTGATCAGATTGCATCTGATCAAATTTAATTGACTTTTTGATAGTTTCTTCTGCAACGTCACTGGATGCTGCAAGTTGTCCTGCAGTTCTCAACTTGCTGATCTCTTCTTTCTGTGTATCAGTTGAATCTGCTTGTGCTAAATACCTAATTGATCGTCAGTGAACTCACTGTACTGTCATAGCTATAGAATCATCTAATGGTTTGGGTTGGAAGTGACCTTAAGATCATCTAATTCCAACTCCCTGCTATAGGCAGGGACACCTCCCTTTAGACCAGATTGCTCACAGCCCCATCCAGCCTGGCCTTCAGTGCTTCCAGGGAGGGCGCATCCACTGGCTCTCTGAGCAAACTTTTCCAGTGCCTCACCACCCTCACAGCAAGGCATTTATTCCTAATATCTAATCTAAATCAACCCTTGTCCAGTTTAAGGCCACTTAAACCTTCCTGCCTCTCTGAGATGGGTGCTCAGCAAGTGTTTGAGTGCCTTTAAAGAGTCAAGGAGGAATTCAGTAACTGAAACAAAAGTGCCCAGGGGCTTTTTAGATGCCGTCGGGTATCCTGACCTCACCTCTAGGTGCTGTGTAGAATGGTGCAAGACCCTTTGTGTCCAGTGTTGCATGTACCAGAATTATGCAGATGGTCTTGAAAGCTCTTTGGAGTCTAAAATGATGTGGTTACCATCCTCCCTACACCTATGTAGAGTTCTTTGCCTTGACGTGGCTTGGAAGTAAGAGTTTTTGCCACTCCTCATGGCAGATCCCTGGGGATCTTTGCAGAGACTGTGCGTCAGTTATGGAATATATATGGACTCCTCACCTATGGGGGGACTACACAGAGCATAGAAAAGCTGCAAGCCACTCAATACATCTAAAGAGAATACCTTTTAGTGACACCATTATTCAAATCCTCCTGCTTATCCTGTGGGCTGCCTCTATGAATATATTGTGCAGCACCAAGTGCAGCCACCCCTCCATCCCATCTCTGAGGGCAGGCTCTGCTTTCCTGCACTGTGACCCATTTTGGTGTCTCCAGGTCACATTAATTGTATTTCTTTATCTCCAGAGCAGTACTTCATGTAGAGTGTTGTGACCTTGTACCTCACGGACCTTCTTAGATGTCGTACACTGACTGTCTCCATCAGCTCTTCAGCACATTTTGACCCAAGCCAGAAAAATCTACTTTGAAAAGGCACCAAACAAATTGGAATGTCTTCCTTTTTCAATCCCTTGTGCATTTCTATTCCAGCTGCCTTTCACTCGTCCTTGAAGAAGGCTCTCAGCTCTTATAGAAAGAATTTGGCTGCCTTATTCTGGTATTATCCCCAAGTTGAAAACTGGTTGATGTTTTTTGTTCCCCTGGTACTGAGGTTTTCAAAAGGCTGAGTCATGCATCTCTGCTAGAAAAGCAACTGCTCGTTCCTGGGCTTTGAATGTAATGCTCCTGCCTTTGAATCAACGCTCGCTGTGCCATCTTTGTATAAGGCAGTGATTTTTGGTAAGCTCACCCCAGGGAAATTCAGCCTGGCCGTTCTCCATACTCTGCTCCCTTTTCAGGCAGCTCCTGTTCGCTCTGTTGTATTTTTCCTTGTGAATCTCATGCAGAGACCCAGCGACACGCACAGGATATTCTTAGAGCTCTTCCCTTTTATCTTCCCAGAACAAAGCAATTTTCTAAATCATCCGGACTTTTTGTGGCTTTTGGTGCTAAATCTAAAGGAATGTTGCTTCCTCTCAAACTGGATTACAAAGCACGCTGCAGTTTTCTATGCATCAGCTTAACTATTTCTTCTCTCCTATCTGTGTCAGAACCAAACCAGAGCTTGCAGCAGCAATGTCCCACTATTTGTCCTTCTCACTTGGTTGTTCATCGCAGATATTTCTGTGCCATAAGCCATCTTACACCTATAGGAAGTGCCAGAAGTTGCTAGCAAGGGGTGGATCCCAGAGCCTGGGCTGCAGACCATTCCTAAAGTTATTTTATCCTCATTTATTTGAGTTTCTCATTTATTTGAATCAGCAAAAGCAAAGTGAGTGAGCTGATTATTTGCATGGGATCCTTTCTTTCCTGAGCTGTAGTAAATTGGCAAAACTCCTTTCTTTCTGGCAGAGATTTTGTAGAAGAGAAGCTCGGCAGTAAATATGTGGCCGGGAGACCCCTGGATTTTGCAGCTTCCTTTGAGGAATCGGGACCTGCAACCCCAATGTTTTTTATCCTGTCCCCAGGAGTTGACCCACTGAAGGATGTGGAGAAACAAGGTAAATGAGTCATGGATGCAGACGTATCACCAAACTGCTTTGTGTCTTCTGCTTATTTATCTTGGCATGATGTTTTTTTTTCCTCATCTGTTTGTAGATAATGGAGTAATCTGGTAAAAATAGATAATTGTGAGAAGATGCGATTTGTTTCTTATTGGGTTCTTTTTGGTTTTGTTTTCCTTCTTCAAGGCTTTTGGATGTTCATCTGAAGTTTAAATCAAACTTGTCTCTTTCCTGCGATGCTGAGATTCCCGGTGTGGTTCACACTGCAATGATTCCTGAGCTGGTTTTGTACACAACCTATAATTTATGTCAGAGGTATCCAATACACTGTCAGATAGCTAAAAATAAGCAGCAGCTCCCTGTAGCATCCTGCTGGTTAGCAGCACAGTGTCCAGTTTTTAATCCCATCCTTCCTGAGCCGTTTTTGGTGTGGATGCTCTGATGTGCTGACAGCTGCCCTCAGAGCCCAAGTGCAGGTTTTGCATTTGAGAGGCCAGCCAGGGCCGTGGTGCACCAAGTGCTGCAGCCCATTGCTGTGCTGTTTAGCTGTGCAGAATTTGGCTCCAGGTCTCAGCTCCACTCTGGAAGCATTTCTGTTTTCAGCCTGGATATCTGGAAACGGGGACAACTTCTGACCTCACTGCTACCAAGTCATTGGAGGTGCTTATTTTGACACTATTACAGCAGAAGAGCTCCATCCCTCTGGAGCAGAGGGCTCAGTTGCCTTTGGGTACCGCCTCAGGGCTGGTGCACATTGCTGTTGTGCTCATCAGGTGCTTTTCTCCCTCTCCAGCCATGCACTACCCACATCTCCAAGAGCATTGCTCTTGCACAAGCACTGCTGCCAGCAGTTTGCAGTATTGTCTAAACTGTATGAGTTACATATCAGGCTAGCACAGTAGAACTGCTGGCTGGTTTTTGGCAGGCAGGTCTCCAGGCTAAACCTCAGCAGGGCTGGCAGTCCCAGCAGAGAAACCAGCAACACTGACCTAAGGCATCGTGCAGGCGCGTGGTGGCTGAGTACTGCCTGCCTGAGCTGCAGGTTTCTTTTCCTTATTGTGGTGCACTGTTGGGTCATCCCAAATAATGTTCAAGTCAGTCCTAACCTAGGCAGTCATAGAATCATAAAATGACTTGGGTTGGAAGGGACCTCAGGGATCATCAGACTTGAACCTCATGCTGCAGGCAAGGCCTCCAACCTCCACATGTAATACCAGCCCAGACAGCCCAGGGCCCATCCAGCCTGGCCTTGAACACCTCCAGGGATGGCCGGGGCATCCACAGCCTGTCTGGGCAGCTGTTCCAGCAGCTCACCACTCAAGTGCTGCTTGAGTAGCAGAGCTATTGGGCCACAGCACAGGGCACTTCCCAGGCTTTGAGCTCTGTTTCATTCTCTTTCTGCCCCCGCGTCAGGTCTCACTGCTGTGAATTGAAAGGGATTCTGTGGGAAAGGCCCTGCCTTGTGCCTGGCTTCTCACTGTAGCACATTGATGCTCCTGTCCCTCACTGTCTCTTTCTTTTATGTGTGATGAAGCACTGAATTCCAGCTGTGAGCTATTTGATCAGGATGGTAAAGATGTACTCGTGTGTAGCTGAGCACCTGGGTTAGTCAGCCAGAAAAGTTACAGCAAGTAAAAGTGAGAGAAATCTGGCAAAATGAAACCCTTGCTTTGGTGCAGCTGCACTGCCCTTAAACCTGCCTTGCTGGGGTTTGTTCAGACTCATTATTCAGTATTTTCTCCACCCAGTATCCCCGCTGAGGACAGCTACCTGCCCCACTGCCTGCTCTCCCGTCCTGCAGGAGGAAGGCTGGCATCACCTGGCTGTGGGCTCGGCTGCCTATTGTGAGCTTGCTTTATCCCTCCTCGAGAGGATGGGTCCTGAAGGCTGCGTTGTTCTGTGCAGAGCAGATCAGCAGCTCTGAGTTGGTTGGCAGCTGGAGATAGTGAGAAGGAAAACTGGAAGTTCTTAAAGATGGGCAAAACTGTGTCCCAGGGTTCTTTATCTAGAAAGGCTAAGTGGAAAGTGTAAACAACTGGAAAGGATTGAATGTTTGCTTTATGTATTGCCATCTGTTTCCAGTCTGGTACCAAGAGATCAGTCTTGCTAGACAAATCTTTTCCTTGTTTTACTCTAAAACTTGCCTGGAAGCCCTGGCCACCCATTCAGTTTCTGCTGCTTGCTCACAACCAAATGGGCTCCTGCCCTCTCTGCTGGTTTGAGCACACATTCACGTGGCATGTTTCCCCACTGAACAATATCTTGTTCAAAGCTTATTTAATCAGCAGGAAATGATTTTAATTTCCTACCGCTGTAAAATATGTTTTTACACAAGGTTACAGGGGAATAATGTTCTTTAAACAAGAGGCACTTTGTAATAATGTACCTTTGTGTTGATTTCACTCTGTAATTAAAAGTAGTTTGGAGGAAGCCAGTGCTGTTTTCAGTGCTTTGGCAGGGAGAGAGACAAGATAACTCTTGTGAGAAGTGTGATAGCTCTTCTGTGAGGTTTTTGATAAGGCTGAACTCAGCCTGGCTACAGCTGTTGCATTCAGACAGCACTGAACACCGCTCTTTTCTTTTTCTTTTAGGGAAGAAGCTCGGTTACACATTTAACAACAGGAATTTCCACAACGTGTCTCTGGGACAAGGCCAGGAGGTGGTTGCTGAGCAAGCTCTGGATGTGGCTGCAGCAGAGGGGCACTGGGTCATCCTACAGGTACCGCCATCTACCCCTGGAAGCAGACGGGTTGCTCTGCTGGTGTCTGGGTGCTGACTGAGTTAACACAGGCATGTTATCAGTTCTGTCTGAGGAGAGATGGGACAAAGCATTACCCGTGTTTTCAAACCACTGATTTCTGCTTGTTTCTTGCTGTTATCTTTTGCTAGTTATCAGTCTTTGTCATCTTGGCTCTGTTGCTCTTTGAGCCCTCTGCAGGATGTGCAGTTGTAGGGAGAGCTGACAAAGGAGATGGTGCTACATTTGCCTGTGCTTCTCTTTGCTCTATAAATAAACAAAGGAACAATGTTTTTGAGAGCTGTTAGAGTTGCTTACTTTCCAGCACTCCAAACTTGCTGTGTATTTAAATGAGTTACGGGGTACGCTCCACCATATGAAAGGCAGAGGCTATCAGTGGAGCAGAAGAGAACAGGTAAATGCTTACAGCTCTCATCACAGCTCAGCAAAACGATGCCACGTCTTATGAGGTGTGAGGGGAGCTCTGTCTTCAAGTGCTCTCTTGAGTCACTTACTCTATGAGTGCCTTGGTTTGCTAATATGCAGCTCTCATCTCAGTTCTTGGGAATCCCTCTGATTTCCTCGATGTGGATTTTATAAACATTTATTATCACTGAATTGTTTGTGTAAGGATTAGGCTCAGACAATGCTTGGTGTCCTGCTCTGAGCCTACGGGCTTCGTTCTGGATTTAAATGAAATGCCATTGATATTTTGATCTTCCTTCATGCTCTTGCTGCAAGCTTCCTCCAAGGTAGACAATTCTGAGCTTGTCAAAAGCTTTTAATAAAGGCAGCTGCAATGCTGGCATCTGCTTTTGAGGCTGTGAAAAAAGAAAAAAAGCAATCTTATAAGATATCTTCCATTCAGTATTGCAGAGTGCAGTTTTTAGTTTTCTTTCCCATAATGGGGGTCAATTGCTGCATGGGATCTGCAGTGGTGCAGAGCTGGCAGGTTGCTCAGGGGCTCGTAGGGGAGTTGAGCTCATGGCTGCCGGCAGATTTTGATGCATGGCAGAAACTTGGGGGTCCCAGCAATGGCTGTGAGGACGTGCTGCCACATACCAGCACTGGGTCTTGTTGGGGGTATCTTGTTGGGATTTTCTCTGCTGTCATCACAGAACTGATGAAACTGTGCACATAAATATTCTAGTTCTTTGTTGTGATTGATTTAGAAGAAAGTAATGTAGACAAGACTGATGCTGAGCAGAGGTCAGAGCCCTTTCTTCCTGTTACTGCAGTGATAGACCTCATGAGCAATACAGGCAGAGCCTGTAAGCAGATGGTGACGGGGGGTGGTTTGCATCAGGACAGACTTGGGAACATCCAGCAGGTGCTTGAGGCTGGCGGTGCTATTCCCCTCCAGGTTCTGCTTTTGGGGTCCTGGTCAGACATGTGGAAGGACAGCAGAGCATGGGACCTTAGCTGCCCATCAGAGGAGCTGAGATGCACAGCTCCAGATTGTGCCCATGTCTTTCCAAGAGGTGCTATGTGGCTGTCCCCTAACCTGAGCAGCTCATATGCTGTTCTTTTATGGTCAACAGAAATGCATCTGAAATCAGTTCATCCTCTGGACAAAGTTGTTTGCAAGACTGAACAGTTTTTCATGGCTGAAGTGCTGACTACTCCAGATAATGGTGAATCAGTGTCTAAACTCATCACAGCAGGAATCAGTGTGCGGCAGTCCCACAAAGGATGCTTTTGTCATTTCAGTCACAGGTGGTCATGAAAATACTTGCAAATGCTTGCCATATGGCAGTTGGTTTGACTAGATCTTTCCTGCGGGGCTTCTGGTGACAGATGCCATGCAGACCACTTCAGGAGTGTCTGCAGTTCACTTGCACAGCACCTGGAATGACACAGACAACTCAATATGTAAAAAATACCCAAGCATTTTGGATATTATGGTAAGAGAGAAGACAGAGCAGATCTCAAGTGGCAATCAGGGTAAATCATACTCACTGTTTGGAGATTGTGTGCCATCCATATGACAGCTACATCCAGGCATTCTGATTGCTTTTGAGCAGGGAGAAAGCAGCTGTTAGCTTCACTTCTGCACTTCATCATCCACTGAACAACTCTTCAGGTAACATGGAGTAGAGCTCCCTTTGTGACCATGGAATTTGCTGGCTTGTATCAACCCACATAAATGCTCTCCAAGACAAATGCTTGATAGGATCACCTAAATGGCTTCTACACGTATAGTTCATTACTGGTCCTTGATTGGAATGAGAAATAATGATAGTCAAGTACTACATGCAATGAAGAGTCAGGCAGTTGTGTTTATGGGAATCAGTTGCTACCGGATATTGAAACATTTGGCATCTTCCTATTGTACTACAGCCATGGGATCGCTGTTCTTGTGCCATGAAGGGCTGCTGACCTGGGGCCAGTTCCATCGGAGCTTAATGACTGGCCAACAATGCCTGCTGGATGGCAGCCAGTATCATGGGAGACACATTAAGGAAAGCAGCAAGTGACTCTCTGGGGAACCTGGAAGTATTTCCCTGAGAATGGAGGTTTTCATGAGTGAATCATTTTACAGGGCAGAACAACAGAGAGCACCTGTCCATTCATTCTCATGGAAAGAGAAGTACCCACATGTCAGGGCCAGGACAGCAGCGCTTCCTGCCCCTGCCACCAGCACAGCACTGCCTTGCAGTGTCAGCCCCACTGTGCCCAACCCCTCACCATCACAGGCCCACAACTGATGAGGGAATGGAATCCATGGAAAGAATTATTCTCTAAACAGACAGAAGCTCCAGCTGCAGGGTAGGAGCCTATTTGTGGCAAACGTGAGGCTGCCAAAGGAGAAAATGTTATGTGAGAGCCACAGAGAAGAACCTCAGTGCTGGCCCAGCAGCTGCTCTTTTCTGAATCATTTGTTGGCACTACAGAATCAAGAAAGATCTCTGTGCTCCTCTGAAATCCATTTAATACCAGGTTCAGTCTCTGGGTCTCCTGGATCATGGATTTGGAAGGGTTTAAAACAGATACTTCAGGCCATGGTAAAGGCACAGAATTTCAGTCTCACTCTTTCACCTGAGATGGGTGCACCTCCATTCCATATGGCACTGAGCTTCCCCTGTTGACTGTCCCATGCCTTTTGCAGCAGTCATAGGGCCTGGTGCGAAGGGGTCTGTGCTGGAGGCAGGACAACAAAGAAACTACACCTGAAAAACTGAAGAAAGTCTTAAATTTTCCATATTCATTTAGATTTTTGCACCAAGTCATGCTTTTCTCGAGGCTCTTTTCTGGTGCCAGAAATAAAGAGAAATAAAGCTGTTGTGTCACAAGGCTGGGATGCTCTCACAGGATATTTGATCAGAAATTGGGTTTCTTTTCAAAGTTTCCAAATGCTTCCTCCTTTAGCTCTGTCCAAGAAGAAACCCCATTCTCTCTTACTTTAAAAGATGGGAGTTAATTGCAAACATTTGGATGATGGATACCAGCTCATGGCACGGTGTCTCATGGTGCATCACATGGAAGGGAATGGCAAAAGCTGACCGAGGATGGAAAGCTCTTTGCCTCCTGGAGGTTCACACAAAGATTCCTCTAACAGCATCTCCCCAGGTCACTTGTTGTTGTCCTCCGGGCCCTGTCTGGAGTGGTTTGGCTGTGGGAGTGTTGGTGACGGCTCTCTCCCAGGGTTGGCAGGTTTGATGTCCTTGAGGGCTGGCTGTTGGAAACCCACGCAAATGTACTTTTCTGGAAAACAAGATTTATTAAAAGTAGGAGGAAAATCAGATCAAAGAGAATAATGTGCTCGGCTCAGAGAGCTGGATAATCTATGCCTCTGAATATTAAAACACTGATAGAAGAAACTGCGAGTCCATTGCAAGCTTTTGTGATGAATCTGTCAAATCAGAGTGTGCCATCTGACTAGAAAATAACGGCTTATTTAGCATGTCTTCCAAAAAAGAGAGAAATTACTGGAGCACGCTAATTAGTCTAAACGGTATGCAGAGTTTCAGAACAAACTTTGAAGGACGAAATGAGAAACACAGGTAGAAGCATCAATTGTAATAGGAATTTGTAAAGATGGATGAGGTTTACTGGATGGTTTGCGCTATGAAGATTATTGACGTTATTTGGTGTCCCTCCCTGAGCCAGGGAGGTTGGACCAGATGAATCCAGAGGTCCCTTCCAACCCTGAGCTTCACTGAAATGAAGATGTGAGCTGTAGTAAGGCTGCAGGTGCCACACAGGGACTCATTAGGGATGCTGTAGAAGCTGAACATTGCTAACATAACTGCCGAAGAACAGTCAAGGGACCAATCTCACTTAAAACATTGCATAGGCTCAAAGAAATGACCGCGTGTTGATGGCTTTGCATTAATGCTTGATTACAAGAAGTGTAGTCCATACAGAGGAAGACTGAAATGTGATATGGAGCAACTGGAACAGGCTGTAGGACTACAGTAGTTGAAATGGGATGAAATTTAGTAGAATAGTGCAAAATCTTGTGCTCAGGACTTAATAGCAAAGGGAAAAAGAACTTTGGATAGGAGAAATCCCTGCTATGAAAGCAACAGGTATGAACTGGGAGTGGAAGGTGAGACCGCTGTCTGAAGGCTCAGCTCAGTGTCCCCACTGGGTGTGGTGCTAAAACCCTTACTGTTCTGAAGGGGGTGTTTACTGGTGGGGTCTTGGCATGGATGTTATATGTTGTATTTCCTCTTTTCACTGCTGTTCTGATTTTGTAGGCAGTTAATACCACAGCACGTGCTGCTGTGACTGCATGAAAGCAGGGTGGAAAGTCCTGACAAAGCACGCAGGTGTGGGGCAAACCTCCTTTATATGATGAGCCTGTTTTAGTTGTACCTGCATTGTACCTGTCAGTAGCTGTGGGCGTCTGCTCTGCAGGCCAGTCCTAGGTAGGATGTATCTTCTATTCTCTCTAGGCAGAACTTGGGAAGCTGAGACAGCCAACTGAGTCTGTAAATGTTTTGATAGATGAAACCTGGGGGAAAAACATCTCCTTTCTAGGGTATCCATGTGGAAAGCCTTGCACCTTCCTAGTTGCCTTGATAGAGGTCACATCCAGCTGCACTGAGCTCCAGCATCTTGCATGCAGCAAGGAGAACAAACAGCAGAACTTAGAGATCCACACGCAGCCATAGGGCTGCCATCTGGTCCAGCTCCCATAGATGTGCTGGGATGGCTCACAGAGTGCTGCCATGCATGGAGAGCAGCAGGATCACCTGCGGATGGGTGAGGATTCATCTGAAAGCTTAGGAGGTCATCTGGTAGACCATTCTGGGTGAGGCCATGGTGGGTTTCTGCTGAAGACTACTGAGGAAGGCGGAAGTGGGTGAGGCCTTATAGGAGATGTGAAGATCAGGTTTCTGATGTTTGCAGTCTCATGTACTTAGGGAGAAGAGATCTTTGCACATCAGAGAGCACTAAGTATATACTAGCATGAGCTGTGTTGGCTGGGTTTTCCTCTCTAGCCCTGCACTGAAGCTTTCTCCCAGGGCAGTGGTCATTGCAGTCACCAAGTGGTGTTTCTCAACCTACTGGCAAAGAAGCAATGAAGTTTGTTTACATGTTTATAACTGCAGATCTGGATGAACTGACGCAGAGAAGAATTCAGACATTAGATGTTCCCAATTTAATTGTAGTCTTCAACCATTAGCTAAAATGTCATTTCCCTCTTTTTGTGATCAAGGTAATTTAATTCTGGAGCATCTTTCCATTTTCATTGGTATTGCTTCACTGAATCAGATTTATGTGAGTCAGATTTACTAAACTGAGTAACAGGGAGCAAAACTGTATGAGACCCAGATGCTGGCAGAGCACTTCTTACTGTATGATAGACACAGCGGAGACTTCTGTGCAGTTCCCCACTAGACTTCGCTGCAAGTGTGAGAGATACTGTCCTGTATGACATGTGTTGTCCATTCTAGGCACACACAAGTATTTGACACTAAGCCTCTGCTTCATTAAAGAAGGGACCACTTTCCTCCAGCCACAGTATCTTTCATTCCTAGGTGTATATAAAAGGAGAATTACCCATTCTACTTCCAGTTCTGGTTGATGAGTTTTTCCTCCATTCTGTTAGAGAAATGTATTGGCTATCAGACAGGTGTTTTCTTTCCCACCTCATGTCACAGCAGCCATCCACAAAGTTTTTCCACTTGCAGATCCACTTACAGACCAGCAGTCAATGCACGTATTGATCTAGGATGGAATTAAAGTTTCTGTTGGGCTTTTAATGTTTATGTAGATACCGCAGCTTCGGTGTTGTCATAAGACTGCCCTGGAAACCTCTGTTCTAGGACTGTTCTAAAAACAGTCCAATGCTTGCAGACATCCTGAAAGTTCTGCTAAGTTTTCAGGCAGGCCTGTTTTGGGTTTTGCCTCTGCTCTGCCCTCCATTTGCCTTCTCTGTACCTTGTTCAGCTTGAGGGTCATAGATCAGCTTGTTTTTGCTCATCTTCTAGCAGGAAAGCTGTACACATTCTCATTTGGAGCTGTGGTTGCAGTAGTTTAGGGCTTACAAAGCTGGGCTTGTTCAGCCTGGAGAAGAGAAGGTTCTGGGAAGACCTCATTGAAGCCTTCCAGTAAAGTATGTAGGGAGGACTAAGGCAGTGCTGACTCTGCAGGGATCAAGTGTGCTCTTCCCTGTCAAGCATTATCTATGCAATTAGGGCTTGAAAAGCCTCAGGCTTTAGGTACTGAAGTCCAAAGACCTCATATAGGCAGAAGGACCTAAGAGTTCTTGTGGCTTATGCTGTGACTATGAACCAGCTGTGGTGCTCTGGTGGCCAAGAAGGCCAATGGTTCCCTGGGGTGAGTTACAAAGAGCATGGTATGATATGATCCTTCCCCTCTGCTCTGCCCTGGGGAGGTTCCATCTGAGGGTGACAAGGCACTGTAACAGAGGTGGTGGGGTCTCCATCTCTGGAGATATTCAAACCCACCTGGACACCTTTCTGTGTGACCTGCTGTAGGGAACCTGCTTTAGGGGGATGTTAGATGAGGGGACCTCCAGAGGTTCATTCCAGCCCTTATGACACTGTGACTTTGTGTGATTAAACCTCGTGCCACCACTGGGAGTGATCATGGCCAGGGAGCAGTGCCCTCCCACCCCCTATCCTTTCATATACCCCACCATGATGCAGTGTAATTAAAGTACTGGTGCTGTCTTTTAGGCTGACAAGCCCAGCTTTCACACTTGGTATAAAATCAGTGACTATTTTCTGAGAGCATCTCATAAGAAGAGGAAGCTTTGCACAAACAACTAATTCCCACTGCTCAGGGATTTGTGATAAGGCGAGAAGAGAGCCGCTTCAGTGCTGTGAAGGATCTCCAGTCGCTATCAGCAAATGGAGTGCACTGTGGAGTGTGTGCTGGTTTGTATATATGTGGTGCTATTTCTGATGGTTGCCATAGGAACACTTGCGTCTTGTGATATATGTCCTGCCTTCTGAAGTACAAGCACACAGAGGTGCTTTGGAAGTGAATTCCCAAAGAGAAACCTCTGGTGTTCCCATGTTCCTGCATGTTCCCTCCAGCCCTGCCATGGTCCCTTCTTCTGTGCTGCTACTCTGGGATGCAAAGTGGGGAGAGCAGGGAGTGTGATGCAGTGGTAGCAGTCAGTGTCATGGGAGGATATCTCAGATTTCTTTCTTTACCTCCTTTTCAGCTGTTTCCTTTGGCAGGATCTGGCTCCCACCTGCTTCTTTATCTTTCCATTCATAAAGAGGGGTAGCACTCCCCTGGATTTGAGATGGTAGCCAGACAGGGACATGAGATGCTAGGAAGCCGTCCTTCACATGAGAGCTCTTTCACAGACCTGAAAACCTGGCCAATAAAAACATGTAATAAAACAATGAATTACCTTGCTGCCTTGGGTAAATGTGTCTGCTGGGGCTCGTCTGGAATCTGGAGGGCACAAAACTGTGCAGTGTGATTTAGGGAGATGCTATTGGCAGCGTGTGAAGCCCTGAGCCATAGGGAGGTGGTCAGGGCTTCATTATCTCCACTTTCTGCCAAGAAGAGCAACAGGCAGCCCATGAAACCAGCAGGAGGTTTCCAAATGAGTGACAGGAGGGGGCTGTCGGGTAAACAAGTCGCTGAGCCATGGTTGGTTTTAGTGCAGCATTCTCTGTGTTGCCGTTATTGGTAATTGACATAACACTGAATTATTATGACCACAGATGCTGTCATTAGTCATGTTCTGTCAAGTTGTGTTATCTGACTACTGAGAACTAATTTTCCTTCAAAACTCTGAATCCCGTCCATGGCATCTCTGTCCTTCAATAGGGAACTGACCATGTTTGAACCGCCTCTGCCTTGCAGATGTGTTCATTTAATTAAATCATCCATTCTTAGTACCAACCTGTATTTTCCTGCTACTTTTCCACCCCTTCCATCACAAAAGTATAATACACAAATGCTTTGATTATCGTAACATTAGAAGTGTTTCTTAAGCTGGCTGAGAAACCGAAGGCAGCGATGCTGACAGATAATGGTCATTGGTGTCATGTCAACACAAGCTAAAGCAATTATTTTTCAGCCATCTAACGCCATAAAAACAGATGAAGGGAGAAACTACCAATTAAAGATGAAAATAAAAAGGATCAGGTATACAGTCTGTGATTAAATTGATACCTAATGCTCGGTTTTTCTTACGCTGTTCTGTTAAGCTGCTCTCCCAAATTACTAAATCTCTGTAGATGTTTGAAACACGCTGGTTATTTGTTTTCATCCACTCTTGCTTTATTGTTGCACTTCTGGAGTGTGTTGGTTGCCTGGGCCCTGAGAATTACCTTGTCTCTTGAAATTGTAAATGCATCAGACAAGCAATGGAGCACTAACAGCCAGCTATAATTGCATTTTGTCTGCTGCTCTTCATATGGCCGTTGTTTACTATGGAGTGGCTTTTCTCTGAATGTGGTTCCTTTGTCTTCCTCCTCCTCAGCTCTCCCCACACCTCAAAATCAATTTCATCGGAACAACCCCATAAAGTCTTGTGCAGAAGAGGGCAAATGGAAGCTACCAAACTGGAGGGGGTTGATACTTACATCTAGAGTCTTGGGCAAGGAGACGATGGGGGAGTTTTCCCTGAGATCTCTGGGCACCTTGTGTGCAGCCCCACAGAGAGGAAGGAAATGGAAATAGTTAAGCACCAATTTTTAGAAGACGTTGCAGTCTTTAAAAACAGTTGCACACTTGCTGTGCTAGCTTATGATTTAGTGCATGCACCTGGTTTAGGAAATGATCACCCACCTTCTCCGTGATGCTCTGCTGCAGACATCTGTTTGCAGGCATGCACCTTTCCAGTACCCTTGAAAACTGGTGTATATCCAGAGGCAGAGAGTGCCTGTGAAGGCACTGTGGGCTGCAGTAGTGCCTGCATGACACAGAACAGCCCAGAGCTCTGGCTTTGTGGATGGGAGTTGCTGGTCCAGCTGCTTGTAGGGCAGAGCTGCAGTGCTTAAAGAGCAGGGGCTCAGATCTGCATACACTGCAGTTGCTATTTAGAGCCTGTAAGTCAGCCTTCACCATGATAACTGCATATTAGGGTAAGCATGCAGTGGTTTTTCTGTCTGTGAATTGAAGCTGAGCTTCATTCTGTGATCATCTCAACTTCTACAGAGCCCTGCGACAATGAATTTGCAATTTAGTTATGCATCATGTGGAAAAGTACAGCTCTATTCATCCCTGCGTTGTTATCCCTCATTCATCACCTCCATTCTGATATCTCTCTACTAATTGGCAAGTCCAGATCCATTCAGTACCTTGTTCTGTGGAAGCTATATCACTTCTGGGAGAGAGAAATGAGAACTGGGTATTGCATTCGAGATGAAGGCCCACCATGAGTTCATAGAGTGGCATAATAGCGTTTCCCATTTTGTTTGCTGTTCCTTTGCTGATGTTTGATTGCTGTCACGCATCGACCTGTTATTTGCAGAGTATACCAATAAGAATCCTAAGATCTCTTCTCTGAGTTCAATTTTGAATCCATCATTGCTTACATATACATAGCTGGGGTTGGTTTTCTGTGTGCATCACAGCATCTATCAGCACTGAATTTCTCTCTTCTGCCACATCATAGCCAGCCACTTAGAATGATGGCGCACTTGTGCAATTCTTTCCCATCAGTTTTGATTTTTACCACCTGGAATTACTTTGTCTTATGACTAACTTTGTCAGCTCACTAATCATTCGGGTGATTTTTGAACACAGTAAGCAGCTCCAGCTCCATGAGTAGCTTCCCTGCTTGTTTCCTATGGCTTAATTGTTTGGATCTTGGTGTTTTTTTTTTCCTCCTGTGAGACTGCAGTAGTATTGTTAAGTGAAAGATAAATATCTGATTCAGATTAGGATCTAAACATGAAGAGATGTGGGCACATGGTGAGCGACTTACCGGAGATAACTGTCTTTCTAGCAAATACAAAGGGAGTTCATGGTGTCGGGCTCACGTTTGGACATCACCCTGTTAGGTACCTAAAATGGGCTGGAAATCTTATATTTCTGTTTTTCTCCAATTCATACTATGTGCTAATTCATTGCTTATTAGAGCTCCTGCCAGTTTGCCTCGTGCATACTGAGCAGTAATGCGGCATTTCCATATCTAAGTTTCTTTAGGGTGCATACCATCTGGTCCTAGTAAATTGTTGTTATTAGTTTGTTAATTTATCCTAAAATCTCTTCATCTGCTGCTTCAGTGTAAGAGTCTTTCTGGTGATTAAGGGGCTGGAGTGTCTGTCACGTGAAGGGGGGTGTGTGGGGTTAATCAGTTGGTTGAAATCCTGTGGTGCAGGGGGAGTGGAGAAAGGTCCTATGAAAGGTTGAGGGAACTGACATTATTTAGCTTGGAGAAGAGAAGGCTCTGGGGGAAACCTCATTGTGGCCTTCCAGTACTTGAAGGGAGCGTATAAACAGGAGGGGGAACGGCTGTTCGTGAGGGTGGGCAGTGATAGGACAAGGGGAAATGGTTTTAAACTGAGACAGTGGAGGTTTAGGTTGGATCTTAGGAGGAAGTTTTTCACTCAGAGGGTGGTGACACACTGGAACAGGTTGCCCAAGGAGGCTGTGGATGCCCCATCCCTGCAGGCATTCAAGGCCAGGCTGGATGTGGCTCTGGGCAGCCTGGTCTGCTGGTTGGTGACCTGCACACAGCAGGGATATATAATATCCTTTATTTTCCTGGTAGGGCGGTTGAGCACAGAGCAGTTGTGGAGTCTCCATCCTTGAACATATTCCAGGACCCCAAAGGCACAGTGCTGGGCAGCCCACTCTGAGCAGGAGGTTGGGTGGAGAACCTCTGGAGATGCCACCAGCTCAGCATGCAGCATTGCTCCTCTAGAGAGCATTCTGCAAATGCATTCTGCTGTTCTGTTCTGTGCTGGCCTTGCCTTTCTTGGGCGCTCTGGGTGCACCTTGCTCATCTTTTAGTTTTATAGGCTCTCTGGTATGTTTCTGGCTTCTGAAGAAGGTTTTATTATAAGTTTTTATGGTTTTCAGAAGATTGCTCTTTAAAACCTTTTTCAGTCGTTCCATGGCTGCATTTTGGGCTGTTTTCAGTTTTTCCCATTTGGACGCGATTTCCATTTTCTGAAGAATGTCATTTTACTCTTAATAGTCTCCATTACTCTGCTGTTTAACCATGAGAGCTCCTTTCTGATCCTTTTTATAGGTGATATATATTTATTCTAAGCCTATTATATGGTTCCTTTATGTAATTTCCTTGCCACCTGCAAGCAGTTTATCTTCTTGGCATCTGCTTTTAATTTAAATTTAGCAGGATCCTTGTCCTGTCTTTGGATGGGATAAATCACCTTCCAGAGTGCCTGTTAGCACAGCCACCTTGGGTTACCCACCATGCTTTAACATTACAGGAGACTTAGCCCAGGAACTCAACCTGTTCCTAATGTCAGAGAAGCCATTTTCTTGCTGGAAACTAGAAAACAGTGTAGAAAACAAGGTGAATCTGTATCCATTTTACCATCTCTGTATAAGGCTGCTTTATTTGCTGACAGGTAGATGTAATTATTTGCACAAATACTTTATTATTTTATGCTAAAGCTATTCATAAAACCACCTTGCTTGAACTTTTCCCCACTAACTTGCACTTAATGGTATTGAGGATCCTCACTGTTACTCTGCTCAAAATTAACACACGTTTTAATTTGGGCTTGGCAGATAAGGGGAAATAACATTACTTTGTCAGCTGTACATAACTGTAATGAACAGGACATTATCAGCCCCAAGAACACAAATGACCCCAAAATGGCTTGCTTAATTGCCAGTCTTTTATATTGATTGCTTTGAATTTAAAATTGATGTGCCAGGATATCTGGGGATGTGAATTACATAGAGGGACTCTTGGGGCAAGTATTGCCTTCCAGGGCTTAGCCTTGGTGGGTGCTGGTCCTCACAACGGATTTGGTGCCTGATGGACCTGGGTGTCAATGCAGGGACTGATTAAGTAGTTTCCTCTTTGTCCCTACTAGAACATCCATCTGGTGGCCAAGTGGCTGAGCTCTCTGGAGAAGAAACTGGAGCAACACAGTGAGGGCAGCCATCAGGATTTCCGTGTCTTCATCAGCGCAGAGCCAGCTCCATGCCCAGAGAGCCACATCATTCCGCAGGGCATCCTGGAGAACTCCATCAAAATCACCAACGAGCCACCAACCGGGATGCACGCCAACTTGCACAAAGCCCTCGACAACTTCAACCAGGTAGGGGCTGTCCTGCTGGGTGGGTTGGGGGTTTGGTGGGTGCTGGAGTCGTGCAGTGAGATGTGGGGGGACATCACCAAGCCCTTCTCATCACTGTGCCTGCAGACCCCTCAAGCCCTCTTCTGCTCTCCAGATCTCTTCCCATTTTCCAATGGAGGACTTTGGTGATCCTGGCCAGCCTCCTTCTTGCAGGAGGTCACAGCATGCTGAATTTCAGCCCAATTTGTGCATTTGTCATTAATGTTTGATTCTTAAAAAGGTTGTTTTGTTACAGAATCAATCTTGGCTCCCCAGGGAGGTGGTTGAGTCACCATCCCTGAATGTGTTTAAAAACCATCTGGATATGGTGCTCAGGGACTTGATTTAGTGGAGGGTTGTTAGTGTAGTATGGTTAGGCTGTGGTTTGACTCGATCTTGAGGGTTGTTTCCAACCTGAGCAATTCTGTGCTTCTATTCTATGATTCTGCAGCATTTGGGAAACAGTTCTGTTGTGATTTAACTTGATTTCCGTGGTGGTGTCCCTCCATTTTGGGTTGGTGACTGGCATGTCACATCTGCTACCCAGAGACACAGAGAGGAGAGCAGCCTGAACTTCACCTTCTACGGTGATCACAGTTAATTTGTGCTGGGGCTGGTGGCAGGCTGCTTGTTCCTTTTATTGCATGCAGCTTGTGGTTACCACACACCCACACTCCTGCTATTCCTGCTCTTTGCTGCAGGGCTGCAGCAGAATCCTGTGCAGGAGGCATGAAAACAGAGTGTGTGGCAGCGATGGGCAAATATTCTTCTCTTGGTGACTGCAGGGGGCAGGGCTCAGTGCATGCAGTGGGACACAGCGGACTGTGCAGGAGCAGCACTGTGGCTCCTGGAGCAGCCGGGCTCTCAGGTGGTGCTGGAGCTGTCATGCATCATTGCTGCACTTCTGCCCAGCCCATTTTCTGCTTGACCCCAAAGGCTAAGGGCTAAATGCTCACATTTATGATGATTCCTTTTTGAAATACATGGATCATTGCACTCTGCTGCCCTGAATGCCCATTAGCTTCACTCACACATGTTGCCTTGAGCAAACAGCTCTCCCAGCAGCACCTGCCTGTTAACCACAGCATCCAGCAGGGTCTGCAGCCACTACAGCCTCTGTTCTGCTGCTGGCTGCTCCAGGAGCACACAGGGCACATCTTTCTCTCCATGTCACTTGGGATCAGGCAGAAGCATCCCCAGCCAGTGCTGGACCCATGGCACTGTTCCATGGGGCAAGGAAATCATAGAATCACCAAGGTTGGAAAAGACCCACAGGATCACCCCGTCCAACCATCCGCCCGTCACCATTAGTTCTCACTAAAAATGATACGGGGAGATCTCAAGTGTAGGAGCTGCTCTCTCCAAAGAGACGAGAGTGGGAGCCACAGCACAAGGATTAATGCCAGCAGTCAGGGAAGATTATTCCTTTTTTATCTACTGTCATTCGTACTGTCATTTATCATCTCGAACTCCACGAAACGTCCTGGAGAATGAGGGAGGGGAGAACCTTCACCCAAAGTAACGTTTTCATCCCGCCCGTGCTCATTTCAATCAGAGAGTGATTAGCATTTTCTAAATTGCCCGAGTATTATAAAATGTCTCTTATCACAAATCCTGGAGCGAGTGGGTGGAGCCCCTTTACACCTCATTTCTTTGCTTTGTACAGAATAGATGTTCAAATTTAGCTTTTAGCTGAAAGCCACTGAGAAGGGCCATTATTGTGCGTAGGGGGGATATTGTTCTGGTCTGTGGCTGAAATAAAAATGCACAGCCAAACAGAGAGGCCAATGAGCCCGCAAAGTTCTCATACTGAGTTCTCATTCCGGGAAGCTCTCTTTGAAGTCCAGGGGTATTTTCTGTAATGAGAAACCTGTTCTTCATCAGGTTGCTGATAATGGAAGGAGGTTCCAGTCTCATCAAGAGGAAAACAGGAATTGAACTGTTCTGAGTCCTCCTATGCAGTTAGCTAACATTGTACACTTTGTAACAACTCATTCCCACTGTTCAGCAGAGACCCTGAGCTCTGCAGCTGGTGGGAAGTCTAACACAATGCATTATTTTGGGTGGAGATGATGGAGGGAAGTCACACAGGTGCCCTTTGTGATGCTTATTGCATAACAGAATTGGACTAAAGGGTCTGTCCTTGGCAGGAGGATGCTCTCTGCTCATTCAGGGCACACCCTGGCACTGGAAGGGTGCAGCTTTCCTGGCTCTTAGATTACAGTGTCACTTTGATTTGTGAAGGAAAACATGAATCCAGGAAAATCTGTGATGAAACCCACTGCATCAGAGAACTAGAGGCATGTAGGTTATGCAGAAATGAGCTTGCAGAGCAAATCAGTTCACTGCTCTATGAAATCCAGTATTGCCTGGGAGGCATTGTGGATTTACCTCTGCCTGCCCACCTGTGTTGCAGGACACCCTGGAGATGTGCACTCGGGAGAACGAGTTCAAGAGCATTCTGTTTGCCCTCTGCTATTTCCATGCTGTGGTGGCAGAAAGGCGCAAGTTTGGACCCCAAGGCTGGAACCGATCCTACCCCTTCAACACTGGAGACCTCACTATCTCTGTTAACGTGCTCTATAACTACCTGGAGGCCAGCTCGAAGGTGAGTAGATGGACGTGTGCTATTTCATGGAATCACAGAATGGCTTTGGTTGGAAGGGACCTTAAAGCCCACCCAGTTCCAAGCCCCTGCCGTGGGCTGGTTGCCACTCACCAGATTGGGCACTAGATGAGCTTGCTTTGGCTGACTGCTGTTTGGTGGCTTTTAACCTCCAGTAAAGAACTGGATCATGCTGAAACTCCTGCAGATTTTCCATAGATGTCGTTTTCTTGGTACCTTTGGTTTTATAACATCACAGTTTGGTGTATCTTTGGTGTGAGGCAGGAAACTTCAACATCTACAGCAGCTTACAAAGCATATCAAATAGCACCTGTATGTATTCACTAGGAATACATCGTGGTCTTTGGTTTAATAGAATTTAGAATCAATTTGCATTTCACTGGAAAGCTGCGTAAGTCTGTGCTGTGATGCTGATTTCCCTGGGCAGGATGTAACTGCTGCCTAACGCTTGTTTACTTAGAAGACTGGAACAGTGCAATGGAAGCACTCACTGAGCAGATCAGTCTAAGAGCTGTAGCCTGCAGCTCAACAATGCTGCCTGAACTCTGTCACAGCCTCCTGCTTCATCCTGCAGGTCCCATATGATGATTTACGTTACCTCTTTGGTGAGATTATGTACGGAGGTCACATTACAGATGACTGGGACAGACGGCTTTGCAAGACCTATTTGGAAGAATTTATTAAGCCAGAAATGCTGGAGGGAGAATTCTTCCTTGCTCCAGGATTCCCCCTCCCGGGGAACATGGACTATAATGGCTATCATCAGGTAAGCTCTGTTTTCGGGTATTATTTACACACAGAAGTTTAATGCCTTCTATAACTGCCCTATAATCTGTTTTAGGAGGCAGTGAATAGGATTGCAGTGTTTCAGCACACCTACTGTTATTTCCCATTACGTTCCGTTTCCATTGACGTTCTGTCAATCCCCTGGATAAACCAAGTCTAATGGTAGTTTGCTACTTCATCATGGGCTCATTCTGTTCATGCACAAATGGTATTGGTTCTTGAGACTTGAGCAGGGCTCCTGGAAAATTATATCCACATACTGTTTGCCAAAGTGTCCCTTTCAAGATCCTTTTATTATCAGTTTTGATGAGAAGCACTGACAGGTCAGGTCATGGTGATCTACTTACTGATCTCATCTGTTCTTTGTACACAAATGCGGCAGCAGGGATAGGTGTATTAGGCTGGCTTTGTTCATAAAACTTCACTACTGGAAGTTAAACTCACACAAGAGATTTCAGAATATTCATGCTGAAACAAACAGCAGATAATTGGTAGAGAAGGTCTGAACCTAAGAGATGTAGCCAAGCCAAACTCGAGCAATTACCAGATTTTCACAGTAGGAGTAAAAGTAGTTCTTTTATCTGTAAACAACTGTTTGCTCCTTTGTCCTGTGGGGCTCAAGGCCACGAGCAGAGAGGTGTCAGCCAGGGCTTACTTTCCTGGTGGGCAGTAATTCCAGCTCTGAAGGCTGAGCGCTCTGCATCTGTATCTGACCTCTGCTTCTGTGTGCAGTACATAGATGACACCTTGCCACCAGAGTCTCCCTATCTCTATGGCCTCCACCCCAACGCTGAGATTGGATTCCTTACCCAGAGCTCAGAGAAGCTCTTCCGCGTCGTGCTGGAGATGCAGCCCCGTGACAGCAGCATGGGTGAAGGAGGAGCAGTGACCAGGGAAGAAACGGTGAGAGTGGTTGAGAAAGGGGCTGTGTTTATTAGCTGTCTCACTCCTCAGCAGCCCTGACTGCTCAGGTCTGTCTCATAACTGCTTGCTGTAACGTCTTCTGCCTTTACCAGATGCAAACTGGGTGTCTAAAACCACCAGCCTCATAATATGCGGAACGCCACCACAGTGGGATGTAATTGGAGTATTGTCAGTAATAGGACAGTGGTTTTTAATTACCCCCTGAACTGCAGTGCCTTCATTATCATCCTGCAAAGGCGTTGCAAATAAACCTTCTGTGGCCTTCCCTACCTCTGAGCTGCCGGTCCCCGTGCACCAGGCTGTGACTGGCATACCAACAGCTCTGCACACCATCTGCCATGCACCATGTCCTGCCCAGCTCCCAGGGGCCTTGTCATTCCTCGTTTCCAGCCGAGCCCATCCGCTGTGCCCGTGTCTCAGACTGATCTCAGCTCTTCCTCTTGAAACTCACAGCTCATTAAAATCTGGCCCTAGCATTCATACCAGGATCAGAAACCAGCCAACACTTGCTCAGTTTTTGATTTCTGCAGACTTAAGGCTTCTGTTTCAAGCCCTGCAGATTAATGAATGGCTAATAGAAAGTGTAAGTGAAGGCTCTGATTTCACACACAGTTCCTCTGTCTTGCTGTGCTGCTGGGGCACTGCTGTCCTTGCCTGAGGGTCACTCAGAAGGGGTGGGAATGGTCAGTTTTCAGTCTGTGCTGGAATTTGAGGTGAAGAGAATAACCCAAAGTTATCAAAGCCAAAGAGAATGCTCTAATGGGAATAATTCTTCTTTTTGCCTGTTAATTACAATTCAGCTCCTTGGTCAGAGCAGAACTATCAGTGGGTGATCTGGCAGCATCACAGGGCTTGGCTTTGTTGCAGATTGACAGCCAAGAAGCCCTCGTGGTCTTTGTGTTCCCTGAGGGAAGCTGCCTAGAGGCAAGCTGAGCATGGCCCCGCTGCACTGCTCCCTGCCTGGGGGATGCTCCCACAGCTCATGTTCTTCTGGGAGCGACCTCTATCATTACCCAGTTTATAACTGGCCCTGGCCGTGCCCCTTTCACTCAGTCCTTGCAGAAGAGTGAGGACAGAGTTCTCTCCACTCCTCCTCCATTTGAGGATTTCTCGCCCCTTGTTTGGCTGAGGTGGTTACAGAGATCTTGCACGGAGCTGCAGGGAAGCAGTCTTTTTCCTGAGGCTCTGACGAGTCCAGTTACTCCCACAAGTTTCTGAGGCCATATTAGAGAAAATGAGCCATCATTGCTGTGAATAAAATCAGAGCCAGAGAGATTTGCAGGGGAATTTCAAATTACAGGGTATTTTGATACTGCACCTCAGGTGCAGCTCAAGAGCTTTTCCAGCTGAGCTTTAGCTTCATCATCAGCCACCTCACTGGCTTCAATAGCAGCCCACGCTTTGTTGCTTCTTGATAGCTCCGATGTGTGTGTGGAGGGTTTGGGAGTGCAGCAATGGGAGGGCATCAGAGTGGAGTCCAGAATATCAGAGGGCATGGCAATGAAATTACCCATGGGCTGCCTCTGCCAGTGGCTGCAAGCTGTCACTGTCACCCACTCACCAGCTTTGTACATCAGATTGTGGAAGTGTAACTGCATAACACACTCCTGAAAAATCAGCTTGGTTTCCAAACCAAGTTGAGTTGGTGGCCTGAAAACAACTTTGTTCCGTTGCACTTTTCTTCCACAGCTCTATTAGTTCAGAAGGCAGCTTAAAATTCAGTTTGATATGATCACCTCTCTCTATCAATATACCACAGAAAAGCAGCTCATGAGCTCAGTTATCCTGAGGCTCAGCTGAGATTACAGCCCCCATCAGTCTTCTTGCATCGAGTCTGACCTTAGAAGAAGTAAGAATGCAGACGTGCGACCCGAGGAGAGAGAACGTTACGTGTCACCCTGACATTTTTAAGCCATCATTTTGAAAGCATCTCATCTGACATTAACTTTGTAAGCATTTGAATTTTAATAGGATGGGGCAAGGTCTTTGAAAGGTGCGATGCCCAGCATAGCTGACAGTGATTGTTTTTGGAGACAGCAACTGGCAGATGGAGTTTTCATCCCGTGTTCCGACAGCTGTCAGTTGGAGAAACCCCACAGGTCATTCACTAACAACCCTCTCTGCTCCCTTTGGCACGCAGGTGAAAGCTCTTCTGGATGAGATGCTAGAGAAACTGACGGATGAGTTTAACATTGCAGAACTGATGGCAAAGGTGGAGGAGAGGACACCGTACGTCGTGGTTGCTTTCCAGGAATGTGAACGCATGAACATCCTCACCAGTGAAATAAAGAGCTCTCTCAAGGAACTGGACCTGGGGCTGAAGGTAGGAATGGAACGGAAGCTCATGGGATAGAAGGGCTCACACTCTGTATTCAGCACTGCCAGCTGCAAAGCCCACTTGACTCCATGGAGAAGGATTCGCAGATGGATTTCAAGTGGCACATTGTCCCCAAGCCACGAGCACAAGCATTGGCTGGGGTTAAAGATACACATACTAACAATGGCTTCAGGCACTTCTGCCTACCTGGTATTGTAGCACAGCAACAATGGTTCTCACAGAAATTGAGAAACAGCCTATTTAAAACCTAGCCAAAGAATTCACACCTTTTCACAAAATGTCCAGTTAATGGGGAGAACCTGTAACAAGGTCTCATTAAAGGCAAACGCCTTTCAGCAAAAGCTGAAATCAAAGGAGAGATTGGTCATGCGGGAGGACACATGACTGTCCACAACTGTGAGACAGAAAGGCTTAAAAAGCCAGGAGCTTTGCAAGGGATAAAACTCCCCTTGCTGGGTACAAGTCAATTGCAAATGGGAGAGGGGCAGGGAATGGCTGACCCTGTGGAGATGCTGTCCATGATTGCTCTGTGCACGGTTACTTCTCCACCCTGGTAGAAGCTGGACTCTGATCCAGGAAGGTCATCTCAGTGTCTCTCTAGGGGGTGGTTTTGGCATTTGCTTACAGGGCATGGTGAAGAGTTCTGGGGCTGACAGGACGTGCCAGGTAATATGCAAGCTTCTGGGCTCAATGGGATGCACAAGAGGGCTGTGCTTTGAGGCTGCATGCAGTGCTAGGAGAAGTCATCTGCTGGACTCTCTCCCAGGCACATGTTGGCACAAGATATCAAAGGCTTCTGCCTTCCCATTAGAATATAACCTGGCATAGAGCGGGCACCTGGCATAGAGCGGGCTGCAGCACCAGTGCACAAGGACTCCAGCAGTCTGGAGCAGCTTTTCTCCTTCCCTTTGTCACCCCAAAAAATTGTTTGCAGCGGTAACATGTTCAGTTCCCTTAGAAAGAGAATGGTGGCTGGAAGTCATGGCACAGAGCTGGTGGCTTCAGAGCTACCTTTTCAGGGCACCTTTGAAGAGAGATCTCCAAACAACGTATCTGCAGTGTGCACATGGAGGTGCTAGGGCTGGATTGGAGATTTCAGGTGGCTTTGCCTCAAGGATAAGACTGAGCTAAATCCTGGTCATGCTGTGTCAGTGCTGGTGCAGCACTGCTGCATTGCATTCACCACTGATGTTTGCTGGCTTGGTGCAAGAGACAGACATATTATCTATGTTTGGCGGTGGCCTGGTATGTGCAGTCCATTTTAAAATAGGTTGAAATTTATGTGGTCAATTATTATAAATAGATTTCCTTTATTTTCTAGCATGAGGCAGTGGAATTGAAAATCCTGTTTCCTGAGACAGGTGGAAAGAAGTGATTTAATGTTTCATGTCTCCAGCACCAAACATGTCCTAAACGTGACTTGGACAATGTGTAGTGATTAGATTTAGTGTGGATAAGGGTGAGCTGTTTAATATTGGTAGGGGAACTAAGGGGAAGCAGGGGCCTAAGTAAACCACAGGCAATGTATACCACGGAAATCAGGCAAGAATCATAGAATTGTAGAATGGCCTGGGTTGAAAAGGACCACAAGGGTCATCTTGTTCCAACCCCCTGCTGTGTGCAGGGTCACCAGCCAGCAGACCAGGCTGTCCAAAGCCACATCCAGCCTGGCCTTGAATGCCTGCAGGGATGGGGCATCCACAGCCTCCTTGGGCAACCTGTTCAGTGCATCACCACCCTCTGAGTGAAAAACCTCCTTCTAAGATCCAACCTAAACCTCCCCTGTCTCAGTTTAAAACCATTCCCCCTTGTCCTACCACTGCCCACCCTCCCAAACAGCCATTCCCCCTCCTGTTTATACTCTCCCTTCAAATATTGGAAGGCCACAATGAGGTTTCCCCCAGAGCCTTCTCTTCTCCAAGCTAAACAAGCCCAGTTCCCCCTCAATGATAGACAGGGGCAGTTTCTCCCCAAAGCTCTACGGTGAATCATGGCAGGAAAGTGGGACTGCATCTGTTGCAAAGTGCTGAGTGCTACAGTGTTGGTCCCAGCAACATCAGTACTGATGGTGGAGTTCTGAGACCCAAAGTACAGAGGGGATGTACAGATCTGTTGTGTTAGCATTTCTCAGTCTCAAGAGTGCTGAGGATGCTGAAGGGTTTGAGATGCCATTGCTAGGTGATCCTTCTGTGTCTGTACACAGAGGCTGCTGAGCTGGACATTATATATGGCCCATGCTGCTCCCAGCATCATCCAAAGGCCCTTCCTGTGCTGTGGGTGTCATGTAACAGCCAAGGCTCAGGTGCTATCCCAGCCTGACTTCCACACTCAGTTTGGAAGGGGAATCCTGCTTAAATTGTTCCTTCTTCGAGCAGCTTCTACAGGATGCACATTAATCTCCTGCACTGTGGTCCTGACTGACAGCGCTCAGAGGAGGAGAGTTTACACGACAGGAGCCGCAGATCTCAGAATAGAATCAATGGAACACAGAGGAAGCGATGCTGTTGTTTTTAGCTTAGTATCTTTTGCAGTCCTATTGTTTTCAGCTGACCGTCTGCTGAAAGAGCAAGATTTGGAAATGTCACAGCTAATTTGAATTTTTGAATCATTCATTGTGTCTGTATAAGGGAAAGCGATTGTTTGGCCCCAGAATAGTAGACATCCCATGAAGAGAAAGAGAAATTGCAGTAGACTGGTGGCCATCAAAAATAGCTGGCACGCTGTGTTTCCAAGCCCTTTGTTCTTGGTGGTTTCAGTGAGTCTGGGCTGTAACCCCCATGTGCTGATGTTCTGTCCAGTGCCATTTCTGTGAGCAGGTTTTCTGTTTTGCAGCTTCAGTGAAGGATAAGCCTCCAAAATGAAGGTAATAAATATTGTACAAGGATAAAGTGAGACCAAATTCCGTAAGGCCTTGCTGGCATTTGGCTGCACGGAGCGAAAATAACCTTAAACTGAGTAAACAATTTGTGCCAATAGTCTGCTCATCTTGAGGGGACGTCTGCAGGCTGGTTGGGATTTCCTTCAAGGGTGTCTTTAATGAAAATTACTCGCAGTGCTTGGGGAAAAAAAAAAGCCTGTAACTTGAATCAGTCCGGATGCACTTTAGTATTCAGCATCTGAAATGCAAATGTATGCGTAATTGTGTTTGGGCGACTGTATGAGAGAGCAGCCCTGGATGCTTTGAACCCTCGCAGGAGGTTCCAACAAGTATGCTCGAGTGCACAGGCTTTAAAAATTGCTTTTCTCAAGCTTTCCCCAGAATTACATTTGCTAATTCATTTGTTTCCTGGAAGTAAAATTAGGATGTATGATTATGAGGGTTGTGTTTTTAAATCAGTCTGAGTGCTTGTGTGTGTTTTGCAACATTTCTACCTGCTGCAAAACCTCTCCACAAGTGAAGGATGCTTCTGCCTGTTCCAGCCGGGTGGTCCTGTGGGTTTGTGTCCTGATGTGACCCGTTGGCCACCAATTTGGGGCCTGGTCTCACTATGGCATTAACCAGAGCTGCCTATGAGACAGGAAACATGGTCCTGATGGGGTCTGAGTTCTCCTGAGATGGGAGGCCCATAGGACAGGGATGGAGAAGGAACTGAAATGGGACTTCAGAGCTGATGTGCCAGCAGAAGTTAGTGAGCGACAGAATGGGGATGGCTGGCCATAGCTTTGGGTGAGGGGCCCTCTGTTGGACATGGCCACACTTCTTTGTTGTGTGAGTTTTAATTTCAGGTCACTAAATTTTCTTAGATTGTGTTCTGAAGTGAAAAACACTTGGGTTTCTCCAAGGAAATGCCTGGGGCACACGCTACCTTTATGTCTCTTTACCACCACGTAGTGAACACCTATGCAGCAAACATCTTTTGCTTGTGTTTGACCCATGTTGTTCAGAATTACTCGGGGCTTTAAAGACCTCTTACCAGGCATTTTGCAGTTTGGAGGTTCCCCACAAGTGTAAAACCACTGAACAGGAACAGAGAATGGGAACGTGGGCTGCTCCCTGGCTGGATGTGCAGAAAGGAAAGGCAGATGCAGCTCTTCCTCTTGGTTTAGGACTAACTGCAAATTGTCCTGCTTGCACCAAACCATTCATTTGACCTCATTTGCTGCTTCTAGCTTAAAACAAATAGTCTTGAGATCTCTGCCCACCACAAATCCACAGGGAAACCTTGCTCTTAAATCATCTGCCTGGGCCCCTGGCTGTGATCTCATCCTGCTGGAGCCTGTAGGTACAGCCGGCATATCAGAGCTCTGCAGGGAAACAGTGTGGTTGGTGTAGAAATTGCAAAGCTTTTTGTAACTGCTGGACGCTGACAAGCTTTGCTAAACACGTGTCAAGAGGCTGCTCTAAAAGGATTTCAACTTTTGCTAAAGCCTCATAGATTTTCGTGGCCCCAGCAAAGGGCACCTCTGCTGCCCTCGTGGCTGGAGGCACTGAAGTCCTGTGAAAGAGCAGTTGGAATTTGTTAATGTGAACAGACTGACCCAGTTCCCTCGCCCTCGTTCTCAGCAATGGCACAACTGATTTCAGTTAATCTTTCCAAAAACACTCAGCCCGAGGGAAAGAGAAATTGTAAGTCAGATAAATGTTAGCAAAATGTTAAGGGGACAAAAGTAAGCCTTTATAATGGACGCGGCGTTAACTATGTCTCCAGACTGCTGTGGTGCGTTGTGCCCTCTATCTCAGCATGGAGCATGCAAAGGTTTAAATTGTGAAGGGCATCACAAGCTCTGCCTGCATTTGCAGATCCAATCCTCCCCTGCTCCAAGTGGGCTCAGTGGGAGCAGGTTGCCCAGGACCGTGCCCAGGTGGGTTTTCAATATCTCCAAGGATGGAGACTCTGCTGCCTCTCCGAGCAACCTGTGTCAGCGATGGACCACCCTCACAGTAAAAGTGGAGTTTGTATTTCAGCAGGATTTCCTGTATTTCATTTGTCCCCACACCCTCCTGTCCCATCGCTGGTCACTGAAAAGTGTCTGGTTGCATCTTCTTCACTTCCTACTATCAGGTATTTCTAGGCATGTTCTGAATCCAAACTCCCAGCATGCTGCAAAGATTCCCAGGCTACAAGACAGGTTGGCAGAAGGGGACCTCTCTCCTCAGCATCAGAGGATCAACTATTGCTGTCCCTTGCTGCTCTGCCCTGTGCTGCCATCATGGGCGCTTCGGTGGGCAGAGCTGCCAGCCCATCATCTCCTAGCTATGCACTGAAACTATTTTGCAGCTGTAGGGGGAGCAGGAGCCTTCCTCTTGCTGCTGGAAGTCACAAGCTTCCACCATTGGTTGTAACAGTCTCAATTTCCCACCTGATAGGCATAGACTCTGCGCTTCCTCCAACAGAATCAGGCACTGAGGCTCCCATTGTATTTGGAGTCTCTCAGAGAAGATCCAGTTGGTCTTTCTCACCATCTCGGATGCTAAACAGTCTGCTGACCACCTACAGCTCTTTTCTTGGTGGCACAGGTCCTCCACCAACATTAGCATGCAAACAGTGCTGCAGTCATAGAGTCCATCTGCCAGCCTGTACTCAACCTTGACTCTCCCCCAGGTTCTCCTGGGGGCTGTTCCCCATGGCATGCCACCCCTAGGGCCCAGAAGCTGCAGGCTGTTCTCAGCAGTTGGTGAGCCCCATCTGTTTGTCCACTGACTGCTGCTGCTCTTCTCAGCCTCTATCAGCTGCATCACTGCTGTCCAGGCAGCTCTTCAATGGACTGAAGGTGATTTCAGCTGGACTCAGCAGGGGTTTTCTTAATGATCAACGATCAGACACTGGGGCCCTACTGCAGAGTAACAGAAGTTCAAGAGGGATGCTATTATGCAAAGCCCCTTTTTTGACTGTGCAAATGTTCCAGGCCAACCTGATACGTATTTCTAAAAGCTTTAAAAATAGTCATCTGCTGGGTAGAGGAAAAGTCAAGACTCTCTGTCTCCCACTTGGCTGAATCATATCTTAATTTGTTGTGTGTTTCCCTGCTGTGAAAGAAGCTGTGATTACATTTGAAGGCAAGATGTGAATTCAAAAAGAAAGACTTGCACTGCAAAGTAATAAAGGAGGAGGGGGATAGGACTTGGTATAGCAAATACTTGGACTATTTTTGGAGTAGATTACCAGAGAGCTGCCCTGGTAACATTGGTGGGAACAGCTCTACGTCTCTGTCAGTGTGTCCTGTAAAGATCTTCAGTCAATGAGGGAAAGCAGAACCAACAGTGGGGCAGCTGAAGGACAGCTCTGCTCACTGTCACCCTTACCCAGCTTTTTCTCCAAGTAGTATTTTTACAAGAGGGGAACATGAAGCTGCAGTAGATGGTATTTGTGAACACCTAAAACTCATGAAGAAATTTGCAGTATGTGACACTAGGGACAGTGTAGGGTGCCATGCTCTTCCATATTTGCTCAGCCTCTGCTGCCAAGCAGGTTATGTTCAGGTTAAATGTTGCTGCTGCTGACTGTGCCCTCTCTTACTCAGGGAGAACTGACGATGACAAGTGAGATGGAGAACTTGCTCAACGCCCTGTTCTTGGACATGGTGCCAGAGTCATGGGTGAAGAAGGCTTATCCTTCCACGGCCAGCCTGGGAATGTGGTTTGCTGACCTCCTCACTCGCATCAAGGAGCTGGAGACGTGGACAGGAGACTTTTCATTGCCTTCTGCAGTGTGGCTTGCTGGGTTTTTCAATCCTCAGTCGTTCCTGACAGCCATCATGCAGTCCACAGCCAGAAAGAATGAGTGGCCTTTGGACAAGATGACCTTGCAGTGTGATGTGACAAAGAAGAACCGGGAAGATTTTGCCAGTCCTCCTCGGGAAGGGGCTTACATCCATGGTTTGTTCATGGAAGGTGCACGCTGGGATGCACAGGTGAGCTCACCAGGGCTGTTATATTAGTGGATGGCTTGGGCATTACACCCTCATTATTTGGTATTGTACTCCAAGAAACTTCCCATCCCTGGCAGACATTTGTCTAAAGTAGATGTCTGTGCTACTTCTGTAGGACTGGGAAAGAAGTGGGTCCCTCCTCTGCAGCCTAGGATGCAGATCTAGTATGGTCAGGTGAATTATCATTTTATGGTGATGAAGGCAGTTCAAGCTGGCCATCTCGTGGTGTTACTAAAGGCAGAAGACCTGGGGTTCTTTCAAGACCAAGTTGTCCCTGCACCTTAGCATGGTTGTGATTTCATTGCTGCCTTCAAAAGTTACATGACACTTCTAGTGTCACTGCTCTGACCCCTGCTTACTGGGGAGAGAGGACCCTGATTTCCCACATCTTCATAACCTTATGGGTTGTATAGCTAAATGGGTTGTATGGCTAAATGGGTTGTATGGCTAAATGGGTTGTATGGCTAAATGGGTTGTATGTGCCAACTCCAGACTGCTGTCCATCTGATGCTGAGTGGTCCAGGATGTCACCTGCATAAATAGGGCTTGTGACCAAAATTGAGTTGCATCCTTCAGCCACCCCCTGAGGGTGTCAGGTAAAGCTGTCATGGAACTCTAACCTGCACGATCCAGGCAGGCTCAGAGTGTGGTGTGGGCACACAGATGCTGGATGAGCAGACAGCAGGGGTACCCCTTGTTTTCCTTCTCTTTTCTGGATGCGGCCCAATGCCCTTCAGCTGTGACAAAGCCAGTCCCAGGGCAACCAGAGTGAGAGCCTGGAGAGGGCACATGCAGGGAGGTATGCTTACCTGCTTCATCCTGCCCACGTAGCTGACAGTACTCTTCTTAGAGCACTCCTGGTGCTACAGCATCCCAGTGGAGCACAGCTGTCCCTGTCATCCCTTCTGACAGTTGTCAGCTGTTAGGAGTTCAGTTTGCCATTAGGAGAGCCATTAGGCTGACAGATCCCCACTGGGCTGGTCCTCTGCATTGCCCAGCCTGTTAGTACCACAAATCCCAATTTGTGCTGCACATGAGAATTAAATGACAGTGATTCATGCAGCTCATCCTCTGGGCAGCCAGCTCACTGTTCCTGCTGCCAGTGATGTGTGAGAGAGTGAGAGCTGATCAAAGTGGGTCACCCAGAACTTACTTATCTGTGTCAAGTTTGCCCTCTTGCAGGAACAGGATTTGCTTTCAGAGGCAGCTCTTCAGAGCCTTAACCTTGAAGATCCTCTGTTATCTACTGAGGGGCTTAGTAGTAGGATGCTGACTAGAGGGACCATGCCTGCTGTATGCTACACCCCATCCTGGCCCTGTAATTCAAATATAATACTCTCCATTTATTTTTCAGCTTTCTCTCTGCAATAGTTTTCCACAAAGGATAGGAAATTAGGCAACAAGTAGAACTCACTGACTGATGGCATCCAGTGCATTTTATCACAAATCCCTGGGAAGGGCAAAGCAAGGGATGATTTCCCTCTGGGACCCAACATCTACATTTGGGTCTAGAAAGCAGTGAAAAGCATTGCCAAAGACTCCATCAGAAACTTACCATAAAGATGAGTAATAGGGTCAGGTCTTCTCCCTTGTTGTTTTTGGCTCTGCTGACAACAGAAGTCAGTGAGCAGTGTGAAGACCAGCCTGGTCCATTGCCCAAGCTTCCTGATCCTACAGCTTCCTGCCGGCTGTGGCTGCCATATGAAAACTCTTGCAGCCCCCTGCTGTAGGGAACACTGGATTTCAGTTACCATCAAGAAATAACATTTTAAGCTGATCAAATCAGCCAAACACAACAGAATAGCAGAAGTTTTAAAAGACATCCCAGTATTGCATGTCAAATGCTCCATTAAGAACAAATTCCAATGACTTCTGTTTTCTCTTACCATCATTACCACCATTACTAGAATATGATGGCTTCTGCCAGGTGATAATGAAAGTGAAGAATGGGAAGTTTCAGTGTTGCAAAGCCAGAAGTCTTTTGGGGATCACGTGGCTTCTCTTCTCTTTCCCCTCCAATATCTTGTATGGGCGACTGCTTCCAGCAGTGCAGTTTTTCTTCAGAGTCCATCCAGACTTTTCTGAATGTGTTTTTCTGGTTATGTTTTCCTTGAGATTGAAAGATACTGAGCAATTACATTTATAGGACCATTCATAATCTCTGGGTATCACACTTCAATTTATTTCAGTGAAGAAAAGAATATTCTCACATGTTGCGCCAAACACTGAAATATCATTTCCACCCAGTGGAACTATTTATTTTACCTGTAACCCAGTGAGCTCCAGTATACATTAATGGATGCAGG
Organism: Excalfactoria chinensis; assembly: GCF_039878825.1. Taxonomy (NCBI): domain Eukaryota; kingdom Metazoa; phylum Chordata; class Aves; order Galliformes; family Phasianidae; genus Excalfactoria; species Excalfactoria chinensis. The sequence continues at coordinate 1,081,206 of NC_092841.1, forward strand.
ATTATTAAAGCTGCTGCATAGTTACTTTGGGTTGCACGCTCCTTCCAAATTAATCCTCTGGTAAGAATGGCAGGTTGTGGTTAGAGGAGCTCTGCTGGGAAACACCTTCACTTTTAAACTAATATTTCACACTTAGGTTTTGACTCCAGAAAGGGGGAAAATTCCCTCCATGTTCTCCTATTCACATTTTTTCTATTTAAACATTTATGTTTGCCCTTGGGTGTCTTAAATTTATAAAACATTCATTGCTAAACAGCAGGCAGCTATTAAATGAAATGAAACCATGCAGGTTATTTTGGGTCCGCATGATCTGTTGCTGTAGCACCATTAAAGTCGGTAGAGCTCAGTGAGAGATAGTTGGGTGGGTGACACTGAGACAATTTGTCTCAAGCCCTGGGATTCCTGGCAGTGTTGCTCCCCAGAGTGGAGGGTTTGATGCTGGGTGTGTGCCCTGAGTGTGCTGTGCCTCTGTCATACCACACTGCCTAGGCCATGGGTGTCCAACCCTTGGGCTTGCCTAGGCTGCACTGAGTGAGGAGAGAGTTCCTGCTTGACCAACATGATGGCCCTTTTGTGATGGTGTTGGTGCATCAATGGACAAAGGAAGAGCCACTGATGCCATCAATCTGGATTTCAGTAAGGCCTTTGACAGTGGTACTCCATGATGTCCTTCTCCGCAAATTGGAAAGATGTGGATTTGATGGGTAGTGTTCAATGGGATTGGCTGCAGGATTGAGTCCAGAGAGTGGTGGTCAATGGCTCCATATCTGGATAGAGATCAGTGACGAGTGGTGTCCCTCAGGGGTCAGTGCTGGGACCAATGCTATTCCATATCTTCATTGATGACATTGACAGTGGGGTCAAGTGCACTCTCAAGTTCCCTGGACTTTCTAAGGCCAATCCTGTGCAAAGTACCAGTTTTCAACCAGCAGAGAGGCTTAGAAGGGACACCATGCATTCATTTGGTGGCTGAAGGAGCTCAATATCTTTGGGATCAGTTGCACACCACTCGTTTTTTATCTGAGATGCTTCCCAGAAGCTGGTATAGATGAAAACAACATCAGTGTGCAGCCCAGCCCTGATACAGCCCAGTGCTGCAATATTCGGCCATCACATCTTCTCCTTTGCATGCACTATGGACAGTTCTTCTCATTCTCCATCTCTATGGAAGTCACAAACCAGTCTCTGGACCACCTTAGAGTGACATTCTGGTTACACTGCTGTCATATCCATCAATATAAGACCCCTTCCCTGCAGACAGAGCCAACTCTGATAGGCAGCCAAGCCATGCAGAAAGGTCTGGTGGCTTAAAGGCCTTAAGTAAGCAGTTGTGCAGATGCACCTGTGCTGAGAACATCTTAAAGTCTTGTTGAGTGTGAAGGGATGTTGGCCCCTGGTTCACTGTGTGTGTTCTGGGTCCATCTGTCATCATCCCTGGCTTGGGGCAGCTCTTCCCATGTCCTTTGACCCACTGCTTTGTGGCACTGTATTATGTCTAGTCTTCAAATTGCCTGTTGAGAGGCCAGGACAAACAAGTGGAGATTTCTTTAGGATCTGAGACCCGGAGCTCCCTGAGCACAGAACAGGGGCTTTTTACTGGGTGTGCTCTGGCAGCAGGTAGAGAAAACTGCTTTCAGAATGGAATTAATTTCTGATCATGAGAGCGATAAAAAATGCAAATGCAAATCAGCCCAGCCATAACATGGCGATAAGTTCCGTAGAGATATCAGATCTTGTTAACCTAGAAATGGGTAGAATAAATCATGGAAATTTGATTTATCATCAGTAAAATAAAAGTTCTGATCAAAATCCAACCTCAGAAATGAAAGATGTGGATTTTAAGAGCACGTAGTAATGCTTGATAAATAGCTCCTTCACGAGCTACCGTAAGAATTATTTAATGTTTGTTCAGCACATTGGAAATCACAAAATCCTAAATCAGAGCTGGGTTTGTCATTAGCTTAGGAGAACAGATGGTTTTAGTACAATTAAACTGAGGTGTATTGCAAGGGGGGATTATTTTGCTTCCCTCATTTGCAGAACTAAGCAAACTGTTGGAGAGGTTGAATCTCTCCCCACAACTCTGATCCGAGAGCATTTGATATAATAATGATATGTGAAGCTCAGCTGCAGAGAGAGGCAGTTTTAGCACTCAGTTTTATTTTGCTTTCCTGTATTTGTTTTCATTTGCTCTCTCTAGCCTCCGTTAAGCAATTTTGCAGACTTTCCTGGAAGTTGACTGATGTGGAGTGCATTTTATTGCCAGAAAGAGAAACATAAGTTGCCAGAGATACCTGAGTTAGCGGAACCAGCTCATTTCATGCCCTCGCAGCAAACCATCTTTCTCCTGGCTTGGGCAGCCTGCTGAGCAAGAGCATTGCTTTGGAGAGGATAATGTGGGCTTGTTTAAGATCACATTCCCTCAGGAACCGTGCATCTGAATCCCCTGTGGAGATGTGAGCACCTGCAAGAGGGAAAACAAGCCTGCGGTACCTCTGGGGCACCATAAATCATTTCCTCTGCTCAGTACACAGTACAGAGACATATCCCAGATCACACTCAAAGCTTGGTGGTGCAGTGAGTCCAGCCAGAGCCCTGCTCAGGTGTCTGCAGCTGGTTCAAGCATAAGCAACACTTACAGAATCACAGAACCACAGAATGGTTGGGTTGGAAGGGATCTTAAAGTCCATCCAGTTCCATCCTGTGGTGGGCTGATTACCCCCACCAGCTCAGGTTGCCAAGGGCCCACTCATAGCCTTGGGAACCTCCAGGGATGGGGCACCCACAGGTCTCAGGGCAGCAGTGCCAGGGCCTTACCACAATGTGGGTATAGAGCTTTCTCCTCATGTCCAACCTAAATATCCCATAAATATGTTTTAGTTTGAAACCACTACCCCCTGTGCAATCACTACACTCCCTGCCTACCCCAGCTCTCCTGTAGCCCCTCTAGGCAGCCTCATTCCCCATGAGGTGATTCTGGTCTGACAAAATCTTGACTAAGAGCTGCATGAGAATGATGGTGCTGGATGCAGACAGTGTCTGGGCTGGACAAAGACATAGATAGGAACTCTCACAGATTCGGCTGAGGTATTTTGTGGATTTGGACACCTGGGGGAGCAGGTATCAGCTTGTACCAGTCCCTTGGAATAAGCAGACTTGAGGGTGATTACTAGTACAACAGGGTAGGTGCTCAATCCAGGCCCTCATTGCCTCAGATAGTGCAGCCACCCCCTGATCTCAGGAGAAATCTCCATTAAGATCAGCTTATATAACCATTACCATTGATCATGAGTATGGGGCTGCAGCAGATGAAGATTTTGGCAATCTAAGAGCTCTTCTTTCCTTTGCAGACCGGGATAATCACGGATGCCAGGCTCAAGGAACTGACCCCGGCCATGCCTGTCATTTTCATCAAAGCCATTCCTGCTGACAAGCAAGATACCCGTAATATGTACCCATGTCCGGTATACAAAACACGCCAAAGAGGACCAACTTATGTGTGGACTTTTAACCTTAAAACTCGAGATACCCCATGCAAGTGGGTGCTTGCTGGTGTGGCACTGCTGCTACAGATCTAGGCTCACCAGCAGAGAGCCTCAGTTAACATCCCTAACAGTGTCTTTCTCAGACTATTTTGGAAACAGTGTCCTGAGACCATTCCCCAGCTGCACCTACCAGGGCACTTGTATGTGTAGTGCCTGTATGGGAGCTGAGAGAGAGCAGTGGTATCTGGCCCACATTCTTGTCTGCTGTCCATCAGTGTCCTACAGTTCCTGCACTTGAAGGCCCAAACCCGCACCCGTATCTGCTGTACCCAGAGAGTGTTAAGCTCAAATCTGAATTCCAAGTCTATTTCTCTGTTGTGATTCAAGTAGTTTTAAAATCCAGGGGCTTCTCCAATATCCGCAGGTGTTCAGTGATGTGTGAAATTCTTTGGACTTTGTTCTTTTCTGTATGTGAGCATCTCTTTGCTTTATGTGTAACCAAACCCAGCAGGTGTGGTGGATGTTTCTTGCTAATAGTCCTGTAAGTTTTGTAACTGTTGAAAATAATATTAACATTTAACGTGATGAATGTATCGAACAGTAGAAATACAGCCTGGAGTTTATTTAAGGATTCTTGGTAACGATAGAAATTCATTAATGAAAATCATTGCACCTGGCCTGGTATTGCCTGGAAGCCAGCATCGTGCATTTAATCCCTCAAACTTCCCCTCCCAAACAGACTACCAGGTTGCAGTCTTATTGCAGACCGACCCTCCTGGCTGTGACCAGACCCATCCCCAGGGTCATTGAGCTCCATGACATCTTGAGGCCCTCCAGAGCTGGCCCTGAGCAGGCTCATGTGTTGGCACCAAGTGGGGAGTGAGGCGATCACTGACCAGCTTTGTTCCTACGTGGTGGCATTGGGACCTCCGGGATCCTGTTTGCAGGTAGCTATGGGGTTCATAGCGTGGGAGTCCTCAGCATGGAGAGATCTGAAGACCTCTTGAGTTGCCCTGATACTGATAGTCCATTAGGGATTTGGCCCTCCCACCTCACCGTGTATATGTTGGCAAAGAGGGGTCAGACCTGACTCTCCTGTTCCCATTTCCCTCTGGCTGTGAGGAAGCTGAGTGAGTGGTTCAGGCCTAGCTATATAGCTCCCGCACTTCTTAAATAAGGCAAGCTGGGCTTTATCAGCACATGACAGGCCACTGAGCCATGGGGTGATGTCCTTTTGGCCTGGAATGCAGAAGCAGTGCTTGTGCAGCACCGGGAGTGGTAAAGCAGATCTTGAGAAGAAGATGGCTGAGAGAGTGTACACAGAGGGCATCTGGGGATAATTGCTGTATCTTCCTGAGTCCACTTTGAGCTGCTACATGGCGCCAAGCCCACCCTGAACAGCATTCCAGGAATCCTGTAATAAGCTCCTCCAATGCCTGGGCTGAACCCATTCCTCTCCGTGAGCAGGAGACCACCAGCAGTGCTTGATACCAGCACTTGTATCTTGTCTTTCTTGAAGGCCTTCTTTTGGTTATGGATGCAAACAAGGGATGGATGCATGGAGCCTGCAGCACTTCTGAGGGCAGTGGTGAGTTTTTCACAGCCTCATATCAAACCAATATCAAACTTATATTAGGTGAGGCTTTTAGGTGACCTCAGCTTACACTGATGGGAACGTCCAGTGTCATTCCAGAGCAGTGCAGGGCAAGGTCTGCAGGCTTTGCAGGAGTCCCACAGTGACTTGTGCTGAGCAACATGGCAGACGTCTTCCTGCAGGAATGCAGAAATGCAAAATCTTTCTCTTTGCAGTCCTGGAGGATGGTGACCTTCAGGAGCAAGGTAAGAGGAAGACCCTTTCTAGCAAGAGCTGAGTTTAATTGCTAGACAGCAAGTTGGGACCTAGCAAGAGACATCTGTAAGGTGGGGGAGAGAGCTGACTGAGGCTTCTTATTTAAGAGGTACTCCTAACCTGTGAGACAGCCAGGTCTGCAGACTGCTCCAAGTCCCAACCTTTGGCTAGAAGAGGTCTGTTAGCTGGGAAAAGCTATGCTATTAAATTAATTCCTTCCAATTTAAGTTAAAACCTGCCAATTAGATGCATAGATGAAAACTGGTCACCTCCCCCAGCTTTGCAAGCTGAGTGCATTACATTCTCCATATACTTGACTGTGCAGGGGCTTTAGTTGCATAAACATAACACTGCTGAGTTTATACATACGAGCAAGAGCGGAATGTACAGTATGTGCATCGTGTTCCAGGTGGCATTTCTGGGTTAATCCTTTGATATTTCTTAACTGCTCCTTTCATCACAAGCTTCTCCGTGTATGTGGGGTTTCCTGCCATTCTGTTCTAAACTCCTTGTTTCCTCTCTTTTAAAAAACCCTCTTCCTTCTTCCAGCATAGCAGAGCCCCTCTCTGCTCAGCATTGCCTTTTGAGATGCCCATGTACCTACAGGGAAGGATAAGCTCTCTGGTTCTCCAGGCACTGCTTGTTCTTTGCGGAGGAACAGCCTGGGCTGCTCTCTTACCGGCTGAAGAATGGGATGTTGACAACAAAATGGATCCGATTGTTTTATTATATATATCTCCCTGCATAATTCACCAGTTGGGCAGGCAGGGTAGTGGGGAGATATTTATAGATACTAGAAATGTCACCAGGGTGCTCATTCTTCATCCTTTGAAAATCATCACAGAAAAGAGTTGGCTGCAAAATGCTACAAGAGGAGAGTGAGTAATTTGGTGCTTCAGGGGGAGAGAAAAAAGTCTGACAGGCATGAAGTTTTCCAGCCATATCTGCCTAAAACAGGCAATTAACTACAGCTGGCCAGGCTATTCATTAGGAGTTATGCATTAGTCAAAGGTGAGCTTTTCCTATTCGCGAGCTCCCCCCACATTGGAGGACCTGTGGTTTGCAGCACCTTGGAGTCTGAGCAATAGGATTTTGGTTTGGCTTGAGCACAGCATCCTGCAGGCTTGTACCTCACTGGAGAAGGTCCAGAGACAGTTTCTTTCCATACCCTGAGTCTGGGGTGTGAGGTGACACTTGGGGGCACACAATCTTATGCTACACCTGGATGGTATAGGATTTAGCCCATAGTTGTGTCTGGTGACCTCAGAGTCCAAATGGTTCCAGTTCAATGCTAAAACCCCTGTCTGATATCAAAGCTGTTTTCATCAGCTTTTTGGGCTTACTCGCAGAGAGAACAAATGACGACAAATGGCAGCGTTCTCAGCAGTGCTGGCTGGGGTGGGCACAGCTCTTCATCCTGCTGCTATGGGAGCTACTGGCCTGATGGGCCAGAGAGGAAATCAAGGTAAGTTTGCTGGGCTGGTGCATATCTAGGGCTTGTCCTGACCAAGAAATCACATCTCGGTTTTTAACAAGGAAAAATAAGATTAAAAAATATAGTCCTTTCATTTGCACTGTGCCAACTTTTGAATGCAAAGGAAAATGTGGAACAGACACAAGAAGGGAGAACTCGGTCGGTGGTCCCTAGATTGGCAAATTTATTGCTGCTGTTAACAGGCACAGGCAATGCCCAGTGATGCAAAGTATTACCGCTCAGTTATTTACAGAACAAAACCAGCTTTAACGTATCAGCCAGATGCGTTCATTTTATAAAGTGACATTAATACATTTAATTAGCAATGGCTTATTAGATTCACATCCATTATTATGCATTGTTTCTTAAATGCCTGTAATTGCCCAAACAAATCTACAAATATATTTACCTTGTTAATGGTTGTGTACCTCATTTAGAAAGCTTTTAGACTGTAGAAGGCATTCATGGAGTCATGAGCAGCCCTTCTAATTTGACTACTAGTGTGCCTGTTAGTGCAGAAGGATTATCTAAGACCACAAATAAATACATTATTAGAGGTTTTGCAGCTCACTTACCTACATGCAGACTTTATAAGGTTTTCTTTTGGGATAGTTGAACATGATTTATTCTGACTGGAGTCAAAAGCCATAAGGAGAAAGCCCACATCTGCCTTCAGTATCTTGGCCCCAAGAGTACTGCAGGAGCTGGGATGAGGGGAACCAGGTGCTTTTGTATCTCCAGTGACTGCAACACCTCCAGTTTTTGGGAAAGGCTATTTCAGGGTCCATAGTTCCACTGTGGAAAAAGCTGTCTCATAGGAATCATAATCTTTGTAGTATTGTGTAAGGTTTAATGAAGTAAAAGTAACTCCATGATGGTAGTTTGGTCCTAGCCAGCACATACACCCCACAGCCCTGCAAACCCTGGCCCTTACAGTGATTCACATGGGAATCTGTCCTGAGACATCGCACTGGGATTGAAATGTGAACTTGAGCTTTGGTCTTCAAGCTCTTAGACACTTACTAAGGAGAGGAAGGTGCATGTGGGGACATCGCTGTGAGAGCAGCCCAAGCAATGGTCTGTTCCCAGGAACATTCTTGAACCAAGCTCCACCCCATGGAACAGCATTTGCAAGACTCTTGCTCCCATTTCTCATAAAGATGGGATAATCCAGATGTAGACAGGGAATAAATTCCAGGATCCATCTGACTCGTTGTTCGTGTCTGATGAAGCTGCAGGCATTTCCCTTCAGCCCAGAGACCAGCTGGCCCAGCATGATGCATGGGAGCACTGCCATGAGCCCTCAAGGTGGGACCTGAAAGAAGAAAGCTCCTTCCTGACTGCACCTGCTGCTGTGTTCACATCAGTGTAAGCCAAAGATTTCCTCAGCATGGCCTTTCCCACAGCAGACTCAGCCTCTTGGAGCTGATTAGGACTGCAAAGAGAACCGAAAGCCCCAAAGAGCCAGTGGGCCTTCGTGTCCCACCAGAAGCCAAGAGATGAACGTGGTGTGGAAGGGGAGGACTGGTATCGCCTTCAGTCCCACTCAGACCTCCAGGCCTTGGGCAAAGGGCTGGGGAAGACTGGAGCATGCAGCATCTCAGTGAAGCGTTCTCTTTCCAGCCCGGGTCACAGGTGAGAGCAGTGATCCAAACCAATGAACTCACACCACCACCTGCCCTGGGCTCTGTGAGAGAGACAAATCCCTCATCCCTGATAATTCCACACCAAGACTCTCAGTTCCTTAACTCAATAACCCTAAACCTGTGAGTTTTGCACCCACCGTTGTTGGCACCTGGAGCACACCCCCAAAATGGAACCAGTGGAGCATCCAGCTCTGCTGCTGGAGACAAAGCCGAGCTGTGCAGCATGTCTTCAGCTTTGCTGAACAGAGATTTCCACTGCAGTCTCATGCTGGAGAGTCACCAAAACACCTGGTACGTGTGGGACTGGATGAATGGAGAAACGATGATAAGAGACGGGCAGAGTTCAACGCGCCCGAGCAAATTACACAACGAATGCATAATTGTTGAAGTGAACTAAGAGTTCAGTTAGCTGCTGCCTGGCAGATGAGTTGGCTGGATGTGTCTGCTCTGTCTCTCACAATGGAGACAGGATAAATGTGAACAAAACAATCTTTGGAAACCCTGCCCTGCTTTCTCATCTGCCATTGCCGTGTGCTATTTGTGGAACTGGATTGTTATGACACTGCCTACGCGTTGACTGTGCTGTCTACTTAATAAGCATTTCAATTAATTACTGTAATGTTATTATTGAGAAGAAGCAGCAGATAGGAGGCAAATGATTAGGGAATGAGAAATACATTGCTATCAGAGGTGTCTCACTGAACACAGCCTGGCTTACCTTCCTTCAGAAAGGAGTTTGATGGATGGACACAGTGCCTGCCCATGGATGAAAGGAGGTCTTCAGGCTGGGGCTGGGGGAAGGTGCTGGTGAAGAACACATGTCCCACCCAAGGAGGGACAAGATGATGTGATTAATCTTTCAGTTGGAATAGTTATGATGCTAAGATAACTGGAAAAGCATGGATGTAGGATTTGTCTCTCCTTGTGCAGACCTGAACATCTGCACTATCGAATCAGCCTCCTGGGCAGGTGTCCCCATTTGTGTCACACATGGAGGTGGCATTCCCCATCTCCCTCCTTGGAGGCAACACAGCATGTGAGAAGGGGGATGAGGTCTTGATACATCCCAGACAGTCCATTCCTGCTTTCCTACTATTTCTCCATCTCCTCTGGGCATAGATCAGACCTGGTTCGTGGACAGTATCCAGTCCAAGCTGTGTCCAGTAGCCAAGGTGAGTGGGCACAATTTAAACATAAGAATAGTGGTAGACAACCTGAGTTGGATCCTCTGAGCTGTGAGGTCCTACCTGCACAATCAAATGAGGCAAGGATGATCCGTGGGGGAACAAGGTCTGTTCAGGTATGATGGCTTATGGGGAGAATGATGACCCATGGGGGGAACTGTGGACCATGGAGGAATGAAGGACCACGAGGAAACCTTGGGCCATGGAGTAACCATGGGCTTTTCCTTTCCCAGGGAGGTGGGTAGACTGAACTCCACCTACATCTGTACACCACCCTGCTAGGGCAGAGACAGTGCATCCTTGCCTGGCCAAAGGACAGCACACAGCCATGGGGCATGACCTGCTTGTCACACAATCAGGAGGAGGGAGTGTGTTATATTGTGATGACCACAGTGCATGCCTCAGTTTCCCCAGTGTACACATCCTCCTTCAGCAGGGATAAGGTGAAGGCAGAGGAGCCTAAGGAAGTGTTCAGTTTGGTGCAGATCAGACCTCCAGCAGCTGAGTGGGATTACTCATGTGACAGATGTGGGCAGCAGACAGAGCAGTGCTTCACCCTCAGCCTCTGCACTAAAGGTGAGGTTCAAAGGCAGCAGGAATTCAAGCTGATAAAATGCCAGGGAAGATGCACCAGGCTGGCTGGGGTTATGTCACTGGTGAGGACTCTGCCTGTGGCACTGCAGGTCCCCAGTGGTCCTGTGGACTGAACTGGACTGGCCATTATTGGGATCAAGTTTGCTGCTAACCTTAATTAATTCCCTCAAGGCAGCTGAGCCTTGTGCTGGCAGGAGCAGACCTTTCCCCCAAACCCTATTCAGCTGGGGAGTCCCCACCTAGAAAAAGCTGCAGGGTTGGGGTGCCAAGGAAATCATCCCCTATGCCAGTAAGGTCAGAGGTACTAATGGGCAGCAGTGGCTGCGTGATGCTTTCAGGCCAGGACCAGTGCATGTACCCTAAAGTAAAGACTGGAGCCACCAGCTGAGCTCTCATTTATTTTCTGTGATGCTTGGAGAGGCAGCTCTGCTTTCCTCAACCAGCTGTGCAGCTCTATTACCACCTCTCTGCTGGGAAATCAGGGACAGATCACACAGATCACATCTGCTCTCCGGCACCTCTGGTCCCTCCCTGCCCCACAGCATGTCCTGAAAACAAAACAAGACAATCTCTAATAAATGGTATATGGAAAAACCAAAACCCACAAGCAGGAAGGTGATGGTAAAAGCTTGGTGGATGGGTGATATTAGCAACTGCAAATAAATCTGAATGCAAAACAAGTGAAACAGAGAAAAAAAAAAAAAAAAAAAGATCTTCCTAAACCAGACTGTGGGATGTGGAAATTGGTAAAGGAAAAGGAAAATGAAGATACTGGGAGAAAGTGTGTGTCAGTCACTACTGGGCTCCCTGCCCAGCAGGTCAGATCCCACATCTAGCAGGAATGAACACTTCTGATGGAAACACAGGAACGGCAGAAGTCAGGAAGATGAAGACTGCAGTCCTTGGTGTCTGGACTGTGCAGAGACATGAGCCACCTCTGGGACGACCTGCCCTTTGGCTCTATCCAAACAGTGACACTCGGGATATTTTGCAGGGTCAGGTCTGGATAAGCACCCTGACCATCTCTCAAGGGAAGACCAAGATAGACACATACCATCTCCTTCTACCTGTTCTCATTTCTCCCACTGTGTGATTCCCTTTGGAAGAAGCCTACAGGGAGTCGTAATGTGTGTCACATCCCTGCTTTGGATGGGTGGGAATCAGTCTTGTTGCTCCGATGCAATTTTGAGCATGGGAGGTGAATCCCTCCATGTTAAAACACAGGTGCTAGTACTGGGCTCAACACATTCAGCTGCCCTTCCCGTGACCTTCTGTAGAGCTGAGGATGCCTCACCCAGGCAACGCTCACCTCAAAGACTGGGGAATATCCAAGGGCCCTAAAGCATAAGAATATCATGAAAAGGCCACCCGGGGTGACCCAATTAGATGAGGTGCTTAGAAAGGGAGTATGAATGAAAGGCCGTATACAATGCATGTAATGTTGAATGGAATGTTAGCAATATAATTACTGTGAGTCATCGAAGCTTTATAGGACATAGGTCTCGTCAAACAAATAAATGATGCAATTACTGGTTGGGCTGACAAAGGTAACTGCACAGATATAATAGAGTTAGTCCACGGGAGGCATTTAATTTCATAATGCATAATATGCTCATGAAACTTCCTTCAGAAAATGCAGAACAAGGGGGTGGCGATTGGCAGGTTTGGGGAGGAAGGACTCCACCAGGAGCTGTGCTCCCAGCATGCCCTGGCAGTGGAAGGAGAGCTGATCAATGCTGGCAACACATCTGAACGGCAGGATGGGAAGACATTTGGAGCACAGCAGTTAACTGAGAGTGAGTTTGGTTCGGACAAAAATCCCCGAGTGCTGACCCATTTATATTAAACTGTGCTTGGATAAGAGCTAAGCAGAAATCCCAGGCAAAGAGGTGAGGTGATGCTGTCCTTGTAGGCTTAAGAAGAGCAGAGATTGACATCTCCTCTGTGCAGTTTAACCCTAACCCTAATCCGAATCCTAACCCTAGCCCTAAAACTAAGTCTAAAACTAACCTTCAACCTCAGTCCTAACCCTAGCCCTAACCCTAAACATAACCCCAATCCTCAGCCTAAGCCTCAAAACTAAGAACAATCCAAACCACAAACCATAACCCTAACTGTAAATAAAAGAAATCCCTAACTCCTAACTCCCAAGCCCTAAAAGCTAACCCTAACTTTAACCATATCATCTCAACCATAACACTAACCCTAATGCTAATCCTGATGCTAACCCGAATGCTAACCCTCAAACTATTCCTAACTCTAACACAAACCCTGAATGTAACAGTATCCTAATACTAAACCTAACCCTAAAGGCAACAGAAACCCTATCCTAAACATTACCCTAACCCTAACTGTAACCCTAAACTTAAGCCTAAGCCTAAACCTTACCCCACCCCTACCTTTATCTCTACTTTATCCCTTACTCCTCCCCTTACCTCTACCCCTACTCCATCCCTATCCTCACCCCTATCCCTATTCCTGTCCCAAAAACAAATCCTGTCTCTAAGCCTAGCCCTATCCTAACCATATCCTAACACTAAACTCCAACCCCAATGCAAACCCTATCCTAACTCTAACAAGTGTAACCCTAATCTTAACCCTTAGCCCTAAACATAACCATAACCCTGACCCTTAACTTTAATCCTATGCCAAACCCCTAAATCTAACTCCAACTCTAACCCTAAACTCTTAACCCTAACCCTGAGAACTAAGCCCTTATCCTAACCCCTAGCCCTAGCTTAATTTTAATCCTAGCTCCCAGCCTAGAATAGTCCTCACAGGGCTGTTTCCAGGGATGAAACCACTGTGCTCTGGACTGTGTGCATACAGACAGTCCTCTGTCTCCTTGTGCATTAGCCTTCAGGGTAATTGGCTTCTTGCAGATGTTTCAACATTCCATAGAAGTACTGGCCCTGGCTCTGCTTGGAGATCATGCTGGAGCTGTTGACCTCGTAGCCAACAACTTGCTTTGCCTACCTGCACATCTGATCCTGCCCATCTCTTTCCTTACTAGTCAGACTCTCTTCCCTATCAGTTTGCTCTTTGGAATCATTTGGCCCCCGCTTGTTTGGTTTAGGAACATCTGGTCTGGTCAGTGATAGCATCAGGTGTCAACCCAGGCTGGGCCAGTGGGACAGGAGGAGCAGAGTAAGCCACACATGTCTGAGAACATGAGAAGGAACAAGAGGCATCTCCACAAATTAATGAGACATTTGATTGCCAGCTGGGATATACTTGACTTCAGAGGACCTCTGCATCTGGGAGCAATGCCAGTAGGGTGAGGAAGAGAAGAACTGTCATGGATTAGCATGGATAATTAAAAAAAAAAGAAAAGAAATAAAAAGCTCTTTTAACACTGACAGGGAATGAAAGTGGGGAAGTGCTTTGCTGGGGGCAATCTCTTGCCCTTCAGTCTGTATGTGCACACACTGGATTATCTGATTTGAGGTTAAATCTGCATCTAAAGAATAGGCCAGGACTGCTGTCATGTGGGAGATATTCAAGACAGCTGCCTCCATACCCTGGTCATCACACATCACCCAACAATGAATTCATTCATGGGCTTACGATGAGCTGATCCTAATGTCAAGTAGCAGGAGTTCCTCCAAATAGTCTTTGCAGCCCCATCCTCACATGTATGCTAAGCCCTTCTGTCTTTTTGTTCATATACAGATGTATACGAATACTCTTTTTGATACATGATTTCATGGCAGCCAGAAGGGTTGTGTTGGGAAAGCAAGAGGCATCCTTCCCGTGTCCATCTTGAGAGAAGACAACAAGCAAATGCTCTCATTCTTCCAGGACGTCTGATTTGTCATTGCAACATGGAGAACTGAAGAAGCACAGAAGATTAATTCATCTTTCAACTTTCCCTTATGAAGACTGGACTGGAAAATGTGTGTGTGTGGATGGATGGACCCCTGGTGGTGAGTTAGCTAGAGCTGTAGTGCAAACAGCTCTGTCTGCAAAGACCATTTGGGAACTGGAGATGCTCTCACAATGCCACAGGGGCTGGTTACCATAGTGGGTTGTAGCTGGGATCACGCTGGAGAGCAGTGCGATGGGTGAAATCACACCAGGCTCAGGGCACTGCTTTTCTAAAAGAGGCAGCTTGAAAAAGCTGGGAGGTAGTTCAGCAGTTCTGTACATCATTGGTTCTCCCCAGTAAATCTGAACTTTTTTCCCAGTCTGACAGCAACTCCAGACATCACTCAGGTTGTTGTCCTTCCCAGTATATTGAAGAGCCTTTCAGAACTTGGTGCTTTTCCCCATTAAGTTACCCGTATTTTGCGAGCACATCGCCTTTCAAATCTCTTCAGTTAGCTAAACAGATTAAGCTTTTAAATCCTTTGCTTCCAAGTGTCCTATGCTGTCCTCAGCACAGTCATCCCCAGAGGCCAAAGTCACTTCCCTGCCTCAGCCCCTCTCCTCTGTTCCTCTGTCTAAGAACAATATCAGCTTTCTTGTTGCTGAGTCATATGGAGCCGCAGTGCTACTCTGACCCCTAACTCCATGTCAGTGCTGGGGCTTTTGGGGTCAGCTACAGTCATGGATGCATCAGCTGCAAAGCCATGTCAGAACTCTGTGCATCGACACTGGGTAGCTTCACTTAATAAAAAATGAATGAATGAATTTATATATATGTGTGTGTATGTATATGAAATGTAGCCTGCATCTTGCCTGTGTTCATCAGCTTTAAAACCAGTATATTTGAGTCTGATTCAGCCTGCTGTTACCCCTCTTTCTTGCAGAGCAGAGGAGCTGGCAGCTCGCCTGTAGCTGTGACTGAGGAGCAGCCCTTGCTGTGTCATGCAGGATGTCCAGCTCCCAATGCCCAGTCCTGTGGTTCTCCCTCTGATACCAAGTTACCCTCACCTCACAGCACACAAAAGGCCTCCTCATCCCAACCCAAACTGGCTGTGCTGCAATGGAAGATGCTGGGAGGAAAGGATGAGAGGCAGGGTGCATGATTCTCCCCAGGCACTTTCTTTAGCTCCACTGATCTATACGCTTCCTAAGCTGATTTTGCTAGAAGAGCAGAGCAGGATTCAGACTCGAAGGAGAGAAGGTGGCTTCCTGTGGAATAAAGAAGGTCGCTGTGTTGCTAATGAGTGGTAAAGCTCAACTATAACTTGAGCCAGACGTAAACACCCACAAGGCACCCAGCCCTTACATGCAACCTCTTGGTTGCAGAGGGAAACTGTTGTGTTGCACGTGTATTAAAAGCTTTAAGCACCTACAATAAAAGTCTTTTGGTCTACATCAGGGAAGAAGTCCTTTTTTGTTGCACCAAGGGAGCTTTATGCCCTCTTGCTACAGCTTCCCCAAAGCTTTGTCCCACACTGTTCATCACCACAGCCTGCAGTGCCCACAGGTGATCACAGAATCATACAGTTATTAAGCAGCTGTTCCATGCCCAGCACACTCTTTCCCTGACCCCCCCATCCCTCCCCTGACAGCTCCACACCATTCCCTCAGACCCTGTTGTTGTCCCCACAGCTCAGTGCTGCCCCTCCACTCTCTATAAGGATCTATAGGCTGCCATGAGGCCTCCACTCAGCCTGCTCTGCTCTGGGCCCAACAAGCCATGGGACCTCAGCCACTCCTTGCACACTCCTCAGACCCTTCCCCACCTTCATAGCCCATCTTTGGACACTCTTTATCTGTTTATGTCCTTATACTGTAGTGCCCCAATTGTGCACAGTACTCAAGACAAGGCTGCACCAGCACAGAGCAGTGTGGTTGTCCATACCCGAATCAGAAAAGACTGTGTGCTGTGGATGTATAGGAGTTTTGTTAATTAACAACAAACAAGATGGCTGCTGTCTCCTTAGACAATGAGAAATTGCCTCCTGCTAAATGGAAAGCCTTTGAATTCCAATGCACTAGAGCCCAGACATTGACTAATAGGCTTTCCAACAGGTGCTAATTTGAATTTACCTTGGGGAAAATACGTGATGTGGAAGGCAGATGAATCACATAATCCAACATTTGACTAAATCCATTTCTTGAGCTCTTTGATCTGTCCAATTATCTGCTACCAAGCTGCCTTGGGAAAATACATTCAAACCTTAACAGGAATGTGTAAAAATCATGACTCGTCACCCTCAGCACTCACGGTTAGGCCAATAAAAAGGGCAGCAGGCCTAACGCAGCCTGGCATGTCTTGGAGATGAATGATTGCCATTGCTGACCATATTCCATCAATGCCACGTTCTAACCAGCATGCTACAGGCTGCAGCAGCCCTCAGATCTCCCTGTTCTTCAAACACACCTGAGGTTACTCACAGCTTGGGATGACTTGTTGGGAAGGCAAAAACGAGCCCTTAACTGGTTGCTGGAGCCAACACAAATGGAGATGGCCATGCCATGTGTGACCAGTGTGCTGCAGGGCTCCTGAACATGCTGTCCAGCCTGTCAGCTACATCTCTGCAGCCAGATCTCCAGCAAGTGTCTTCTGCCAGTTGACACTAGTAGACTCCTTCCTCCACTTCAGTATGCACTGCCACCTGATTGACAGTCAGATGTCTCCTGCTGTTTCTCCTGTGTGAAAAGCTGTTCTCTGCCTGCTGTGGGAAAGAGGGGAAGGTGTGGTGGAAGGATGCTCCATAGCATCAGTGTTGAAAACCTGGCAGCAAAGTCTGAGTGCCAAGAATAATCCAGAAATCCTCAGGGGATTGTGCTGGGCTGAGACTGACTGCCCAGGAGGGACAAGACCTGTATCAGTGTGTGGGGCAGCAATCAGCAAACCAGGACCACAGCTTTGTCAAGCCTCTGCCTTGCAAATTATGTAGCAGCAGCATAGGAACAAATAGGAAGTTTATTCTGCCAAGCAGCTGAGCTCAGCCGTGTCCTGAGATAGATTGGTTCCTCTTCTCCATCTAAATCAGGGCTGTAATGTGTTCCCATCCACTCACCTGCACATAAAGGTTGCACTGAATGGCTGTGCTTTGTGGATGGCGAAACAGCCCAGCCCAGAGAGGCAGAGTGAGCAGACATGACCTAGCTGCAATAACCTGGTTCCAGCAAGTACCAGCCTGTGGGGGGCTGATCCAATGAAGGGCATTACACCAAACTCTGAGTTGGCTGCCAAACTCCCCTGTTGGAAAAGCTTTTTTTGGGCTGGCTGGCTAATTGTTAAGGCTAGCTATCTGTGCCTCCCACCTGAGCTTCCTCAAATATGCTCCACCCATGTTCCACCTCCTCATACAGTCCTGGTTTTCCCACCTGGTCCTCGGAGACTAGAGTAAGAGCATCTCTTCAGATCCCACAGACAGGGGATGTTTCTGTGTAAACACAGGCACTAAGAAAGCCTGGGTAAATGCATCTATTTTGCTCACAGCAGGCAGCTCCATTTGTCTTTAATGAGCGCTAGCATGCTCTCCTGCTATCAGTCATAGCAATTACTCTGGACTCACCAGTTATATACAGAAAGCTTGAATAACCAGCTAACAGCCTGTGACACAGCAAAGCACACGGTGGCAACAAATGTCACTGTGCCAAGGCCTTCATGCACACAGGAAGAGGTCGGTCAATGACTTCATGTGGACACTTAGGGCAAGGCATGGGGACCCTGGGTTTCCTGCTGCAGGTGAAGGGCACTTTGCAGCTGGCTGCCCACCTGCAATAGTGGGTTAGCACAGGCTGCTGCCACGTAGTGGAAGGGCAAGTGGGGACCCTACCAGCTTGAGGTGCCTTCTACTGATGGACAGCAGGCTTTGTGGAGCTGCTGCCAACCCTGGGCTTTCCCGCAGAAGCGTGGTTCTGTGGCAAGAGAAATCAATGGCCCTGCATGCACAGGAACAGTAGAATTTGTCCTTGTCTGTTTTGAGACTTCCTCCCTTGAGACCTTCTCCGCATTGGTGTGCTTCTTAGCACTACATAATAGACTTCTTGTGGATTGCCTGGAGCTGCAGAGGAGTTGTATGGACAGACAACTCTCACAGAGCACAAGGGGCAAGAAATTCGCTGCCAGTGGTCTGCAGACAACAGGAGCACTGCGGCTGCTATAGATCAAATGGGCAGAGCTGAAAGCAACTCTCTGGCATAGGTCTGCACTGTGTAGTCTCATGGGGCCTGTCTGTTGGAAAACACAGCAAATCCTCACTGAGCTGCTGCAGAGAAGTCCCTGGGGAAATGCTAATGAACATTTTCAATCTTTCACTGGTCTCTCTGCAAGCCCTGTGTGGTACCTCTCAATCCTCCCACAGGCACTGGGGGGTTGCAGCACCATCAGCCTCCCAGGGAGTACAGGGATGAGCTGAGCAGGGGTTTGAGCCATTCAGGATATCAGAATAAAATGCTCAGAAGTGAAGACTGAGTATTTTTTTTTCACAAGTGTTCCTATTCTTTCAGCAGCAGGTCGAAAAGGCAGCTCCACCAAAACCAAAACAATATTCTACTCTAAAGGTTACAAAATAAAATGTGAATTGTATGTATGAAGGCAGCAGTGAACGTGCCTTCAGCCCTGACCAAAGACACGTGTGAACAAAACACAACACGTTAACGTCAGCCCACCTGCCTCAGCTTCTCCTTATTAGAGAGTTACAGCCAAGGAGCCAAAGAATCCTGAATGAATCTTAATAATAATAATGGGCTTCAAAGGAGATGGAGAACAGCCACGTATCAAAGATGGAGGTTATAACAGGAAGGATTCTTGCAGAAGACATAATAATTGACAGCGTGTTAATTGGAACAGAGCAATGGCTTATTCAGATGACTTTATGTGCCTACATAAAGTAAGCTTCCTGTTTCCTACATAAAGTAAGCATGGCTTTCTGTTGCTCAAGATGCTCTTGCTGCTTCCCAGCACCTGCTTTAGCCCAGTTTTGTGTGTACTGTGTGTTCTTCCACACACAGGCTGGGTAGATGGGGGATCCAGAAACAAGCAGGGGTTTCCTACCAGTCCTGTGCCTTCATAGAGCCACTGCTGAGCCTACAGAACACAGGAGAAGGAAAACTTTGCACCTGCAGCTACTGAATTTGCTTGGGTTAGAGGGACAGGACTAGGACAGGAGAAGGACTGGAAGGAGCTGGTGGGTATGTATGCTGGGAGATGATACGTGAAAGGTAGAGGAGGAGTGAAAGATGAAGCTGGGGTGGTATTTTACTGAGTATTTATTGAAAAGAATAAAACTGAGGTTGAACAGTGCAGTTGGTGTTCACTTTCTGAATAAATCAGAATTTGATGCCTCGATCCAAAACAATCCCTGTATGAGCAGGCTTGGAAGGCAGCTGGGTTAGGCATCTATTTTATCTTGTTCTAAGAGGAAACTTTCTGCTAATTCAGCTGCTTTCAGCAGGGACAGATGAATGTTGGTCTGAAAGGACTGGGATAGCTCCTGAGCTTTCCTGCAGCCAACCAGTTCTGATCACTGCAGGCACCTCTGTCCAACATAAAACTCTACAGAATCTCTAAGCAGATCCAGCTCCAAAGGGAGCTGTTCTGAGACAGCAGTTTGGCACTAAATCTTCTGAAAACAATGAAGTCATCGCTGAGGTTATTCCTACCTTGATGCAATCTTGTGCCGAGCAAGGAGAGACCCCGAGAAGGTGAATGAAATGATTTCTTCCTCTCCTACAGCAAACATGAGTAGTTAC
Source organism: Excalfactoria chinensis (assembly GCF_039878825.1). Classification (NCBI taxonomy): domain Eukaryota; kingdom Metazoa; phylum Chordata; class Aves; order Galliformes; family Phasianidae; genus Excalfactoria; species Excalfactoria chinensis. The sequence goes on from NC_092841.1 coordinate 1,101,038, forward strand.
TGCAGGGCTGAGGTGCGCTGCTGCTTTGGCAGGTGCTGAGCTCAGTCAGCAGCCTCAAGTCCAAGTTAAAGTAAACTCAAGGTGCTTCCCAAAGCTTGGGGCCGAAGGAAAGAGCTGGCATTTTGACAAGGAGGAAGATGGGGCACTGGGTTGTATTCCCAGTCTGCTCCTGACTCACTGTGTGACTGGGGTGAGTCACTTCCGAAGGTCTCTCCTTCCGATGTCCTCTCTGCTCTGCAGGGAATCACAGTGCTCCTGGAGGCTCTTGCAAAGCTCCATTCATTATTAAATGCCTTTAAGTGTGCTAGTGCCTGGGAGGGAGGGCCCTGTGGAAACAGCCCTTCTTCATGGGCAGGAAACACATCCGTGTTTGAAGTGAGCTTCAGCTCACAGAAGAGCTCAACAAACTGTGGGTTTTGCCTATGAAAATAGCTGAGAGAAAGGTGAAATTTTCTTCAAAGGATTACTGAAGCAATAAGGCTTAGCACTAGCAACCACACTGCATTTATTACAACAAGAGACATCACTGATCTAGTCAGAATGTCTTATAATCCACAGCTGAGCCCAGTTCCCAACCAAAGAAATGGGGTTTGCTGAATCAGACTTGCTTTTCAGAAGAGAAACCACTCGGCTGTTGAAATTGCCCATGCTCCAAAGCTTCACTTTTTGTTGATAACTTTCAGCAACAACACCTCTGGCTTCAGGTTTCACCAGCTGGTTCTTCTGATGCTGGATTAGAACTCTTATTACCCTTCATTTCCACTTCCTGCAGGTACTTGCACCTCTTAACCTCTCGCTATGAACTAAAATGCTGAGCTTTATAAAAACCTCACTGAAAAGCTTTTTCCCTACTTAGACGTGGGTTGAACTGCTTCTCCATCTCTGCCTGCCTTAGAAGCCCTGCTCCAGTTCATGGAGGTCTGGTTTCCTTAATTGCATTATGGTATTTCTTGTTCAGAAGGACCCAGAGCACCCTTGGCTCAGAACTTTCCTCTTCTATTGCTCTTTGCTTGCAAAACCCTCCCTGTCTACTGTAACTTACAAGAGCATCAGTTTCATTTCTGGATTGCTAAACTTGGTGTTGAAAAGCATGTGGTCTTATGCTAAGCTCTGCCAAATACTATTGGCAACAGCACTTCAGAGGCAAAACCCACTTTTGAGATCTGCTGCTGCACCCCTTTAACATCAGCTTTCTCAATAACATGCAGTGATAAAAGCTGGATCAGGTTGTCAAGCAGCATGTGATCGAATACTGTAGAAAAGGCTAAACTTACTGTGTCTTTGACTGATCAGATTTTAGTAACACTAGAAAATGAATTCAAGTTTGTTTGACAAGATCTGTTTTCCCTAAATGAATGCTGTCAGGTGTTAATTATCCTGAAGTCCTTTAATTCTTCATTATTTTTCAACGTCTCTTCAAAGCAACTGAGACCAGGGCTGACGATTAGGTTTGAGAAACAGTCACATTTGTGGGACTGGGCTAGGGACAGCGGGACAGCTGCTGGGAAGATGACACCTATGGGCTGGCCACCTCTCTCACTTGGACTCTTGTCCTCTTCAGATTTGAGCAGCATTTCTAGATTTTCCCTTGTGGATCTTACCTTTCCCATAAGGAAGGGTTGCTGCTTCAATATGGAGTTTTACTCCCCCTGCATCTCTGTGCCAGCAGCCATGTGAGGAGGAAGCACCAGGACCTTGCTGTGGGTGTGACCCATGACCAAGCTGTCTCCATTAAAGAGAAGAGACAGTTGGCAAAATCCAGGTCCCCAGGTGACTCCATACCCATGCCAACATACCCATCCTCAAGTCCTACCAAAGACCTTTTGTTTGGTGGCTCCCCTGCCAATCGCTGGCCTCTCTCTTCCTGTATTCTGCTGCCTCAGACCTCATTGTGGACCTCTATTGTGTGATTGGGACCATTTTGCCCTGCCCTCGCCTCATGGGACAGATCTGCCATAACAGCTCTGTGTGCTGGAGAGCACTCCTTGGACAGAAGGTGGGTCTTCATTGCCACACAGAATGGGCCTAAGCTCTTCACCACAGTACTGAGCTCAGTTATTACTGGAAATGGGAGCAGCAGGATTTATTGCTTTTTGAGGTAAGAATTGGCTCCGGCTTCCTCTCAGTCATCATTGGCTCTCAGCACAATAAATCCTGCTGTTCTTCTCAATGCCTTTTATGGGAAGTGGAGAAATTAGCTAATTCCCCATTGCTCCCTCCCCACTTATTAGTGCTACAAAGGACTGGGTAATTATGGATAGAACCGCCAGGCAAAATGAAACTTTGCCATTAAAAATGCTTTTTAATTAACTCTGCTGGTTCATGTGTTTCTTAGGAACTGCTGATTATTCCTTGTTGACTTTGAGCTCTGCTTTTAGGGCAATAGAAGACCCTAAGCACCAACCCAGCCAGAGGGGTAGGAAAAGGCACATCTTCCCCCCGGACCTGCCCTGGAAAATGATTATCTTGGTGGCAATGAGGTGTTGCATCTCAGAACTTTGTTAATCTATTTAAACTGAGCAGCAAAGGAAACAGACAGTGATAAGGAAAGACCAAAGAGGGTCTTGGTGGGTGAGGGAAGGTGATGTGGTCACCTCTGCACCAAGGGAGGTGGAAGGGAAGAACACAGCACTCTTCTAGAGCTCCATGTAAGCCATGGGTTTGCAGAGGAGGGACAAGGGCAGAGAGGGACAGGGGAGAGAGATGTGACATCAGATGAGGAGGGTTTCTCCCAGAGCACAGCCCCATGGGGACTGGCTGCCAGCAGCTGTGTGCTGGGAGGGAAGCATCTGCCCTCAACTGTCCTGTCCCCACAGTGTATCCTGAAAGCCTTCTGATGCCTCAACAGTGTTCGTATCCAGAAATCCTTCCCAATTTCCGACAATCACATTTCTGTAATGCAATCTAATTTGCATGATGCTGAAAGCAAATTAATAGGAACATCGAAATACAAATTTTGTCACTTCCAAAGAAAAGAAATACTCTTCCACTTTCATCCTTGATGGTAGTTGGGAGGGATGCTTAGTGAGGAATGTGCTCTGGCTTCATTGGCACTGCTCACCTCTCAGATGACTGATGAGGAAATTCCTGCATGTGCAGTCCTGCCAACAGCAAAAGCCAAGCCCCTGCTGAAGCCTCCAGTGCTATGGGGCATTTCACGAATTATGGCTTTGCAGAGCAAGGCTTTCTAGATGGAGAGTGAATCACAGCTTGCCAATGTAAAATTAAAGGAGGCCAATTTAAAAATAAAACCTTATAGGCTAGCATGACAAAATTTTACAGCATATAATAATGTCTCGCTTCTTCCCCCTGCTATTTTCTGGTGTGATGATGAATGCAATAAATAAATACATAAAAATAATGACTCTTCCAGACCTTGTAGCTTTCGTTTTAATAGGTGCTATTTAAGTACACACAGAAATATAGATATCTACCTTTCAAACGCTGGTTACAAAGGTTGGGAAGGCTGCCAGGAAAATGGCCTTTTATTTTTTCCCCAATAGATATCAAAAGGAAACAGTTTATATGTTGAAATTGCCTTTATTTTTGAATCCATAAATATTCGTTACTGACAAAAGTGGAAAAATCCTTAAGACTAAATTTTACTAAACTGATAATATTTTTGTTTACAGTACATACAGAATGTGCTTTTACAGGTAAGTATAACAACAAGAATAATACAGAGAAAAACAGTCAAATACTGCTCGTCTTGAAGCCTCTTTAATGGTTAACCAAGAGTCTGTGCAAAGTTATAGATACAAACGTACTTCCTCTTCAGTACTACTGTATAATAAACATGGAATCCATAAACTGGGCTAAAGCACAAAAATATCCACTTAACCCCTCTTAGGAAATATTGTCCCCCAAACTAAAAATATTACAGTAAGAAGTGTCTTTCTCGGAGCCAAGGAATTCTTGCTACAAAAATGCCTAACAGGTTTACAGACAGAAGGTTGGGAGTGGATACGAAGCACATGGGCAGAGGGTGGGGATGGGGCAACACGTGTCTCCTCCGGCCGAGACCTCCTGGACATCACAGGTCATGGTGGAGGTGTGAGACGTTGCCTTGCTCGCTGCTGAGATTTCATTTCCAGATTTATTCCGACACGCTCCTGTCATCAGTCCGAGTCTCCCCTCACCCCTGAGAGGTGAAGTGTAGGTTGGTTTTCCCAACTGGGATCTGGGCTCTTTGAGGGCACCTCCTTGGCAGCCTTGAGCCAGTTAGGAGAAGCTGCGAGCAGTACCTTCCACCATCTGCTCACAACGCACGAGCAACCGTCCTCTAAGAAGCAGACCCAGCACAGGCTTATTGCTAGCAACACTTTGTAGGACAAATATTTCAGCCTCCTGCTCACATATTCCCCCCACCAACTTCTTACTGGACTGAAATATACTTGAACGTGAAATCTGTATGTGTAGAATTCAGCTGAGTTTGAAACAAAACTAAGCTACTTCTCCATCACGTGAACTGCAGATGGCAAATTGTTAACAAACTAGAATGCTTACTTCAAATACAATTAAAGTTACCCTGTTTCATGATGATTTCGTTTGATGTGGAGGAAGAAGGTGAAGAAATCTTCCCTCTGATTAGGACCTACGTATCTCTTACAAAAACTCAACGCAGGCTCTTGCAGACTTGTGGTGAGAAAGCTTCTGATAGACCAAAGCAGAGAAATAGGCATGCTCAAAGCCCAGATTTATGGGATTAGCACTGCAGCCAGCTGGGTTAGCAGAACATAAATCTAGGCCAGGAAAGGAGGGCTTATTTCTGCATAACTTGTTCTCCCACCCACCCCCATCCCCAAGAAAGAGAATATTATTTATAAAAGGAACATTAAAACTCTGAAAAATATTTCGTTTTTCCTTAAAACTCAATTCACTGCCATTAGTAGCCTTCTATGACAAAACTTCTGTTCCATATGGTCACCTGCACAGTTCATTAAAAACAGTTTTCCACATTTCAAAGAGTGGGTCAATGCATTTTGGAAGCTTAGATTGATACAGGGTCAATTAGAACTTTACGACTGCATTTTACGGTATGTATGTATAGATGTGTGTTTATGTGTATACCCATAAACATACACGTATCTGTGTCAGTGAGATATGTAATTATATAAAACCCAGCGCAGCTCACTATTAAGTGTCGCTGCTTGGGGAATGCAAATAATTATCAGTTTGTAGGAAAGAATATAAACCTTTCTACATCACCCTCCCTCAGTCCCCGCACATGCACACTTGGAACTGGATGCTCCACAGATGTGTTTCCACCTGTGAGTTGGAGAAAAAGACAGATCAATTCTTCAGAGTACATTAGATTAATCAAGGCAGATCATATTTTACTGTACAGAGGAATGTGACTGCTTCCTACTTTTGTCCTGAGTGCAGAACGAAACGGGGACTCAGACAAGAGGAGAAAGCAGGAAAGTCACAGTGCAGGTAACAGTGTTCCTCGGAGCTGCTGCCTGCTAGTGGGAGCATGAGCAGAAGGAAAGCAGTGTGAAATCTGGGGGGCTGCATCCCCCCCCACCCCAGCACTCTCATTCTGGATAGACTGGATTGCAACACATCAGACACGATGTGGCAGGACAATGGTGACAAACAACAGTAATAAAAATGTTTTTCTCTTCTACAGTGTCTGTTGTAAGAGGGTCTCAAAGCACTTCAAAGACATGGTATGGACCCTCATAATGCCTCTGTGGAATAGTTAAGTGTTGCTATTATCATTGTGTGTTGACAACAGAAAACAGAAATGCTGGGGACCAGACCATGTACCATGACCCCCAGTCTTGGACCAAGTGCCATTTTGGTGACAAACTCTAAGAAAAAGGAGCAAAATCATGTAAGAACACCTGTACGTGCTGACATGCCACTACTCTAGCTACCAACCCATTCCAACATACAGTGCAAGCCAAGGGAATCAAACAGTGCCCAGAATAAGTTGCAGCCATTTGGGCCTTGTTGCCTTCTGAAATAAATTTGCTGAAATTTGTTTGTGGTAGTGGCAGAGAAATTTGGCTTAGAAAGGCTGTTTGATAGTTCTAACAAGACACAACTGCTTGAAACTGTTGTGTGGGTGGAAGAGGTGAGGAGACGGGGACAAGATTTCTTTGGAGGATTATTGACAAGTTAGCAGAAGGCCTGTGATGTTAGTCAGTCAGAATAAGAGAAGGCTCAGAGGTCACAGCATAGCATGGGCTACTTGGGTGGAAAGCTTCCATATTTGCATCTGGTCCAGCAGCTTCTTAGTTGACAAACTGAACACTTAGACAAAGATGAGAGATTGGGACAAAAAGCTACCCAGAGCCTCACATGGTTGCTTCTGCTTCTCCAGCTCTGCCACCTCAGCTCCTGAAGACTTTAGGGTGGACTCTCCTCTCCCCCAGCGTTCACATCTCTCTGCTTGCAGAGGGGAAAATCCTGGCTTTGTCTGGGACAGAAATGAATGGAAGAGCCCTGGAAACTTAGCAGGGACTGCCTCCCTGTCAGTCATGTGCATTTTTCTTCTCTTCAAATCAATCACAAACTTCTGGCTGCAAGGAATTAAGTGAAGAAATATCCCATGACTGAACTGAGGAGCTGGGAGGTAGTCAGGGGAGAGGAGTGTCCATCAAAGCAAAGGGTCAGAAGATGAGGTGTGAGCCTTTTCTCACTTGTTGCTCCCACACCAATGAACTTCCACCCTGATCACGCACAGTTCTGTTTTTTGCCCAGAACGGCTTTGCCCAAGGCTGCATGGTAATAGCCACTTAGATCACATATAGGTTATTTGGTCCTTTCCAACTCAGTTTCCGTCAAACAAAGCCCCCATACTTCTCTCAAATGGAGTCTATTCTAAACACAGTCTCTATCAGCTGAGGAAGAAAGCCCATGTACTAGGAGCAGCAACAGCAGCATGGTCTGGGAAAGAGAAGGGCCTCGGTTCTCTTTTGAAAACTATCACAGTGAAAGCCAACATGACCACCCCACTGAAGCCTATTTCTTACCTGGAATAGACAGCATGCTCCTCCTGCCTATCCTGCACCAGAAGAACCATCATGAGCCCCTGCATGAGACTCAAGCTTACAACCTATGATCACTGTATGCAGTATTGAGCTGGGAACATCATTAAGGCCAAGAGGCAGGAGGTATTTGTGGGGAGGAGGAGAACAGAGCTAATTTAGACAGAGTTTGCTGGAGAGCAAGTTGAAAGGGAATCAGGGTGAGGATGTGAGAGAGATGTGCCGTATGGAAATGTGTTTATAATCTGAAGTAAGTCATCCTTTTACCCCAAGGAGGGATCATGCCTGTCCTTTGGATTGGTGCATGGGTGTGCATGTGCTGGGGCTCTGAGTTCACACCACGGACAGCTACAGCACTGGGGCCGGGTGGCCTTCAGAACTGGAGACCCTTTCCTGGCCAAAGAAAGTTCTACTGTGAGTTGGTTCCGCAGGATTTGAAAGGAACACAAATAAAAGGAAAACAAATAATAACAATTAAAAAAGGAACAGCAACAACAACGACAACAACAAAAATCCAGAGCAGATCCCAATCTGTGTAGAAAGCCAGAGGTAAAGCCCTCACAAATTCTGGGCCCACAAGTCTATTCTTAAAAGATTTTACAAATATACATTATCTAATTACCATTATATCGGATATACAACATGCCCGTTAATTATAGTTATGCTGGATATATAATTTATATGCGTGAAATGGAATGGAATGAAATGTCTGCATGGTTAGAAGTGGGACTCGGTGGAATTGGAATTTGGAAGGTTTCTTTTGGGGCCATTATATGGTAAGACAACCATGGAAAATTACCAACTTGCTTTTCTGTAGACGGGTGCTCTCTGTTCTGCTAAGGTCTGGAAAGAGATTTGCTACATACAGTGTTCTAGGTCGCAACTAAAAGAAAGAAACACGTTGGGAAACAGGAATTGGACTGGTGGAAAATGCTGTCAGGGTAAGAAACTCCTGGGGAGAAATTCAGATGAAACCCACGGTAGCCTTTCCTGGCAGGGGTGTTGGTGGAGTCAGCACTGCCCCCAGCGCAGGTCAGCAGAGTGAAGCTGAACAAATTCTGGCACTAAAGCCTCAGCAGTGGCAAGAAGCTGGAGGAGAGATAGGCTGTTCCTCCTTCCTATTTACATGTTGGAGACAGTAAGATAATAGAATGAGTGGAGAAGGGGTCTAACAAGCATTTCAGTATAATTGTGCTTATTGAACACATCAACCCCACTACTTCCTACACTGAGAGAGCAGGCGATTTGTAGGCACTAGTATATTTTTTTATCTTATGAGTATATTTAATATAAACTAAATCTTTAATTCTCAGCCAGGCTATTCTTGTCCCTAGATCTGCCAGTCCCTTAGGAAAGTCTGCCCTTGAATTTGTTCCAAGGGTGAGGAAGAACAGATGGATGGGTGCTGGCTGGTACTGAGTGGTCTGGAGGTGATCCTCAGCTGCCAGAAACTGACCTACTTGCTACTGAAAGGTCAGCCATGAGGACTGGCATGAGGGATGAGAACAGGGCCCCTTCCTGCCAGGATGGAGCACTGCATTTCCTCCTCCCTGTCATGGGCTGCATGAGACTGGTTCTGCTTGTAGCAGCTGAAAAGTCTTAAACTGATAAAAATAATAAGATAATGTAGGTGAGCCCTTGGAAGGAGCCATCTACTTACTATGGCTTTCTTTGACAGAAACTGATGCACGTCAGGAGGTTTCCTCCATTATCCCTCACTATTTTCAGTTTGGTTGGGTTCTTCTTATGCAATTGATGTAGAGGTGACTTTAAAAACAATGTGGATGGGACTGTCAGAGAAATCTTTCCAGACACTGAGTTATTAGAGGTTATCTTGGCCTATAAGGCCACTGCAGTACGGGGTGCTGTGGCCACCCCAGTCCTTGATGAATATCTACAATGCTCGAGGTCATATCAAACAGTCACCTCTGTTTTGCTCGCTGTGCGGTAGTGGTGGTGGTGTCCTGGAATATAATGCAGTTGTTCTACCGTGTTGTGCCGTCGGGAGGCGAACGCTTGGCGCTTGGCGGATGTTGGGTTCATCCCTAAGGTATTGTACAAGTTATTTGAGGCACTAGGATGGGAGTGCATTTTTGTCATCCTGTAGCGATCCAAGACAGGTGTTGAAACAAAGACGTCTGTGTGTGACAGTGCCCGTGACATGGACTGCTCGGGGTATCCCGACCGCTCCGGGGAGAGCAGAGGGTCCTGGGAGTGGAGACGCTCCGCGGACAGAAGCTGTTCATCTGAGAGGATCCTTTCATAGGACATGCTAAACTCCTCAGGCATGATCCTCTCAGGAGACAGCACCCTGTCCTGGGACATGGCCCTGATGGGACGGCGGGGCCTGTCCCTGTGGTTGGTCTGTTGAGACATTTTGATGACGTTGATGGGGAGCGTGCCCCGGGCTGCCAGGTCGGGCAGGTGTCTCCTCCTCATGTAGTACTCATCAGCCTCTTTGTCAGCTGTGGGAAAAGAAAGGGAACGGTTAGAAATGTCAGCGTGATGTCCCACAGGCTGAGAAAGGGTTTCACACAGCCATGCAGAAGCCTCCCAGTAAGACCTGAGGGCTGTCTCTAGCAGCTGGCCCTGGGCATGAACATCCATGAAAGGATGCTGCCTGATGGAGGGACATCAGCCCCAAGTGGGTTGTGTGGCCATGGGTTTATCAGCTATAATTGCATGCAGACAGGTGTAATTCTTTTTGTGATGCATCACACCTTTTTGCACAACAGACACAACAGACTCTGTATGCTGCTGAGTCCAGACCATGGTATCACACAGTTCACACAAACAGCAAGTTACGGAGAAGTGATCCAGCATCATCTTCACAATACACTTACAAAAAGCATAGAGAAAGCAAGGTGAGACAAGCAGTTTCCCCATCTGGGGAAACCCATACCTCTGGCCTCAGATACAGATATGCTGTGAAACCCTCAAGCTATCTCAAAACATTGTTAATTACTATTCTTGAGTATTTGTAAATGTGCTTACGAAGTGTCTCTGGTGGGTATGGGATGTTCACTCTGAGATGCTGAATCACATGCCTGAGGTTTTATTCCAGTGTTTCTATACACTGCGTGATATTGTGGAGTTTATCTCATGGAAAGTTGCTTGCTCAGTTTGCTTCTTCTCTGCCTTAAATGATCTCTTTGTTGCAGAATTCTTTTTGGATTTCAGACAAATGTTCCAGCCTCAGGGAGGATTCTACCTGCTGCAGATGCATCCCAGCATACTACTTAAATCCCAGAGCAGGTGGAATGACCTGATTCAAACAACTTGTGGTTTGAAGATGAAGGAAAAACCCAGCTTTCCGGGTTTTATCAATCAAAGTGTTTTAACTTTGATGCTCACATGCCTTATGCTGGGAGAGTAGGACTACCTGGCTGGAAGGAGGATCATCAGTCTTTGGGTTTCAAGACAGCACAGCTTGTGGACCATCATGATGTGTCTGTGACTGCAGGTGTAAAGCATGGAGCACCAGTCCCTTATCAGAAATATACTGTCATTAAATAAAAGTTCCCAACAGTATCTCCATGGTCTGGGGGGGTGGAGGTGTGTCTAGAGCTCAACACTAAGAATCTGTATGTGTCTTTCTCCTCCATTTCCTTTTCTGAGATGTTTTCTTGATGTGTCCCATCTTTCCTGGCTCATCAGTGGCTCCAAAAGACCCCAGAGTCATCCCAGACACGTGGCAAGCAGCCTTCATCTCCATGGAGAAGACAACAAAACATCTGGTGTGCAGGAAGGGTCCTCCTCATTCAAAGACAAAGTGAAATTCTCCACCTTACAGAAAGAACAAGGTCTCTTGAAACTGATCTGGTGGGAGCAGTGTGGTGCAAGGACCACAGAGTTGGAAATACAAGCATAACCCAGTAAGCACTTATCATCTCTAGCCAAGTGCTGATGGACATCGTCTCCTATATGCCACTCCCGGGGCCTGCTGTAAAATTCCTTTGCAAAATTTTTGTCTATAAGACACACGTGATAAAGATTGTAAGGAAGGCCTTTCATTTTCATAGCTGCAGTGTTTCACTCCACTGATAAAAGTGATATTAGATGGGAAAGTATATGATGGTGGAAGAGCAAAAATGCACATGTAGAGTTTCTGAGGATGTTCAAGTGATAAAAATCACAAAAATCTGATTCAGAACTGTTAGGCAATCATGAAGTGGTTGAAGTAGATGATCCTCTTGTGGGACAAAGTCCTATTCTGGGACATGATGATATGGTGGGGCCTATACCTTTGTCCTCCAGTGCTTGGATTCTATGTAGACATTCAGTATATATAGCAGTTAAGCAGAAATTTGGTGAGATGTACTTAAGCAGAAACTGTTTGTTCTGACACAGACATAAATCTGTGGTTTTTACACAGCACATCAGCTGAGGAATTGGCTGCCTGTCCCATGAGGCGAAGTGTTAGCTGGGGAAATGTCAGCGCTTTAAGATACTTAATTGGGTGCTGACAGCATCCCAGAAGTTTGTTCATAAGACAGCTTTTAAAATTAGTGCCTTGGGCTTTTCAGGAACAACTCATGGTGCTGCAAGCTGCCTGTGCTGGGTGACCTCACTCACTGATTTCCTCCTCTCCCACATGCTCAGTGCTCTTTGATATCCTCTGGATGGTTTTCCTCATGTTCCTGAAAACAGTCCACACAACCCATTGGATCCATGAGGAAGGATCCAATGAGGCTGGTCTTTCTGCATCCAAAAATGCAAGCTGAGAATGAATGTGCTGAAATGCATGCCCTGTTGGCACTATCATTGGTGATGAGCTCTTCTTGACAGCCCGCACTCTGCCAGGGCATGAGGATTACCCAGAGCTCTCCTCTGTTGGCATGTTCACTGTGGATGGGATTTGCTCAGCAGAGTATAAATGGTAGAAATGCGTCCTTTTTCTTTTGTAATACAAAACTTCTAGGAAGAATCTTGTTGATGAGAGAGCAGCTCCCCTGGCATCCAACCCTTGTGCCTTTAAAACCACCTTTTAGTAAGCCTGGGAAGAACTAGGGAATTTTGATATGGCCACAGTAATGTTAGCTATTTGTATTCTATCCTGTGGCCATAGATAGACTTGCACACACTTAGCGTGCATGGGCTTGATAATGATGTGTGAAGCTGGTTGCAGAATAGGAGCTGAGCAATTAGAACTCTGGCACTTGGCCTCTGCTCTGGATGAGAGAATTGCTGCTGGATTTGCCCAAGTGACTCTAAATAGATGTAATTAAAGCAGAGAACATCCCAAATGGAGATGTGCTTGGATGCTCACACCTGGCCATGGTAATTGCCAGAGGAGCTAAACCAGCTTAAGAAGTGAGGTTTGCAGTGGTTTGAGCCTGCTAGTGAGGCAGTAGAATCAGCTGATTAAAAGCGGTTCAAAGTTGCTCCTTGCTAATTTAGATGAACAATGCAGCATGTCTACACTCCAAAAAGTTTTGCTGATTAGAAACATTAAAAATATCTGTTCATTAAAAATACCCCATCTTCACTGTTTTAAGAGATGGAAGATGGAAATCTGCATGGCCTTTTGCTGGCATCTGCTAACTCATTCAGGTCCTGATTTCACTTTAAAGGTGTTCCTAAGCTCATACAGACTGTCTCCTCCTTCGCTGCTGAGAGACACAGGTAGATGTTGGCACAGCTATTCCAGGAACATTTTCAGGTGCAGAAAAACTTCACATCTCCTTCTCAAAGGAATCAAAGTTTCAAACTGTCAATGACATGCTGGTTTATTTAGGCTGCTGACTCTGGAAGGTGATGTCAGTTGAGTGTTAGAGCTGCAGTGATGGAGGACACAGCCTGATGATAGGCCAAGTATCACACCGGAGCCTTTGTGTGAAGGGAAATCTCTACAGCAACGTTGAACAGAACAGTGAAACAAATGTGGCTTCAGGCTTCAGAGCTTCAAGGCTCCGAGTGCATCACCAAGTGCTGGTGGTGCTGGAACTGATCTGGCCACCTTTGTTAGCTAAAATGGAAATTGCAGAACCATAGAATGGTTTGAGTTGGAAGGAACCCTTCAAGGCCGCCTGCTTCAAATTCCTGCAGTGAGCAGGAACAGCTACAGCTTGATCAGATCTCAGAGCCCTATTCATCCTGACCTTGAATGTCTGCAGGGATGGGTCACCCACCGCCTCCCTGGGCATATCTGCATGCCCAGGACCTGAAACCTTCCAATCTATTTCATCCCATGCTCACTGCATCAGCAAGTTCACAGGGATAACGAGACCCTGATACTGCTGCTCCTTACTGTTTCATTGGTGCTCGTGTCATAACTGACATTTTTAAATTTAGCAAAAATAAAACAGCAATTGAATATGTTTCTCCCTTATAGATGTGCTTAAAAAAAGGGTGTCCTGAGTGGATTTCTAGAGGCCAGATATGATGAGTAGGCAGGAGGAAATCACTGGTCTATTGATTAATGGAGAATTCTCTTTAAAACAACAAACTGGTCTCATATTTATGGGGCTTTGCTCATGTTTTATAAAAAGCTTAGCAGTGGAATTAAGGGAAATCATATTTTTCTGGATAATTTCATTTTCTTTTCTTCCCATTCTTTCCCCTCATGTCAGTTCCTGGTGTGTTGATTGCTTTAAGACAAGCTGACCCGCACAGGAGATTTTTGTTTCTCTTATTTACAGGGAGAGCCCCACATGAGTGTTTCCTCACCTCTCACCTTAGCCTGCCTAAGACGAGTGTGACAAAGCCACCGCAGGAAGGCAGAGCACAGGTCCTCCAATGCTGTAATTAGAGAAATGAGGTATTTTTGGGTTTCTAAAAAAAGAGAGTGGAAAAGCCCAGGATGATTTTCCTCCCCATGGTTGTAAGTTAGTATGATTAAAACATATGCACGTTCATCTGTGTGTAAGGTCATCAGAGCAATTTATTTGCTTTTCTTTCTCAGCAGTTCCAGTGCATTCCCTCGTTGGCCTTGTCTTTCCTCTTTCAATTGGCTTTAACATTTTCAAGCTGCCAAGTAATTTGTGACGATCCTTCAGCCAATACCAAGTGGTTTAATATGCCTGAAAATATTAGCTTCCTTTCTGACTGACCTTTCTCACTCAGCTGGGAGCAGCAGTTCCCTGGGGTGCTGGGCAGGGCAGAAATAACACAGATGCTCTTGCTCAGCTGCATGTCCCCACACTCTGCTCACTGCTGCTCTTCCCATGCACAAACCCAGCATGAAAAAGTGTCTTGTTATCCAGTTTGATAGTTTGCCAGAGCAATTCGGGGGTCAGTGAGCGACTGCCACCTCGATATGGCAGAGATGGAAGCCCTTCGTTGCTGATTACAAATATGCCTGGATGAAACGGAGGCCAGATGCCCGATGGCTGAAGTAGGGTAGGATCTGACCATATCTGCACTGAGCTCTGGCTCCTCATCTTTAGCAAGGTGATAGTAAAGAGCATTGCTTCTTGGTTATTTAGTTCAGATGTCATTCACTAATAGTGAAAACAAGTGCTGTTTAACCTGAACAATCTCAAACCATTAACTGAAGCACAGGTTCAGTATCTAATGCCTTTTGTTTGACTCAAATAGAAAGACAGTATTTGTTACTGAGCTTTTCAAAGCATGATTTTGTTCTTTGTTTTTTAATGATGGCAAGGAGTTCATTAGGAACAATTAATTTTAAATATGAAAAACTGAAATACGGTAATTCATTTGCAAAGCCTCAGAATTTCTGTTGTCTGTAGCTCCTTTGGATGGAATAAGAAAATGATATTGCTGGCACTGTTAAAGGGGAGGTCTGAATTCCTATCCTCTGGAAGCTCTGGATCTGGAGAGCACTGGCTGTAAAAATGGGATTCATTGATCCTTCTTCTTTGAGATAGCAGTCAGGTGCTGGCACAGCTGCCCAGGGAGGTGGTGGAATCTCCATCCTTGGAGGTGTTCAAGGAACATTTAGATGCTGTACTGAGGGACAGTATTTTTGGGAACACCTGGTAAGGTAACGACCAGTGCATGGACGGGGTTGCTTGGTCAGGGTGAATTTATCTTCAGTGTGAGCTGGGTAAGCATTGCAGGAGTAGGTACAGAAAACAGTTCAGATCTGATGTACATTTCCAGATGTTGGCTATGGAAGGTGTGGGAAGTTCAGTTAGCTTTTGTTTGTTGTTTTTGAATGTTTCCGTGAGATACATCAGCATCCTCAGCAGGAAGCTCAAGGCCAATGAGCATCTATGCACAACATATAAAACAACAAATGCATCTCAGGCTGGAAGAGGCCTGTTCTTCATCATCACAGTAAGAGCCACAGTAAGAGTCATTGGTGCAATTCCTGGATGCTCCCATAGCCTGTTCCCAATAATGTCAATACAGACATCTTCCAGCCTCTGAGCTGGAAGTACTTATCCCAGGTAATCCTGAGCACTGGAAATCAATTAGAAATGAAAGAGCAATTTGAGGACTATCCTCAATTCGATATTTTTACACTAGTTCATCAGAAAAATGAAAATAAACCATCACCTTGAAATGAAGGCATTTAAAAGCAGTTCTATTTCAATGTCATGATTTCACGGGTTTCCCAGTATTGAACAATATCATCAAAGCTACTCAAGAACATGAACAGCTAATCACAGGGATGCAGGGAAGGGAAAATGCCTCTGGTTAGGAGAGTGATTCCAAATGTTATCAGGAAGCAAAAGTCACGTACATGGCAGTATCCAGTTCCTAAATAACTTATCTCTGCTCTTCAACATGGTCAAACACATGCTTACTTTTCAGCATGTCAAATATACTTGCCTAAATGTTAAACACATATTTAAATTCCACTGTGAAGTGCCAAGGAGTGGGCTGAGATTTTTATGTGCTGCATTTCTGTTGCAGTTTTTCTTCTGGAAAATCCTCTACATGAGGATGTGCTCTGCACAGTCCAAGTGCTATGGACAGTCCGAGGGCTTCTCTGCCACTTCATTTTGTATGTCTCTCCTAGTGGGCTAAATTGGGAATGAAGATTTTATACAGACCAAGGAAGCAGCATCTGCTCATTGTCCCGATCTGCTTTCAGTGAAGCTATTGCAAATATAGACACTGAAGTTATTTTTCCAACTGAAATGCATGAATACCTGGCTGCACCCAGAAAACATCCATGTAAACACACTACAGATGTGACATCTCAGTCTGGAGAGAGCACTTTTCATCACAAATATCACTTATTTCTAAATCTTACTTTTCCACGTGAATATTCACCATCAGGAGCAGGGATGTGCTGGAGCATTGCAGAAAAGTTGACAGAACAATACAATATGTAAAACAGCAAGAAAGAATAGATACTAACTAACACATAAAGACATCAGTAATGCACAAAAAACCAGTGAATGGTGCTGGTCAGGACCATGGAACATGGTGGATTGCAGCACTGCTGAGGACAGGCAGATGCGCTCCTACTGAAATGGAGGTTCCTAGACAATTCAGCAGCTTTTTATCAGCCTGGGTTTGTCATCTGGTTCCAGCTGCTCCTGCAGATGGTGAGTTATCTGCCCTGGGTGCACTGGGCTGAGCTCGGCTGATCTAAGCAGCCAGCTCGGCTCATCTTGGCTCCAGTAGAAAGCAAAAAAGGATTCTCAGATGACTCTATCAGGAGCAGAGAGAGGCGGAGCAGGGGGAGGCAGCGCAGGATGGAGGTCAGTAAGCAAATAACCACATGTGCTCTCACAGTAATGAAGTGACTCTTTCTCTCTACTCTTCCTTGATGGGAAGTGACAGCCAGGAGAATCATTACCGGAGATGCCAACTTTGGGCAGTACAACAACAGAGGGAAGATTACTGCCTTAACGTTGTGCCCGCTGTGGCTTATAAGCAAATGAGATACAAAGGAAATGAAATGAGCTGACACCTACTTAGTCTCTTCAGAGAAGAATATTTACTTGGGTTTGTCTTGACGGCAGACTCGTAGGATGGCGGGAGGTGAGAGAGGTTCTGGAAGGACCGGGAGAAGGACAGATCGTAAGGTTCGGTGGCAGAAGTAAGGATGTTGTTCATCCGTGGCTTGTCTGCAAAAAGAAAGAAGAAAAAAAAGACATGTCCAGGGCATGCATCAAAACAAGCTGAGAGGGGTGAGCTGTTCCCACAGCTCTGGATAGGGAGAAGTGCCGTAACTGAGCCATCCTCAGCAACAGCTCCTGGACAGGAACTGGCTCCAGCAGGTCAGTATAAATTGGATTATGTGGCTTCGCTTCCTTGTCCACATTGATCATGGAAAGAGGCAAACTGCTGCCTTGAAAGCCTCCAGACAGACCAGTTCTCTGTCCATGGGTCTGGTGGAGTGAGAGTCAGCTCACTTACCGTGGAGGTCTCCATCATGGTGTGGTGGACTGACCCCGCTGCATCCTGCACCATCACCTACCTTTACCCCTGCAAGCTACACTTTTCCTATCACCTTAGACATTGAAATGTGTCTGTGAGTTCATTTTAATAATCAAATTGCTCTTTCATCATGCCAGAATTCGGGTCACTGCTCCAAACCTGGAAGTTCCCATACAAAACCCAGTCCATGGCCCCAGTGTTCTGGTGGGCTCTGGGGGTGGCCATACATCACCTGCTTGCAGTGAAGCATGAAATACAGCTGTGCAGGTCACCAGAAGATGAGGCAAGGCTTGGAGGGGGTCCTGAGGCACAGAAGCAGGGCTGGCGGATGCTGCCCTCTGCTTGTCTTCACTTTGCTGGTCACTAAAGGAGCCCCTGGTCAGCTTAAAAGTCCCTCTGCGGGGATGCTAATGCTGAGGGCACTGTCAATAAGGATTAGCACTGGGCTGGGATGTTAGAAGTCAAGCCCAGGCAATCTGCAGAATTTGCCTTGTAACTGAAATCACATCCCTTTGCCACAAGCTAGATGGAAAATGGTCTTTCACCAGTTCAGCTGAGGGACAGAGGCCTGCTGAATTACAGCATTTTTGACTCCCTGGTGTTCAAGTATTAAAATAGAGATAAGAGTATTGAAAATAGAAAGGATTTCAATAGTTACGAGCAAAGCGAGAACAGGCTACAGGGTCATGGAAAGGGGCTCTGCAGGGGCTTGCATCAGCATTGGAAAGCATTAGCTGGGTCAAAAGGCCAAGGAGCTGGCCTGACAGGGATATCAGAGGGCAAAGTGTTCTGATGTAGCTGAGGAGCACCAGGATGCCTATGTTCACCCTTCCCCGTCATGCAGTCCTCCAAAGGGTACTTTTGAAGGGCAATGCAATATAAGCTCAGCACACATTCATGTGCCTTTAGACCCTCGTAGACCCCCACCCTTGTCTATGGACTGCTGCGAGTTACATCATGGCTTCTGCCCAAAACTGGAGCAAATGTGCTAGCCCTGTGCAATGTCCAAACATCTTTCAGCTCCTCTCATCTCATCAATTAAAAGAGTATTACCCAAGTAGAGTGCAGATACTGCAGCAGATATTTTCTAGACTTGATTCCCAAATGCAGCGGTTTCAGTCAGATAACCTCCTCCCCTGCTGTGTAGGTTTCACATGGAGTCCCGCTTGCACTGGAGAACAGAATATCTTCTCAGAGCACCCACATTTTGCGAACTTCCTCAACGTTCCCTGTTGCCTAAGAATGGTGCTGCAGTTCCCATGTGTGTGGGGAAGCAGAGCTGCCTCCACAACCTTCCTCCCACTGTGACTCCTGATAGATATTTTAAATCTTCTATCCTTTTTCCTTTGCATTCTTCTCAGCCAAGGAGAGGCTGACAGTCCTGTCTTCCTGCAGAAGGCTGCTCAGGGCTTCCTAAAGCCAGCATCCTCAGAGTGCTCCTCTGCAGCTCCCACAGGGCTCAGAGGGTTGGAAGAACTGATGTGGGACCTATCAGGCACTTGAATAATGACCACCATGTCAAACAAACCCCAAACTCGTTTCTTCCTGCCCTTGTTGTCACTGCCTCCCATGCACTTTTCCACACGAGGAAGCCTCCCACAGAGCATCATATCTGGACATTCTTCCTCAGTATCTGTCTGTGGGTTTTGACTGATAATAAAGGAGCAGCTTTTTCACCCCTGACCCAGCATGGGGCACCACGTCCTGTATGGGGAGCACCAAAAGGTGAGGGGTAAGGAGATGTCTCTGCCGTGACACTTATCAAGCAAATGCATGCTCTCTTCTGGGCTCAGAAGACAGCCACCTGAATGAAAAGGAAAAGCCCAGTTCTCTGCCAGAGCATCATTTTGATCCTTGTTCTGAGAAAATACAAGGCACTTTCTGACAGAATTTAGCAAAGGTGAAAATTTCCTCTTTACAATGCAACGAGCATCGTGGTTAATAAAAGCTTCTTCCCTCTTGGTTACGTATGTCTCTACACTCCTGGAATAGTTATTGCTTGGAAAAAAAGAACATAACCCCAAGTGAGCTTATAGCTAATGTATCATTTCTCTGAGAGTGTTATTTTCCTGCTGATGACTTCAACCCATGTCTAATAGACTGACTGCAGGATTAGGAAGTGCATCACATCATCAGGGAGGTGGAAACAATTGATTAGATATTATCCAGTAAACAGAGACTCTATCAGCATTGAAACGATATGCCCACTCCTACTTGTGCTTGTATGGCAAGGACCCTGGGGTAACATCTCTTTGCAAAGTTTTCAGCTAGAACCTGTATCTAATCTCCATTCTGCATGGAGGTTTGGATGAGCTGAAATAAGCCCAGTTATATGCATGGAGTGGTGTTCAGTGCTGAAGCAGGAGCATTAACTGGCTGCTTGCATGGAGAGTGTGAAATAAAGTGCCACACATTTATCCAATGGGCTTCTGCAGAATCACTGCATCTTCACACTGCTTTTTCTATCCAGCCAGTCAAGAACAGACCATCAATATTTTGGCAAATGAGAAGTCACCTTGAAATTCACTACGTATCGTTCAGCAAAATAAGGGATACCTGAAATGACCAAGATGACTTCATACGTCTTCTGTGTAATGTAGTCTGAGGGCAACACTGGAGGTGCTGGGAAGGAGAAACCTCTTCTGCAGTTTAAATTTGGAGACTAATTCAGCAGTAACTCTTTGCTTCTACACCAAATTTGAGTCACACCTTTCCTCTGTTTCCCATCTTCCTTTGTAGTGTTTCTTGGCTTCTATGGAAGGTGCTAGACCTGATTAATTAACAAGATGTAAAAAAACCCAAACCTCTCCATTTCCTTCATGGTGGCTGAGTTTGCTCCATTCCCCAGCACTGCCACTCATTCCAGTTCAGCTCTACACTCTGGGCAATGACAAACGTCCATTGGAAAACAGAGGATGTTCTACGTTCACTGCAATTGCCTTTGAAAGTCAGTGTTAGACCACGTCTGCCTCACCTCTATCCTACAGCCAGGTACCAGTTTATGCCCCTCTGACACACCATGCTTTCTGGGCACAATTTGCAAAGCTATCTGCAGAGGAGCATGGAGGAAATTAAGCTATCACAGTGCATAGCACATACTACAGAGATGGGGACATTACCCAGCAATCTCTTTTCTTCTGGTTTCTAAATTCTCCTTGCTATAGCATGGAAGCAAAGATGCCTTTTTACAACCAACGCAACATCTTAAGATTCAGAAAGCATCTCTTTGATTAATTCAGCAGGAGAGGGCTCAGCCCTGCAGCACTTCCTCTTTGCTGAGCATGGATCCACCTGCGTGGATTTCAGGGGCTGCAGCTCCTCCCTCTGCAATTGTGGATTGATTCCTCTGTGTTATGCACACACCCAATGGCTTTATGATCTATAAAGGAAGGAAAAACACTCTCTGTTGAGTGAGAGTCTTGTGCTGCTTCCAGCACTCAGTGCTGAGAAGAAGGCTCAGGGTTTTCAAAGCCGGAAGCTTATGTTGTGGAAAGCAGACCTGAAGTCCCTGCAAAGCAGGTTGTTCTTTAACAGCAGTTTCTGTCTCTAAGTGTGTTTGCACGAGTCACAGAACCTTTTGACAACAAGGAGAGGAGCAAATGATAACCAGGAGGGGAAGAAAAAAAACCAAACAACCAACAAACCAAAACAACAACAAAAAAGTGAATTTATGGCAAAGTTTTAAACAAAGCTCAAGTGGCAAAAAGGATGTGCTCCATATTTGCATATGAGCCTGCACATATGTTGTGCGAATTCCGCAACATATTTCAACAGATGCCTTTTAAAACATTCACCCGGGGAAAGCAAACAATGTCACCTAGAAGAAGCTGATACAACCAAAGCCTTCTGCTGCTCAGCTTCAGCTCGTCACAGCCTCAGCCCTCTGTCACAGCACGCGCTGCTCCCCCAGCACTGCCTTCTGCTCAGCCACTTGAAGGCTCAGATAGAAAGTCTTCTCCAGTGCTGATGCAAGCTCATACAGAGGGACACACTCCCTGAGAAAATCTGCTTCTTATCAGTTGGTGTTTGATACCTCCTGTGCCATCCTGGCAATGCCACGCTGCTACAGCAGGCAAAGAACGGCTGTGTACTTTGGAGGGGGCTGTGGGGGGTGGAACTATCTGTGTTTTCAAACATCTTTCTTTTTTTTCTCTTTTAAAACACCATTATTAATCATGTTTTACATCTCTTACAAAGAATCTCACAGAGTGTTATACATTTCCTGCTCGGCTGCTCAGGTGTAAATCAGCAGCTCCCCAGTGGGCAGCTGCCCTTGTTCGTAGGAGTTGGAGATGTGGGGTTTTAAATTCAGTAAGTGGAAAATGAAATACCTCTGCATATCAGGAAGACTTTTGGTTGAGGTCTTTTAGGCCTCACTGCAGAGTAATGAGGTGTTAAAAAAACAACGTGAACCACACCAGCACATTGCAGGATGATGCCTCTCCAATAACTGCGTGCAGCACAAATGGCACAGCTGAATCCTATCAGTATTGGCATGAAGACGCTGGACACATGTGGCCTTGTGCTTACAATGGTGCTGTCACACAGAGCAGCTTCTCAGGTTCTTCCCATAAGGAAGAGTGGAGACATGGTACTCATCTGGCTGCTGGGACATGGTGGGCCAAGCAATGGGTGTCCTAACAATCTCCATCTGCAAGCTGAGACCTCCATGCTCAGCTCCTCCATGCTCAGCCCCTCCATACCAAGGCTGTGAAAACAGTGGTTCCTTTGAGCACTGAGTATTACTTAGAATGGACTAAACAGAAAGACCAGTTGCTTCACTGTTAAATACAAAGACAGTTGTCATTGAAGCCCCTGGGAGCTCAGCACACACTAACAGAGGCTGGTTGCATCCCTTACATGTACCCGTGACCCCAGCAAACCAATATGCCCCCTGTGTGGAGGGTGTAGGACATCACTGTAGGATATTACTAGCAAAATTTTGGGTAAAGATAGGTAAATGACAATCTGAATTCACTGAAGGGCTTCAATCTGCCCTTGTATTTGTGTAGCACACCAATCCCTGTGCAATCTGATTAGCAAAATTTGTGCATAAGGTGGTTGAAGCATTGATTGCCACTGACATCTCCATTACATATGGTGACTAGAATGCATCAGAAGGTTGGCACTTTGCTGTCTGGTCTTCCCAGATCACCTAGCTCATCTCTTCTCCCACTTTCATTAAAGATCTGCTGCTCTGCAGAAAGAACGTAGTAACATCATAATGTGTCTACTTGTTCTGTAGGTTATATTCCAGAGATCTGATTATCTTCTGATTTCCTTGCATATATTACTACTGGGGATAAATCTAATTTAAACAGTCCTAAATTGTTATGAGTTTGTCAACAGTTTCTTAAACACAATAGATACAGAACTCTCAACAAATTGTTGGAGGAGATGTGACAGTACAGGGAATCATTTTCATATCCTCTGGGATTGTCCCACATTGAAGCTTCGGGTCTGATGTTAGAAAATTGATGCAAGAATTATTTTAGCAATATATCCCCCAAAGTCTTGTTACTGTGTGGGAAGGAATGCCCTGAATATCTGAAATAAGGAAGAAAGGGAGGAAGGGATGAAGGGAGGGAAGAAGGAAGAGATGAAGGGAGGGAAGAAGGAAGGAAGGAAGGAAGGAAGGAAGGAAGGAAGGAAGGAAGGAAGGAAGGAAGGAAGGAAGGAAGGAAGGAAGGAAGGAAGGAAGGAAGGAAGGAAGGAAGGAAGGAAGGAAGGAAGGAAGGAAGGAAGGAAGGAAGGAAGGAAGGAAGGAAGGAAGGAAGGAAGGAAGGAAGGAAGGAAGGAAGGAAGGAAGGAAGGAAGGAAGGAAGGAAGGAAGGAAGGAAGGAAGGAAGGAAGGAAGGAAGGAAGGAAGGAAGGAAGGAAGGAAGGAAGGAAGGAAGGGGGGATATAAAAAAGGATGCTTACATACATTCAAATTTGTTTGAAATTCATGTGGGTATGGCTACAAAAATGAATTTACCTCCACAAGAACAAACTCAGACATTATCTGTGGAAAAACACTTGACCAAATTTGAAATGTGAAGTGAAGCCATTTGTTCCTTATGTTGTACCAAGTATTTTTTGAGATGATCATCAAAGGCAACGAACTAACATAAAAAATATGATATGAACTTCCTACCAACTATATTATTTAGCAATTTCCTTGTTATTTATATGGAAATAAAAACTGTTTATACAAGGCTCTTAGTGGTTTAGCATAATTAAATATGCAGTAAATATAATGAGATTAAACTTAAGTAGCAGTAAAAAACAAAGTAATAAGCTTTACGGAAACTGAGCCTGAGCAGTCAGCATGTATTTGCTACTGCCTCAGCTCTGTACTTTAGTTTCTATTATATTATTATTATATATTTTTCATATTTTAAGATTTTTTTATAATATTTGTGTGTGTGTGCTTATTTTGTATAAAATCTGAGCAGCTAAACAAGATAAATGAACGTATCAAAAGGTGTATTTGCATTTCACCTGGAAAACTTAGTTGCACTTCTTGGAAAGAAGTATTTGAGCACTCACATTCACCTTTTACATATAAAATATCTACGTTTCCACAAACAGGTGCAGAATTCTTCATCTGGAGCTAAAACCTGCAAAATTAAAGACCCGATCCAAGGAAACCACAATCAAACTTCTGATTTTGGTGGAAGTGAGATCTGAAGAATGTGACTGAAAGCAGAATGTAGGACTGTAGGTCCTATGCTATGTAATGGGACATTCAGTGCCCTAGAAATGAATGAGGCACACAAACAGACCCCCACCGCAAGAAAATGAACAGCCTTCTTACAGAGGACACTGGAAGACATACTGCTGAACTCTGGACCTCCAACAGCCCTATGGGAATTGCTCTTGATCTTCACTTGAAATTGCCTTCTCCAGCATGTCCTGTTATCCACAACATGATAAATATGTGCCACCTCTCTGTGCACCCTCCATTCCAGCCAGGCAGCAGGAGAAGAAAGACGTTCTTCTCACCCTGTGTTGGCCTTGCTACCAGCACTAGGCTAATTAAATGATAACAGCCTGACAGAACAGATTATACACATTCTCATTATTAATGAGTAGTTCTTTCCTGTATTGGAAGCATTCAGTGTGATCACTTGGCCACAAAACCCACTGCAATGGGCATACCCTTGCATTGAGGAAATGTGTACTTCAACCCAAGGCAAATCAAACCAGAGACTCTTGGTTCTTAGCTCTGGGAACCTGATGATGAGCCTGAACATCTCACATAACTCAAGTCCAGTTTGTTTTGTTGTTTTTTTTTCTTGATCCTTGTGGTCATGATTTGACTTCATCATCTTTCAGTTTGTTTCCTTAAAGGAAAAAAAGTTCTGCCATAGTAATAAAACAGAGAGATTGGAAATGGAACGGATTGGCATTACCTGTATTCACAGAGGGCTCATCACAGTGGCATCTTGCAGGCAGCAGGACATAGGCCACCAGGTAATATCAGTTCATGGAAACGGGTCTTGGCCATCTTCTTACCGTGCCAGCTGAACAAAACTGTTTCCTAATGGGGGTACTGTGGGTTGCTTCCAAAATGTTGATTGGCAGAATGGCTGCTCTGGTGCAACAGTGCATCTGGGTCACTCCTGCATACTGGGAGATCGCTATGATTCCCCAAACCTTTGGGGATATTGATAATCTGGTGCTGTTTGCTTTGCATTTACAAAGGACTAGCTGTACGATGTGGGGAAAGGTGAGTACTGGGGGCTTGGCTGTCATCCCTCCTCAGTGAGGGGGACCCCTGAAGAGCCCTGGGCTCCACATCTACCACAGCTGGGTTGTGGAGAACCTCCTCTGCTTATTCCCACAGTTACATTACTTTGGATGGTCACTGAAATAGGAATAGGAGGAGAAAGTAAGGAATGGTAACATTGCTACGATGATGGGAGGTGGGAGGGAGATCATCAGCACAGAGCACCTGATCTTTTGTCCTTACTGGCATAATCCAGTTTGCAACATCCTGCCCTCCCCTTCATGTTAACCAGGTGAAGTGCATCCTTGCTGGGGAGGCTGTGGGGAGCTTCTCCACATGCAGGAGGGATTTTCTGTCTACTCATCCTGAAATGTCTTTCCATGTTAACAAGATTGTTCATTTAGTGGCATGTCACCTACATCCTCTGCCCTGCTTGCAGTCTGCTGGTAACTTGAGAACTGTTCTCTGTCTTTTTGCTTCAGCAGAGGGTGAACTTGGGCCATGTGTGATGCAGGGCATCTCCTGAGCCTTGCACTGGTTTCATTCCCTTCTTCTGCATGTTGCAGGTGTCCCTTTGTGGTGAGTGCAAGGCAGGCAGAGGGGCAGAGATCACAAACACAGTGCTCAAAGAGACAGCTCATGTCCACCTACAGATCTGCATAATCACACAGAAAAATGTATGCCGTGTCCTACCCGGGAAGAGAATTAAATTAGATCTGTGGCTTTGCTGAACTATCTCAGAATTTCAGCAATAAATTATGAATACTGAATGCTCTTTTGATCCCTCATTTGAGAAGTCCAAATACCCCTTTAAACTCAGCAAGCAATGGCTCATCAGCAGCAGCACGCCTATATCTTAAATGAAAGAGGCCACGACCACACAGATAACTTAGGAACAAAAGGTAACTCCTAATCATTCCTGTAGTCAGATCATCCAAGTTACTTTGTACAACCAAAATCTTCAGGCAACAGTAGTGAAGAACCAAAGGAAAAGTTTCTAACCCAAGATCATGAATATGTCCGTTTGATTTTCTCTCTCAAGCCCATGAAAAATAAAGGCATCTGTCAGGGGGAAGTTTAACTGTTTGAGCACACGATGTTAGTTTGGATTACTGAATGCAGTAGGGTTCTAGTGGTGGAACTACCTTAACACTTCTGCACACATATGCAGGTAAGCTGGGCTCACGTGGGTCTGGTGGGTTCTGGTTACCTGCCATGTTGGGAATGTGAGAAGCAAGTAGTAGGAGGCAGAGAGAAGGAAATACAATTCCAATCCTATTAGGATTCTTATCAAATACATTATTGAAAAAAAACCAAAGTCTTTTGGAAAGTGTTTAAGCCTGTCAATTCACGTTCAATAAACACTCCTATATTACCACTGGGTTCTTTAGGAGATGGACAGAAAATTATCCTTACAGCAGAAAGTAACTTGCAGGTTGAGCAATAGCCTAACCCAGCCCATAGGAAGGGGAAACGCCAAAGCCTGGCTGGAGGAGACTTCTTCAAGGGCAAATCGCTCTCCCACCATTTTTCGTAGCAAAATGTGGAAGTTCTGATAGGAGAACATACAACTTTCACAATAAATCAGTTCCAGAATATTGGTCTAGGTGAAGTTAAAAACAAACGCCAGAGCAAAAAGTGTAACAAACACATCAGTTCAGAGCTACAAGAAGGGAGAACCAATATATGTTAGGATGAGATGTCATCACTTATTGGTTCTTCAGCAAGAGGGGGGTTCCAGCCATGAGTGCTGGAGGAGTATCTCACATTTAAAGAGTAAAGGAGGAGACTGAGACAAGGCACCAGGTGAAGAGGAAAGAAAGCACAGCAAACAGGGGCGCAGTCAGAGATTGGGCTGATTGCACATAGGCAGGGAATCAATGACTGGTTCAGGTCTGGTTGGAGCCAGGAAGATGCAGGGGGTTCTGCTGGAGGTCTGTTATGGCTGCAGTGCAGGGAGGGACGTGTTGCCCACAGGTGACTGCTCATCTTGGGCTGAGGAAGTCAAAGCAAGGAAGGAGCTCAGGCGGAGGAGGAAGAAGGGCAGGGCTTCTGGCCATAGGGGAAGCGAAGGCACAACTCCAGGTTAAAATATCTCCATGGAAAGTAGGAGGACAGTGAAGGAATATCCCTGATGTACAGCCAGACTCTTGAAAGTGGCTGAAGGTTGATGTGGGGCATTCATAAGTTTACTATTTCACAAGGACAGGGCTGGAGAGAAGGGTGTCACTGAGTATGTTAAACCATATATAGAGGTAATATATGAAAATGGTGGTTTTTTGGAGCCCAGAGGGAGCAGCGTCAGAAGGAGACTTAACACATTTGAAGCTGTTTGTGTTGAAAACCAAAGCAAGGGGAGCTTTGGAGGATCTCTGGAAAGGCTGCTCTCAGAAGGACAGGATATATGGCAGAGATAGGCTACCCCAGACATCTCCTGAGGTGTCACTTCTGGGGCAGTGAGGATAGCACAGTGACAGTCCCTCTTGCTGTGGGTGTAATGACATGACAGGTGCCCTGGGTCTCATAAGTTCCTAGGGGTGGGGAAACGTCTACATTCCCACAGTAAAATAAATGGGTGGGAAAGCAAACATCAGAAATTGTTCAGTAAGGAGTATTTCTGGTTATGAAAAGTGGGCAGGGGGAGTCCTGGATCTCTTCACAGTCCTTATCTACCACACAGTCAAGAAACTCAAAGGATGCTGTGCAGTGAATCAGGGGCTTCTGTACATTATCCCAGCCATCCCCATGCAAGTATAGGTTGGATAGCATGGAGTCAGCAGTGATTCCAAACTCTGTCCACATCCTGGTCATTAATGTCAAAATCACATCAGCTTAAGAGCCCTTACTCCATGCTCAGTGTCCTTCTAGCCTATCTGAACAATGTGCACAAGCAGCACTATGAGTCGAGTGGCTCGGCCAACAAGATGGACCTTTCTTTGGTTACCATTTTTACTGCTTCATACTGTTCAATCTGACAGCACTTCGCTGATGTGGAAGTGAGAAGGGAGCAACCAGACGGGGGGAAACACAAGGATGATGATCAAAGTTATACAGTTATTGGGCCATATTTAATTGTGTGCACTAATGAAAAATATGGTCCTATGTTTAATGTTAATGGAATCCATCATTCATGCATCATTGCCACGGGAACCATTCAATTAACATTAAACATACTTGAATGCCAGTAAATGTTACTGGCTGGCAGAGGAAAGTTACAACATGTGTAATTTTGCTCTGTTTTCTCTTACCATGTGTAGGTGTCTGGGTGGCACTGTTTAGTATCAGGTGATTATAATTTTGTTCTTGGTCATCTGAAATTCACAGAACAAAAAAGATCTCTTTAAGAAACAGCTTAGCAAACCCACTGATCTGCAGATGATAATTACAGCTCACAGCATTCACAGGAAATCTCAGCATGATTAAAGAAAGGAGAAGAAAATGCTTAAGAAAGCAGAAGAGTCTGTTATACAGTTCACTTAAAATTCCAGAAGCAAGAAGAACATGATAATATGAAACTGCTCCCCTTCTGCTGAGCCTGCAAATTAGAGGAGTCTGCAGAGGTAAAAAGCATGTCCAGACAGGGACTAGTAGGCATCAGTGATACCTCCCTGGGTACCTCAGAGCCGCAGATCCATACCTTCTCCATTCAACGTGGAGTTTTCAGGACATCAGCCCCCACAACGTGGATAACACTCTCCCATTGTGAGCACAACCATCCACAACAACAACATCCCACGACTACAGGGCAGGATCAAATTAATAGCCTCATCAATGCAGGAAGAAGGACTCAATAGCTGCACCTGGGTAGAGCATTCCCTCTCTGAGAAGTGAAGATCCCACAAGACCTGATGCATTCACTGATAAATGCACCAAGCTGAAAAGGAGGAAGGAATGGTCAGTGGCAGTAGTCATGGCATGGTCAATGGTCAACAGCAGCAGTAATTAGCTACTGTCCTTTGGAGTAGAAAACACCATTCTCTTTGTCTCACTCTAACAAAAACCATTAGGCAAGTGACTGTTGATTAACTTCTGTCATCCTTAGCTTCCAGAAAACCTTCCACAACAAACCATCCCTTTAACAGACCTGTTGGCCTGGTTGGGGTACTGTATTAAAGTGTGGTGAGAAGGAAACTTACACCTCATGCCTGATGTTAAGTCTGCTACTCTGAAAAAACCTCTCACTGATATTTCACTCCTTCCCCAGGAGGTCTGTTCCATAAGATCTTGCTTTTTTTCCTTCTTCCTGTCTGCCAGGGACATGGAGAAAATACCTGATATTTCTGCAATAGTTCTTTGTGATAAAGTTGTTACTGCAGGTTCCCTTTTTTCTCAAGCTAAATGATGCAATTTCCTTCATGTTTCCCTGTAAGGTTTGCTTTATCTTTGATTGCTTTCCTTCCAGTGTCCTTCACACTCCACTGTTGATCTAGGTCCCTCCCAAGTACACATCCTGGGCCATATTTCTGGGTTCAGGGCAAGCTTGTGATCCTTTAGGATTCCTTACTGCTTTTCAAACAGGCTGCTACTTGTTCATTTGTTCAGTGTACAAAAGGCTTTTTGGTATTCCTGTTTCAGTCCAATACGTAGCATTTTTCTCCATTTAATCAATTTATTTTCAGTCTATTTCTTCAATTTGTAAAGAATATTTTAAATTCTAATTCCATTCTCTAATGGACTCACGGTCATCCAAGCTTCACACCATCTGCAAATTTAATAAGGAAATCTCTTTTCCACCATGAACAAAAAGACTGAATGTGGAACCACATCCGTTCATCTCTCTGCTATTTACTCACCTTTTGTGGTTAGTCAGCCAGCATGGCATCTACCTCATAGACGTTCATTAGGACCATGTTTTTCACATTAGTCTCACATTACTTTTCCAGAAACTACTGAAAAACTAGCAAAAGTCGTGATCCCTGACGCAACCCTGGCAACAGAACATGGTAAATAATAACAGTAATTAAAAGATATCTCGACATGATTTGTTTCTGAGAAATCCACATTGGCTGCTATTTTATTCCTGTTGGAAACTCGTTTTCCGACACAATCCGCTCAATGCCTGCGCACACTTTTAAGACTTACATCAGAGGTTATTTATTTAGATTTCAGCCAACAGTGAAGCTTAGCTTACATCTAGAATACAGGCACTTGTTAAATAAACAACCAAAGGTCAGAAAGGTTGTTAGACTGGGTACCAATACACAAAGAACAAATCTTGACACGAGGGTGGGTTCACATAGGCACCAGGGTGCCCTCCTCTCAGCTCCACCAGGGCAGAACTTCCCTTTTGATCTTCCACTGCTCACTGCTTTTATCAAGCAAAACAAACCTGCAGTCTTACTTCCATGCTTTTATTTCAGTCTCTGTTCCTCTCAGCTGTGTCAGTGCCCACTAATGTGAAAAATCCTTAATATCTCTGGAATCCTCCTAACAATCTGGAGGGTCCGTCAGACGTTTAGGATCACCTGGGAGACTTCTTGCCCAGTATTCAGCAAGCACAGCACAGAGTTCCATTCCTACACTAGGTTTTAATGTGTTCTGGAGTTCAGTGATATGATAGATATATATTTCTAGTGATATGATTTTAAAAGGCTTTATGTGATGGTAATTCTGACAAACACTTAAAAGAAATAACTGCAGTAATTTTAGTCTTTCTTACCAGAAACACAATATACTTTAGTTCTCAACTGAATTATTTCTGTCTTCAGCAAACATTCAATTTTTCAAACTTTTTGGCCAGAGTAAGAAAATAATTTATTATTAGAAAACTCCTCCAAAGGAAGGTATTTCTAGCTTGTGAGGCTTGTCAATCAGCAACCTGACTATTGTCTTAAAAAATCTAAGCACTTTGTGCTTCTGAAAAAACTATGGAGATAAGGTCTGGGCTGTTATCTAGAGACTTCAATCATAATCATAGAATCACAGAATGGTCTGGGTTGAAAAGGACCCTAATGCTCATCCAGTTCCAACCCCCTGCTGTGTGCAGGGTCACCAACCAGCAGACCAGGCTGCCCAGAGCCACATCCAGCTTGGCCTTGAATGCCTGCAGGGTTGGGGCATCCACAGCCTCCTTGGGCAGATAATCAGTTCATGACACTCTCAGGCAGAAATGTATTTTGGGTATTAACTATCTGAGTGGTGTGTAGTCATTACAGCCAGCAGCTGGGGTGCTGAGACAGTCAGATACACAACTCTTACAGCTTGTTTTCTGTCACTGAGTTCTCCGAATCACAGGACTGCAAAGCTGGAGGCACCTCCAGAGGTCATCCAGCCCAACTCCTTTCTCAAAGCTGGATCATGTTGCCCAACTTTGGACTTAAATACGTCCAAGGATGGAGACTTCTTCCAGTGTTCAACCACCCTCACAGTAAGAAAGCTTTTCCTTAAGTTTAATCAACACTTCCTGCTTTTCGGTTCATTATTGTTGCCTCTTGTACTATAACCAGGCAACACTGAAAAATGCCTGTCTGTCTTTATTTCCCCCATCAGCTATTGACATATTGATTAGATCTCTCTGAGCCTTACCTTCTCCAGACTGAACAGTTGAGCTCTCTCAGTCTCTTCCCACATAACAAATGTTTCAGTCTCTCTAGCATCTTTGTGGTCCTGCTCTGGGGCCTCTCTAGAATAACTCTCTCTCTTGTACTGGGGAACCTAGTACTAAGCCCAGCACTCACCACACATCTAAGTAGAGGGGCAGGATCTTTCAACGTCATTGAGCACGACTGAATTTCTACGCAGCCATTTATCTCCCAAAAGGTTTAGAAAGGGAGATACTTCCCCAGGAGGTCTCCATACTTCCATCTGCTAATGGTAGTAGCCAATGGTATCTATAGTAGTGGTAGTAGTATAGTAGTATAGTAGTGGTATCTATGCTAGTTCCTGTGGGTTTCAGCCAGGTGTTGTAGGGTTGCAGTCATGCAGGGTAGCTGAGGAAAGCAAGGGCTTCCAGCTTGGCTATAGCAGAGCCAATTTTCAAATCAAGTTGCTGAAAACCCAAAGATGCAGATTCTTTGTTCTCTTTGCAGCTCACACATTACAGGAGCCAACAGATGAAAGGTTACACGGTGCTGATGGAGATGCTTGTGGGTGTGAAATGTAAGTACGTAAAGCAGTAGCTGACAAAACCTTAGCACATTAACCATTTCAGAAGGGAAACAAACATTTTCTGTCTTCTCTAGGCATGGAGTGTTTGAGCAGTGACTTGGTCTGGCAACCTCACTCCCAGAGCAAGTTGTGTCTTCACTGAGGGCAGTGATCATAACAACATGAATAGGAACGACAGCCTTGTGATGCAACTTTCCATTTCACCCCAAATCTCATCGTTTTCCTTATTTTTATTTTTATTTTTTGCCTTTCCTTCCCTTTCCTTCATTTCTTTTTCTTCAAAAATCCCAGGTGATTTCAGGTTGCAGCTTAAGAAATGATTTCCAAAATAGAACCCTGAATTATTGGCATTTTCACATGGCTGAGCTAATCAGGCATCTGAATGCAGTGCTGGTCCGCATGTACAACTTCTGTAGCCTATTGTAAACAGTTTCTAAGCAATAAAATGCTTTAAAATGATGGGTGAGCCTTCCTACACCTCTCCAGGCTTAACAAGATAATGCTGTTAATTGTGAAGTGCCAGCTAGGCAGAAGCACAGCTATTGTACAGACAAGGATCTGAGTTCAAAGCTATTTACTAGGAAACTGCATTAGAGAAATAAAGAATTCATAGAGCTCTGAATTGTCCGACCACAATGCAGAATTTCTGAGCACAGCTGGAGTAGTTATCAGATACAACAACCAGCAGAAAGAAAGCTGCATTCTGTGGGGAGAAAGAAACCTGTGCTCTCACGCAGGGATGTTAAGGGTTTCATGTCTCTTTGCAAAGGAAGGGGGATTCGTGTGGTTAGGACAGAGTGAAATGCTGCATCCCATCAGGTTGTGCCTGTGGTCTACATGTGAAATCCTCCAACTGCTGCTCTGGGAAGTGCAACCCACATGGGGATGGGGGTTAACTTATAGCAGGAGAAGGGAAGGTGAGGTTGGAGGGGTGGGATGCTGGGTCTATATGGGAGTGGGGGCTATGTGAGGGGTGGCACAGGACAAAATGAGGGCTGGAAATGCTGAGTCCCTCTGAGAGGGGGAGGAGATGGAGCATTTAGGGGGAGGAAGAAATCTGCTGCTACTGGCAAATGTGAGGGGACAAGGGCCTGTCTCGATAGCTGTGCTGCTCAAGTGGTACTTGTGCAGCAGTTGTAAAATCATAGTATAACTTGGGTTGGAAGGGACCTGTAAGCTGTAAGCTCCCCCAGTCCACCCCCTGCCTTGGGCAGGTTGCTCCCCAGAAGGTCAGGCTGCCCAGGGCTCCATCCAGCCTGGCCTTGGGCACCTCCAAGGATGGGCCATCCACCAGACAGTTTATCAGTCTGTCTGAGCTCCCCAAAAGCTCTAATGTTTCTGTGTAGGATTTACCTCTAAGAACCTACATTAACAGACCTCCCCTTTTCTTCAGTGTCCCCAGCCAGTGTTTCCCTGGAGGGGAGGGATCACTCATTTAATAATCCCTCAGATTTCACTGAAAGTGCACGAGCATTTTTGAAAAGGCTTAGTCTGGCATCCAGTGATTGATTCTATGAAACACAAACAATTTTTCTGCTGTGGATAATAAAACACGAGGCTGTAGTTTTCCCAACGAATGTGCATAGTGTTTTATGGTCCTGCTACTGCAACTCTGAGCAACTTCGGTGTCTAGACATGAACTCTTTCTGATGCCTCTGGGCAATGGGCATTGTAAGTGCTTGGTGCAAATCAGGTGGGCATCCCTGGTGGGAAGTGAAATCAGAGCACCTGGGCCAGCTTTGGGGTGGAATGGATGGAAATCATTCATCTCTTCTTCTCTGAGGTGGCTCTCTCCATCTGCTGAGGTATCACTGCAGGGATCTCCCCGTGGTCAGGGGACACAGAATGAACTCTAAGTATTCACTGAAGAGTTCCCTTTGCCCTTCTTATTCAGGAGATCCTCTGAAGTAAGGATCTTCTTTGTGTCAGAACTTAATCTTTCCTTGGGTACTTTGTTTTACCTTACTCTAGGGTGCATTTTTTTTTAAGTATCATGGATTTTGTATGTGTTTATTGTTAATAAAAACTAGATTTATTGTGATCTACAGTGGAAAAAATAGCAAGTGTCAGAATATGGAAAGAAAACGCTGTATTTTCCAGCCTGTCTTCCCTAATAAAAACTGCAAAGGAAAGCTATTTTTAATATATGCCAGCTATAGTGCAGATATATGATGGTTCTGAAAGTCATGCAATATTTTGTGTTAGTTTTGCAGTATTTATTAAAGCACTGGGAACTGTTCTACCACCTTTACTTGACAGGACAAAAGAAATGGGCTCAACAGGAGCTATTCCCCCAGGAAATACACTTTCTGCCTTCTGCCCCTCTGGTCTTTTCAGCAACATCAGCATTTGCCTACCTTCAACCTTTTCTTTTTTTTCCAGCTGAGATTTTCAGCAAAAGAAAGAGCAGCAAGCAGTTTATTTTTCAGATGACAAGATAACTGTTTGGTGTCTGCATTAATGAAATGAAAATCCCCTTCAAGCCTAATCTTCCAGAGTACTTAAATACTACAAAAGACTTCAGGAACTGAGCTGAGATTCAGATCCCCAAGGCAAGGAAAGAAGTGAACCAAGAGGTGATGATAAGAATGTAAATACCTGTGGGGTGAAGCTACCAGTTTGCCACCTGCCTGTCCCCACTGGGCATGGTCTTATTACAACTTGTGGTCTGGAGGAAAGCCTTTGAGCCAATGTTCTTTAACCGATGCTATGCCAGTAGGGTAAGGCAAATCTGAGCTGGGCACCTGGGAGAAGAAAGGAGGCATTAACTCTTTAGTCCTGATAGATCAGACAGGGATGGAGTCAGAGAACATCTCCCAGCACTGGGGACCATCACATTGAATTGGGGAGGCTGAGCCCATAGTCCCTTCCCAAGGGAGGCTTCCCAGCCAGCCAGGACTCTGTGGTGCCTTAGCAAGGTGCTGAGCATATGAATGCTAAGCCTAATAATCATTAAATCCCAGCTGTCTTTCACATTCCTTAGCCAATAACTAATTACTTGGTACCTTTATGCTATGGTTATCCAGCTGGCAGAGTGTTCTGCACCTGGCTGACAACCCCCAAACAAACCGACACCCAAAAAAGGGACTGTAACAAGGGATTCACAAGTCAAAAACCAAAAATAAGCTAAGAATAAAGGCAGAAAGTCCGTCACTGAAGGGGCTGGAGATGCCAGATTAAAGGCGACCCCCAAATCCTTAATTTGATATTCATTATGTCAGGTTTTTGTTCCACCGTTCCAGCCTATTTTTCAACTGTAATCCTGTGACTCATTCATTGAACAGGATGCTCGGGGAATAAGGCAGCTATTCAAGAGTTATTTTAATCCTCATTAAGCAGTGAATGGCCCTGTTCTTTAATATCCCACACCATCCATATACTGCACTGATTACAGAACTGTTATTTTCCATGCAGGCTTTCCTCTAGCACTCATCTGAACCTCACAAACAGCTTCCAGGCTCCCACTGAAGGTAGGGTGGGCTGTGGTTAAGCTGAGCCAGTGAGCAATTGTACCTGAGTCTGCAAGGTTTTATTACTTGGAGGAATTGCCATGGAACAGGCAGGTCAGATTGTGCAGATTACGCTGGGGATTTTGTAATAGGATTTAGCAAGCATCTATCAGATGCTAATTAATCATACTGCTTTTGTGGGGAAGGTAAGGCAGGTGCAATCATTTCTGGTTTACAGGTGAGGAGAGTGGGGAAGGCAGTTGGAAGCACTTCCATGTGGCCATGCAGCAGCACAGGGAGGATGGGAAGCTGGGAATGCACCCCCCCTCCCAGGCACAGCCCCAGGCTGGAAACACACCATGCAAGTTGTAGCTGGAGCAGCTCACAGGTGCTCAGCACTACTGAATATCATGATGCAGGTGTTGGAGCCTTAGGCAACAAGAAAGCAAAGTACCGTTGCAAGGTTCTGATTAACTGACTCGACTTCCTCCAGGCCACAGGGCAGACTCACTCCAGCAGAGCCCACCATCCCCTCCTGCACCCTTCTTGCCCCAGGCAGCATCGCTCAGGGCACCAGCAGCCATCGGCTGCTCCATTTAGCTGCCTTAGCGAGGTCAGCACTACCTGGCAGAGACTAACAGCCAGAGCTGCCCTGTCCTAGCAGTGCTCAGTGCAGGTATTTCATTTGGAAAAATGAAGACTGTATGAACTAAGGCTTCACAGGAAACCTTGACTCTGACATCAGCTACTTGCTGACCTTTTGGCTTTGCACCTTCAATGGACGTCTTTCTAAACTTCAATTTACTGCCCAGGTGCACACAGAAGTAATGCATATAAGCACAGGTCTTCCCAGATGGATCTTATTTTGGTTAATATGATGGCATTACAGCTTCAGTTCTTTCTGTCTGAATTTCTGCAGATGCTTATAGAATCATAGAGCGGCTTGGGTTGGATGTGACCTTTAAGATCACCTCGTTCCAACCCCCTGCTATAGGCAGGGACACCTCCCACTAGCCCAGGTTGCTCACAGCCCCATCCAGCCTGGCCTTGAGTGCTTGAGCACCAGAATGAATGGTACGATATCAAGGCAGAGGCAAGTGTGCAGCTGCAGATGGAAAATGATCAGGTGCAATGGGCTTTGAAGTTGACCAGTCCGACTGCTTCAGAAAATGTATGGGACTCATTGGGCTGCCCAAGAACACAACAAAAGCTAGAACAAAAAGCCTTGAAAAGGATATTTCCCAATCTTGGCAACAATGATATTTAAAAAGAGCAACGCTATAGGGAAGATGGAGGTTATTCTGAGATCCTGATGTATTTAGAAAGCAATAGAAACAATGATACCCCCAAATGGGAAAGTGTGAACTTACTGTTGAGCCAGAGTTTCAGATCTCTCTGTAGCATTTCACACTTTATTTGCTCTGATTTTCTTTCATTTTTGTACAGCTGGGGCTGCCTTTTCTTGCATGTTCCAGCATAGATCAGGAGAATGAAGCAGTGAAATGAATAGAAGAAATCCAGAGAAAGAGAACAGGGAGCATCTTTCTGGGACAGAAAACTGCATGGCTGGAGGCAAATCCTCTTGGACTAACTTAGCTGGTGTTGGCAATCAGCGCCTGGGATCTCCTCTGTGTTTGAGAACTTCCCACCATCCCTCTGAACGCAAAGTAATTAGATAAATACGGACTGGGATTCTCAGAAATCAAGCAGCTGAGCAGGC
This sequence comes from Excalfactoria chinensis, assembly GCF_039878825.1. Classification (NCBI taxonomy): domain Eukaryota; kingdom Metazoa; phylum Chordata; class Aves; order Galliformes; family Phasianidae; genus Excalfactoria; species Excalfactoria chinensis. Next base: position 1,138,331 of record NC_092841.1, read on the forward strand.
TGCATGACTAACGTTCGGCAGCGATGCACAAACAGCATCTGGGGGAGCAGTCCTGGATGCTAACCTTTGGAAATACGCAGATCACAGTGAAAACATATGGTCAGAATAGAACAAAATGTGTCCTTTAAAGGGCATTTCTGAAGATGAAGTTGATTTTAGAAGATATAAATAGTGTGAGACTCTAAAGCAGGATTAGTTAAATTCAGTCCTATGTGGAGTACAGCCAGATACTGCACATTCAGAGTGGAGAGATAATGATGCTAATGCCTTCGGAAGAAACACGTGGTTGTTTTTAACCCCATGGCAGGAAAGAGAAGGAAAGGGAACACAAAGTCCTCCCCTTGTTTATCCCTCGCTCATCAGGTATCAAGAGAAACAAAAAGTAAAGTGAAATCCCTGCAGGAAGGGATGTCCATTTGCCAATGGGGCAGGAGCAGGGAGCTGAGCCTCAGGGAACAGCCCAAAGGAGCCTGGAGGTCCCATCCTCCTCTCTACAGAGAAAATACAGAGGATTGAGCAGAAAGCAAAACTCAAGGCCAACTTACTTATTACACTCCAGGCACAAAAAGAACCTTATATGAATTTTCGTGCAACTAAATGGGGTTCCCTCAGAATGTGTGCAGGATCATAGGGTGTCCTGGGTTGAAAAGGCCCACAGTGCTCCTCTAGTTTAAACCCCCTTCTATGTGCAGGGTCACTAACCAGCAGACCAGGCTGCCCAGAGCCACATCCAGCCTGGCCTTCAATGCCTCCAGGGATGGGGCATCCAATGTTTGACGTGGTTCACTCACACAATGTCCAGCAGTTTGGTGTTTGGGCTAGAAAAACAGAAAGCCCAAGAGATGGCCTGACACATCCTAGTGCTCTAACTCCCTTGGTTAGGCAGAAGAGCAAAGACCAGTTTGGGGTTATCTCACAGGATAGGGAGGGTGAGGAGCAGAGGAGCGCAGGTCTGCGGCACCAGGAGGCTGTTGGAGCTTAGTGGCACCTGTGGGGGCTGTGAAATTCTCAACACACCTAACTGATGTACCATAACACTCATGGAATGCAAGGAAAAGGAACTTCCAGTCCCAGAAGCAAAAATCTACTGCACATGGAATTGTCTCCTGACTGTCCAGGCACAGCTGGGACAAGAATTAATTCAATTCTGTTACATGGAGAAAACTTACACACTGGAATTTTATCTGTGCAGACCTACAGATCCTGATGCAGTCTAACACTGATCATATTCTTTAAGCATGCAAGTGAAGTCACGAGCACTAATGAAGCGCTTAAAACGAACCATACACAGAAGTGCTTTACTGGGGCAAAAAGAGTGGCACTGTATTAAAGAGGAACTAAAAGCTCTATTTAAATCCATCCCTAAACCTAGCAGCAGTTAAGCAGGTGGTTAACTTTAAGCATCTGTTTAAGTCTAACTGAAGCCACATTAAGCGGTGGCTTTCAAAATAGAACTCCCATAGTAATATCTATCTGTGCCAGCATCAGAATCGCACTTTTTGCTGTTAATTACCTGCTCTATTCTTGCCGTCTTTCCATTCCACCTGATCAGATGTGGGAGAAAGCAACGTGTGCTCTCTGAAATAGCTGAGGACAGCTGCATTAACTCTGACCGCCAGCAATGCTGCGTTCCCCCCACGAGCACAGACCTTTGGCTGTGTTATGCACGCCTCTTATTTTAACTTCATAAAAATAACTGTTTAATTAAATAGCCCTTTTCCATATGTTCTCATTAGAAATGTTCTGCTTGGCCAACTCAAAACCAGCTGAAGTGATGATTAAGTACTAATTATTTAATTTTTTTTTTAAATTATTATTTTTGGTGTATTTGTAAGACGCGGGGAGATGTAGATGTAGGGAAAATTGGAGGATTAATGTTAAAGGAAAAAGAAATAGTCATGTAAAATGAGAAGATCTGGATGTGCTTTGAGGAACTTGCCTTCTCCTTTGTGGGAAGGAGATATCACAATGCACAGCGTGGCCGACGTTGATCTCAAAGGATGTTGAGTCCACACGGTGCAGGAAACCTGCCTGGATTCCAGTGCACCAAACGTGGAACCAGCCTGGCACCTCAAAAGCTCTTTAAATAATGCATTCATCTCTATTGACAGTACGTTACAACAGGATCATAGAAATGCTCAGGTAGGAAAAGACCTTTAAGTTCATCAAGTCCAACTACAGACTGACCATACTGCATACAGCCCTCCTCACAGAGTCATGGAATTGCTCAGCAATGTTCACTGTGTATTCAGCTTTGATCAAGTAGGTTTCCTGTCTGGAAATCCTATGATTACCACTAAAGGAATAGTTTTAAACCCATTGTTAATGATACAATGAAACCATTAGTGTGCTTTTCCACTTCATTTTTGGGGTATCCCGGTATCTCTTTCCATAGAAAATGAGCATCACCTGACACAAAAACTCTTTTATTTTTGGACTATCCCAGTTTTAGCAGAAGTGTGGTGTTTTATCACAAGGCCTTAAAGATCCCCAGGCCCTTGAATCATTTCATTAGGTAGGAATGTCATCTATCCTTTTCATTAAAGAGAGCTCCCTGTCTCCTCATTTGTTAGTGCAGAGGCGGCAGCAGCAAACTGCACCTCCAAGGCCCTGAAGGCAAAAAGATAAACAAAAGAACTCAACATTTATTTATTTTGAGCCTGCTTTTTAATCCAACCATCAGGTTTGTTTTCAGATCTCATTTGAGGTTTCAGGAGCGGAGTCAACTCCTTGAAAGGACAGATAGCAGCAGGACAAGGGGAAATGGTTTTAAGTTGAAGGAAGGAAGATTTAGGTTGGATATCAGAGGGAAGTTCTTTGCTATGGGAGTGGTGAGGTGCTGGAACAGCTGCCCAGACAGGCTGTGGATGCCCCGTCCACCCATGGAGATGTTCAAGGCTGGGTTGGATGGAGTTCGGGGCAGCCTGGGCTGATATTCAATGTGGAGGTTGGTGGCAGGGGGTTTGGAACTTCATGATCATGGAGGTCCCTTCCAACCTAAGCCATTCTGTGATTCTATGGTTTCTTTAACACATGTGGTTGTAATACTGGAGCTTCCTCAATAACTTATTCAGTATTTCCTACACTGAAACCTGGCAATGTGGCCAGGCATAGTATACATAGCTCTCTCCTGTAGGTAAAGCAATTTCTATCAATTTACTCACTCACTGCCTTCCATGGGAATACTTACACTAGCAAATTTGAAGCTCAGCTATGCTTGTTGGAACACAGTTTTATTGCTGCTTTATTTTATATCTGTACTATGCTCACCAAAGCCAAGTTCTGTAGTCATATCAACTGGATGTGAGTGCACTAAAAAGATGGTCTTGCTCCTCCATCAGCGCTCCCCCATGTACTTCTGCATCTGCTGTTCCTGTGCATAGATGTGTCACGTTAGTGTATAGAGGATCTTGCAGGAAATCCTCTACACTTTTCATGACCTGTGTGGTCATATTTCAATTAAAAAAAAAAAGATATTTGTCCAAGCTAGATTGTTTTTTTTTTAAGCTTCCCAACCCCATTCTCTGAAAGAACTGCAAAATCTTTTAGTTCCAAAGCTGCTCAAGGACTACGCTGTAGCTGGAGGAAATGTGAGCTCAGCTGGACCAAGGCATTTCAGATAAATTAGCACAGCCTGACTGCAGCCTTCTGAATGTGGCAAGCAGTCCTGCCTGCAGCCCTTGGGTAAAGCAACCCTGAGACGTGGGATGCCAAGTAACTAATTACACTGCTTGTTGTGAGGGCTGTCCTTGTAAAGGGTGGGCAGCAAAGGTGTGAGAAAGAAGTCAAAGAAAATGGGAGGAGAGCTGGAACTACAATTGAAGTCAAGCAAGGGGTGCTGGGATAGCAGGACTGGGAAAGCCCTGCTCTGTGGTTGCAAAAGCACGATGGCCACATTGCCTTCATCCTCTCCATAGCACTCACCTAAGAAATGAGCATGCTGTCAGTTAAGGGATGAATGTAAGTGAAAGCACACCAGGTCAGAGTGATGTGGGGCAGACTGGAGTGATGTTTCTGTCCTGATCTGTCTCCCCTGTGTTGGTCTGGGTTCCTTTCACAGTCTGCAGAAGCATCTCAGATGCATCTGAGATCTAAAGAAGGTTACCAAGTCAAACTATAGACATGCAGACATCTCTCTTTTCCCCTGTTAAATCCAAAAAGCCTGGAATATTTGGGCAGAAATGCAGAATCAGCATCCTTTCAGGGAATGGGCTGCCCTAAGGATGAGCCAACATCTGGTCCAGGCCTTCCCAAGCTGTGGGTCACCCTGAGCTCTCTGTAGACTGAGCAGCCCCACATCTGTGCCCCCCAGCCACTGCCTGTCCTGCACTGAGGGGCACTGTGGATGATGGTGTCAGATCATACATCCCTCTAATTATTTTATTAGCTATTTTATATCTTGTATCATTAATTACTATTAATTAATGGAAAGGGCCTCGGATTCTTGTTGATAATATTAATCTCTTTCTAAGAAAAAACTCATTTAATTTTTGGCTTCAAAACTTGGCTTGGGTAAATACATTTAAAGATAATACATAGATTTATCTCTTTACATGCTAATGAGTGTCTCTTGTTGCCTGACAAGCAATAGGGGAGGAGCCAATACAAGATCAAGTGGATCGGATCTGGCTGCGAATGCATTTGGGCTGGAAATGAGAAGAACCTGAACCAGCCACAGCATGAGGCCCTGAAACTCAGTGGGTGAGAGGAAAAAAAGGAGAAAAGTGATGGTGCCTTTAAAGTGAGAGAAGGCAGGAAGGAAAGAGCCCAAGTGGCTCAGCACAGATGGGTGCCTCAGGGGTGGCATCCCCCTGGTGCACATGGTGAGTGCCAGCACTACTCTGTGCTGCTTGCAGGATGCTGGCTGAGAGGAAACTTTCCCATGTGCTGGCCTTGGGATTTTTCCTATTTCTTCTCCCTTGGATATTTAGCATTCTGCAAGTGAAGCAATGAATCGTGATTCATTAGCTCCTGACCAGAATGCAAAGGCTGGGCCTGGCAGTAATAAAAGCAGGTGATGAAAGCACCATGCTTTTACTGAGACGCTCCCTGCCATGCCATAGTGGTGCAGTACCGCACTGCCTCCCAGCACTGTGCAGCTCCACACTGTGCAGCCCCTCACACGCGTCAGCACGGCGATGGGCACTGAGTGAACGTGGCACCTTACAATGAATTTTAGCACAGTGGAAAAAAATGTTGCTTTAAATCTTTAACACCCACCACCAAACTCAGCTGTGCTGGGGTAGAACACCGTGCAGCCGTTGAACAATTAATGGCAATACTAAAAATGGATGAGTGGGATTGTAGTAAGCACAGATATGTACTCCAGGACACAACTGCTGAGATGTCGGTGCAGACAGAAACTCTGCTCTTGGGGCATGATGGGGACAACAAGCAGCACTTGCAAGTCACACTCTCTATGAATGCTGCTCAGGACAAGAGTTTCTAATGCAGAAACACAACTTGGGTACATAAAAAGGTCTGGATAATCTCATCTCTTCTCTCCCTGCTCTCATCTCTCTCTCACTGCAGAAATGCTCCTTTCTCCAGAAGCCATGCAGACAGCAAAATGTGGACTGCAGGCAACAGGGAGAAAGGCATTAAAGGCAGGCATCAGGCTGTGCAGTATAGGACGGGCTGAGATGGGATCTGGCCCATGCCAATAGTTGTCAGGGCTTGTCATCTCCATCATCTCCCCACCACCATGCAACACAGAAGCAGGGGAGAACATGGCACAGAGTTGCAGAAATGCTCAGGGGCAAAATCATAACTCACCATGTAGGCCCCAGGGGGGATCCACTGTGCAGAGCTGGGCTGCAGGGTGGAGTGAGAGGTGGTGCACCCTGGAAGGGGGAGCAAAGGTGGGCTAATACAGGCAACCCTGTGCACTCACCAGGTGCTGGAGAGGCTGTGGGTTTGGGCTGGGATCCCTGATTAAAAGAGCTAACAACACCATGGCATTTTTGCTGATTGAAGGATTAATAGCTGCTTTTGAGATGGGATTTGGAAGCAGAGGTCTGTATTCTGTCAGGAAAGAGGCCTGAGGATTGGGATTCAGTGTGCTGTGGAGGTTCAAGAAGCTCCTGTGGGCAAGGCAAGGGAAGGTGCTCATCCTTGGAGAACACTCTGTGGTGCTGAGCTCATCAGAGCCAGCCTGGGAAAGCACTGCAGCCACAACATCTGGCTTTGAGGCTGCTGTAAATGGCACAAGTCCAGCCTGCTGCTCTCTGAGCATCATGCAGCCTGTGAACACAGCATCAAGCCAGGTCAGGAGCTATTTTTAATGATAATAATTCAAGATAATAGTAATAATAAATAAACAAAAAACACTGCGGATCCAGGCAGATGAATATTTCTGTCCTTGTGAGCAGTGCTCTGAGTGACCTCTGCAATGTGAGCTCTGTGTGCCATAATCCATCCATCCCAGCCCTGTGCCAGAAGTGCCAGCCAGATCAGCACAGGAGATGATTTCTAAGAATGACCTGGTGAGAATGCATCCCTCTCCCTGCAATCCCAGATCTCCCCCTTCCCTGCAGCATCTGAATCCATCCTTTTACTAGCTCCTAGTCCTTGTGCTGTATCTCTACGTATAGGATTAGGTGTTTGTCACATGCTGCCTTCTCCATCCAGCTCAGACACTTACATCTCAAAGCAGGCACGAGAATGAGAAACTTCCTTGTGCACCCTGTGGTCTTCCAGCTACAGCCACTATCTGGTACCATCAGCTGTGTCTCCAATGAAGACTGAAACACTGCCTGCCCTTGGGGCCAGGGATGAATTAACCATGCTGTTGTACAAGGATGTCCTCCAAAGTGCTGTTATGGTGTGGCTGGATCTGAGGACTGCTCTGCTGTGCAGGGAAGGTCTCTAGGGGTGGCTTCCTGAAGAGCAGAAAGTCCTCTCTGCAGCAGAGCCTGCTCTTGCTGAAACATGGCCCAAAGCCATGAAGACCCATTCCAGCAGATTCTGAGCAGTCACACCAGGTTCCCTGGGCCTGATCTAGCATCTGTGATGCAGGAGAAAGATCTCACCATTTCCTGGAGGGAATCATAAGACTGCAGCCCCACTAAATGTTTGCTTTGAAGCTGCTGAAGGTCTGAACTTTGTCCTGTGAAAGGGTCCTGAGATAACATGCTATTTCTAATAGAACTTGCTCTCTCTGCCTTTTCAAACTGGGGTTTGATGAGGGTTTGAAGAACTGCTTGGTGAAGCTTCTTGCTGAGTCAAGCGACAGATAGCTGTGTCCCAGGAGAGTGAACCTGCCTCTGGACTCAGTGCATGGGATGAAAGCAGTAAGGATCATTTCAGCACCTGCCATACAGTCACAAGCCAGACCTGTGTGTGGCTCATCTACCTTTGCACATCATTTCATGGGGCTCAGAGCAACCTTTTTGTACCAAGCCAAACTTCTAGCAGGCCCAGGGGGACTTTACTGGTGGTGCTGGATTTTCCACACATGTTGTTCACACTGGGTTAGAACTCACATAACCATCAAGGCACAGACACACATCCCTGCACTGACAGTCTTTTCTGTGTCAAAGGCAGCTGCTCACATGGAGAAGCCTCTTTGGGCACATTTCATCTGTTTTCCCTCATCATTGCTAACATGAGCTCATTGCCACTGACACGAAGCCCTGCACAGCAGAGCTCTGCTGTGTGATCCTTCACTACGGTGACAAAGCAGTGCTGGGAAAGCCCTGGTCAGCAGCCCTGCCTTGAAAAAGCAGGTGCCTGACAAGCTCCATGCTTCAGAGTCCCGTGATGTTTCCCTTTTGTCATCCACAGATTTGCTCTGCTCCTGCCTGCCTCTCCAGAACTAAAAGCCCTTTCTGTGCTTTGAGCACTGCAATCCAGCATGCTGCATCTCTTAATTTCCAGTACTGAGAAGGCTTCTGCTCACAAACAACCCCCCAGAGCCACACATCCCCTCCTGGGGGTGGAAGAGGGGTGGTTTACGCAGAGCACAGAGGCATCAATATTTCAAAGCTCTTAATGCAGTCTCTCCATGAAGTCTCTGTGCCACTCCTGTATGCATCCCTTTGCTAGATGAATCATTAGCAGGGAAAACAGACAGGGCTGTGCAACACTCAGGCTGACAGCAGAGCCCAGCGGCATCACTTGGTCTCCATCAGGAAGCCGGTATCATTGCAAGCTGCTATTGCCCAACAAAATCTTCATCTGCTCTGAACTGTGGGCTTTCCAGAGTGGTGTGACCAGCATCTCCCCTCTGTTTTCTGTATAGATTTGGTACCAGATTTCTTTTACTACTGCAGTATTAGGGTACTATTACGAGGGTGTCCCATAGACACCCTTTGTGTTCTATGCACGTCCTTTTCTGCAGTACTTAAACCCTTCCCACACACTGTATACAGGGCTCCTCTCCTTGATGCATCCACCCACCCTGCACACACTTTATCTGTCACACATGACACACTGCTCTCACCACCATCCACTGCATGTCTGTGGCCTTGGATGCCTCATAAAATCACAGAATAACAGTAACAGAATAACAGTAACAGAAGAGTTTGGAAGGGACCTCAGGAGATCACCTAGTCAGATAAGGGAGAAAATATTGTTACAGCTGGGCGGTTTGTAGCTCAGCTACAAATGGCAGCAGGTAACTGTTTCCAGCAGGAGCATGGATGATGGACCATTTGTTCTGTGGATAATGGACACAGGGTAACTGAGCTGCTCAGTGGGCCATGGCCAAAGTCTGCCTCCAGCACTTCAGAAGCAACCAAAGCTTTGGGTCCAGCCTTGCACATGCAGAGGACTCTGCCCAGCATGGACAAGGAGGTCCAAGCTGGACCTAACCAGTGGGTATGGGTAGGGTATGTGCTAAACTTCTCTCTAGACACAGTACTGCCCTGGTGGACAAAGAAGGGGTGATCCTGCGAGGGCAACCCTAGCAGTCCTACCAACCCAATTAGCTTTGCAATCAGTGCTAGCCACCAGGGCCTCTTTCCCTGAGGACCTCTGAGATATAATTTCATGCTCTTGCTGTCAGCTGCCTCGCACAATTTATCTTCTCATTACCTCTTTAACAGCAATGCTAATCACTGACTGATGGAGGAATATAACTCTTGTGATGGAGAAACTGGCTCTGGAAATAAAGCAGTAAGTAATGTTACTGTGCTACAATATACGTTGTTTCTGTAGCCAGCATGCAAAAGAGTTTGGGAAGGTGGATGACAATTGGTTCCAGTATCTAGTACACTGCTGGTGTTCACAGGTAATTCTGCCTGGCTTGTGTAATGCCATCCTAAGAGACCTATCATGGAAACACATGCTGGTTGACCAAGAAAAAAGGTGGTTGGGAAACAACAGGCAACAATTGCATATTGAAGACTACCATCATGCAGAAGATATTGTTTTATTTAGGACACTTAATGTGGAAATTAAAGTTCTTCACCTCATCTCTTTACTGCTTTGGAGGGGATGTCAGTAACTAGCAGACACATCCCACAAATCCATCAGTCCTGGCATCACGACAGTTGAGTTGTCATCTCATGATCAGCAGGCAATCTTTGTTGCAAGAGGAATGCCTCAAGGCTCATGCAACCAGCAAGGTCCTTGTGAGGTGGAAGGTGTAGAGAAAGTCCTTCCAGGTGCTCGTAGGCAGGAGGCAGCTGCTGGTGGTCTCTGAAATTCCACTCAATGGCATCACTGGACATCTGAAGCATGGCCTGCTTTGACAGCAATGTTTTCTATCAGCAGCACCAGCAGCAAAATGATCAGTTCTCTAAAACCTAGTTGCTTCTTTTTCAGATGAGTGGTCATCTGTGGGATATACAACTGGTTTCTGTGTGCACCGAAGTAAGTATTTGTCAGTATGTATGCATGGCATTTGGACCATCTGGAAACAAGCCAGCACAAGAGAGTGTACTGAGTAAGCACTGTGCAATAGCAAACCTCCGGTCTAATTAGGGGAGATAGTAGATGGGCAGTTCAGTGATGAACATGTGAACATCCCAGAAACTGAGTCCAGCAGGTGCTTTTCTTGGACAGAATCCTTCCAGCACTTAAAGGGAGCTTATAAACAGGAGAGAGGTTGAGTTTTGACATGGAATGGTTTTAAACTAAAAGAAGGGAAATTTTTGTTAGACGTGAGAAGGGAATTCTTTACTTAGAGGGCATTGAGGCCCTGGCACTGCTTCCCAAAGAGCTGTGGATGCTCCATCCCTGGCAGTGCTCAAGGCCATGGATGGGCCCTGGGCAGCCTGAGCTGGTGGGGGTCAACACCAGGTTCTGTGATTCTATGATCAAGGCTGCAGCAAGCAGGGAGAGTTTGTAAGACACTGATGCTAGCAAGGATCAGCCCTGCAGTTATATTGTCCTGTCTCTGAACAGAGCTCTGTCCTTCCAGCTTCTTTATTTTATTTTATTTTTTTTTTTAGGAAGAAGCATGCTAAATAAAATATAGACAAATCAGCCAGGAAAAATGCTGCTGGCACAGGAGTTCCCCTAGCTCCCTTTGGTCCCAACTCTCTGAGCTTGTTTTGCTGTATTTGCTTCCACATGGTCCCCACACGCTGGTGTGTTCCATTCCCTTAAGTAAGAAGGGAGCTGTCACAAACAATTACAGCATGAATATCTCCGTATCTTCCTGCATCCCTTGCAGGGCTGTTGGTGTTGCTTGTCACTATGCAGGAGTTTACCCAGGCAGACCCTCTGGATCACCCTGCCCTGTGCCACTGTGCAGCTGCTAAAGGCAGTAGGTGGTGCAGGGAGCTTGGGAGTGTTCACTGGAGTGGAAAATGCTGGTGCAGTGAAAATATCTCTCCCTCCACTGACGGCTGTGACAACAGAAAAGGGCTGATCTGAACATATTCACTGCCCCTACCAGTTCCACACTCCATATCTTGCCCTCATGCAGCAGGCTGTAAGAGCAGATTCTGAGTAGGTTGCACGTGGACCAGGCAAAGCTCTCCTTTAACCTGCAGTTATCTCGAGTTTCAATACTCTGAAGCACCCTGTGTCTGCTTTGACCCCATCTGAGCATTGGGCTGCACCCAGTGAGATGGAAGGGCAATATCCCCATGCACCACTCGCTTCACAGCAATGTTGAGCTTCCAGGCATTGAAGCCTGGCTGGGGAGGCAACCTCTGAATCAAGGAGGCTGTGCACAGCACCCTCCTCACACAGCACTTCTGATCCCTGGGATGGAATTATTGCTGCTCTACTCTTTGTCTAACAGATCTTGAAAACAAAGTCATGCCAGGGGGTCTGAAGTGTCCTCCTAAGCCTGGTGGCCCAGCGCAGCATGGTGCCAACACAGACACAAGGCCTGAATCCTTGGCCAGCACCTCCAGAATGATCTTGCCCATTAACTGTGCATAAACAAACAATCCTTTATAAAGTCAGGGAAAATAATCTCAGACATAATCACTGATTAGAAATGTTTGCTTATAGCTGGATATTTATAGCCTATGAGAAGTAAATGTCACCCTCACTGCCTGCATTGCATGGGAGATATTGTTTAATTAGCAATCACAGCCTCTGGGCTGCTGCTGTTTGGAACAGGAGATGAGTGCTGCTCATTTTTACCCTTCTCTCTTCTCTTGTTCCTGTTTAGGAGTGGGATGTGGTAAGATCTTCCTTATCTGCAATTACTGTCAGACCCACAAAGCAAGCAGGACACTGAGGGGTCTGCAGGCTCTGCTTTGCACAGCACCACCACAACCTGTGGTGGTTCCTTAGTCTCCATCTGGGTTCTATACAGCATTTCTTGGCCACCGTGCTGAAGCCCTCACATTCCCCAGCTATACCAACAATGCTGTCCTTCCTTGTAGGTAGTACAGTTCAAAGCCAGTGACAATATCAGAGGTACTTGAGGCCTTTGCACATCCAAGAAGTTTAGCAGGATCTACAAGAGTAAAGCACTGCTGAGGCCTCAGAGTTCCCTAAATTTGCTAAAACATCAGGCAGACACCTGCACTTTTCTCTTCGGCCTTGAGTGGGATCTGCAGTGAGGAACTGCCCATGAGCCTCTTCCAGCATCCCAGCTCTGTTGTCCTTGATGTTTGCTGAGCACACTTAGAGCTACTCAGACCCCCTGGCAGGCTCTAAAGACACACAGCCCCTGATTATCTTGTCTCTTCAGATGGGAGGTTTGTACATGCCCTGACAACCCAAACTCTGAAGCAGTAATTTGTCAGCGGGAGTTTTGTTTCTCTCACTTCGACCATGGCAGGGACACGCTTCTTGCTTCTACTGCTGATGGAATTTACTGCAGAAAACCAAAAAGGCAGGAGCTTGTAAAAAGCTGCTATTTCTCATTTTTCTCAAGAGCATCCAAAAATGTCTTCTCACTATTTCTGCACTCGGATGGGGTGCCAGTGACAGAAGTATATTCACAGTATCCCTTTCTCTGGGGGAATATCTCAAGCCAGATAGGCCCAGAAAGACCACAGTATGTGACAGTGAGATAGGGAAGTTCAGGACATGGTTAGCCTCAGGACAAGAGTCATCAGCACCAAAAAGACCATCTGTGTTCCTTCACTGCTACACTGGAAGAGTGAGCTGGTTGTACAAGGAACTTCTGCTGTCAGACAGGATCTTGATGGAGCAGCACATTTGGGTTCATCGTTTGTGCAGCACAAACACCCCCCAAAACTCCCACACAGCTGAAGCCTACATCTGGGCAACATGGGACTCCCATGCAACAACCAGAGACTCTGCTCCACCACATTTGTTAATGTGGACAGCAATGTTAGAGCCTGAGGAACTCAGAGCTGTTTCATGATCTGGGTCAGAGATGCATAGGCAGGGTGTCAGCCATACTGACACCACTCCTGTGGGACATCTCCTGCCTGCACAACCTGCATGCAGAGATTTTCTGTTTAGGTTCTGAGCTACAAATGCAGCCCTTTGGTTGTGCATTATCTGCTGAGAGGACTGTCTTGTACTTGATCAGTGCCCACCCCTCTGTAAGTAGCTGCTTTTGGTGCAGCTTTGGCCACTGCCTCATTCCATTTATATTCCCAGACTATCCCAGGAGAATGGGAAGGATCTATTTGGAAGTTCTTACACCGGACAGAGTTTTACTAGGCAGTCTTATGGGGTTGGAGCAAACCTCCCAGCCACCCTCCCAGCTAACACACACTCCTATCAAAGCACACAGCTTTCCTCTGTTTGGATCAGGCCCTAACACGGCTCCTCAAAAATAATCTGCCCTCAGGCTGACTTCACTCACTCATACCAAAACATCTGGGGATCAGCACAGTTTCCTTAAAAGCAGTCACACTCACTGCTGTCATGCACAGAGGTTATGTGATACAGAAGTCCCAGGCCCTTTGTGGCAGGAAAATCCTCAAGCAGAGATGCCTACCATCGGGTCTTTTAGGAATGGCCTGTTGCACCTTTGCAGGTGTAAAACATTATCTAAGGTCCTGCAGGAGCATGTGACAAATCCTGGACGGTGATCATTTATTACTTGAGTAAACCCCACTGGCTGCCTGGCTTCTCCACAAACACTGCACATCCCAGACTGAGTGGGATGCAGACTGGATGCAGCAGGCAAAGATCTTACAGCAGAGAGAGAGCTTGTGTATTACTGGCTAGAGCTGCCACTGGGGAAGGGACATCATTCCAGCTGTTCACAAAAGGGGCCATTGCAAAGCTGAGCACAGGAGAATATAACTTTCTGTAGGTGGACTGAGGGCCAGTCTCTGCTCTGGGGCACAGCTCACTTATTTTTTTGTTAAGACAGTTAATTACAACTGATCAGAATAGATCAAAACACCCATACCTTGCTCTAGTGTGCATCACATATGCTTGACACAGCATGGACAGCTGCTAGTGAGTTTGGGTGTAATTGGCAGCTCCGTATCTAGATGTGTCATTAGCAGGCTTCGGGGTGAGAAGCAGCATTGAATTGTGCAGCAGACGCCCTATGAGGTGAAGCACGAGAAAGGTTAGAGCTGAAAGCTGCTGAGAGGTTCTGAGTGATGTAGCCCTGAGAACAGGAATGCCACTTCCTTCTATTTACTAATGCATGTGGGTGTCTCTGGGTAGACAACAGTTGCCATGTGTCTCTTAAACGTGCTCTATTAACTGCCATCACATTTTATCACTCCTCTGGCAATAGCCAGCAACACCTCTATAATTTATTGTCATTAGTTTTATTCGTGACCATCACAGAGGTCACAGCACGGGGGGAGAAGAGCACTTCATCGATTTCACCACTAAACATTCTGGAATAATGGCTTTTCAAGCGGCTGATGTTAAATAGATATGAAAAGATAATGAGTGATGAGGGATAAGGGAACTGACCTTTTTCCAATGAGAGGCTCTTTCAGCATCACAACACTTGAAAGTTGGGTAAAATGAACCTGGATTTCCAGGCCCGTGCTTTCTGATACCTTTGGCACAGATATCTTCCTCCAAGCTGATCCACTCAGGCTCCCTTTGGAGGCAGGAAGAGAAATGGGAAGTACTGCATTCAGATACATGAGACGAATTGCCTGTAGAAATGCCTGTTTCTTTCTGACCACTCTGAAGAGAACCTGTTGAAATTGACTTAGATGGCAGCTGCAGTGCCAGATACTTCCTGTACAAACAACTCGTACTGAGTGCCCTATCATCTCAGAGAAATGGAGATGGGCTTTGCCAACTTCCCAGTGGTTTGTTTTTTCAGATAACTCTATGGAATCTACAACAGAGCCCTGCAGAACTGCCTCCAAACACAGCGGCCGGGGGTTTGCTGTAGGCATCCTTCTAGATCACGGACTTTGCTTCCATACAGAAAACAGCACAAAGAGGGAAGATATGTGCCAAAGTGGATCTGCAAAATGTAGACAGGATGAAGCTGCATTCACACTCACATTGAACATCCAAGACCCAGTGCCGAAATGATTCTCCTGAATGTGAAGGGAACAGAGAAATGAAGTGATTCCCAGTATGGTTGAGGCTGCCACACCAAACCTAGCACACTTGCAGGACAAGGTAAAAGAAGTGGGACATAAAGTGAAGAATCCATTCATTCTGATACAGCTTCAATGTAATTATGATTTTCCCCTGCTGGAAGTCAGTTTGTGTCTCTCTGTAAGTGGGAGAAAGAAGGGGCTAAAGATGTATAAACTCAAAGTGCTTTAGCCTTGTTCAGTCCCCAAAACTACAGAAATTCAGATCAGAGGAAGATTTTCTACAGAACAAAAGAAAAAGAGAAGGAATTGCCCTAGGTACTGCATACTCGTGATCATGCAGTGGATTTCTGAGGTTCATATAGCTTCACACAACCTCCCTTGCCATGCTGGCCATGCAGACCAGAATACAGTTGGCTTTCTGGGCCATACATTTGGCTTTCAGCAAACCAGGCTAAGTGCTGCAATGGAAAACTGAGAAGTAGTAGTGAGCAGCTAAGGAGGGGCCCAGGCACAGACAGCTGGGTCACCAAATCTCCTTCATTTCTGCTACAAGCAGTGCATGCCACCATTCCTTTCACTAGTTTGGAAAGATGCAGCACAGCAGTGACTTTCCTATTTACTGTTCCTTGTGCAGATATTCTTCCTCTCACAGCTTCAATGGCCAGGGGCAGCTTATTCTCACCTTAGACACAGCCACAACCAGGTTCTGTTCCAATTACATATTTTTTTTAATGTTTCTTTCAGTTTTGATTTCTCTCATCCTCAAGGTTCTATGGCTCTTCCCACAGTGCCCAGATGGTGGCTGTGCTGACAGAACTCCCCAGCCATTTGCAATTAGCACTTTGCATGTTTGCATTGAGCTCTTCAATGAAAATATGAAATAGGATTGGCCTTCCACCTAGCCCCTGAGGAACTCTGTAACCTCCTTCCAGCCTCGCTCCTCCCTTTCAAAGCAACCTCTTGCTGTCTTGCCAGTGCAGCTCCTCCCTTCCCCTATATTTCTTCTGTAATCCTCATTATGTTCAGCATCACTAATCAGCTCCTCACATGACACCATATCAAATGCCTTCTTAGAGTCCACAAAGATGGTATCTGATATGTTTCCTTTGTCTGAAAACTCCATTACTTTATCAGGGACAGATATTGGATTAGTCTGCTGCAATCTCCTTCCGATAAAACCATGTTTCATGCTAGCCCGCTTCCCACTTACATCCATGCCTTTAATTACTTCTGCCCTTAAAATCTTGCATTTTTCAGGCTCCATCCCAGGTTCTTCATACGTTTGCATTGTGACCTTTTGTCTGTGGCCAATGGCACTGGCTTTGTCTACAGCAAAGGGGTCAGGCTGTAGCTGTGGGGCTCCCAGTGGGGAGGGGGACCAAAGGAAAATATACAGGGAGGTTTACTTTGGAGCTGGGGGTGGGTAGGGGCCCAGTAACAAATTCCTGTTTTCCAGACGTGTAGCATTTAGCCTAATGTGGAGGATTAACAAACCCTGAAGCCTTCTGTGATGATCTTTGTTTCAGAACCTATGGAGAAACTTCTGGTGCCTCTTGGAGGTGTGCATTGACTGCTGGAGTATTACCATGGATTGGTCACACTGCCATAGCTCTGTAGTCATGTTCTCTCTCTCCACCCTGCCTCTGATACCCTTGTCAACATCCACATCATTTAAAATGGAAGACAAGTCCTCATTTTGTTTTGGAGCCATACTGAGGATGGCTTTAATTTGGCCTTCCCTTCATTTCACGATGGCCTCACTTATTGCTTCCTCATCCTCATTTCATTCACACAACCAAAGGGCTTTTTTCTTTGGCCTAATGCATAGCTCACTTTGACACCTGACAGTTCAGCCTTCATCACTATGCTTCTAGACCTCTAAAACATTCTATTTTGCTGAGAAATCCTTTTCCCCCCCCTAAGCTTAGTTTCCTAAATTCAAACCCAACAGCCAATTTCATCCCTACCTGAAAGCAGAAGCAACTACATGATCATTAAGACCTTGAAATCTTTGGGGGAAAAAAAAGAGGGAAAAAAAAGAGTGGAGTAGATGAGCAATATTCAAATTAGCATCTCTACCTAGGGAAAGGGAAGCATCTATCAGCTATTATATATTCCATTTGGCAGCTGCCTTCTTGCCAGCCCGTGCATGCTGCTTTGCCATGCTCTGCAGGCGATCTGCAGTCAGTGCAGAGCTTTGCCCAGTGGGGAAAAGCAGCACTGGAGAATACATTTCAAGTTTCAAGGTTGGGGTGTGGGTGTCTGTTGAATCAGCTGTTTTCTGGTCTTCTTCAGTAGATGGAACACAGTGAACAGAGCACATATCTGTAAGCATCCACGCTTCTGCAGTTGTGCTGCTTGCAGCTTCTGCTTACTCCTCATCTGCCCTTATTGCGGATCCCCATTCCCTGCAAACTCTACTGGGTACAGTCTCCTAATTGTTTTACACCTACAATTTGATTTGCTGTTTCCAAACTGAGTCCTTGAGCTTTTAAGGCCTTGCTCAGCACTTCCCTTTGAAACAACCAGCTTTACCCCCAGGTTCATCCTTTTTGCTGTGATTTAATTTCAGCTGAAACCTTTTGTGATCATTTCGCCCACGGTTATATTGTTCAGCCACCCATCTGTGAAGCCTCACAACCACAAGTGTAGGCACTGCCTCTGGCTTGGTAAAGAAACGTGTTGGTTGCCTTGTGTCAGACACCAGCCCTTTACCTCTGTGAGACGTTCTGGTTCTGTAAATTATTATCTATGAAGTCAAAACCATCCTGCTTTACCACCATGCTTTATTTGCTGAGATTCCTGGTGTCTTTGGTTACTCAGATTTCCTTCTCCTGTGTGCTCCTACTACTTATGGAGAATGTATGAGCCTTTCCCAGCTTTCTCCCTCTCGTCTTCTCTCAGTCACACCAACTTTCTTCTCAGTTGGAGCCCACACTGAGAACAAACACCCCAGTTCCTTTCTCTCAGTGTTGATATTGAAGCTGCCTTTTACTAACCATTTTGTCTTCCCCTTCCCACCCTCCAGCCCCGTGTATCTGGAGATCCTATAAATCCCACAGAACTCATCATCATGTCTACATCATATGCCCTCTGTCCTAATTCCTTCTGCTCAAAGTCCCACAATAAGCTTTTCTTTTTAGTTTTTCTCCTCAACCACACAGATCTTTCTATTATTCTTTGTGTGTTTCAAGTCCTCTCTCCTTGTCTTCTTTCTGAGAACATTCTCCTTCCTGCTTTCCTATTTCATTTTCCTTACACTAGTCTGTTTTGCTTGGACTCTAACCATTGCCACTTCTGCTGTTCCCTTTTATAGGATGGGATGCTTCTTCCCTCTGTTCAGGGACCTCATCTGCACTTGTCCTGATTTCTTTTGCATATTAATTGATGAAGCTTATCTATTCCACAGAGCTGTTTCTTTACCAGCATCTGTCCTCTTCCTCTGCTTTTTGGCATTCAAGTCCTCCTGATCATGGCTGAAAAATTGCAGTCTTTGTCTTCCTCCAGCTCAGCACATATTTGGCCTCTAAGGGCTATCACGAAGGAGGATTGTGTACCCAGTCCTTCCCTCCAGTTTCTAGCATTCCTTTGAACACTAATATTGCTTCAGGTCATTACCACCTCCCAGGGTCTACAAATTGAAAGCAACACACAGAAGGATGTAAGAACACAAACCATAGCTCAGCCTTAGATCTCCCACACACTGGAGGTTATGGAGGAAAGCTGAAAGCTCAGCTTCTAGCAAAAGGCAACACACTGTGGCAATTTTGGCATCTGGGAACTTTGTGTAGCTGGAATAGCCTCGCTCTGAGAAACTGACTGGACTTGACGCTGGCAATTAAACTGGAGTGCATTTCCACACCGTACGGAAAATTCCTTAGGCCTTTAAGGCCTTCCCTCTTCAGCCGCCATTTAAAGATACTCTTCCACAGTTTTATTGAGGACAACTCTGTCCAAACTGTAAGTCTAAAAAGAAACGCTTTAAAGACCTCAGCAGTGTAACTTGCATATCAAAGAGGAAAGAAATCTGCAGTGCAAAGGTCCTCATTTCTTCAGCTGTTCCCTGTGAAGGACTTTTCCAGCCTTCCCGGCAGTCTGGGCTTGTTAACATGGGGACATGTACATGAAAAGCACAGTGCTCTCAGGAGGGTTAAAAGCCTCAAGATACAAGCAACTGCCAGATATTTACACCCTTAACTAATGAAGTCCTCAGCTCGGGAACAGAGCACAAATCTGAGTAAGGCCTCGCTAATCGTTCCATTATCAGTGCACAGATCAGAAGCTGCTCTTTCCAACTCCCCTTTGATATACAGCCAGCTATTAGAGAGGCTTCAACACAATGAAATCAGCTCTGTTGTACTGCTGCGGGATGAGCTGAACACCCCTTGAGAGATGCTGTGGATGGGTGTGATTCTGCAGAGCTGAATGCCCCGATGCTCACAGCAGCGCTGGTAAGGGGGGAGCACAGCTGGCACCATTTGCTGCCAGGCTGAAAGAAAGGTAAGGCAAAGACAAAGCAAAAGAGCCTGTTTTTAAATCAGTGTTCACATAAATTAAACCCAGGCTTTTCAGCTTGGGACATGCTATGGGCAGATGTAAACGGGTCTTTTGCACAGAGGACGTGGAGCTGCAATCTATGCCCCAGAGGGTCCTGCTGCAGCCAGCTGGCTTCCCTTCTTTAGTTTAGATTTTGAAGTAGGTGCTAAAATTCCTAGAAACAGAGTACAGGAGCTGGGCAATGCAATGCCTTGCCTTCTCCCACAGCTTCAAATGCTCACTGAAGCGGTAAGTAGCAACAAATGCTGGTGAAATGCCTCTGGCTGATACAAGAGAATCCCTCCAGAATGAATCTCCCTATTAACTCTTCCAACAAATGTTTTCTTGATCTTTGGTGCATTTCAGCATCTGAAGAAAGGTGTGAGATTTATCAGCACCTGCTGCAGGGCTGCAGTTAGTGACAAATTGGGAAGTTATGCAGATTGGAGAGGGAAGCTGAGGCCCTTGTGATGGGGACTTGTGGGCTGTAATTATTTCCCAATTGGTAATTTCGATGTGTTGCCTTGGAAAGCAGCAGATGGTAATTACTTTCCATTAGATGTTTGTATTTACTGTGGAACTGTTTCAGCCCTTTCAGCACCGGGTGTAGCTGGGACCTTGCTGAATGGGCTGGCTGACATGCTTACCAGCTTTGGAGCTGCCTCAGTGGCTGGTGTTTGTTGGGGAAGTGCACGATGCTTCCACAAAGCATGATGGGCAGGGACAGGAGGTACTCTGGTGTCTGGGGATCAGTCCCTGGGAGCAAAAACAGCACAATAGAGCAAAGCATGGGAAGGCTGAAGCAGGAGGAACCACTCTCTCTGGATGGGGACTCATTGTCTCCAAGAATTTGTCCATGTTGGCCCCCATATTATTATGCTCTTCTCATTCGTCATCACTAAACACATCTGCATTCTCACCAACTTGGTTAGTGAACCAAGTGCAAAATAAAGTCTTACTGTATTTTTTCTCTCTCCAAGGTGTCAACATGAGGCTTCTAGCACTTTCTGGGCAGCTCTCAGTCCGTTCATGTGCTCTACAGCTGGACAGTCTTGCTATAGTGGTAGTAATTTTGAGGAGTTTCTGTTATAAATATAAACAATTTCTCTATGTCTTTATTTTCTGAGGATTTCTCAGAAAAAAAATTGGGGTAAATTTGGAAAAATATTTCAAGAACTTTGGAAGAAATAACCCAGCCTGTAAATCCTTGATATGAAGCAAAAAATATGCAGTAATTACGGGTAAGAAGATCTTGGAGTAGAAGAGATGGCAAACTTGACACAAATCTGCATAGAGGCCATGTGAAAGAACCATGCTGTAATGACAGGAGAGCTGGGTGTGTTGGCATCACAAGGTCACAGCCAACACAGAGGGCATTATGAACAGCTGCAAAATGATTGAGTGACAAGCTAAATAGGAAAGATTAAATTATGCATGGATTGGCCAAACAGTGATTAAATAGCCAGGCAAGGAGCAATATTGTTCAGTGAAGTCCAATGAGGGACAGCATGAAGTTAAAAGGTGAGACTGATACTGAAACATGGAGACTGCTCAACAGGAAAAGATTTCTAAGAAAGGCTCTTTGGCTAGACAAATCAATAACACACTCAGTCTTCACCAGAGCTGTTTCTTTCTCTTACAGTGTCAGTAATAACGAAATGACTTGGTACACGTTGGAACTGCATGTTGAAGAGCTCCCCTCAATTGATTTGTCTAGCCAAGTCTTGAACACCTCCAAGGAAGATGGTGGAACACCTCCACCAGAGAGGTGGTGGATGTGCCATCCCTGGAGACATTCAAGATCAGACTGGGCCGAGCTCTGAGCACCTGATGGATGTCCTTGTCCCACACCTGTGGGTGTCCTTGTTCACTGCAGGGGAGTTGGATTAGGGTCCCTTCCAAACTCATCCATAGAGTCAATGCAGAACCACCTTCTCACTCCCAAATACTTTTTGCTTTCTGTTCCTTGTGCAATGTGTGCACATGTTGTTACCCCTCTGTCCCCCTCCCCAGAAAAAGGAGAATGAGGACAGGAACAGAGAATATCAGAAAGAGAAAGAAGATATTTCCCTTAAAGAAATAAACTGAGGCTACTCACTGAAAGTACACATTATGTCCTAATATGTCATGTATTACAGAGTGCCAAATATGCAAACACCCCACAGATGTACTTAAACTGCAAGGAGAATCTGAAACGGATATACAATTTTAAGATGATTCCCAATGATCACTGCTCTCTCAAAAAAAACAACAACAAACAACAGAATAACAACAGAAGGTCTTTTCCCTGTGGAGGCCTTTCAGGGGTTGCTGGACAACTGTAGGATCCTGAGGTCTGTGAGCTGTAAGGGCAGCATGCGGCAAGCAGCATGGACTGAGTCATTGAGCTTTTTAGGATGTACTGCAGAAATGAAGAGGACTGGGATGCCTATGAGGATCCTTTAAGAATAACTTCTCTGTCTGAAAGTAAAATATTATTCACGTCCATGATAATTATTAGAATAATAAAGATCTCATTACTGAACCAGCATGACTATTCTCAGGTACTCATTGAGCCTTCCTTGGGAAATGCATCAGTATAAGATATGCTGATATTGCCTTTAAGCAGATACATTTGAACAACTTGTGCTAATTAACATTAATAAATACATGCTAAAAGCATAACTTGAAACTGGGCTACAGCACACAGTTTGGCTACTGATTGAAAACTGCACCACTAGGTAAAATTTTCTGCTCACTATCATTACAGATCTACAAGGGACTTTTATTATTTATGTCTGCAACCTATATAACATTTGGCCTATGCAGTGGGCCATATCTTCTCAGCTCACACAGTTGTTGGTATCCATTAAGGCAGCATTCAGATGTCTCACAGCCTGTTGTGTTTTTAACAGCACAACTGACCTATGGGATGTTTTCCTCACGGAAAGCCCTGAATTCTCCAGTGTGTTCAGGTATTCTTTCCTCAGTGGATGTTAAGGCCATATAGCAGAGGACCACTGTTCACACAGAGATAATCCGGAAGGTTGCCTGGTTTCCCCTGCTGCGATCCCATTGCACATCATGGCTAATGAACAGCTCAGACCTCATTTATGCCAAAGCTATCAGCATCTCCCTCCAGGAGAGAGCTGGTGGCAGAGGACCAAAGCACGAATGTGGCCTGGGACAGGTGCCCGTTTCTAACCAGATGGAATGCTGATAGGATGATTACATACCTTCTCATCCCTTTCCCTCTGTATTTCAACCTCAGCAACCTACTCAATCTGTAAGAGTTCCCTCTTGGGTGCCAATGTGTTCCATCTCCTGGGCGTTAGATACCATCAAGGATCTGGAATTGCTCAGTATGGAGGAGACTCAGGAGGGACCTTGTCACCCTCTATCTGCCTGAAAGGAGGTTGTAATGAGGTGGGGGTTGGCCTTTGCTCCCATGTAACCAAAGGGAATGCCTCAAGTTACACCAAGGGAGATTTAGGTTGAACATTAGGAAAAATTTAGTCTCTGGAAAAGTACTCAGGCACTGGCACAGGCTGCCCAGGGAGGTGGTAGAGTCACCATCTCTGAAGGTGTTCAAGAAACATTTGGGTGTACTGAAGGACGTGATTTAGTGGGGAAGTATTGGTGGTAGGCCAAGAGTTGCACTGGGTGATCTTTAAGGCCTTTTCCAACCTTGATTCTATGATTCTATGGTTCTATGGTCAGCCCTGCAGCATCCAAACCTGAGTCAACCATGGCACCTCCCACCTACCTGACAGGATGACTGCTTTCATACAAAGCAAGTCTTTATTAAATACGCTAAGAGTGGGAAGAAAAATGTGACCCACTGCCACACAAATGAGGGCAATGAAATTGCATAGGTATATGTCAGCAAATCAAAAAAGAGAGTTAATTTCAGAAGTAGGATACATCTGAAAGCACCAGCGCTCCTCCTGAGAGTGACTATCCCCAGTAAGACTGACTACATATAGTAGGCTGAGAGTGAAGGTCACCTTCATCCCAGATGGTGTGCTGCTGCCAAGTGTCAGAGCAGCGCTGGCCATCCTGCATCAGCACACAGAGCAGCTGCTCCACACCCAGGGTGCTCCTGGCCACGTGGTGCAGAGCTGACATGCATCCCCATCACATCGTGATCACAAGGAACATATTTCCTACCTGAGCCAAACAACCCCACCAGGCCTTTGGGCAGCTTCAAGGCTTCAAATAAGCAACAGGATCCTTCTGCAAAGCAAAATTATCCTGGGAAATGATATTTCAAGAGTGCTATTCCTACCCATAGTCCTGTAAATTCCCAGTTAAAATATACTCCCTTTCCTTCCCAGCTATTTCTATTTGTGTTTGGCAGCGGTGTCCCTGATATACCAAACTAAGTGGCCCTTTGTACCTTTGGATATTTGCTTGGTCCAAGATCGACAGAAACCTGCTGATGCGATTCATCGTTCTCCTGGAAGTGCCAATTTCTTGTCACTGACTAAAGGGGGAGCTTATGCACCTCACATCATACAATGTAATCCTAAACGAGGCACTTCAAGTAAACGCTCAGAATTAGCCTAGAAGGACCATTCCTTCTCTGTGTGATGTGTTCTGTTGAGCAGAGACCAAAGAAGTGAAAGAGCAGAGGAAAGCATCGGGGCAGCACTGAGTATCTGCAAGGTGCTGAGGCCCAGAGAATGGCCTCCAGCACAGCCAGTTGAGAAGATCAGACAAACAATGATCGGGGGGCACTTCCTCCAGCTGTCCTTTGTTGCCTTTTCTTACAACATGGATGATGTAATGATAGGGAAAGAGACTATTTAAATTGCACAGTCCTCTAACAGGGTTTCAGAGGTGACTTTAAGGAAGCAGGAGGTTACACCAACCCTCCTGCCATGAGAGCACAACTGGGTACTCGCTGCAGTGCAGGAAATCCCGTAAGCACACTTTGCTGCTGAGCAAGGCAAACATTTCAATGCCAGGGAGTGCTCAGAGTTATTTCACATCACAAATATCAAAAGAGAAATGCATTTTCCCTGTTAGAATAAAATACTTTTGACATATTCATACTTTCTTGACATTGATATTAAATGAGTTATGCATGCCTAATAACAGAAAGAGCAATATTTTTTTTCTCTGAAACTGTTCTCTCTGACACACTTTGGTTAAAAAATTAGAGACAGCCCTGGTTGGGGAACAGAATGTCTCTTCTCTGATACGGTATCTCACAAGGAGAGCTTCTTTGAAGCACTTTGGCATCAAAATGCAGAGAAAGGAAGATGGAAACTTTTCTGTGGAAACTAATGATGAACTAATTTATCCAAGTTAGAGGAAAAGACTGCAAACAATTCTAAGTAGTTTAATGACAAAATGCTCTAATCCAATCCCGGTGTTAAGAGTTTCATTTGTGGCATCTTTTATTACAGAAACAGTACCCATGGGAGTATAGATGTGAATAAAACATTTCATTTTATGGCCGCGGAAAGAGAAAGAGGAAAAAAAAACAACCAATGGCTTAAAAGCTCTTTCATCATTATGCAATTGTTCTGCAGAGCTCGGGAAACCCTCTTCATTTAGAACCGTACTCCAATCGCAGCTGTGTGTCTGTGGGGTTTGACATAGGGTGAGCAAGGAGGTCCGTGTTCAGTGCCCTGGGAAACATCCCAGGGAGGGCATTCAGGGTTCCAAGATACCCATCTCTGCACTTAGTTTTCTAGTGACTGCATTAAATTTATGTTTATTGGCCATCTGGAATGGAATCTGCACTTGCAGTGGTGTCCATGTTTTTACAAATACCCCCAATGGCATTCTGTTGTGCAGTGGTTGACAAGGTTGGCCCTTACATCCCCAAAACCTCTCCTGGTTGTGTCCTAGCAGCTGACATCACATGTATGGGGTAGGCAGATTAATCCCTCCTCGGACTCAACATCTGCTTTGGTAAATCAGTAGGTGTGGGTTCAAGGAGGCAGCAAAACCTGTTGGCATGTGTGTGATAGATAGTTGGCACGTGGTACTGAATCCAGAGGATTTCAGAGGCAAGCAGATATGGCTACCTGTCAATTGCCTTCCTGAGGGAAGAGAACAGAACAGAAACAGCGAGTCGACACTCCTCAAAACCTTTTAAACATCAAAGGGGAGTTGTTTCAGAGGAGCTTAAGGTTGCTTTGTCTGCAGTCTCAGACACCAAGAATTCACAACCAGCTGAAGCCCAGCCAGATTCCCTCAAAGAGGAGAGATGGGAGGGAAGAGGCTGCTCTTCTAACATGCTTTCAGACTTCATGTAGCAGCAGTTAAGGAAACCATGACTGTAACCCGTTAGGGAATGGAGAGGCCTTCTGTCACTCTGATTTGGTCTGCAGAAATCCAGGGAGAGTAGGGAAAGCAGTTTGAGTAGACAGGGAGCTCTAAGAATGCACTATTTTTCCTTAATTATTCTGCTTTTTTACAACTGTATTTTCAATTTTGTAAGAAGGAACTAAATCTTTTTAATACAGGTACTTGTGCAAGATTTCACATTAAACTTGCTAGTTGTTTTGAGCAACTACATCTGGAAAGAGCATGCTTGTCTGAAAGCTAACATTCACTTACAGGTAAATTCTTGCTTTGTTAGAATCCAAAAGGAGTTAGAGGTTTCACTACCTTGGCATATTTCTTTTCTTTATGGTAAGGGTGATGGATCACTGGTGCAGGTTGTCCACGGAGATTGCATAGTCTCCTATGGAGATATTCAAGGCCTGTCTGGATGCTTAATTGTGCATCCTATTGTAGGGAACCTGCTTTAGCAGAGGGGTTGGACCTGATGATCTCTTGAGGTCCCAGCTGCTGTTGTGCAGCAGTTTTCCTTTTCTTCAGTCTGTTCATCTAGAGCACAACCACCATCGTTCATGGATCAGCTCTGGTCCCTTTTTGGGGCAGTTGAAGCAGCTCTGATCTGACATGGGGCAGTGCTGGGCTCACAGAGCTCCCTTGCAGTCCGCTGCTGCCAAATTCAGTCATCTTATCCTTCATGAGGAACTGAAACAGGCCAAGGCCAGAGGATGCATGAAGTGAGGAAGAAGAGAAGATCTCTTATTTGTAAATACCTACTGAGAAGACTTAAGCCCTTCTCCAACCATGACTAAAGATTTCTGAGATGAGAATGGCTGGGCCGAGTAAAATATTGTAAAATAAATTTGTTTGCCCTATGCTTTTAACTGCCATACTTTTCCTTCAACACTGCTTGGCATGATCTCTTATGGAGGATTCAGAATGTAATGCTGACCTGACACTGCTCTCACAACTCCATGCAGTGGCATTTTTCCACTCAGTGGGATGAAGGCCAATACCTGCCTAGTATCTGTTCTATATGGTTCTATAGCACAGCACCCACAGCAGACAGCAATGGTCTGCTCACCACAACCCTGCTGGTCTCAAGCAGCAAGCCTTCAGCACTCAGAAGCATTGCTCCCAAAGGGAAGCAGTAGGTGAAGTCATGCAGCTGGAGATGCCACATACAGTGTCATCATGGCAGAGATTTTGTTCCACCTGCTTAAAACAGAACGAGGTCTGTAAGATAATTTGTATGACATTACCCAGCTGTTCAGTGGCTGTTGATGTGTCCATTCTGATCTGGTCAAGGCAGATGTGTTTAGAGGGGGAAAAATCCCATTGCCTCCCTCTGTGCCTCACTGCCATTTCCCCAGAGGACACAGTGACAGGCTTCCATCTTCTGCAGAGTATCCCAGAGAAGCAAGTTTGGGAGGCTTTATCTTGCAGGTTATCCCTTTCCTCTCTCTGCCTATTCTCACTGCTAATTCAGAATGAAGGTGAAAGATTCAATCCATCCTGTAACAGCCACTACCTCCTTCTCCATGCAACTGGTTTAGCACAAGGGCAATACCTCTGACAGTCCCTAGTGCAGATGTTGCAAGATGCTCTGGTGCCCTCATAGGTTCACTCCCCTGGGAGCAGAATGCAGCTGGTTGCTCAAAAGCCTGAAATCATCTGCTTTTAGATCAGGCGTTCAGGCATGCATTTCAGCCTGTTTTCTATGAGCTGGAAGATACAAGTCAGCTGAGATCAGGAAGCACCCCTGAAGCAGTTGCCTCAGTGCTGAGCCATTTATTTCACTCCGTAGAAGGCAGCAGAAGAGCTGTCTGGAGGTGGGTGGGGTTTCTTTGAAGTTATTCCCTGCTGTGCACAAGATAAACTCTTAGTAAGTGGAGTTAGCAAGCAGGGACCTTGCTATAGCCCTGGAGAGAGGCACAGGTTGATGACAACTCACTCTGTTTGGAAGGAGCTGCCAGGCTGCAGGCTGGGATGAGGGATCTGAGCCCTCTTCCCTCCATCCAGATGAGGGAAACAGGTCAGGATCCTTCCCTCCCTCTCCAGGTACTGTGACACCTCCTGCTATTCATAGGAAGCACTTCTAAGTTTTATGCTGACTTCAGAAAGGCTTGGTTGGTCCACTTCCATAATGATACCCAACAGGTTCCAAGTAATCATGATTTCTTTAAGGCTTGAGACAGCAGCTTCTCATTTGTGAGTGAAAAGATGCATTTGAATTTGACAGAGACCAACAGATGCACCAGCGAGACAGAAAGCAAAACACGGAGCTGAGGTCCAGACATTCTCGATCACAACAAAATGCACAGAGATCTGGTACGTGAGGCTTTGGGAAGAGCAGCCACAAGGCCATGATTTGCACTTCACAGGACGTGCTGTTTCTCTGAAATTTGGTTTTTGATGGAACTAACATCTTGAAAACCAGAAATATGCAGAAAGAATCATTTTGGCAACAATAATATGCAGTGTTAACAAAACAATATCTGTTCCTGGTAGCTGCTCAGTGTGATTGCTATGAGTTGCAGTGAAGCAGACAGAGATGTCTATTCCTCACTTCAGGTCCCTGCTCAGCACTTCGTTAGACTCAGGAATTTCATGTCCTTATTTGCAGATACTCTTGGATTTCCTTTATCACTGATTGTACTGGAGAAAAAGATTCATAGATACAGTCCTGAGGGCTTTGAGACTCTAGAGACACAGACACTGAAATACAGACTTCCAACACAAGACTAGTTTCCATATGGATTCATGCAGAATTATAACAACTGCTATGGCCACTGAAGAGTATTTTCTGAATTCTCCCTATGAAATACATTCCCTTCCTTTCCCTCCCCTTCCCTTTGCATTTCAGTGGATAGCTGTACTGTACTGGACAGTCAAGTTCCAACTTCCTGCAAAAGTTTGTGCAGAACTTAAGTGTCAGATAATATCTTGTTGGATCAGCTATTTGCATTCTTCTGCAAGGCTTTATTTTAGTGAGGTATTTGCAACAGAGCCTGAGTTACCCATGTCCAATTTGGACTGACTGGCTTGGCTTCCTTGGACTCTTTTGGTCAGACTCAGAAACAATTATTACTACTGTCTTTCTATCTCTTGTTGATGCTTTATGAGTACCTGCCCTAAGATGCACACTATGAACTAGAGACTAGGGGTAAGCACTGTAAACTCATATATGTTTTGCTATTCCTGCTGTTACATGTGTCTTCTACTGCCTTCTCTTCGATCCTTGACTGTCTACTCACCAAGCTGTCACTGGATGGAGGTATTGGACACAGCTCAAACCAATTAAAATCTGATTTCTGGTCAAGAAGCAACATGTATAACATGGTGCTTCAGTGGGAATCTGTTACTTTCCATTACCTTTGACATCTGGTCTACCTGAAGCCTAGATTGATGGTGCTGGGTTGGGTCTCCAGGTTATCACTTTCTCACAGTTTAATAGATCTTTTCTGTGTTTGTTTATTTGTTTGCTTCTTTAACACCCTTCTCAACACTAATCTAAGAGATTGGTCTTTCTTACAGCAAAATAAGAAATTATGTTGCCCAGGCCAGATCAGTTAGACTAGAGAAGAGGTGCCACGTGCCTGGTGTTTGCAGAATACAGTCACGACTTGCCATGGCCATCTACAACGCAGATGATTTAGGAATTCCACGTAGTGCCATCTTGAGTCATTGGTTCTGTGTTGTCTATGTCCTTAAGATGCCTCTCCCTCCTGTTTGTTTCCTTCACTACTTGAAAATTGCTGTCTCTGAACAAAGGAAATGCCAGGATCTCTGGAGTCTTTTCTCTCTCTAGCAATACCATTCAAAAGAACTCATGCCAAATTAACAGGTAACCCTTATTCAGAGAGTGACTGGAAGGATGTGGTGTCCTAGGATGTTCTCTGGGGGTATATCAACACTTCAGCTTGATATATTCAACTATTAATCAGTGCTCAGTGGAAAATCCTCCATAATATCCTTTATGCTCTCTGGCTATCAGTGCACATCATATACACATCATCTCTGTGGATGTATCACAGCTTGTTAAAGCAGCTGAATAAGAAATAGTATGAGAGAGGGAAAACATGCTGGGATGATCAATATAATCCAATCAACCCTTGTCATATGGCTGTGCTGAAAAGCAGGATTGAGAAGGGACTCGATATATAGCAGGTGGATCAGTTATTCGCACTACCGTTATCTACATGGCATTCTGAAGCTGGATACTGCTCTGCTGGAGCCATCTAAGCTTGATCTATTAATTGATGCATTTTTGCACCCAGTTTCCAGTGATTTTTCCCACCCACAGTCCACACGGATAATTGCAAATATAGATATTCACTCACAGCAGTCTGTTTGGTTGAAATTGCCGACTTGTGAGCTTGGCATTCTCCCACAGACTAGAACTAGCAGCTCTATTTATTCAAAGATGTTTTTCTGTCAATCTCTATTTATACCACTTCAGTATTTTTCAAAACACTTGATTAAATTTTGCAATAAAGTTTCAACTCTGAAAGAGATTTGAAAGAGGCCAATATCGTTTTCTGCAAAGCAGCCGTAATCTGTTATTGGTGCTCTTTACATAGCTTCTCATGAGAATCACAGACATCTGAAATATGGTATTTATTTGGGCATGAGGTTACAGTGGAAACAGTTAGGAAAGCAGAAATAAATTCGATGGAGTAGGAGACGGGAACTGAAGAAACTAGTGAGAAAAGGGCAATAGGTCAGTGCTTGAAGTTACTCTTCTGACAGACACCATTGAGGATTTCACCTAATTCTTGGTGTGCTCACAGCTCAATTTCTGTGCAAATTCCTCAGAGAGCTGGCACCTTCTACTTGGAGTCAAGACAAGCATCTCATATCTCATATCTTGTATCTCATCCTGTGCCCAAAAATGCATATAAACAGAGCTGGGTCAAGCCCATGCCCAAGCCCTATAAACAACTCCATGCAACAAGCATTTCAGAACCAACTGACTGAGGCTGGTGTCTCCTCCTGCTTGGTCACCTGGATCCACCATAACCATCAGATCACAGACAACATCCAGTTACATACAGTCTACACGCCTCTTGCTGAAGCTACTGCATAAAAATTCAAGTTGTGCCGGAGAAGTGGAAGGAGGTAAGAAATACTATGGATCCTAGTGGGAATAGCCCAGTCTTGGGAAGGAGAAGCCTTGATTTTAACTTCTTGTTCCAAGAGACATTTTTCTCTTATCATCCAACAGCTCAGCACTGTGAAACATATTCCAACTAAGGCATTGATTTTCTGTGGCATTAGACAATAGCTTCCCTAGGTGTTATTGTAAATTATATTTTGCTCCTCCATGCTCTTTATCACTCTAAGTGCCCTTGAAAATCCAGATTCATTCTTGCTGTGACTCTCCAGTCTGTTTAGCTCCTGAACTTACTTTCCTCCTCAGCAAAGCCAATTTCCAGAGCTTTCCAAAAAGAAGTGAAAGAAAGTAGAAAAAGAAAGTAGAAAAAGAAGTGAAAGTAGAAAAAGCTGTAGTAAATAGGAATAAACCCCTGCCAAATTATAGACTTGGAAGGAAGACTTGGCTCCAGGGTGAGACTGGGCCTTTTCAGGACCACCATGCAAAGTGATGCATCCGAGTCAGAGTTTCTTGGGTCATGCAGTAAATCTACCAGGCTACTCAGCACTTTCTGTGTCAAAGAGGCTGTGTAAGGTGACTTCACATGTCATAAATCCCCCAAACAATATTTACTAATGAAAATTAATGATCAGAATACTGCGATAGCAGGTGGGGTGCTTTATCTTATCGAAGTGGCTTCAGATGCAGTCTCACCATCAACCTTTCCTTTGGCATGAGTTATGCAGGAAATACCATAAGATGAGTGCACAGCCTGTTGAAGCAGGTGGCCTTGGGTAAAAATATGGTTTGGTCCCTAGCCTTCCAAGGAACATTAGCCACCAGTTAGTATATGTAAGACAAACTTCCTGGGAGAAGTGGGCAAGAAGAGTTATGAAAGTGCCCACAGGGCCACATAGTAGAGTAACGTGTTATAGGCATAGGAATCTATAGCAGATCTTTTTCTCATACAAAATGATTTGGGATGAGGGGGTCCAGAAAGACAATGGGAGTTTTGTGGTACTAGTGAAGCAGGTTTACTTTGTGCAGACCTATATAGTGACAGTGATCACAGTGAACGTCTCTCATGTGAAAAGCTGTCATGAATGAAGTGGGAAAACTACTGTTCTAGAGAAAAGATTATTAGTATTGAGGAGGAATGGAATAACTCCATGAAATCTCCACATGGATTTGGATAGAATGGTGAAGACCAGCCATGGTGTTGGTGGTGCCCAGGAGGACTGCTCTGCAGAGTGGCCAGAGAAGATGGCTTTGTTTAATGAGACTCCCTGGCCAGGACAGGAGACAGAACTGTGAGGAGGGAAGGCTAAGTAAATTAATAGAATAAACAAGTAAATAAAACCCCACTGCCTTTTGGTGAGACACATGTAATGGAAACAATGAAATGTAGCAGCACAAGAAAATGCAAAATGTCTTAAGAGAAGCATCCAGGTACAACTATGGAGGAAGAGGAGATTATGAATGGACTATAGGCACAGCACTGCTCACACTAAATATACCTGGACAGACACTAGGAGACACTTTCACTGCATGATGACTACTGATCATGAACTGCTGAGTTATGCTATGCTTGAGAGCAGTGAATATCTGCAGGGGGACTTCTGTTGTAAAGATATGCATGTAAAGATATCTGGTCTGCTGAAAGCAATCCCCAGAGACCAAAAGCACGACAAATACATGGGCATCTTCAGTGTTTACCTTGCATACACACTGAGGAGTTATTGACCGTCCAGACCTCTCTATTAATAGATTTCTTTTGTTCAGTGTTAATGGCATCTTGATGCACCATGCTGTTACACAAATTGAAAGCACTGCAAGGCAACTTATCCATCAGAGCACTACTTGGATGCAAGCAGATAAACAGACAATATTGCAACAGCAAACAGCAGTCATCTTCAATGACAGCCATTCTAGGAGACTGATCCTCAGCAGACCCTGGATGATAAACTAGGTAAAATACAGCCTCTCAATACTAAAATAAAAAATAGTAATTCATTTTGATTAACAATAAGGGATTTTCCTTAATTCCTGCTAACTGCTAAATAATTTCCAGCCATTTTTGTCTTGATTTCCATTCCTGGTGTACAAAGAAGAGGAAAAAAAAAAGAAATCAATTCCAGCTTAAGGCTTATTAAAGTATTATTCTATCTGAAGATGTGATTAGACTGAAGCACACAAGGCTGGGTTTAATGGTCTTGCTCTAGTAATGACACTGGCTAATTAGAATCCCTTTTGATATCATGGCTGTGCTATCCTTCTCTCCCACCAGGAGATGCCCCTACAGCAGGCTCCAACAGGCAGCTCACCTATCAGCAATGTGTCTTCCACACTTTAAACTGCCACCTGACTCTGCTCACTCTGGCATGATGTCTCAGAAACCTTTATTTCTTCAAAATGATGTGTTTCAGACTTTACGATAAAATAGTTGACACCTTAGAAGCAGAAGGTCAGAAACTGATCTGAGTTTTTAGCAGGTCCTTGCTCTTCATAGGGTTACAGGATACAGAAAGAGGGTGAGGTGTCACAAAAAGGGAAAATGGAGTCTTAGAAGTCCCATCTTTGAGTTGTTTCCTGGTTTTGTTTTTTCTTTCTGAATTGTACTATTATTATTTTTTCACTAAGATCCACTCAGCTTGAAGGAATGTCCTTGCTTTTCAGGTGAGTTAGGCTCACAGAGGATACCTACAACCATCAGTAAAGTGTCAGACTTCCTGCACAACTCAAGGGGGAAGCTGAGAGTTTCAGGACAGGATGCACTGAACCCAGTGCACAGAGCAGGTACTCACCTGGGGCAGCCTGTAAGAAAAGCTGAAATGTGAGACCTAAGCCTTGGTCCTCCTGTGTTATGTCCAGCTTTGGTCCTTGCTGGAAGAAGGCTTTCCATTCCCATTTCTCTTGTGACTCCCCGAGTTGTGCCTGTGTGTTTAGCACCCTCACCATGAGGTAGAACTTCAGGCTCCTCCTTGAGTCCTATACCTTGTCTAAGTTCAGAAAGAACTTGCTCTAATAGTAATATTTAAACAGAGAGGTCAGCTCTGCTCACACCCAGGTTTGCTGTTGTTTCGGTGAATTACTCACCATCTCATCCAAAGGACTGTGATCTGAATCAGTGACATCTTTTAGGACCAAACTACTGAGTTTTAATCAAGTCCTCTTCCTCCCGTTAAACACCAGGGTCAAGTTCATCTTGACTTCCTATGAGTTGCTTGTAAGAAATGTTAAGCTGGTTAAACTTTGATAAAATCTACATCTAAATAACAGTCCCCTCTGAAGTAAGAAGACTTATGCTGATGCGTGAACTGAAACAAGATTGACATTTGGAGGACATGAAGTCTTTTGGGAAGCCCTAAAATATCCCTAAGTAGGTCAGCTCAGTGACCTGGATCTGTACTTTTAATATGGGAGTAGCCTATATTTTCTCAAACTGTTTGCTGAACAATGAATGTTTTTTGGGCTGTGGATTTATTTTTAGTAGTTAAATGTGACCTTTGTAGGAGATGCTATAAATGAGAGCAGCAATGAAGCTGGCCAAGGGTGAGCCACATCACGTGCTTTGATTTAAGGGTGATAAACACATATTTAACCCCTGGCCGTTTCTGGAATAAACAATCTTACATGCAGTTTTCACTTTGGGAATCACATCAGTACATACAAAAAGGAATTTCTTGATTGGACTCAGTACTTCTTGGCATTCAGGGTAACTAATAAGCATCACTGGGAAACAGATTTCTTTAGGAATTCAAAATAAAAGTAAAAGCCTGGGAAAGGATAGAGGTTCCTGGCTGCCTTGACAAATCTGGCTCCAATTTCAGCAGCCACCATGTAGGAGTTCTCCAGCTCAGTCCCCAGGTAAGCTCTCTTATTTCTCAGCCTCTTCTTTTCTGAAGTGGAACACAGCCATCTTAGTGCATTGGGGGCTGAGCCCCCAGTCTGGGTTATTTCTTACCCCTCACTAAATTACTGGTATGAAAACACCCATTCACACAACCCAGCGATGGGAAAAGCTCTACTCACGCTGGAAAGAGAAAGCAGTTACCACTGTCTTACCTCATAAATAATACATTCACGCAGCCATCTCTAGGAGTTAATCTCAGTTACCATATGCATCCTTTTGGTGATCTAAACTCATACAGGACTGATGGATACTGAACATCAGTTTGCACGCTCTTCAGGCAGATCAGAAGATAGTAAGTAAAGGATATGTCAAAAGATGGAAGGAATGGCTTCCCAAAGGACACAGTGGAGTCTTTTTTTTCCCTTCAGGCCTTTAACAAGAAGCTATCTGTCTCTTACAAAGCCAGCTGTTCTAGATCAGACAGCAGAAGTCTAATGAAAAAAAAAAAAGATGAGTGGATGACAGGGTGATGACACATGGCCTGGTCATGCAGGAAGTCACCTTAAATGTTCCTACTGAACCCCAGTGGCTCCAGTCTAAGAAACTCTTCTGTTTCATACAAGGATCTGAGGAGAACATCTCTGCCATCATTGATTATGACTGTCTATCTTGACTAAGGAAGTCATCCTGCCCCTGTACTCAGCATTGGTGAGGCCTCACCTCGAGTACTGTGTCCAGTTTTGGGCACCTCAGCACAAGAAGGACATGGAGGTACTGGAGCAGGTCCAGAGAAGGGCAACGAGGCTCGTTAAGGGCTTGGAGAATCAGCCCTATGAGGAGAGACTAAGGAAGCTGGGGCTGTTTAGTCTGAGGAAGAGGAGGCTGAGGGGAGACCTTATTGCCGTCTGCCAGTACCTGAAAGGTTCTTACAGTGAGAGTGGGGCAGGTCTCTTCTCACTAGTGACAAGTGACAGGACGAGGGGAAATGGCCTCAAGTTGCGCCAGGGCAAGTTCAGGTTGGATATTAGGAAGAACTTCTTTACAGAAAGGGTGGTTAGGTACTGGAATGGGATACACATGGTTAGGGACTGGAATGGGATACACATGGTTAGGGACTGGAATGGGCTCCCCAAGGAGGTGGTTGAATCGCCATCCCTGATGTGTTTAAGAGCCGTTTGGATGTGGTGCTCAGGGATATGATTTAGCAGAGGGTTGTTGTTGTGGTATTGTTTTGTGGTTGTTGTTTAAGAGATCAGCTACTGGTTGGGCTGCGGTTGGACTTGATGATCTTCAAGGTCTTTTCCAACCTGAGTAATTCTATGATTCTATGATTCTATCTTGGAAGACACAGCTAACACCATTCTTCTCTCCAGTATGACAACGATGGCTATCCCTCTGCTAAGACACAATTAAACATGGTGAAAAATTAGATAAAATTCAGCAGAAATAAGTTGGGCTGTTAGTTTTTGTTGTTGTTTTCATTATTATTAAGAGGACTGCTCTAAAAGTAATGCCTTCTATTATGAGGGCTGCTCAGATAGTAATGCCTTTTATTATTAGGGATGCTCTGAAAATAGTGCCTCCTATGTTATTATTTTGGCTTAAAACATTGGAGGCAGGTGTTGGTTGTAAGCCAATAGAGGGTGAACCTTTCCACCAGTATCCTGTTACACGCTGTTGCTGTGTGAGAAGAGCAGCAGTCAGAGGGGGCAGCACCTGACATGGAAGGATATATGAAGCAAAAGGGTGTCATTAAATTCCTCCATGTGGAAAAAATCACACCCACTGAAATTCATCAATGCTTGCTGAAGGTTTATGGAGAACAAGCAGTGGATATGAGCACAGTGAGGAGGTAGGTGGTGCAATCCAGCCGTGGTGATAGTGATGAGGAAGAGAAGCCATGTTCTGGATGGCCATGCAGATTTTTAAGAGCATGGTGTGCAAGCCCTTGTTCATTGCTGGTGAAAATGCACAGCTAATGGTGGTGATTATGATGAAAAATGGTGTTTTGTAGCTGAGAATTTGCTCTATTTGATGGTCTTATTGTGCTCTTTGTATCGTTTGTAGATTCCATGGAAATAAATAAGAGGCATTACTTTTGAAGTGACCTATGTACATTCATCAGCTCTAGTAGATTTTGTGAAAGATTGCCTTCCAAGCCCCACCCCAACCTCTGGGTAAATATAGTAGCTGTGCCTTCAGTGCTGTTTGGTTACCTGGTCATTCTCCCTTGCTTTTTTACATTTTCTGCCAATTCCAAGAATTTACTCCTTTTCCTGCCTTTTCTTCAATTCTAGTATCTGGCCACTGTCTGCTAGAGGAATGGTGCGAACACAAAAAGTATATTTTCTTCAATGTGTTCCTTCAGTACAAGCTTGATTTGCACTCAAGAGATATGGGTATCGTACAGCAAGTGAAAGGCAAACAACACTAAGGTGAAGTTGGAGAAGTTCCTCGCAGTGTGAGCAGGAGGGTAGCTACAGTGCATGCTGCTATGTTGTTTGCTGGCAATCCAGAACTTCACTGTGAGCTAAGAGGTGCTTTTGGCTGTCTTCTGTTTCTTCATATTGGTTAGTCAAGGTCATGAAATGTTTGGGCTAGAAAATAAAGCCCTGGAGTCAGTTCACATCATTTAGGATCAGATGAGGACCTGAGCAGCTCAATAAGCAGCCCTTCTTGCAATGGGAACACCAGTTCCTTAAACAGACAATAAAGGATGAGAATTGTCTCATGTTTTGATCATGTGAGTCTCACCCAAGTCATAGAATATGAGGGTTTACTGGGGAAATATCAGATAGGACTGAGCTTCCCAGTTCCTCTGTTTGTATCCTCAGAATGCTTCCAGAATACCTTTAGTCTTGCATTGTTCCAACACGATTACACTCTG
Source organism: Excalfactoria chinensis (assembly GCF_039878825.1). Taxonomy (NCBI): domain Eukaryota; kingdom Metazoa; phylum Chordata; class Aves; order Galliformes; family Phasianidae; genus Excalfactoria; species Excalfactoria chinensis. The sequence goes on from NC_092841.1 coordinate 1,175,845, forward strand.
TCCTTTTCTCTATAATAAATTCTAATGGTTCATCAATTATCTGGAAAACATCACCCTCCCAAACTTTGACTAGAAGGAAAAATGCTGATGTACTGATGTTTGCTAATAGGACACATTAGAAAAGTAAATCAGTCTGTTAAAGGGATATTAAATGGGAGAATGGTTTCCTTAATACTTTTAATGAACAGAAAATTCTGAGTCTCTTTAAATGTCAATAACATTATGCAAATATCTGCATAGTTGACTTAAAAAATCAATTTATTTGTGCATTTGGTATAAATCCATCTTAAGATAGTGCAATCGAGATGTGCTGGCATCTTGGTTCTCTTTTTTGATATATCTATGGAAGACTGACAAAATGGGACCTGATGGGGTTGATGAAGTATTTGTGATGCACTTCTTTCCCCTCCCTGTCATCCTTTTTTAAGATTTGCCCTCAGACTGCTTTTATCTTCAAAGTGTTCTAGAAATCCAGTGCAATGTCAGAACACAGACTAGGTCCCAAGTAAACAAATACAGCCAGAAGCTTGACTTTCATTTGTTTATGGCTGGAATGTGCAATTCTTGTATTCATGTTGGCAAGTCTTAACTAGAACACCCTTGCTGACTCCAATGACAGTAAGAGCTCAGTGCACCCTCAGCAGTTTGTTGATGACACCAAGCTGAGTGGTGCAGTTGATACGATAGAAGGAAGGGATGCCATCCAGAGGGACCTGGACAGGCTTGAGAAGTGGGCCCACATGAACCTAATGAGGTTCAACAAGGCCAAGTGCAGGGTGTAGTAATTGGGTTGTAGCAATCCCAGACAAGAGTTTTGGAACAGCCTCACAGAGAAGGTTTTGCTGGATGAAAAGCTGAGCCAGGAGTGTGTGCTTATGGCCCAGAAGGCAAACTGTACCCTGGGCTGCAACAACAGAGGGGTGGCAGTGGGCAGGGAGGGGATTATCCCCCTCTGCTCTGTCCTCATGATGCTCCATCTGGAGCACTGTGTCCAGGCCTGGGACTACAGCACAGGAAAGATGAGGAGCTGTTGGAGGGCATCCAGAGAAGGGCCATGAAGATGCTCAGTGGGCTGGAGCACCTTTCTTCTTAAGAAAGGCTGAGGGAGATGAGGGTGTTCAGCCTGGAGAAGGCAAGGGTCCAGGGAGACCTCACTGAGGCCTTCAGTACCTGAAGGGAGCTTACAAGCAGGAGGGGGACTGACTTTTTGCAAAGGAATATATGGATAGGACAAGGGGGACTGGCTTTAAACTAAATGAGAGGAGACAGAGGTTAGATTACAGGAAGAATTTTTTTACTCAAAGGCCAGTGAGACCAGTGGGCACTGCTGCCCAGAGAAGTGTGGGTACACAGTCCCTGGAGGTGCCCAAGGCCATGGATGGGCCCTGAGCAGCCTGAGCTGGTGGGGGGCAGCCAGTTCATTGTAGGGGATTGGAACTGGATAATCCTTAAGGTTCCTTCCAACCCAAGCCATGCTATGATTTTGATTCTATGAATCTCATTTATGAAGTATACAACTGGAACTTTGTCGGTAACATCTGTGATCAGGGTATAGAATCACAGAATGGCTTGGGTTGCAAGAGTTAAGATCACCTCATTCCAACCCCCTGCTATAGGCAGGGACACCTCTTCCTAGACCAGGTTCCTCAAAGCCCCATCCAGCCTGGCCTTGAGTGCTTCCAGGGAGGGAGCATCCACAGCCTCACTGGGCAACTGGTATGCCCACTATCTCTGTTGTTAGGGAAGCACATGTGTGCAATACTGTTGTTTTATTGTACCTGTATGTCTGAATGTGAGGTATTTTGCTCCAACAAGCACTTCTTAAAGGTTGACATTAATTGGTACCAGAATCTGAAGATGTAGATTAGTTTCAAATCCTCTCCTAATAGGAAGATTTTTTGGTACACTTTTTTATACATTTGAGTTTTGAGTTCAATGTGAGGCATGATCTAAGCCATCAGAAGTTGTCTTTCCCGTACCATGCTTCCTGTTCTTTGGTCTTCCTAAAGTGCTCCTACCATGAGAAAAGAGCACAAGCACTGATGTACCTGTTTGGCACAGTGTGGGGTTCATCCCAGTATCTGACAGTCACCTTCAAGTTTGAAATCTTAAGGTGTTTTTCTGTGCTTATCCTACAGGAAAGGGAGAAAAAAAGGCATTTCCAGAGTATGGCTGAGAGTGTGATACGTTGTCCTCCAGAGCTGCTCATCTCCTGATCATATCAGGAGGTGGCTGAAGTCTTGGATCCTATCTACACTCAGCTTGTGTGGGTGGCCAGAGCATCCTGAGTTGAAGCCAGCACTTCTTTTCATAAGTGGGAACAGCTCATTTGTTAGTGAAATTAGTTCTGTGCTATCTGTGTAGGTGACATGAGCTCAATATGGGCATTTATTCCATATATTGGAAGAGACATAAAGAAGCCATGACAATTCATAAAGATCTAATCATGGTGGATAGCTGTGTTTCTGGGACTCATAACACAAAACCCTGTGTGGAAATTAAAAGACAAATTATGTCTCTGAGTCTCCACAAGAAACAGATTTTATATACTGATTGCATTTGGAATTACTTTGAATTCACAAGTTTCAGGTAAATGAGATCCTTTTATTTAAGTGCATTATAAATTTGGGGGCATGAGGCTCACTTTAAAGAGGTATCTACATTTAGCTGTGGTAGTAAATAGTTGTAATAATCTCCCCATAGCAATAACTTCCTTATATATTTCACAAACTCAAGGTTAACTGCTTCAGAAGCTCTCCGGACTGACAGCTTCCCCTGGAGCAACAATTGTGACTGCCTCATAGCTGTACTGATAGCCATCACAATTACTTATTAGTCTTGAAAGTGGTGAAAAATTCTAGCAGTAAACAGCACATCTCTCACAATAATCTGCTGATTATTATCCTACTGAAATAGGTGGGAGAGTTCTCCCAAACCACACCATTCACTATGGCAAATATGTCTTTCAGATGGGTAGACTCAGCCTCCGGAGCTACAGATAGAAATCTAATTAACGGGAAGGTGAAAGAGAATGATAACAGCTGAGGCAGGATTACTGGTGTGAGTTGTACTCATTTTTTTCCTGTGGTCATCCTTGAGAAACAATCTATTACTGGAGCAAAAGAGACAATATGGGCATTGCAAATATTTCATTTAAACTATATGATTTGGAGTCTGCAACAAAGAAAACATCTGACAGAGCAGCTGCCAAAATCGCTGGGGAAATGACTGCCTGTAGATGAACCATCCCAAGATCTCTAAATGTCCAAGTCTTTCTCAGCTTCAAGCTGACAAGGTGTTTTCTTCCACATAGGTTGCTGAGACTCATTTAATTAAAACGAGGAGACATATAAACCTTGTGCAGTGGTAAACCTTGCTGCTGCAGATCTAACTGGCACTCTAGGGAGGGAGAAATCATGCACCCAACTTTACACCTATGGCATCCTATGGCATTCTGAATCATATCAGACTAACTGGGGACATGAACCATCATCTGCCATTTGAAGTCCTTGAAAGAGACCTGTAGTTACTTGGTGCATCATAACTCCCTCTCCATCCAGGACAGACTGACTGGTCACTGTACCACTATGTCTTTGTTACAGGTCCTACCTTTACAGAAGGACCTTATAAACACACCAGTCCTTCAAAACCTGCATCCTACAGGGCACCCCGGCACCAGAATTTCCCTACAGAAAGATGGTTGCTCATCTCCCATTCTCCTATCAAGCATCTACAATGTCACTGGCAATCTGGCAGGTTGCAGTCCCAATTGACAGTGCTGTCAATCATCTCCAGAGCACCATGCATGGGGTGTTCCCATCCTGTATGGCACACTTAGAAATCAATGGTCTGAAGCCATAGCCTTCACTGTGTTCTTTCATAGCATTCCTTAAGATTTTGAGTATAATGATTTTCATGCCTCTGATCCATGCAGTGCAAGGCACTTTTGTCAAATACCTATGAGATTATCTTTCTTACAGATCCAGCTCTACATCCTTTCCTGTCCAGCCATAATAACTACTGGCTGTGGAGCAGATTTCCTTTTCAGCTGCTGCAGCTCTTGTGAAAATGCAATGGAAAAAAAAGAAAGGAATTACTATAGCATTAGACCCACTTGCTAGAAAGCAAATATTTACCCAATAGGACATACACAGCACTCTGAACAGTGTCTGAGGGAGCACATGCACAGTTTGTACAGCACTGTATAAACGAACAGCACTATATAAAAACAATAATGGCATTCCTTTGCCTGTAATATTTCTCAGCCGTTATGTACACTAATGAGGATTTCCAGTCATATAGATGTAACTTGTTCTCTACTAAGTACTTGTTTTTTTTTTGATTCTCTAATAAATCAATATGTTATGCAAGTAAAAACCTTAAAGTTAATGTGAGAAAAAAGTGCCTTATCATCCCCAGCAGCTCCTGAAACCCTGCAATGCAGGCTTTTATTATTTCTGTAAAAGAAAAAGGGGAAATCAATGGAGATTCCTCGTGTGTAATCCTCAGCAAGATTAGCACTCTGTCAACTTCTGTTATAATCTCCTGGAAAGCATAAAGAAGAAAAGGGGGGAAAAAAAGAAAAGAAAGAGAAAATAAAGAAGTCATGGGGAAAGGTGGAAGGCAAAAAGTGGGAATTTGTTGGGGGTGGTCGCTGTAGTTCTGCTAGAAGTCCATATTTGAAAGGAAAGTGGTGCCCACAGCTTGGCACTCAGAATCATGGAGGTGCTGTTCCCAGCTCTTGCAACCTTGATACAGCTGGAAGAGAAACCTTCCCAAATGATGCCGGGTAAGCATCCTGCTCTAACAGCTGATGGAGGGGCTCTATCCAAAGCACAATGTAGACCCAAGTTTTGGTGTCTTGTCCCACTGATGCCATTTCTGGGCCATGGGGGCTCCAGGCAGTGGGGCTGGAGCAGCCCCATTGCACTCAGTGACCCAAGAACTGCATGGGGTTCTGCCTGCATCTCCTGGGTGAGGGCGTTTAAGGTCACAGCTCACAAATCCGCAACAGAAAAATCCATGGGCAGTGCTGCAAGCTCTGAATAATGGATCAAGGGCTGCAAAGGAAGGATGGGGAGGGACAGGAACAGATAAGGCTGTGTGTATGCAGGACAGAATATGTTATGTCACGTTGTATCTATTATTTCCCTTACCGCTGCAATCACCCATTAATTAAATTCACAGATGAGCTGAGCACAGAGTTAATCCAAACATGAGAGCAAAAGGATGGGAAATAATACTGAAGGATGAAGTGAGGCCAGCAACATAGGCAGAAAATCAGTGAAGATGGCTGGAAACACAACAAACAGCTCATTGGGAATAATCGTGTTGCAGTTCAGGCCAGAATTCAAGTATGCTGCAAAATCACATCCAGGCAGGAGGGTGGGTGTGATCTGGGATCACTGAACAGAGAGGCACTGTAGTGCTGGAAAGGACGTGACTTGTATGAGCACATTGCTCCCAGCTCCTTGTTTGCAAGTGCCCAGAAAACCAGCTCTGCTGACTGGGAAGTTCCCTTTTCCAGACAGCAATTCCTAGAAAGTAAAGGAAATGCAACAACAGAATTCCAAATCAGGGCTTAAACAAACAGCTCAGCAGCTGCTTTCTGTTTATTCAACTGGGATCCCATTGAGTTGAGAAGAATCACTGTCTTCCTGACAAAACCATCCTTGGCTTTTACTGATCTCCACCTGACAGCAACTATTCAGGAGTTTTAATACAATGACTGATTTCAGTACATAATTTATTGTGAAAAATGGAAATGAACCCTCAATTTTTTTTTCTCAGTCCCCTTTGACTGCGTTTCCCCTTACTTATTGCTATAGAAATGGCACTCTAATAAAAACAAGAGACATATGCTCTGCCAGCAACTTTCAAATCTCTGCAGCTGGAGAAGGAATATGCTTCTCAAGCAATTCCAGTTTCACCTGAAAAACATAAGACTTAATGGAAAACAACCAGAGGAAAGTGAGCATAATTCATGGAGAATTTGCCTTCTTGAGACCCTCCCCATTACCCACAGGGTACAGTCAGCAGATAACGCATACTTCCAGTTAATCTTATATCAAAGTGGAAAACTTCCTTTGGCGTGCAGCAGTAAGACACTGTGGGGCTTACAGCTGATTAATAGCATTTAATAAGCATGATTTTATTGTTCCATGGAACTCATTTGTTCAATATAATAATAGTGTAATGGAAAAATGTGTACATTGGTTTTGCTCCCGATGTCTCTGCTATAACGATGGAGCTCAAGGCCAGTAGGAACTGCTGAAGCAACAGAAAACAGGCTTCATTTGAGACCTGAATTGCCAAATAGAGGAGCTTCTTTCTCTTCACTGACTGCACAGAAGAATAAGCTCCTGACTATTAGACAGCCTAATGTATGAGTAAATTCTCTTGTAATTTTTGCTCCAGATCCGTGGAATTCCCCAGACCAACAAACCTTATTTATTAAGCTCCTGACACTGGGATTCTGGACTCCTTACATGCAACTAGCAAGAAAGTCTTCTAAAATCTCATTAAAAGATTAACTTCCTATCACAAACAGCTGGGACATGGCAGAGGAGCCTGCTAAGCTCCCAATAAGAGAAGGTGGAATAAAAGCCAGGCAAAATTCTTATCTCGGAACACTTCTTCAGTAAACACTGCACAACTAGGAGAAGGCTCAGATGGGTTACATGCCACCTAATATTACCCAAATAAAACTCTGCATTGTCACTGCAGCCCTCTCCAAGCGGCAATTCGTATCTTAGTTAAGATGAGTTTTGTTAGCAAGGCCCCATTTTTATCCATTGGCAGAAGGCACCTTGGCTCCCGATTAAGACCAGAGTGGGAACCTGGGCATGTGGAGCCACTTCCTGAAGTTGGGTCGTGATCATTCAGACCCCAATGGCTGCACTGCTGCACTTACATCAGGTGAACTTTGTCTTTCTCCTCTCCTCGCCTTGAAAACCTCCAGGGATGGAGGATCTTGAGACTTTATTGCCCATATTGCTTTCCTGAGATGAGCTGGGTTTTTTTTTCTCTCTCTGCCTGGGCTGAGTTATTAGAGAAACAATTTATTAGATCTGTCATCTCATCTCAGCTTGCCTGATCTGTGTGTGCCAGCTTTATATCCAGTAATGCAGTGCTGTCTGAATCTCTGATTTCATTGTGGAACAAAGCCCAATTTTCTCAAATCAAGAAATTATTCAGCTCTAATATTCACAATTCTCACTCACTTCATGGCTGATTGGTTTAAATTCAGAGGAAGAGCTGTGTTATTTCATTGTGGCTGTTGGCACACATCTCCTGACGCCTCTGTTCAAAACTGCATGCCAACCAAGTGTTTCCAAGTCTGTGGTACCTCCTAAGCACAGGTGACAAGAACACTTGAGAACTGAAAGGAAGATGTTATCATGTGTGCAACAAAAGAAATCCCGCAGTTCAGCTAAAGGTCTGCAGTCACCTCCTTGTCTTCTGTCATTAACCCCTGAGCTAAGTGGCTGCATCTCCATTATCTGACCTGAAAAGGGCTGGGCTTTCTCTTGTGAGCTGCACACCCTTCCACACATACTAAGTCTTCCACCAACGTAAAGTTAGCATGGACAGACTCAGAGGTTTATGCCAGAAAATAAACCTGTTGCATTTTTCTTACTCTATTGTCACATCTCAGATATTTCAGCACTTAACCCATATTAGCAGCAGAACCGTAGAAGCATATGCATTACTAAATCTTCTTTTTGTTGGGATAAAATTTTATGCTGTTGTTTAAGAAATATTAAACTAATATTAAACTGTTTCAGATAATCCACAAACCCTTCAGATATAAGAATCATCCAGGCCAAAGGGTGGAAGGGGAAGGACAAGACTCCCTCCTGTTGGTGCTGACCCTGTTGGGACATGATGCACTTGAGGTGCAGTCACTATTCTCCTACAGTTCCCAGAACCCAAGAGGGAGAGATTCTTACACAACACAGGGAGGTGTGCAGTGGTCGCTCTTTGCCATTCTCTGGACTGGTCTTTAGTTGGTCTTTTGGCTAAACATGATACATTTTCTCATTCATTGTCATCTTCTGGTCTAATACTACCTCCCACTGTCCCTGATGCTTCCCAAATCCTTCCAAAGAGACCCAGTAGGGTACTTGGCCTCTTTTCACGCTCACCAGTTTATAACCAGTACTGAAAGATGTTCTGGTAGTTGCCTCCTTTTCACTGGAAAAGCAATATCTCAGAAGTCTTCGTTTTAAAAAATGACTAAGGCTATTCCTGTTCACCTTCATTCATATGTGGACTAGAGGGTCATTTTGGAGTGTCAGCAGTTCTGAGAAAAGGAAAACGTGCTGCCCAAAAATCCAGTTTGAACAACCTGGACTTGAGTGAATGAAGAAGAGGGGAGTGAAGAAGAGGAGAATGGACCCCAAGCAGTGGGAAGGGAAGAGTGAATGCAGGATTCTGTGGCTAACAACCCAGGAAGCTTTGTGAGAACAGAGGGCTGATCACCAGTAGTGCCCATACGGTTGTGAAAGACAAGCAGAACTCTGCATTTAACTTTGGGGCCTTGCTAACTGATGTGCGAAATAAGATCAAGGCCATTACTAATACCTAGAGAAAACAACTTGATGAACAATATTGTAGGTGACAATTCTGTCAAACACGAATCAATGCCGATCAAAAACAATTTCTTGAGGCGGATAATAAGACAGCAGTGCTGTGTGGGCTTAGCAGTGAGGAATACACTGAATCACTGATTCAAATGAAGATAGGGGGAAAAGAAAAAACAACCAGAAAAAAAACCAAAAACCTGCCAGTATCTTTTTAGAGAAGTCAGGGCCAGTCAGCACAGCCCTGAGGGTCCTCTCTGTCCTTATGTGCAGTGGCATGGCACTAAGAACTGGTTCTTACCACTCCTTGTTACAGCCAGCAAGCAGAGGCAGAACCAACGTCCTTACACAGACCAGACATCATTATACACACGATCCTGCAGAAGAGAGCCCTGTTATGCCTCTCCATCCATCAAGGCTTGGATACTTGATCAAATCAGCCAACCCAAAAGCAGTCCTACAAAAAGAAGAGATTTGATCGAGTACCCAAACCTCGTGTCACCCACTGCAGAAGGTCTGAGTGGTCATAGTATACAGTTGGCACAGCAGTGATTTTTTCCTTGCAACCTATTACTTCTTGGTACCAAAGTCATGCTTTTCTTGTACTCAAAGCACAAGGGATAACCCTCTGAGTCTTATTGCCACTATTTCATTTCCTGTCTCTTGGCTACATTAATTGCACTGGAAGAGACTGGATGGCTTCAGAACCAAAACCCAACAGGCTGTTGTCTTCTCATGCTCCCTGGGGGAGACTGATAGATCCTCTGAGCTGCAATAGTTGATGCCTCCTTCTTTTCTGCCTCAAGTTATCACCACCTCGTGTGTTTGGACAGAACATCTGGTAGAACTTTGCTTAGTTCTTGTTAACCTGCCTCTCCATCACCAAACAAGTGGGAAAGGATATGACTCACTCAGACACCAGTTATCTGAAAACTAATGTGTGACATTTAAATATCAAGGAATATATATCCTTAAAATCACAGCACTGGCTTAAAAGTTATGCCTATCAAATTCCCTGAGAGGGTTAGTTTATACTTGGCAAAGTGAGGCTGGGTGAATGGACATCTGGCCTTGCCTCTGCCTCCATGAAGTACTCACAAAGCAAAGGGAGCCCAGGATCTTTGCTGGGTGCTGAAAAGAAGTGTGAGAAAAGACTTTGAGGAAGCATGCGGAGATTGCAGTCATAGCACAGATAAACCCGAACAACCTTGAGTGCTGCGCTACATCAAGAGATCTGATCATGATGCAACTTCCCCAGTAATGAAGACAGTCCTCTAGATCAGCCTGGACAAATTAGGCTCAGATCAGCCCTAATACATTTGAACACACCAAACATACCTGCTTGGTATCAACAGCATTGCAGTGTTGAATTTACCCCATGGTGCACTGCGTGCTCAAAGAAGAACCGTGAATTCTGCCTTTCGTCTGCTTTAGGTATTAAATCCAGCAATTACTTTAACATGTGTTTGAATCTTTCAGTCTGTCCCTCTGAAGACAGACCAGCTCCTCTTCTCACTTGTCCCCCCCCTTTTCTGCTGGTGGAATTCCAGTGGGATTTTGCTTCAGTCTCATTGAGTAGCGTGGCCTGATGCAAACTGGTCACAGGGTCAAGGAAATAGTCGAAGTCCTGCTGGCAAGATCCCTCAAGATTCAATCACATTGCAGCCTCTCAATGGGCTATTTTGACACTGCAAGCGGTATTTTGATTTCCTGTTCTGTTGCTCAGGTTTGATTGTTTTTAATGGTTTTCTGTCCTCTCACAAGAGACAGAAGGTGATCCCCACTTCTCAGCTACTCTTTTCCCATTCAGACAGTTCTGTTGGGGTGTCTGATTGTAACAGCATTACAGTTTGCTCCAGGAAGCTCTGAGTTCACAAAGTCACCCCTACAGAAAAGAAAAGCCAATGCATTTGCATTTCTGCAGATCCACACATGTCCTCAGTAGGAACGTGAATTAAAAGTAAAATGATCTCACAGCCTATGCAAATGTAACCGACACACAGCAATTCTGCTCTCATTTCCCTAATGTGGGCAAATCGTGTGTTTCCCTATTAATGAATCTTTGTATGCAGATCATTATCAGAGAGGTCTGTGGAAGACAAATTAAATCTGTGTGCTGCTGCGTGCTCTGACAAGGGAGGAGTAACCCTCTAACAAGGGTTACTGGCAGCACCGTACAGAGGCACAGAGCACCTTCTGCCCAGAGACCATATGCTGGGCATCCAGGTGAGGGATGGCGCTGGCCCAGCACATGGGAGGAAATGGCACCCAGATGGCTCACAGAAGGGTGCAGGGTCACAGCAGGGAAGTGAGCCTTTCCAGAAACAGCTTTCCCTCAAGAAACTGTAGATGTCTTTAAACTAATGCTGCTTGTGGGAAAGTGCCAGCGTCAACACTTTCTTAATTGGGAAACACGTCTTGGCACCTAGAAGGGATTTCTAGACAAAAATCAGGGGGAAAGAGAGAGCTGAAGCTTGAGCAGAGACAGTAGTTCAAGTCTCATGGTGAAATTATTCATCTTCAATAAAGAACATGGAGGTTGGCTTCTGGGAGTTGGAGCACAGCTGCTCCAAGAGCAGAGGAAGGCTGCTGGTTGGGCTGGAAGAGCTCAGGATGCTGTGGCTGTCCCAGTGCTTAGTGCAGCCACATCTCCTCAATGCGATGGGATACCTGGCTGATCCTACCCTGTCTCATAAAACCATAGACTCATAAAATCATTAAGGTTGGGAAAAGCCTCTAAGATCAAATCCAGCCACCCACCTACCACCACTATTGCCCACTAAAGCACAGCCCTCAGTACCACACCTCCATGTTTCTTGGACACTCCATCACTTCCCTGGGCAGTTGTGCCAGTGCTCAACCACTAGTTGGGGAAGAAGTTTTTCCCAATATCCAAACTGCTCCTCCATGTTCTTTATTCTGCAAGCTCTTGGTTTTGTCCTGCTATGGAAGAATAACTTCATGGAGGGACAGCATCTGACTGGGGTCTGGTAGAAATGTGCAGAGCAGTTCTGACTTCAGAGGGAATTTGGGGTAAACTTGTTTTACAAAGATGGTCAGCCAAAAAGCCCACAGAAAGGATAGGCAATATCAGAAATGTAGGCCCTATGGTTTCAGCTGATACCTACACATCGATGTCTGCATGTTTAGGATAACTCTTTTGGCCCTTTTATGAACAGACTTGATAATTATTAAGACAGCCTCAGTTCTTAAGATCACTGATTGTTCCAAAACATGTTTCATTATTACATACAACTTGGCAGCCTGGGTTTGCCTGGGGCGTTTTTAGCTTTCAGGAGGTAGTCAAAATAGTAATACTATCACAGAAGTGATTTGACAGGTAAAACATTGATGCTACATCTGGGATTAATAATACCACATTTTTGCTTGTAATCTCCTGCTCAGCTCTATGACCTCCCTATTATCTACTTGAAGTACCAATCCAAGAGAGCTCTTGAGCTAATTATTTGCTTTAATCCTGTAGAAGTGACGCTGTTATTGTCTGCTATGGTCAGAAATGGATGCAGAGCACCATTAGACCGTACCAGTAAATCCACATCATTTCTGAAGAAATAAACACAGCACTGGAGGTCTGGTGAGAAACTGGTTTCCATATTCTGGGAATATTTCCTATTCTGGGCTCATCCTCAGATATCCTTATGTCTGTTCTGCTGGGGAACCCATCACTGGACCCAGATGTGTCTCACCAGTGCTGGAAAGATGGGAAGGATCACCACCTTGGTAAAGGTTCAATACGTTAAACAGATATCAAGTCAGTCCCACTGGCTCAGTGCACCAGGGTCACCTTCTTTACAGGAGCATCCAGCATCATAATACATGGCTCTGTTTTAGCAGGGGCTAAACAGCGGCCTGCAAGGCCACCTGCAGGCACAGTGAGCAGGATACCCTCTCAGCCCAGCTGTAGCACTGCACCCTCACTGCTGCTCATCTGTGAGCACAGCCCTTGCCACTGTATTTGGTGGCTGAGGTCAGCGAGTGTGAGATGGGCCCGTTAGGGGAAATTGTTCAACTTTCCTCATTTACATTTCTGCCCATTTACAATGCTGCCTTCGTTCTTCTGCAGTTTAGTATTCCAGAAATATTATGATTTATGCAACCAAATTTCTTTGATCTTAACCAGCTCACAAAAGCTTTCAAGATGCTTTGCAGACTGTGAGTGGGAGTTGCAGCAGACAAGTTCAAGGGTTGGACGTGCATCTTTTAGCAAGCTCTGACAGCAGGGTCTTTTGCTGCAGCCATTGCTGGGAAGATTAACCAGTTTGTCTGAATGGGAACACTTGAATGTAGGGCTCTACACCACTTGAACTGAATGGCTCATGGGGAGGACCACACACCAGTTAACACAGAGCTATGCCATTTGTGTGTTGCTCACCACAGGAACAGCAGTTTTTCAAGGGGAGGCTGCCTGTGTTTAATGAAAGCCCTGAAAGAGATTTGGGGTTAATTCAGAAGAATAAGTCTAAGACTGAGAATAGAAGGACTGTCGGAAGCTTTCACTGCAAGAGAGAGACCCTGCATCACTCCCAGAATGCCAACTAAGCCATCGTAACTGACTTGTCATACCATGGGTGTAGGCAGATCTTCAAACCCAAGAATGGACAAAGGTTGCGCATCATGACCCACATATTGCCTCTGTTGTGCTGGGATTTGGCCCTGTGCTGAGGGTACCACACATGCTGAGAGGCTGAGCTGGGCTGATGGAAGTAAATGTGATTTCAGTACAAGGTCATCACATTAATTCTATACCTGAGATGTAGATTGGCAATGAAAAAGAGACACACGCAAGGAGGTTCACCTGATTAATTCTGCTTCTGTTCCATGGTAGGTTCAACACTCATCCCTCAAGGCTTGTCAACCTGCACCAAAGCAGGGTCAGAGGCCAAACAGGTAAAATCTTTCTGAGGTTGCGATGAATGAAAACGACATCCCATAACCTGGTGCCTTCAAGACACCTAGTTCAGCAGAAGCCTTAATCCTGTGTCTCATTTATGCTGTGCTACATGGTCTGTGAGAGTAAGGAATGCTCTGGGCCTTGCCTAGCAAACTACAGTTGCAGGACTGGTATCCAGTGAACTATCTAAAGGTGTTTCACCTGAAACCTTTCAGTTGAAGGACGTATCCTGCTGGGCCCTTGCAGTGCACTGGGAGCTGTGCTCCATGGTGACTGCAGGGCAAATGTGAATGCCCCCAAGAATTAGAGCAAAAGCAAAGAAACACTGAATATTTTATAACTTTCTGCAGGCTAAACAACCTCAATGGCAAGCTGGACCTCCATTTTTCTGGGCAGATTCAAGGACAAATCATTGCAACTAGGAAAAGCACGTTCTGCTGTCGTGCAGAATTCCTACTTTCTGTCCATCCCAGACACTGTGCAGTAACTGGTAACAGATTACAGACTACACATAATAAATAATGTGGGGAATAACAATAACAGTTCATGTGTGGAAGTTGTAAGAAAGCAACTGAAGTGAATATAACAGTATCAGTAATGGCATAATAATAAAAGCAAAACTAGCAGGAAAGCATTCTAAAAACCAACAGAAGAATCTGGGACCTTTTATTTATCCTGCACAAAGCAGTATGTATTAACCACATGTATTAACCACATGTATTAGCCATAATCAAACTGTTTCTTCCTCTTTTGCATGATTCTCTTTGTATATTTTAAATTCAAACACCTGCTCTGGACACTCAGTCAGATATCACACAGCTCAATGAGCATCTGAATCCTAGAAATAAGAGATGCTAAATATTCATTCGGTTCCATCTACAATCTCCATTCCAGTCCTTGGAGTCTAATTTTAATTAATAGGAATTATTGCCTGATATTCAACCTGAAATTTTATAGTGCTTCCCTCTTTCTTGTTTGGGGCTTGTTGAATATTCATGGCCCTCCCTGAATCCGCATTAAGTCAGGAGAGCTTTTTCTCTTGCAGGGAGGATGGAGGTTGTGTTGTGGGTATCAGGGAGGCATGTAAACATCCTCTCTTTTCCTCCTTCAGCAGCCCCAGACCTCCTGGCCCAACTTCTTGAATATCTCTGCATAGGATCTCTGCCCCTGGAGGCAAACAGATAAGTGACAGCCGGTAAGGGAAGGTGAAGGAAGGAGGCTGGGAGAGTTTCCATAGTGACCAGTCCATCATCAGAGAATGTGGATGGAAATGTAATACCTGACACTGAGAGCTGCCACCACTTATACTGTTAGGTATGTGTCTGGGCAGCTTCAGCATTGGGTCTGCAAAGTGACAGAGATCTCTCGTTGTGCTCTGCCTCCTCAGACTGGAAAAAATACCATCGAGACAGGAAACGCTCTGCAGAATGATGTTTAGACATTCAGGAAGTGAGTGTGAGCATCTGGATGGAGGAGGGTGCGGGAGGCTTTGAGGCATGCTCATATCCCGCTCCTGTATGGAATAAGAGAAGCGTGAGTGGTGAGTGCCTGGGAAGAGCTGTGACAAGCAGGAGTGCCTGCTCAGAGCAGGAAAGGCTTCAGCAAAGGTAATCACGTAGGAGCCCTGCTAACTGAAAGCACCAGACCTGATCACAGCAGGGCCCTCCCCAGCTTGGCTTCTGGTCCAGACAGGGCCCAATAACAGATGAGGAACCCCACAGTGGACAATTATCAAATGAAGTGCCTGGGGAAAATGTTCTCTTGGAACTGTCTCAGTTGCTGGTGGTTGGCTTGGGCTATGAGAGATAACAGATTATGACCCAGAACTATGTGCTATGTGCACACACAAGTGAAGCGTGCAGTGGAGCTTATATAAGCTTCCCAAAACAGCATATAAATAGGTAAGTGAATATGCACACAGCGTGTTTGAAAAGCATATGGCTGTGATGGGATGTGGACATGGGGCAGGGAAGGGGAATGGGCAGAGCCGTGGCCAGAGCAGCTCTAGCAGAGCGTAAGTGTTCTGGGAGAGGGGATGTGCCTGAAAAATGTCCCTTTGCCTGACAGCTCGAGGCAGGCAGTGCCGGATCAGGTGGGTGATAAAAAGTCTGCACTGACAGCCTATCTATATGAAACATGATTTGCTGTGCCCTCTGGTTCTGTAAACCTAGATGGTTACTGCACCTTGGTCAATAAACCTTGATGTTTACCTCAATGATTGCCAATATTTATGCCATTATAGCGTGCTTCAGGGGGTCGATATTCTTGGGTTCTTATGCAGCAGGAAGCTTTAGGTATAAAAGCAAGAAGGCCTTTCATGAAGTGTCTATTCAGCACCAAACTCAGCAGTAGTCTTTGCATTGGGATATAAATAACAGCTAACTGGTGTTTGTCTTCTCTTATTGCTTTTAATTCTAAGTTCACATCTGATCTGTCTATCTATCTATCTATCTATCTATCTATCTATCTATCTATCTATCTATCTATCTATCTATCTATCTATCTTGTTTCAGGAAGAGGAGTGCATCTCTTTCATAGGATCATAGAATCACAGAATGGCTTGGGTTGGAGGACACCTCAAAAATCACCAAGTTCCAAGTCTCCTGCCATAGAACTTGGTTCAAGGGAGATAAAAAAACAAAACAAAACAAAAAGAGAGAGAATTTCATTTTGGATTGACCCAAAAAGCAGTTTTTCAGTTCAGTCAGCAAACTGGACCATCAATTATGCAGCATGTTACACATCAGTGCAAGGGAGTCGGTTCCATTCAGGATCTGGGGAGGGGTGCAGGGAGCCAATAAGGTGTTGGGGTGGGACAGTGACACCAAGCACGTGTGATCCTGCCCTGATCTGATGCCAGACAGTCTCCACAGCTCCTGCATTGGGGCTGCTCTCAGCAGCTCTTCTCTCAGCATGAGCAATGCAGCAGGCAGGAGAGATGAGTTGGGTGTGAGGCTCTCAGCATGTCTGTTTGCATCATTATATTGGTTTGCTGCTGGAGGGGAAACTCATCACACAACTGGCCTTAGTACTGATGTAGGTGAAATCTCCACCTTCTAAACTGACCTTTGTGATATACAAGGGCTGCTCCAAAAGTAATGCCTCCAATGTTATGATGTTGGCCTGCAGTGTCAGAGATGGATGTTGGTGGGATGGTGGTAGAGGCTGAACCTTCCCACCAATATCCCATTATGTGTTGTTGCCGTGTGACAGGCAGACAAGATGCCATCTGGCATGGCAGTGTGGATGAACCAAAGGTATGGAACTGGATTCCTCCATGCAGAAACAATTGCATCCACTGACATTCATCAACACTTGCTGAAAGGAAGGAATGGATGTTAGCACAGTAAAATGGTGGGTGGTGCGTTTCAGCAGTGGTGACAGTGACACTGGGTCACTTCCACTGATACAGACATTTACAAACTCAGTGTGCAGGCTCTCCCCCATGGATGGCAAAAATGCATAGCTAATGGTGGTTGAACTGTATTGAAAATTAATGTTTTGTAGCTGAGAATTCACTCTATCCAACAGTACTACTGTGATCTTTGTATCTGCTGTACATTCCACGGAAATAAATAGGAATCATTACTTCTGGAGCAACCCATGTACATGGAGGCACACTCTATGCTTGCTGAGCTCTGAAAACCAGACCCCAAACCTCTAGACCTCCTCGAGAACCATCTCTGGACCTCCAAGGACCATGAGCTCTGATTTCTGTGGGACTGCAGGGGCCCAGAGGAGCAGCCCTGCAGGTCCGTCTGTCTGTCCGTGCCTCCCAGAGACAGACAGTGTGCAAGAGGTGTCTTTGAAACGCTTCCTCTGTTAATAGTTTCTCAGACTCGATGCTCAGTGACCTTACAGATGGTGGAAGCTGTGATGAGTGGAAGATATTGCGGGTACCATTTTTGCACCCTGAGCCCCTGTGAGACTGTCACCAAAATATTCCAGTGGCCGGCGTACAGCAATGGGAGGACACATAGAAAGTCACAGAATCACCAAGGCTGGAAAAGATCTCCAAGATCCTCCACTCCAACCATCCTCCTACCACCAATGGGTGGCCTTTGGACCTCTCTTTCTGCTGGGGAGCAGATCACAGCTGTGCTGATTTCATCTCACTTTCAGCAGATACGGCTTTGGGTGAAGCAGCAAGCTCATCTCAGCTGATTGTCCCACCCATCAATGGCCATTATGGACTCTGATTGGTTTTGGTGATATCTCTTAAGAGAAGAACCCATCTGTCATTTCTTTAGTTATTATTATTATTAAAGCCCCACGGACTTTTTCTTGCCAATTTGAAGTTGGAGGCAGGTGGGAATTTGGGGTCACTTTTTACCATGACAGAATTATCCGAGGCTTTTTTGGTAAAGGTCTCTAATCCCAAATCCAGCATCACAGGGACAGCAGTAGGAAAGAAACGTTTATTTTCATTCAGTAACTGAGTTTTTGTTCAGAGGATATCAGGAAAAAAAGAAAAGAAATCAATTTCCAATAGCATTTATTTATTTTTTTCACCAGCTTGTGAAATTTTTTTCTTAGTTAAAAAGTCAATTTTCCCTCTACATAAACCTACCCTGGAAATGTATTGACCATTTCCCACAGTGACACCTTTATTCTTCGCCATCTATCATTTACATTTCAGCTTGGAATCTGGAAATTTAATCAGAGACTCACTGAGCACAACACCATCTCCCTCTCCCTCTAAATCAATATTTGCTTTGGGGGACTGTACCCTAAACCAAGGATGATTCATGTGTTTTATTGGGTGTTTTCAAGTATTCTAAGGGGAAAAATATATATATAATGAAATTATTGGCAAAAATTTAATATCCTAGACTGAAATAAATTACAGTTCTCATCACTGTTTGTTTGGAGTTTTACTATGAAGCACAGGTTGGAAAGCCAAGGCATGGTGGATGCTCCACTGGATTATGTTTAATGCTTCATAACCTCATGGCCAGAGTTCCAATGTCAGGGACTGCTTTGTTGGGTACTTTTAGAGAGGTCTGCCATAGGACAAAAGAAAATCAATGTGTGTGGAGCTGAGATGGGTGTCCACACTCAGCTTCACTAGTAGAAAAATGAGTTGTTGTTGTTAGGTAGCAGGAGAACATACAGCATGAACAGCTAAAAACATTCCCCATTTGCCAAGAACCCACACGTGGGCATCTCCAACAAGGCAGTTCTTCTTTCTATCAATTCACGCCTGAAAAAGCCAAGAGGATTTTATGCTTCTATGGTTTCCCCTCCAAAGTTCAACAAAACAAAACACAAGGCACTTTTCCCTTCATTAAAGCCTCTAGAAGGATAAATGAGCACACACAGCTACACGGAGCAGAGCTGGGAAGGGGCAATCTGCCATCCAGTGGAACTGACATTTCTCAGGTGTTTTATAGCAAGCTCTACAACAGAAACATATTCACAACATCTCTTCCCTAGGAAGACTCCCTGTCACCACAGTACTGGCAGATGAAAATGAACAGGGTGGTGAGCACCTCATCACTTATCCTCAGCCAGAGCACCGTGCAGCTGCAGGGTGAGCAGATTCCACTGGTGGAAGAGGACTGAAGAGTGGTACTGAGCTCTCCCAGGTGGAGGTGCCTAAAGACATGATGTGTTCCAGGACAACAAATACACCCGTGGTTTCCATATCTCTGAGATGTCTCCTTCTGGGGTAGTTTTCCTCTGCTATCACCACTAATCCTGTTAATAGAAATTGCATCAATAAACCCTGCTCCTTTTGATGTCTTCCTCCCTAATCTTCATGGTGGATTACTGCACTAGGTCACCTTGTATCCTCCCTTATCCCTGTTAGAGCATCCTCCTTTGAAATCTGTAATTATCTCTCTGAGATAATTGCCAAAGTCGTTTGCAGTCCTGGAGTGATCTTCAAAACCTACTTGTTTATGAAAGCAAATAATTCAGCGTAATCAAATATTCCACTCTGCCTGTCTGCGTATTTGTACATTTAAATCTGCACCTTGCCTGTTATGCAGCTGGCCTGAAAGGCAACTCTCATTGCAAGAGGAGAAAAGACAGAGCGCTTAGAGGAGAAACCACTATAGTACAATCTCTACATTCAGGAAAAGGCTCTTATCATTACTGGATGGCTCCCAATGCATGGACTGCTGCTGCCAGAAGAGGCACTGGAATGGACTAGGCAAAGTGTATTGAACACTTCCAGCACCCACAAAACACGACAGAACTGCAGGTGTTGGAGTAGCTCTGTGAGGCCAATGGACAGTGCAGCTCCTGCCCTGCTGTGTGTGAGCAGGTTCTCAGTGTCAGCCAAGGAAACTTCCCAAATGCAAGGAGCCTGAAATGCACATCACAGTGGGCTGATCTGAGTGTATCTGATCATTTACCAGCTCAAAATCCCAGGAAAGACATACTGACATTTCCAGGGCTATTTAGAATTGTAGAATCATGAAAGTTGGAAAAGACCACTAAGATCACCATGACCAACCCCAACCCATCTCACCATGCCCATTAACCGTGTCCACAGTTCTTGAGCACCTCCAGGGACAGTGACTCCCCCACCTCCCTGGGCAGCTATGCTAGCACATCACCACTCTTCTTGCTAAGAAAAAGATGTGTTGGTGGCTATTGTGTTTGTTTTCAGGGGTTGTTAAATGACAGATGTCTTATGTCCAAAACATCTCAGAGAAGACATGTTTCCAAAGAGGTTCTATACTTCATCAGCTATTTTTCTTGACTTGCAACCACCAGGACCCTCTTCAATGAAACACTGTCTGTCCATTCCCATCTTTGCCCCATCCTGTATCACACCCCTCCACCTGTTTGTCCTCATGGGAGAAAGATTTCAGCCTGCCCTCTGCAAGCCAGGAGCAGCAGGTACAATCAGCTCTGTGGGTGCCTGAGGCTGCAAAGCAAGGGAAATAGTTGATGTTCATGGGAATATCTGTTTTCCAAGTCCTGTCGTAATCTCTTTTTCTCTACAAACCCAATGAAAAAATCTTATATTGACACCTGCAGTTTAAATGTTTAATTCAGGCCAAAATATATCCAACCACCCGGATTCATTGGGTTTGCCAAGAGTCTTGTTGGGTGCCTGGTTGTTCTGAATGATGCTGTGGCTGAAGGTTGGGCAGGACAGGGCTCTGAGCACTGATGGAGCTGTGGGTATCCCTGTTCAGTGCAGGGATTAAATCAGGTGGCCTTTAAGGGTCCCTTCTAACTCAAACCATGCTATGAATCTATGAAACACTTGACTGTTAATGTGGTGCAAATGCATCTTTTCACTCAACTCTGCACACTACTATTTTCTACTATAGCAAAATAACCTCAAAGTGCATCCGTAGGACTAAAACTAGAAATATTACTCTCTTAGGGAAAAGGAATCAATTCCCAGTAGAGCTGAGGAGACCTTTTCAAAGATCTGGACTCCTTTACCTGGGATAAAGGTTCAAATTATGGATAAAGTATACCAAATTCAAAGCTATTTTATGTTATTTCTCTTTAACCAGTTCTCACAGAGATTGGTGGGAGCCCCATCTCTGGAGACATTCAAGCAAGGCTGGACCAGGTTCTGGGCAATCTGGTCTAGCTGTGCATGTCCCTATTCACTGCAGGGGAGTTGGACTGGGTGACCTTCAGAGGTCCCTTCCAACTCTAAGGATTCTGAGTCTGTGATTCGAAGTTCTCCCATCATTTACTACAGGTGATAAATGGTGGTTTCTTGAGGATTTCTGAGAAAAGGCAACTGTGACAAACTTGAGTCACACCTTTAATGGTAAACAGACCTAAACTCCTTAAAATCTCATCAGGTTTTGAAACAGATCTGTTTTCTTATTCATTCTAAATGACATTTGTTCCAAACTTTTGTATGTAATGAAAAGTGAAATAAAAGTGAAACACTGCGAGTGAAACAAATACCTTCAAAGATTGAAAGAGGAATGTTACGAGATCCGTCCCAAATTTCTGTTGTCAGTCAGAATGAATATTTTTAAATATCTTTTATTTCTTCTGTTTTCGGAGAGGAGAAGAAAAACATCCCAATCTCAGCGTTTCTCACCCAATCTCCACTCCCAGCTCCATTTTCCTGTCTCATCTTTTCTCAAAGAAGCCCAAATTGTGAGGAAGCAGCTCTCTAACAGCCACAGAAAGTGCCAGCAGGAGCAGCAATTCCAGCCTGGCTGTCCCGTCTACTGAGACCAACAATTTACATAAATACACAGCGGCATTGGAAGTGCTGCTCTAATTAAAATGCCATCATATAAACTTGGTTTTTATAAGACCTATAAAACTTCATTCTGGGAGTGGACTTGGCATCAGCACGAGCGCAATCTACTGCTGTTTGTTTATTTATTTTTTATTGATTTGCCAAGAAAAGTAATATACATTGTGTTCTAATTCTGTAGTACTGTCACTGTATAATTGAAGGAGGCACTTTTGGTCTAAGTCCCTATTTGCAAGCAATTATATGTTGCTTTAAAAAGTATGTCTTGCGGAATTGATTTTTCATGTCTCTTGTGAGTGATGAAATATAAGTTTCAATTAAAAAAAAAAAAAAGCACAATGGCGAATTCTGAGCCTGCCTGGCTAAAATGGTTTTGCAGCTTTTAAGGAAGCCTGGTTTGGCATTGCCTGGCACAAGGGCCGTGGCACTGCCTGCTGAATCCCAATAGCTCTGCGGTTTGATTGCAAACAATAAAATGGTACAGAATCCCATGATTCTGCCCAAGGAGATGCAGTGTTTTTTGCAGCTGGTTTTTAATACCCCGTCTCCTCGACTCCGTCTACTCCACAAGTAATCCAGCTTTATTAACAAATGTCAGCGCTCAGTCCTGCTGGCTGGAGAGAGATTACTGCACAGTATGCACAAACTCAGCATCTTTACATAGTAAAAAAAGAAGTGTCTTTTAAAATTTCATGTGTTTTGGAGAACAACTTTTTGATGTTTTAATGCTGGGGTAAGCAATCTAGAAAAGATGCACGCGTTTCTTTTCTGCTCCTCGTGTTTCTTCTGACCTGCTCCCCAGCAGCGGCCCTGCAGCCAGAGCCTGACCCTGAGCATCCATCACTGCCCTCACTGCAGTCCAACACATCACCCAGGACCTCACTGTTAGGAAAGTAGGGATGGAAATGATGTGACATTTCCTGCACCACTCACTCCGTGACCAGTTGAGCTGAGCCGAGCCAGGATCACCTGCAGCTCATGCCACACTGCTCGCTATTGGTGCGTGTCCTAACTACAAGGTGTAAAGCATCCCAACAGCACAGGCACAGGCTGTAACAAAAGCTTTCCACAGCCCAAAAGGGTGAAGATGGGATATGAGCCAGTCAGTGCACACACAGCAGTCAGACACAGGAGGGCTTGTTTCCATCTACAGACTGGAACACTTCCAGCCCCCCATTGCTAAACCCTCTGGGGACACTGTGTCTGTAGCTGTACACAATGAGGTCTCCCCAGAGCCTTCTCTTCTCTAAGCTAAACAAGCCCAGTTCCTTCAACCTTTCCTCATAGGAGAGCTGCTCCAGCCCCCTGGAAGCAGTAGTGTAAATGGGACCTCACATGGAGCCTCACAAGAGCCAAGTAGAGGGGGACAATCACCACCCTGATCACTGAGTGCTGTGAGCATCCCTGAAGAAGCTTTCTCCTATTGCTCCTATTGCATCTCCAGGGGTACCAGCCAGCACTGTGCAATGCAATAAATAACGGGGAACCTCCTCCCCAGCACTTGGGTGCAACTACTCATCTCCTGACTGTGTAATCTGGTTCTTAAAGACATCGCAGCGCATGATCCATAAACCCAGAGTCAGTGTGACTGATGTGTGGCATTCCTGGGAGGAACATTATTTATAAAGGCTTCTCGCTGCTGTGCTGCCTTATTTTCTTGATGCAAATCTCTGCTCCGCCGTGCCATGTCCTCCACCAAGCACATAAAGCTTTGTCTTTGTTTCACTGCTGCACACACTGCCTCTGGAAGGCTGAGTACTCATTCCCCAGTCTAGAAACCTCTCCTAAGGCATTGTACTTTAAGCAGGCTACACACACACACACACACACACACACACACACACAGAACTTGAATAAAGCCATTGTTAATGCCACTAAGGGAACAGCCAGGCACTTCTGTCCTGCTCAGCCCAGGAGGGGTTTGCTTCTAGGTAAAGGAGCCAAATACATCACAGGCAATTTTAAAATGACACCATCTGGATCCAGTCCTGCAGGACATCTGTACAGCCTCTGCCAGGATCCTGCCTGTTGGCTCAGTGGCACAAAACGGGGTGAAAAGGAAGGGCTGCTTTCTGAAAAGTGGATTTTCACTATGAGTTCAAGGAATGTCAGGTGAGCTGTTCTGTCGAAAGGCAGAATGCCTGAGGTCCCGACAGGGTCCTGAGCACACCTTATAAAACACTTTATAAAACTAATCCTGAGGAGAACTGCTGCTCCAGCAGCCCTTGAAGAAGTGCCACTGTTGACCCTTATTCAATGTAGAGCTGAGGAGTGCCCACCGCTGGGGACTCAGCTGGGACTGCTGATATCGCTGTGCAGGGTCCGTCTGCTTCATGGAATCACACAACCACAGAATGGCTTAGGTTGGAGGGGACCTTAAAGATCACGCAATTCCAACCCCTTGCCATGAGCAGGGTTGCCACCCACCAGATCAGGCTGCCCATGGCCCCATCCAACCTGGCCTTGAATGCCTCCATGGAGGGGGCACCCACATTTTTGGCAGCCCTTTGCCCTGCCCTGGCTGCATCCCTGGCATCAGTGTGCCCCTGGTGCTTCTTCAGTGCTTCAGTAAGAGAAGCCAGGAAGAAGGCTTCCCTGTGAATCCCCTCTGACCACAGCTGCCCATGACAGGCACTCTTCCACAGTTTTTTAGTTCTCTGTCTGTTTTTTTAGCATTATTTCAGCAGTTCTGCCCAATGCAAGGGCAGTTCACTTTGAGCCAAAGGATTTATCTCAATTCCCCTACACAGTTACAGCTCTTCTTTTCTCTACACTGCCTTTCACCACTGCAGCTTTCTTGCCCTGTCCCGAGGCTCTCAGAGCCACAGATGCCTCCAACTGCCAAGGGACTGCAAATTAGAGTCTGTCCTGTCTCATATGTCAGCGATAACCATCAAGGGAGTCCTCGTTCCCATTGTAGAAAGGCCATATGTTTGGCTCCCAAGCCAAAGCAGCAGCAAAACGCGGGCAGCAAGAATATTCTTTGATTAAATGTATTGAATTCCTTAATCTTATGAATAGGTACCACTGGAGGATACTTTGTGCTTCAGTTCTGTGTACTCAGGATTGCTCATATCATAAGAAATCTGCAGACTGAAGAGAGCACAGACTGAGCATTTGGGGAACTGCAGATCCCTCAGCACAGCTCTGCACCCAGTCCTGCTTCCAGCCCATACCTGCACCTGCAGCACTGCCCTGCTTGGGATGCACACAGCGCCACACACCTCATCTGTTTGCCTTTCTCAGTCTTTCCTCCTTTATCATCCCCCTGCTCCCCATCACCAATGCACATCTGGGAGCCTTTGCCACTCTCAGAAGCTCTCCTTGACGCACATCATCATGACTTGATTCGAACAGTGCAAATGTAAGAGATGATGGGTATGTGATTTAAAGGCATAGCGCTGCCACGCTGCACTGATACAGCTGCTGAGCAGCTTTCTTAGTTTGTAGCCCGGCTACAGGCAACGTGGCAGCTGAATATTTGTAATTACAGTTGACTAAACCATTCCCAGGGAAACAGGTGGTTAAAACTAGCAAAGGTCACGACATGGCAAAGAATGGCTGAAAAGGAAATAGATCCTACAGCTGGAAGGGAAAATTTGTATACGAGGATTTGGATTTAATTTCTGCTTTATGTAACTTTTTTTTTTTTATGCTTATGCTAAATCGAGTTAGCAGGATAGCATGCATAATATGATACAGCATGCAAAATCAGTGTGGCTCGCAGTGACTGCACGTAAGGCAGCGTGTTTTGTTCCCTGCCTCTAATGAAGCATTCGTCTTGGCACGGCAGTGAGTTGTAAATGAATTAGCAATGCTACAATCATTTGTGAGCACGCCTATCAAACTCAGCAAATTGCCTGGCATTCAGAGCAGTAAATAGATGGGGCTGTTCCACATTGTGGTACGAAGTCTTGGAGACTTTGGGGATGCGATCACGGCACAGTGATCCCTGTATTAGGGCACAGCCCAGCCCAGTCCTTCCTGAGCTCAGCAGGCAATGTCCCCAGCTTGTGAGCCACTCACACACTGCTAATGGCTTGTGCTGCTTCATCAGCAGGAGCAGGATTAGGCTCTTCTATGTGGGAACAGCTTCAGCAGCCATCCAAGGGCACGAAAGAAGCTGGGGCTGAGACAGTGTGCTCCGTCATCATAGAACCACAGGCATTAAGGTTGGAAAAGACCTCTAAAGTCACCTGGTCCGATCATCCATCTACCACCACCACTGCCACTAACAGTGTAACCACATCCCTGAATATTACACATACCCTTTCCAGGGGGATTGACTCCACCACCTCCCTATATATTTACTTACATGTTGTTTTTTGCATTCCAGGCAATAGAAGCACTTTCCCTTGAGGCCTTCAGAAAGCAGAACTTTACATTCTCCAGTTTGCTTCATTTGATTGGTTTTGTCAAAGAAAGTGAAAGGAAAAACAGTCTCCAAATCTACTGAAAGTCCATTTGACAGTGATTTGACATCACTTCCCAAACTGCCCAGTGAACTGAGATGGCAATGCTGTGTTTCCTGCCTCAGACCATGGCTAAATGCAGGTAGTGCATCGTGCCTTACAACTGCTGCTGGTCATCCCGGCCTTTGCAGGGACCTACAGCTGTTCCACAGCTTAGATGCAGTTTGTGAGTTTCTCTCCTTCCATACAAAATGCAATGGAATAAGTTTCAGCTCCTGATCATCTGATTGTGAAATACTCCACGTTCTTTGTGGAGTGACCTAAGAGTACAATCAGCTCATTTCTTTGTGATTTTCCCCCATACTGACTTCCCCATGGTTGTACACGAAGGCTTCTGATGCTTTTATGGCTCATTTTTCACCAGCCACGAGCTCTAGAAATTAAACTTGTTGGTTGGTTGTTTTTTTTTTAAGTGAAAGACGAGATCAGAGATAAAAGCTGCAATCATTGCCTTCTAAGAACTGAGCCTAAAAGCACACCAGATGCAGCCCTGCTCTCTGTCAGCTCCCCAAAAGGCACACACAGCAGAATGCAGACAGCAGCCAAGGAGGAGCTGGAGGACTCTCAGTGTTTTTCTTGCCTGTGTTCTCCAGCAGCATTTTCCTCTCCCTATGGGATGTGTGCTGAGTGAGTGCTGCTGTTCGTGTGGGAAGGAGCTCTGCCTCCTCCAGGACTGCAGGGAGCTACAGCCATTGTCTTAGGGAACAGCAGGAAAATGCTTCAACAGAAAGACACGTGCAGCAGAGATTTGCAGGTTGTCACACAACAGTGCCCATATGGTGACTGCACAGATCCCAGTACAAATGCGTTTGCCTTGTGGAGAAGGACACACTGTCTCTTTTCTTTTCTTTGCAAATACGACCTAATTTACTAAAGCATTTCCCTGAACTCTGCTAAGCTGGAGTTACTTCCCCTGTCAGATGGGACCTCCAAGTGCAGTTGAAGTGGGTATAACTCACTCCACTGCTTGGGAAAGGGAGAAAGAGGTTCAGAGCAGCATCACAGGTACATTTTGGACTTTGTAGTGAACAGAACTTCATGTAAAACGTGTGCTCCTGTATCTGTGGGGTTGATGGGCTCAGCTTCCCAGTTAGTGTGAATGCGGTTCATATCTGCTTTGCTCGCACATGGCTCAGAACTGGGTACCCCATGCTGCAATGGGCAGCAGCACTACAGCTGCTCAGGGAGCAGCAATAACCCTACAGTCACTGTCAGCAGCTTTCAGGCCTTTAACGCTTCTGAGGGAGAGGTAACCCCACTACCCACCTGCAGCCAATGCCTGCTGCAGCACAGCATCTTTCCTCATACAGACACACATAAGTCAGACTGCACAGAACAAGGCATTCTGGAGACTCTGCCCTACTTTTAGGACAAGGAGGATGGGATATACAGAGCAGAAATGGCAGAGGCCCAAAAAGGTGAGGATGGGGCTGGTGGCCATTCAGGCCTGCTAGCAGAAGGGCCAGAGACCGAGGGAAGCAGCTGCAAAGGATCTGTGTGCCCATGCACAGTGTATGACAACCAAAAGGAGTGCAACTCTGAGCTCTGATCTGCTGAGGGGTAACGTGGGCCTTGCAGTGAGAGAGAAATGAGCAGAGCAGGGCTGGACCACATCCCAGCTGTGATGTTACAAACACAAAATGAGTCCTGGGGTGGAGCTCATCACTAACAGCATAAAGCAATTTTCTCTTTCTGGAATCTCAGCTCAGACACCAACCTTTAATTTCTAACAAGACCACAGTGCTGTCCTAACCCTCACACAGCCCCCTTCCCAAAGTTATGTCCTATGTAATAAATCCCTTACGCTACACGGTGTGTCTTCCCAAGACCGAGCATTTCCTTAATTACTAATAAAAGGAGCTTGGAGAGCTGTGAACCTCCTGCTGGGACCTTTCACTGTGATGACCTCATTACCATGCAGGTCCACAGCAAACTGAAGCGACAGGATGGCTTCCCCAGCTCAATGGACGCTGGGCCTTTTACTGACCAAATGAAGTAAATATTCCCCGTCTCCAAATTGCACTTTTAAAAATGATTGCCTTCCTAATGTTTGATTGTGAAGCTCAGGCGCCTATTTATGGCTGGGATTCTTCCTATATCTAATCATACTTCATTGTTTTCTAATGAAATGTGCTATCTAGTTAAATGAACATGAATGGAAGCAACAGTGCTGCAGACAAGAAAGCAGGAGGGATATATAATTAATGTGATCATTGGAAAAAAGCCGTGTGATATCATTCCATCAATTATCAGCCTCTAATAATTCTGTCACCAAGTAAATGAAAGCATTTTATCAATTAGTGCCAATCGTTTCCCCACAGCAAGCGCTGAAAACTGCTGAAAACCAAATTGTAACTGCAGCAATACAGGAAGAAAGGGAGAGGAACACAGGGTGAGTCTGAAGACAGCTACCTCCTGTAATGCAATGACAGTCCTGAAGTAGGCTTTGTTGAAGGCACTGATTTGTGGCATAAAGTCGAGCAATAAGGAGTATCACAGGGAGTGCTTCTGATTCGGTTTCAGAGGACAAAACTTCATTCCCTATCAGTCCGAGATGCCCTTTGGGACTGATTCAGTATACCTACAGACTGGTCCTGTCAAGCTCTGGCTTCAACATGCAGCTCAGTTAAGCTTCAGTCCTGGTTGGAAGGGTACATGTGGTGTGGGCAATGGCAGTGTCCTCTATCTAAGTGATGATGGCACTGATTTCTGCATCTGACTCACCCATCTAGGCTTCTCCTATATTCACAGGCACAAACATTTGCTCCCTTTGTTGACCACCATCAGCTTGATGCAACTTCTGAACTGCAGTGTCTCAGTTGAAAAAGTTGCTCATCATGATGAAGATCGCATCTGCAGGGAGAAGTCTCTGGGACCTTTGCTGTGACTGCTTCAGCCTTGTGTTAAGGCCACAGAGGGCTGGGCATGTCTCAGGAGGAGAGAGCAGTGAAGGGCAGAGAGGTGCTGACTGCGAGTCAGATTTGGGGGATTCATAACTGTGTATCTTAATGGACTTCACCTCCCATAGCAGGTTTGGAGGGTCTACAGCTGCTGCTCACTGATAAAGCCTGCAGTTATACATAAGGAAGGGCTGGAGTGATGTTTTAACCTGCTGCTATGACTGCTACCCCTGCCGAGGCTTTATGCCCTGCATGAAGATGTTTGTGAGCACTCAGCAAGACACCATCTATTCCGAGGGATTTTCTTTCCTCCTCTCAGGATGAGAGGCTGGTATTTGACTTCATTATCTCCTAACTTAAAGTTCAGGCCATCTGGCATCCCAGTGTGCAAACAATCTTGTAAATTAAAGGGAAAAATATGGTCATCATTCCCTTATGGCTACAAACATGCAAGCTATTAAATAACTGGTGATGTGCAGAATTCACTTGGAAAGAAACAAAGTTGGTTCCCCAAATCCCACCCCAGCAGGTAAAAAACAGCATTTTATGAAGGAAAGTGACCTGAAATACAGCTGGCTTTCTTCCTTTATGATGTTTTCCTTCACCAGTTCACCACACAACCTACTGGTCTTCCTGGAACAGGAGAAAGTGCTGCTGATTTTGTGTCAAAGAGTCACCATTTTATTAGACAGCCCTTTGAGGCTGTTTCCAACAGTTTCACTCCTTACCTTAAACACAAGCTACTTTTGCTCTCTGTTGAACCCACAGAACTTGTTTCACTTTGCTTTCTTCAACTAATCTGAAAAGCTTCATTCATTGAACCTTTTAATTTACCACCCTCTGCACTCCTTTCTTGGAAGACCTACCGAGTATATTTGGTATATTTGGTACCATGCTTCATTTTTCACAAGAGTCCTATTTCTTCTAAGAGCGCTGGCAATTGCAAAATGTATATAAAGGTGAAAGATCCTTGCATGTCTTAACAGATCTCAAAATGAGCTTTGGAACAGTTTGACTGGAAAGCTCTCAAAACCTTAACTACTCCCTCAGGACTGATCCATAATGAAGGTAATAATTAGTGAGATTGAACCTGAAAATGATGTTCCATAAATATATGTTTTACTCCTGGTATATGGAGCCAGAGCCAAATAGGTAAAGGTCTGGAGAAGTGGAACAAGGCTAAGAACATGGAGACAAGTGAATGTACAGAAGACTTCCCCCATGGGCAAAAATAAAATACTGTTGTAAGAAAGAAGGAATCCCAATGAAGGCTTTGTAGAACATCTTCCCAAGTCCTGGGAGCATTTTACAACTCCTGACAGCAGGTTGGAGAGGTGGGGGTTGGCTTCTTCTCCCAGGTAGCAGAGCTAGGACAAGAGGTAGTGGACTCAAGTTGTGCCAGGGGGAGTTTGAATTGGATGTTAGGAAAAGCTTCTTCTCTGACAGTGGTGATGCATCGGCACAGCCTGCCCTGGGAGGTGGTGGAGTCACCATCCCTGGTGCTTAGGAACTGAGGGACATGGTTTTATGGACATGTTAGGGATGGGTTGATGGATGGACTTGGTGATCTTAGAGGTCTTCTCCAATTGTAATGTTTCTGATTCTAAAGAAAAGAACAGCCCTGGGGGTACAAGTGAAACAGATGCTGAGAATGGGAGGAGTGAAGCATCCCATCTCTGCTATGCATTGCAGATACAAACATTCTCATGAAAGTCCATGTGCTGAAGAGCTCAGTTTCCCTCAGCTTATCCTTGGGTTCTTCTGGCCTCTTCCTGCAGTGTTTGGTTTTGCATTGGAAATGGGGAAGAGCTCTGGGCATTTCAGCACAGCCAAGGTCTCTCTGTACCTCAAGCAGCATTTCCCATTGCGTGTAATTCCAAAAAGTCCATGCATGAGCTTCACTCTCATACTTTCTTCTCCATCTCTTTCAGAGGTTGGCAGGATCTTTCATCTCGGTAAGGCAGTTTTACAACAGAGTACAGAGGGTTTCTCGCTCTTGTTCTCATATATGGGAAATAAGCTTCATAACAGGCTTGAAAATTTCACTTTCTAGCAACTCTTTATCCTTCAGGCATGTACAAAAGATCACCTCCAAGAAGGCATATTTCAGCTGGCATTTGTCTCAGATTGATCTGCCAGACATGGAGCTGTCATGTCAATTGATGAGACCAAAGTTCTCACCCACTTGTTAGAGATTGGGCCACCAGAGATGAAACCTTACTGCAATGCTAGAACAGAGACCCAGCTCTGACTCCTGCCTGTCTGGCAGTCCTTAACAGATCAGACAAGTAATTTACTTCCAGCTCAGCACTAATTAAGACAACCACAGCGTTGTCTGGAGTGAAAACAAAACATGCACAAAGATGCTATCTGAACTCCACAGAGTCTACAATAGTGAACTGGTTCACTGACCTTTGCCATGCTCAAAATTACCTGTTGAGGTCCTCGTGGTGTGACTTCTCTCAAAGGAGAAGCCAGTACTTCCACTCTGCATAACTGTCCCTCTCAGCTCTGCCCTACAGCAGGGCAGGCTACAAGATTCATGTCCCTTGCTCTGTTCCTAGTACTATGCTGGATCATAACAGCTCCTCCTACCAACTTGCTGGAGAGGAGCATCCTTTGTCACCCTCTAGGACTGGCTGTAAGCAATAACGAGCCACTGAGAGGACAACCCATGTTGAGTTTTTAATTAGAGGCTGTATAGGACAATGTAGGCTTTCCTTGGTGCCTACAAGCTCCCAAACCCTTTTTTCTGCCACACTTCTATGCTTAGCATACAGATCCATAAAATTCCTCCATGCCTTTGCTTTGTATCAGCCTCAGCAATGCTTCCGAGATGTCTTCTCACCAGCCTGATGCAGTAAGTATCTAGAGTGGTGGTTGCTGTTGTTGCTCTGCTGAGAACAAGTGCGCTCAGGTTGGAGCAGCTCTAAAGGAGAGGATCCAGTGGGACCCACTGGAACACTCAAGAAACTTCCAGCACATGCTCTGGACTTCATTGTGCCTGCAAATGCTCCCTGCGCAGTCAGGGTGGGGAGAGGCCATGTAGCACAAGAAGCAAATTGCAAGTGAGAGTTTCCCTTGTTCTCCATGAGATTAGCTGTTCCTATAAGTACTGAAATAATGTCTCTTTCTACTCAGCTATTGAATGTGTCACCAAGTGACAGCAGGTACCAGGATTCTAATAAAGAGCTGCCCTGGGGGAACTGCGGTTTCCCCTTTGCTTCCATTGAAAACTCTGGTGCTTTAGAAATTCAGATCTGCAGTTGCCTTGATAAGATGCAGCAGCTCCAGAGCTGCCTGAGCAGAGGAGCTCCAGCCTCTGGGCCTGACACCGTGTCTCCATCACCAGTCTGCAGTACTGGACACATATCTCAGTGAGTGTTCTGCATGGATTGCTAACTGTGCCGCTACCCTGGCTGCATACAAACCACCTCCCTGATAAACAGCAAATGAACCTGACATTTCTGCTGGTTGCGTGGGAGATAAAGCCCACCAGAGTGTGTGCTTGTTTCATAGCTTCTTGATGCTCTGATAGAGATTAATCAATCATGTCAACTCTGTGGCTTGCTCTGTAATTTAACCACTTGCAGCGGTTTGTGCTACTGCTATTTTCTGTCTGGTTAAAAGATCTTCTGCAGTGCAGGACACCCATAGCTTAATGCACTGTCTGGGCTTTGAGGCATGAATTAATAATAATTTTAATACCCTTTTACTGGATATCTGCCTTGCTGTCCAGCTGACGGTGCCTTTCAACACGTTAATGACTTACATGCCACTACGGCAGTATGATCAGCCTGTTCCCACCTGCTCAGCAATGCAACTGATGTCATCTACCTAGAGTTGTGCAAGGCTTTCAACACGGTCCTGCATCACACCCTTATCTCTAAATTGGACAAGGATTTGAAGACTAGATTATTCTGTGGATAAAGAGTTGATTGGATGGTTATAGCCAGAGAGTTGTTATCAACAGCATTATGTCCAGGTGGAGGCTGGTGACAAGTGCTGTCCCACAGGGTTCCATGTTGGGACTGGTGCTCTTCAACATCTCTGTCAATGGCATAGTGGGACTGAGTGCACCCTCAGCAGTTTGCTGATGACACCAAGCTGAGTGGTGCAGTTGATACAACAGAAGGAAGAGATGCCATCCAGAGGGACCTGGACAAGCTTGAGAAGTGGGCCCACATGAACCTAATGATGCCTAACAAGGCTAAGTGCAGGGTGATGCAGTTGGGTCGGGGCAATCCCAGATGTGTACAGACTGGGAAAAGAACTCATAGAAAGCAGCCATGCAGAGAAGGACTCGGGGGTTCTGGTGGATGAAGGGCTGGACATGAGCCAGCAGTGTGTGCTTGGAGCCTGGAAAGCCAACTGTACCCTGGGCTGCATCAATAGAGGGGTGGCAGCAGGGCAAGGAAAGGGATGGTCCCTCTGTACTCTGTCCCCATGAGGCCCCATCTGAGCACTGTGTCCAGACCTAGGACCCTCAAGAAGGATGCAGAGCTGTTGGAGAGGGTCCAAAGGAGGACACAAAGATACTCAGAGGGCTGGAGGAACTGAATTTCTGGACTTTGTAAAGCCAGGAAGAGAGAAGAGGGTGGAGAAAGGAATGGCAAGAAGGAGCTGGGCAACCAACTCTGGGAAAGTAATACTGAGCCAGTTTGCACAGATGAGACCTGAGGTGAGTGAGAAAGGGCATTTCCTAGGAAATAGTGTGCAATTTGTGCAGTCCTGAGGCTGAAGGAAAATATAGCTCTGGCCTTTGTTCCTAGCACATCATAAATGACCTTCATGAAGACTTCCAGCTGAGGCTATGACATTTTCCTCCTCCCAGTGATTGAATTCCACAAAGAAATGACTCCTGTTTCCTGAGCCAAAAGGAGATTTCTTCTTAGTCATGCTTGTTTTTGCTTCCGACACCAAATTCTCATTTTCTTTCCATACTGACTGCACTGGCACCTACACTCATAGCACAGATTTGCGCGAAACATGCAAGAGAACAGCGCAGCCACAGTCCTCCCTCGCTGGGACTCCATGGTGTAGATAAAAAGGAGGCACTGTTTCAAAAATAGGATGATCGGTTCTTGACATAAAAAGGCACCCAGCTCTATCTCAGGTTGTGCATTAAAATTATCCTTCTTTTTTTTCGCATTCCCTCCT
This sequence comes from Excalfactoria chinensis, assembly GCF_039878825.1. Classification (NCBI taxonomy): domain Eukaryota; kingdom Metazoa; phylum Chordata; class Aves; order Galliformes; family Phasianidae; genus Excalfactoria; species Excalfactoria chinensis. The sequence goes on from NC_092841.1 coordinate 1,210,071, forward strand.
CCTCATCAGAAAGATCTCACCCAGGCTATTTTGAAGCTTCGACGTGTCGCTTTTCATTCATATTTTTCAAGCAGCTACTAAAGTATGTGCACTTCTGAAGTTTCCTATCTGAAATGTGTGCAAACTGCTGTCTGGATTTCAGAGGGCTGCTTCCATGTGCCCCGTTTTGACGTTAAGCTGTATGGAGAATGCCTGAGGCATTCACAAAACTGGAAATTTCACAGAACGAAGCAGTGTGCACGAACACGTGGAGTTGAGCTCTATGAACTGCCTTGCAGACATTTATGATGTCCCCTGAGAGGGTTGGGAGTAGAATCATTTATCTGCCTCTAACGTGGGAAGAAAATGCAGATGGGAGCAAATTCATCCCTTGGGGTGCCACTGTGGATGGGACTGAGCAGTGCCTGCAGACCAGGAAATGGACGGGCTTGGGATATATGGCTTGGAAGACAACCATAGGGTCAATAGACCATGCTTCCAGAGAGCATCAAGGACACGGGAGGGCAGTCACATGAAAGCAAGCTCCATGATGTAGACTTGGGTCTCCTGTGCTCAACAGGTGCTCCATGATTTGGAGATGTGTAGGGTCATTGAGGATCAGGTTGGCAGCCTAAATGAGGATTTGAAGACAAGAAAGATGGAGAACCATCCTGCTCCTGAGCCCTGGCTAAAACTTTATAATAAAGAGCAATCTGGAAGAAAACTGAAGACTTGAGTGAGGGAGAGAAATAAAATGGAGGTGGAAACTTGGAAAGGCTTTGATGGGGAAAATGAGAGGAAAGGAGGAGCTGCCATGCAGAAACATTGTGAGATGCCAGGTTGAAAGATCCCAGTGACCAAAGTCTTCACTGGAAAGACTGGTAAGCCTCTCCAGCTCTCTCTGTGCCTCGTGATATTTTGCTCGGCAATGGTAGAAATTTCAGTTCTCAAAAACACTTGGGGGACATTTGCACTCAGCATGGAAAAAAGCCAGGTGCCATTCCCTGGCACCATCAGTTTCCTTAAATATCATCACTCTCCACCTAACACATAAAAAAACCTCTTTTTAGTGATTTAAAAGGAATGGCTGAAATATGGGGCTATTTATGCTACAGTAGACACGTTCTAGAATGAGAAGTGTAGCATAGAGACTGCATAGATGATAAGGCATTGTAAGCATCTTTAACCTTCCTTGCCTGTTAAACTAGTCCATTTCCTTTCATTCATGTACCTGAATTGCTTTCATGTAAATACACACTTTTCTTGGCTTACTTTCATGTTTATTCCTTTTGTTTAAAAACAAAAGCAGCAATTAAAGAATGGTAAAGATATTTCTGAGTAGATCAGATGCTGGTTTCCCTTTAAAAAGGAAGATGTTATCCCTTTGAATGATTTGAGTGACTTCAGATACAATATCTCAGGGAGTGAAATATGTGTTTTGCGAGCTACTCCTATTAAATCTGCTGAATCTCCTATTAAATTCCCAGCATTGCAGCTTCAGGGAGCCAGGACAGTAATAGGAGGAGTTATGAATTTTGCACAAGGCAAAATAAAGTGAATTTAGCCCAGTGCTTTTCCCCACTGCGTCTTCTGTAGCTCTGGGGCTAAGGGAATTCCCACTGCTGTAAAGAAGTGGAGGCCTTGGCTAAGGTGACAGCTCTGGGTCCTCTAGCAGTCAGCAGGTGTGAGGTGCTGGATCAGAATCAGGTGGTCCAGGGGGCTTCCATTGGCTGTGGTCATCAATGCAGGGCTGAACTACCTGAGGTCTTGATTGAAGATTGTGTTAATCAATCTCTGATGGCCACTTGGAAACTTTACCATGCAGATGCATCCATCAGAAACTCTAAGCTTGCATCCTGAAAGGAGGTTCTGTACGTATTCACAGGAGTTGCTAGCAAGGCTTTGGTGAATGCAACTAACTCAGGGCTGAGCAGATTCCCAGGCCAGCATGACCAGCCCTGATAACATGAAGTTACCATAAGGAGAACTTGCACTAAATCACTGAAGTTGCAGATGTGAAGCAGCCTGTCAGTAGTTCAGTGAGCAGAATACACCTATGTAGAGTGCTGCACAGCTCAGAGTTGGAGCAACACAGCAAAGCTATAGGCTGGATTGCCACCAAATGTTTCTGATATGTTTCAGTTCCCCTTATTTTAAATCTCGGCTCCTTTCTCTCTATAGTCCACATATCTCTGTATTTTCTCCCTGTTGGCATTAGCAGATGACAGATGTTCCTCAGCTCTAATATTGTTGTGTTTCACGGGTTTCATTGGGAAGCTACACTGCAAGAAGTTCTGTCCATGGGCTCACCCCGGGGAAGCAGGAATGTAGGGCCTCTGAAATTGTGAATGAGGAAGGAGGAGGTGAAGACAGATTGTTCACATTTAGTGGAGAAGCAGGCGTGAGGGGCCACCCAAGGAAACCATCATTTCAGCAAGTTTAAAGAAAGCAGAAGGAAGTACTTACTCATGAAGTGCCTCGTTAAACTGTGAATCTCATTAACATGGGGAGGGAAAAAAAAAAAAGATAAAGAAAAGCCAACACAATTTAGACAGGCAAAGAGCCACACGGCAGCCCAGCTACACTGTCAGGTATGGAAATCCCTGAATGCCTCATTACTGGGCATGGTAGGAGGAGTGTGGAGACAAAGGCAAAATTGTTCTGTGCTTTCAAGAGCTTTACACTTCTTTTTTCTGAGCTTCCTTTGTTTAGGAGGAGATACGGCATGGATGGCACTGGATAGGTCTACAGTAGGTATCTGGCCAAGGAGAGCAGTGCTGGTACTACAGGAAATCAGGGTGAGCTTACAACAAAGGCTTTATGTAATACTTCAGAAAAAAACTTCTTCATGTTTCTGGGTGGGTGGTTTGTGCTGACAGCAACAGACCTAAATTTGGTCGTAATTTTTATATAGAAATCACAGACCTGAAATTAGCTTATGCTCACCTTCTGGCCTATATGTGATCCACGCTGCAGTTTCCTACAGCAAGCTTGTAGAAATAGTAACGTGTTGATTATGTCTTGACATCCAGTTATGGGTTGGAGTGGAGACTTTTAGAGCTGAAGAAGATCTGAAGCGCCAGATCTGTGGGAGCAGGCTGATGACAAGCCTTAACCATGCACAGTGTATGTAGGGGACTGAAGGCACTGCTCAGAATGAGTGAACCTACATCAGTAGGGCCTCCTTCACACCCTGCCATTGGCATGAACAAAGTACCACCAACACAGTACTTCCTGGTGTTTTGTCCTGGTCATTAAATCATCTCCTCCAGTCACTACTGAAACTATAGAGTCCCTCTGGGTGTTCAGGTCACCCAATAGCTAGCAACTTGGAAAGATAATATCTGATCATCTGAGCATATAGGAAAGTTTGGTATTCTTTCACAAAATGTAGTGTGGAAATGCACGATGGGGGCCACTGAACAGGGGCACTCCTCTCCTCCATGAGCACTGCCTCAGCCTCAACTCACCCATTCCCAGAGGACCTCCTGGTATGGAACTCCCCTGCAGTACTGCAGGCTCCCATGGTTCTCATGCACTTGGGGTATAGGAAGATCAGAGAGAGGACTCTGCTTTTTCACATGACAGTTTGCTGTATGATATGAATCACTGCTGTTGCCACGTAGGATATCTGCAATAAACATTTTTTGTTGCTCTTCAATAGTTAAGCCAAAGCCGCCTGATCAATACCTCTGTCTGGGAGTCGTTCAGGAGCTCATCAAGCCATGTGTCATTACTGTTGCACAAGCCAATGTGGGCACTGTCATTTTGGTAACAATACTCATAGAATATGTACGAAGCACCCCTCTGATGAATGGCTCCAGGATGGGAAGTAAATCACGGAGCACTGGTACAGACAAGTGGAGGTCTGAAACAGTCTCAAAAGTGCTTAGCAGACTCTGAGCACTGAGAAAGTATGGCAGCATAAAAGAACATTGAAAAAAAAAAGCAAGTAGTGAGTAATTAGGGACCGTCATGATGGGCTGAACAAACAAGGGCAGGTTCCAGTAGTTGGCCTGCAATTGAGCCACACAGATTTTAATTGATTTTGTGTAACTTGGTGCAGATTGACTTTTCTGATCGCCAAGAGGCTTCCACTAACAGTCCGTTTGGGACTCGTGCCTATCAACACCCGCACACATCGTGCTTTGGCTGTGCGCTGTGGATCCTGTTATCCTTTGAGGCTGGGTTCATTTTCCTGAATGCCAAGCTGCTGCCAGCAGCCTGCACGGTGAAACAGAGCTGCTTCTGTTCCATTTGTCATTGTCCATCTGTGTTTCTAATGGCCGGCAATGGAAGGAAAGGCAATGGGTGTAAAGCCAAACTCTGAGAGGCAGACCCAAGACCATTGCTGCCTTCATTGGAGGAAAGTGGCAGGGGAGGACCTGGGCAGAGAGAAGGGAGGGCTGATTCCCTATGCTGTAGTGACTCAGCAGTGATGGGGGGAAGTGAAGAGGGTTGAGCCAGGCTCACTGAAAGGTGAAGAGACAATGAGTATAAATCAAAATACAGGAAATTTCACTTATATGCAAGAAAAGTTGCTGGCTTTGTGGTTGTTTCCCCCCCATCCCCCTTTTTTGCATCCAGCTGGATTCAGACCTGGATAACCTGGACTAGGTGACCTGCACTGAACCATGGGGTGGAACCAGGTGGTTGCAGAGGAGCCTCCAGCCCCAGCCATGTCTGGCTGGAGGGAAAGAGCTGCTGATAAGTACTGGTTGTCCTGAGCAAATGCTGAGTTTATCTTGAATTTCTATAAGAAAAACCATGTTCTCCTCTCCCATGACCTGTAACAGAAGACAGAGACCAGCACCAGCCTCTGGGACCAGACTAGGATCAAAATCTCTCTTCCTCATTCCCTCTGATCCACCAGTTCCTTAAGATCAGTTACTACATTTATCATTTGACAACTGAGTTCCAGGATTTCTGCATGCAGTAACTTACAGCAGTGATGCCAGATAACAGTGATGTGGAATTTTCCTAGTGGACTGAAACCCTACTTGGCATCCTGGACAAGTGCCTGGAATGCTCTGTGTCCAAGTTCTGTTCTGGGTGTATGAAAAAAGAAAGAGAGGGAGGGAGGGAGGGAGGGAGGGAGGGAGGGAGGGAGGAAGGAAGGAAGGAAGGAAGGAAGGAAGGAAGGAAGGAAGGAAGGAAGGAAGGAAGGAAGGAAGGAAGGAAGGAAGGAAGGAAGGAAGGAAGGAAGGAAGGAAGGAAGGAAGGAAGGAAGGAAGGAAGGAAGGAAGGAAGGAAGGAAGGAAGGAAGGAAGGAAGGAAGGAAGGAAGGAAGGAAGGAAGGGATGAAGGGAGGGAAGAAGGAAGGAAGGAAGGAAGGAAGGAAGGAAGGAAGGAAGGAAGGAAGGAAGGAAGGAAGGAAGGAAGGAAGGAAGGAAGGAAGGAAGGAAGGAAGGAAGGAAGGAAGGAAGGAAGGAAGGAAGGAAGGAAGGAAGGAAGGAAGGAAGGAAGGAAGGAAGGAAGGAAGGAAGGAAGGAAGGAAGGAAGGAAGGAAAAAGAGAAAAAGAAAAAGAAAGAGAAAAAGAAAAAGAAAGAGAGAAAGAAAAAAGAAAAAAGAAAAAAGAAAAAAGAAAAAAGAAAAAAGAAAAAAGAAAAAAGAAAAAAGAAAAAAGAAAGAAAAAAAAAAAAGAAAAAGAAAAAAGAAAAAAGAAAAAAAGAGAGAAGCCCAGAAGGAGATGGAGGTTGGGCTATGGACGGCTTCACATGCTTCCCAAGCTCAGCCCGTTTAGATGCAGAGACTCTAACCCAAATTAATAGATCCTCTGGGGTCTGCAAAACTGGGCTAATATTTTGCAAGAATAGCTCTCCCCTGCTTCTTGCCCTCCACTATGATGAAGACAAAATGCCTTCATTATTACAGCATTTAACAGTGTGCAGTGTTTATGAAGAGGCTGGAGGATGTGAAGGAATCCAAGCCAATTACATTAATCTCATAGCAAATAAAGCTGCAAATATTTACCTTCACTATACTGCTTTATCTTATTGGACAAGCTCTCGAATTAATCTAAATCCAGTCCTTTAACCTTGCTAGATGAATTGTCTCCTGACATCAGGAGGTCACCTAGACTTTACAGCTGGTCTCCATGAGCAGACACCAACTCAGCTGTGAATTGCACGCTGGGTATATAACCCTTATTTAAATCTCTTTCATCTATTGTAGTCCTAAGAGAAGTTTTCCCTGTCTCCATCTGGTTGCTCAGTTTTGCAGTGTGATACTGCAGTGCGAGAGGAATGCAGAATAACCCAATTAAATGAGTGAGGAACAATAGAGGAATGCTCAGATTTCTTGCAAGCTATATCAGTTAACCACCATGAATATTTTTTCTCACTACAACCCACTGATATATGGTAGAGACAAAATTCTCTTTATGACAACGTGCCTCAGGAACCTCCCTGTGCTACTGCATACAAGCCTGGCCTGGGAAACTCCAGCTTTTGTATTCTTATTTTTTCTTACATGGCACCAAATGCAGTGCTTTGGGGTGGGAATTCAGCCAATATAAAACATATAGGGCGTGAGCAACAGATTTATTTGTGTTGCACACTGGACAGAAGCACTCAGGTCATGCCAGGGACACACCGCGTTGGTCCATGGTATGGAACAAACAATTTATTTATCGTTCTCCCTACATTTTTTAGTCCTCTTTTCAATGACCATCCCTCCTCAGATTGCATTTATTTCCTGTTACCACTAGCTATAAACCCAATTATTTGAGTTCATTTTCACCTACCTGCCTACTATGGCCTCTGCACCCAGCCTACATCAGTGGCAATGGGAGTGCTCAGCCCTAGCAGTGCTTGGTAGAGCGCTCAGACAGAAGCTATGCAGGTTTGGAGAGTGCCTACAAATAACATTAAGTAAATTTGTTATGTGTTATTATGTGTGATCAACCTGTCAGGTATTCCTAGCTGGTAGCAATCCATAACAGGTATATCCACAGGACAGGTCTCAGCACACTTTTGTCTGAAGCCCATTAACACACTTGTTCGGGAAGATGTTGCTTGAGACTTGGGGAACATCAGAGCTTGCTGTAAGTTCAGCTTTCCTTGATGCTGTGCATATTATCCTACAACCCCTGGATATAGGATGCCACGTAAACACTTTCAGTCTCCAGATCTCGGGGTGCCACCTGCTCTGAGTTCACAACATGGCCTGGAAGCTGGCACAGGCTGTCCAGACAAGTGGTGGATGCCTCATCTCTGGACGTGTTCAAGGCCTGGTTGCATGGGGCCCTTGGACGGCTTGATCTGGTGTCTGATTTAGTGGCTGACAACCCTGCCCGCATCAAGGGAGTTGGAAATAGATGATCTTTGATGTCCCTTCCAACCCAAACCATTATATGATTCTGTGATTGATTCTATGACTCTCATTTATGGCATTTATCAAACCAAAAGGATTACTGTGAATCAAATAGAGTTCACAGATATCTACACAGGTGAAAGACTTGTAGTGGGGAGATACTTCTACTGAGTGGGAAAAGGTGGTTCAGATGCCTTCGGAACCTGAAATCTCTCATTTCTACAAGTAGGGTGTAAATGCATACAAGTGGATGGGGTTCAACTACATACAAGTGATGGAGACTCATAGCTGGAACAAATCATCTGAGAATATTGTTGAGTCTCCATCAGATGAAGCCTTTAAATCTAACCAGATAGTCATACAACATCCTGATTCCAACAAACTATAGCTTTGTAGCCATTAAAAGTAGATATGACTCTGGCTGGTATGCAGGGGCTCAGACCAGATGGTGGGGTCTGTCCCTTTAGGAACGTGTCTGGAAATGATGATCAAGCACAACTCCAGCTGAAGACAAAGAGGCTCAGACAGAGCCAGTTGTGGTGCAGCTCCCCCAGCCCTGGTGACTCAAGGTCAGCCTGACAGCACACTGGAAAGAGCACAGGGAGCTTTGAAGTATTTGATTTACTATTTTATTTACTTCCCTAGGGCACTGGGTGTGGACTTTGAACTAAATTGCAATCATTGCTCCCCGCTCTCCTCAGAGGCTTCAGTGCCAGGTATTCTCTCTGACTTCATTTAGAGACTCAAAAACAGTTCTTCCACCATCCCAAGGTGACTGCGTCCTGTTACCTTGCCTGAAGACCCAGAGGTCCCAAAGGCCTCAGATCCCAGCATGTCTCACAAGTTCTTGCAGCGTGTCCATTTTAGATGGAGATTCTCCCTATTTTATCTATTTAATGCTGTTGTCTGAGTACGACCACTAACACAGATGGATGCTGAAATGCTGCTGTTGGAACTGCTGAGTTTATTTCTTCACATGCTGCTCACGAGCATCTGCCGGGAAGGCTTTGTCTCTTGGGTGGTTGCCTGGATGGTTGGGCATCCATCACAGAGCTGCCAGCCCAATGACCAGGTCTGTGGCTATGCTAACTGCAGAGGATTTGGAAAACTGCTTGAGAACACATGAGAAATATCAAGATGTGGCATGTAACAGTGTGAGAAATGACAAAAATAACAGATAGAGCAGTGAAGGTCAAGGGGAGATGATATGAGAAGCAGCCCAACTTCTCAGGTCACTGTGGGGTCTTGCGGGCTTTTGAGCAGCACAACCATGCAAGGTTAACAGCATCGGTTTAACCGTGCTGCCAAGAATTCCTATGTAACTCTAGCAGAAAGACCAAACTTTGATGTGGATATGGCAAAACTGGTACTAATGGTGGAATTATTAAGTGGGTAAAAGCTCTTTATCTGGGAGAGGGATGGGATGAGCGTATAGAGGTACAGATGTGGCAAAAAGGATGCTCAAAAACTGGAAGAAAAAAAAAAGATAACAGTGCAAAATATATGATTGACTCTGCCCAGGGGTGTCTGTCAGGAAGCTCCTTTGTTTGGCCATCCCAGATCCACCAAGACTGTTCCTGTGGTCAGCAGGGTGGGAGAGGGGTGGGATGCCTCACCCAGCTGGCAGGAAAATACCTGGATGAATGGATGGGCTGAGCATCTCAGTAGTGCTGTGCTGCTGCCTGTTCCCAGCCCGACGGCACAGGCAGGTACCTGTCACATCATTGCAGGGCAGCAATGACAGATTGCATGAGCAGATTTCCCCAAATATACCTGATACTTCATCATCGTTTTAGAACAGCTCTTGCACTTCATTTCCCTCCTCTTGCAGGTGATCAAACAATAGAAAGAAGGAGAAACGGGTTTGCAAAAAATCACTCCCTGAATTTGTTTCCAGTCTCACTGACTCGAAGGATTACACCAGTGTAAAATCACTGCCTGCTCAGGAGAAGTCTGTGGTTGATACTACAGTGAGAATGATCTCCTCCCCCTGCCAGGATTGCACAGCCGCAGACACAGTGCTTCCCACAACTGCTGTACCTCATCGTTCTCTGCTGGGATGCTACATGAATGCAACATGAAGCAAAAGGGAACCCAGTGAACTGATAGATCTATTTCTCCGCAGGTCTGAACACCCATCCCTGTGCCTCCAACAAGTCAGCAGGAAGGAGCTCTGAGAGGCAGCATAGGAACTGGGGGTCCAGAGCTGAGGAGCAGAAAACCTGCTTAGGATTGTAAAGCTAAGGTCAGTGTAGCTGGCAGGGTCCTGGATAGCTGCAGTACTTTACAACTGCTTGATTCTTTTTGCAAATAAAAGAGAGAAATAGGCAGAATCTGAAATATTTTATTAACTCAGCTCAGTTTTGCTGAACTGTCTGTGTAAGGAAAAGAGAAGCAAACAAGCAATTCCAGGTGAAATCTTTCATTTTGACATACTTCAAGGGAAATCGCTTCGATTTTCATTCAGAGCGGCTCATTAGGAAACATCCTTCAATTGTCATTTAAAGAGAAATCTTGAATTGGAAACAAAACATATCATTAAACGCGCAACAAAAGGCCCCGTCTGAAAGTGAGTGGCTGATTGCCTGCCAGCAAACAGGAACCCCATCCCAGTACATCATCTGGCTATGTAGGAGTCCCATTCTGCAACCCATGAGCCAGAAGCAGCACTGACACTCCAGTAAGAACCCCTCTATGCAACTGTGCGGGCTTTAAAGATGCATCAGCATCCGAGAAGAGATTAAATACAACAGGGAAAATGCGCGGAGCAATAACCAAGGCGGGACACTGTAATAAGCCTGGGTTCTGGGTCATTAATTCCTTGTTATCCGCCTTCATTCAAATGCAGCACAGATACACGCTGCTGCCCTGTATTTTACTGAATCCAAACCTCACCCTGAGGTTCCCACTTGCTGTTCACTTCGAAAGGATTTTTGGTGCAGCATCTCCAATGAGCTGTATGCTTTGTGGAGCTCCTTGGATATGCTCTGTATTGTGGGGATGACATGGGGGTGCAGCTATCTGCCCTGGGCTGTCTGCAATGGGCTGTGCCCTTATACTGCAGCCTGAAAGAAGGACAAACACTGTCAGAATCATAGATGAGGGGGAGTGGCATTGAGTTGAGCTAGGGAAGGCTCAGGTTGGATGTCAGGAAAAATATCTTCTCCAAAAGAGTGATCAGGTGCTGGCACAGCTGCACAGGGAGGTGCTGGAGTCACCATCATGGAGGTGTTCAAGAAACGTTCAGACGTGGCACTGAGGGACAGGGGTTAGTGGGGGAATATTGGTGGGAGGTGGACGGTTGGGCTGGTTGATCTTCAAGGTCTTTTCCAACCTCAGTGATTCTATAATTCTATGATTCAGACACTGCAGGACAGGTGTGGATGCTGCTCTGCACCGCACCACAGAAACCTCTGTGATAACTACACTGAGCTGTCCCCAGCAAATGTGTCCACAAACATCAGTGTGGCATTTGATGTGCCAGTGAGATTTAGGGTGCATATATGGATGTGAGATCTGCTCATGGTAACATGCCTGGCTTACCAACAAGCAGATGTTTTCATAGGAACAGGGGAGGAGAAACAGAATCACAATCCTTCTGCCACCGAGGCTTAAACAGGAGCTAATGAGTTAATGAGATCCCAGTGATCACTGACAGCAGCCGCTTTACCCACCTGGAGCAGAAAGGATGTACTTTTACAAACTGTAATTGCTACATAAAAAGCTGATTGAAATTCCACCTTCTTTATGGACACCGCAGTCCATGTCTGATTACGCTGTTTGCAGCGTGTAGTTTGACCAGCTCTTGCAACCCCTGCCTGCACACATAAAAAAGGGCTCAATTTTAGAATGACTTTTGCTTCTCAATTGCCCAATATCTGTGTTTTATGTACCAAAAAATACAATTCATTGAACCACAATAAATAGCCACGAATCCTACAAGACCGCAGACATTTGGGTTTGACCAGATCTAGCCAATGAATTTCAGTTCAGTATTGCAGTCCTATTTGTTCTGCTATTAATTCTAGTGAGGACAATTGATCAATTGTTTTAATTTTAAATCAGAGAGCTAATATCCCAGTTTGGCTTCCCTTGTGGTCTTTCAGTTCGTGCCTCCGAGCAGTGAAAATCACTTTTGCTTCTTTTTCTTTTCTGTAGTTAATTCAGCAACCCCATATGAAGAACATCAGCTGCCCTTTCCCCATTAGATTGGAGGTAATACAGTTTCTTTGCTTTTAATTATATTTGTTCCAAAAAAACCCAAACGTGAACAACAATGTGTAACTCTATGACCACTGCAAAGTCCAGGGCATGCAGACTCACAAATGAGCACGAGGTTGGGCAGAGCCATTGTCAGAGGCCTAGAGAGGCTTTGGGGTCTTTACATAGCCATTGGCTTGCCTTCCCATTGCTGTACTAGATCTGTTGGCAATGCCCATGCAAGCACAGAGTTGGGAACAAAGGTGTCTGAACACACCGTGTCTGTCTTCTGGCACCATCTGCTACTCTGCCTCTCTCCTGCATCATGTACCTGGGGTTTCTCTGGCTGTACTGTGGCTGCCATTTCTCCATCTCTGGGCTGTCAGAGGTCTTCGGCCCTTCCTCTTCTTCTCTCCTCTTTTTGGTTTTGCATCTTAACCTCGCTCAACCATCTCTGTACTTAGGTGCAGGTTCTGCCCCAAACCTCACCTGCAATCTGCTACCTCCTCCGCAGATATGAAATGAGGGTCTTAACTGACCTCCCCTCATCCCTGTTTCTCATGAGCCTCCAAAAGGTCTTATTTTGGAAGTGAGGATGTTGAGCAGAAATGGATGTGTTGAGCTTTGTTTGCTGTGTTCCTCTTTCATAATCAATTACTCCTGCAACTCTCATTTGTTAGCAGATTTATTGCCTTGATTTCTTACTGCATTACGATATCCCCAACTCTGGTCTCTCCAGGCACCCAAAGTGGTGGCAAATTGTATTTGTAGTCTGTGGGTCAGAGGCTCCAGCTCAGATCCTGGTGGCAGCTCAGGAAAGAGGTAAGTAGTGATTTCATTTTAAGTTCTGCAGATTAGCTGTGGTTCAGTCTGCCTCTTCCTTTGACACTTTTGGTCTACTCTAATTCCAGTCTCTGCAGATCTGCAGATCACTGAAAAGCTGATTTTGTGAGCTTAATTTAACTTGAGTTGATGCTCCATAGATCATTCTGCAGCCAGAGAACACTGTGCTCTGTGATCCTGCTGATCTGTACATGATAAACCGAGCCTGACCGGGTCACGGCATGTGAGACCATTGGGAAGCCGATGCTGCTGCAATCAGTGATCTTAACTTGCCTGTCTGTGCTGTAGTAGGTTAAGTCATTGATGATTACTCATAGGGAAGTAGCTGGGATGGCTCTCACCAGGTCATCTATTTCACCATCCTGCTCTGAGGCACTGATCCTACCTGTGTTAATTCTGACGCATCAGCTTAGCTTAGACACTCAAGAGGGCTGCATCTGGACTGCTTCAGTCAGATTTATTTCCCTGTTTTCTGTGCTAAATGAAGGGGTACAGCTGTTGTGGGACTGGGAGGGCTCTGAGATTTCCATTTAAAAGATTATTCCACCATTCTCAAATATGCTTTCATTCCAATTTTAGCAGAGTCCCAGCACTCACCCTTCATCGGGAGCAATGCTGTTGGCCCCCAAAGCTCTGAGGGCAGGTGATAACCTTTAGGTCACAGCTTTCTGTCCCTTCAGCCACAGTGATCACTTCTGAGAGCAGTCTAGCACAGCTTTGCTGCTTACCCAGGGGCTGAACTCCTTCCCTTCACCCACAGGCTTTGGCCCTCTCTCCCAGCCTAAGGATGCTGTGGCACATTCCCCCTTTTAAATCTGTGATTGCTTTGGAAGTCTGCATCTTCAAGCTGAACTCAAGGCTTCCTGCCTGCCCAGCCTTTGGTTCCATGCTCACAGCTGGCACTGCTTCCTTGCAGGCTGGCAAAGGATAGTGGCTCAGCAATATTCTGGATGTTTGGGGCCCATCCCTGCAAGGCAGAGCCCCTATCTCTGGCTCCAGGTGAATAGGAGTGGCCACAGAAATATAGTCTGTAACAACCCCTGTGTATGGCTCAGCTTCATAAGCTGGTGTGAATACATTGGTATGAGGGACTGACACATTCAGCTGTAGCCAAGGAAAGGAAGTAGCCAAGTAGTTCAACCTCTATACATCCTCCATTAGAAGACATGAAGGTACAGCATTGAGGTCCTTATGCTGCTTGTGAAAACCTCTGGGCACAGCTGCCAGCACTGCTCCCCTTGGGGCACAGGGAAATAGCAGCAAGCAATCCAAAGCTGTGCTGGACCTGTCTGGGGGATGCAGACTACACCCTTGTCTGTCTAAAGGGGCTGTGAGGACTTGTTTGGCTTTGTAAATTCTTCATTGAGGAACTGAGTGCATCTGGCAAAGGTGCTTCTCCCCCATCTGTCCCATCTACTGTTCCAGCTCACACCAAACACTGTCACCAGGTTTGGAAAGCTGACACAGGATCTGAAGTCTTGAAAGGTTGGACAAAGGAAAAACCTGGTTATCTTGTGGATTATAGGATAAGGACAAGCTAATCACATCCATCTTCCTCTCTGACAACCCAGTGAATGAATACTTGGTGCAAATGGGAGGTGATGAGGACAGAAAGCAATGATGGAAGCCCTGAACACAACAGAATGCTGCTGAGGGTGACAGCTGCTTTCCTCTGCCCCCAGAACTGAAAGCTTTCTACAGCAGCACACATTTATCATAACCCATAGCACAGAGAAATAGGAAAGGGGCCCAGAGCAGGAGGGGAGCCCTCAGTTTGTCTGCACTGCACCGTCCTGCAGGTGGGAAGGTGGAAGAGATGAGATATAGAGGAGATGTATCGTCCGCTGGGCTCTCTCTTTCTATGTCATTAATCAGCTTCTCTTCACAGGTCATTTGTATACAGTAGAACTTAAAGCCAAACAAAGCCTGTGGAATGATTTGTGCCCTTATGAATTCTTAATTCAAGTGGGACAGCAGATAATGTCCCTCAAAATGTTTCTGCTGTGCTTTACAGCAGGCGCCAATTAATTACTGCAGGGATGGTGCTTCAGGACCACCTCCTCCCCTAGATAAATATGTCCAGTGACAGAGAAAGTTCTTATTCCACACACATAGCATGCAGGGACAGCTCTGCAATGGAAAAACAACTTTGTCTTCTGTAGGAGAGGGATTCTGACACATGGAACGATGTAGACACCGTGCAGTACTTCCTGCTCAGGAAAGCCGTGTATCTTGCCCTGTAGGCTGGGATCTGTGCTGGTGGGGAGCAGTGGTGATGTCGTGTCTAAAGGCAGGCTCCCAGCAAAGCAAACCAAGCACACCTGCAATTAGCAGAGCTTTAGGAAAGCTCAGCTCCAACCGTGGCATCCAAATATCCAGTAGGTTTCCCCTTGTCCTACAAAAGGCCTTGTTACAGCTATTGATGTGTAGCAGTACCCCCACCCCTACTGCCCTTTGGAGTCGATGCATGTTTGTCATTATCTCAAAGCTCAACAGAAATGAAAGTCTCTGGTTAGTTTTACATCTATTTCTTTAACACCAACACATTAAGGGTGCCCGGCTCCTGGCAGTCAATGAAACAATGCAGGCAGTGGGCTTTGGGCTGACTGCTTTCAACCTTTCAAGTTAAGACAGGTATGAAAATCTATCTGCAGTTTCCCCTGTAACTGTTTGTTCGAAAACAAAACAAAGGAAAGAAGGGGGGAAAAAAGGGTTCTACACAGATTCTGACACTCTCTAAATCAGTTCTAGACTGAAAAACTTGCTATGTGGGGATTGTATGGGTATTCCTTTAAGATACAAATGGGGATTAATGAATAACCCCTCCCTGCCCCCCATGGCAGCTGTGTGCCCACCTACTCAGTGCCTTTGAGGCGAACCAAGGCTGACTGCAGGCAGTGGGAGTCATTACACTAAACGCAGAGGATTTGGGAGCTGCAAGCAGAAAGAAGACCATGAATAACAATATGTACCACCTGAAAACTCACTGCCTCCCCTGGCCTGCCTCCTCCCCGGTGCTCAGTGCTCCTGGATGAATTACGTAAGCCTCACAAAACCCTTCAGTGGTTTATCTGTGCACCCGCTTTGCAACACAGTAAATTGCACAACGGAGAGGTCAAACCCATATGTTTCCTCCAGAGCAGCATGCAGATTACTGGGAGATGCAAGAGAAGTGCCCAGGGGTCCTGACTCACATCCAAACGAGAAGAACGAAATAATGAATGGAAAGATTCAAGATCATAATAAATCTTGCTCTGAAGTCTTTAATAATGAAGCTTTATTGTAAATCCATCACAAAGAAACATTACATGAAACCACCAAATAGGTCAGGTTAATTACATCATCTGAAACTGGTGTGATACCTCGAGCCTTCATAAAAAAAAGTAATCAAATCCCCTAGGAGTGAGAGATGACTTTTTTAATTAGTTGAGCACTAAAATCTCTGTGCTAACACCTCACAGTGTTCCTCTAGCTTAGCTAGACAAAATATGACATTTACAAGGTAAGTAGCAATTAGGGCTGCTTATCTGTGTGCCAGTTTGCATCCTCCACGGTTAGCCCTTTGTAACATAACAAAACCTCTTTGCCAGCCCCACAGGCTTGGTGTGAAAAGACATTTGCATTGAGCACCTTCCCTCATTCTGCTCTGTATGTGCAGCCTGTGACCTCCATCCCACATTTCCTACTAAAGCTGGCATGCTGAATAGAATCAGAGCATCTGGTTTGGGTTGGAACAGATCGCAAAGCCCATCCAGGTTCAACTCCCAGCCATGATGGGGGACGTCCTCACCAGGTCAGGATGCCCAGGTCCCCATCCATGAGGAAATGAAGCACCCCCAGCTTCTCTGGACAAACTGCTGCAGGGTCTTATCACCATCACAGGAATTTCTGTATCTAATCTAAATCTACCATCCTTCTGTTACAAATGTTATCCTCTTGTCCTATCACTACATGCTCCAGGGAAGAGTCTCTACCCACCTTTCTCATAGGCCTCCTGTAAGTATTGTAAGGCAGCAGTAAGGTCACCCTAGACTTCTTTTCTCTAGGCTGAATAACCCCAAGCAACATAACTACCTTTAGTACCAACCAGTGTTGGTTCAGGAGTTGGGAAACAGACCCGGGAGGTATCCTCAGCCCTTCCTGTGACTCTCTGGGTGACAATGGGGAAGACTGAGCTATTCTTCACCTCATTCTGCAGCTCCAGTGCTGGCAACCCCCCATATCTGCAGCTCATGTTCCTTCCACCTCCCAAACTCTCCCCAGCCCCCCATTTTCAGCAAGATCCCGAAGCTCACAAGTTCCTTGCACTTACCAAACCAAGGAGGATGTGCTCCATGTCCTAGGGATGCCAAGCTGAGGGGACACAGACCACAGCTACGGATGCGCCAAAGATGTTGCTCCGTTTCTCTGTCCATCTGATGCAGTTATAACATTAAATACCAATGGGAACGTATCCAAAGCTTGCTTTAAACAGAAACACTCCTATAGATCGCGCTGTGCTTGGGATCAGTCACAATTCCCCTTTCCAAGTCCCCTTTGGCTTTTGTTTATTTCAAATGGAGCCATCTGTACAGGGTTTGCCAAAAATAGTTTCTGAAGGGAAATGGTCTTTCCAAAAGGAACAGATATTTCCCTTGAAGGACCGAATCCTTTTCGATACGTTCTCCTTGTCAGTTTCGTGTTTTGAAAACCTGAAGCATCTTTCAATTCTCAAAACAGGATTTTTTTCCCCACTTTTCATCCCCAAATACCCTTTTCACAGGATCTGCTATTATATTATTACAATATCTTATCCTCCTTGTCTGTAAGGCATCAGCGAAGAGCTGCATTACCGAGTTATATTAAAACATCTATTTATATTTTCCCACTTGAAGCACATGGTATTTTTACCAGCCCCACTGCGCATCCCCCAGCAGCAATCCCAGCACACTCTCACTCGGATAACACCAGCAGGATGCTAATAGTGCCACCAAGGTTTTTGCACCTAGAGAAGGTATGTTTAAAGCTTCGGTAATTGCTCTGAGCCCCACAGACAGGCAGAACTGCCAGGCAGAAGAGCTGTGAGTCACCAAGAAACCTAATTCTATGACCCGCACAAGCACCTGGAGGAAGCAAAGGTTATTTAAGAAGGCAACATTTCTCCTTTCTGCTTAAATTCGGTATCTTTGTGTTGCTTTGCCAGTCAATGTGCAGTTGTCTAAAGAGCGCAGAGGGTGACATACGAAAGTGGTAGGTGTTATTACTAAGCATATTAAACTGACAAGAAAAACACAGGGCTCAGGGATGGCTGAAAGGCACTTTCAAGTCTCACCAAGAAAAACAAGCCTGAGATGTAATCCTTGACCCAGGCTTGTGCAAATGAAGCCCAGAAGTCCAAGGAGAGATGAGGCTCACGCTGTAAAAGACAGCCAGAGAGGAGGGCTGGGCAGTTATATATACAAGTTTGAGTTTTGAAAATAATAAGTTGAAACTTAAGAGGGCTCTGAGAGAAAATGAAATAAAGAAAATCACTTTCTATATATAAACATGGAGAGGGAAAATGCCGGGGAGGGAGAAGATCCAACAGACAAACTTGGCACAGGAACAAAAAGTGTATGCTGGCTGTGAATAAATTCAGGCTGGGAAATTGAAGGAAGTTTTCAGCCATCAAAGGAACAAAATCCCAGACCAGGCTTTGACAAGGAGGAGGAGGAGGAAGAGAAGTAGCTGGGTACAAGATGAAAGGCAAGAGGAAGGCATTGAGAGAGCAAGTTGCTTTCTGGGCACACACACAACCTGTGCCCCTGGTCCTGCAGAATAACTGCAAGCTCAGGGCTGAGAAATGGGGTGCTGCAATGGCACCATCTGCAATCCTGGGGCACGCCGCTATTGCAGGACATGAAGGCAGCCTGCAGGAAAGCTGGGGAGGGACTTTTGGTAAGGGCATGTAGTGATGGGATGAGGGAAAAAATGGCCTTAAGCTGGAAGAGGGTTGATTTAGATTAGATATTAGAAAGAAATTCTTGACTGTGAGACCAGTGAGACACTGGAATGGGTTCCCAGAGAGGCTGTGGATGTGCCCTCCCTGGAAGCACTCAAGGCCAGGCTGGATGGGGCTGCGAGCAACGTGGGCTAGTGGGAGGTGTCCCTGCCTATAGCAGGGGGCTGGAATGAGATGATCTTAAAGATCCCTTCCAGCCCAAACCATTCTATGATTCTATGACATGGATGTGGACTCAGATTGAAACGCCCACAGCAGCCCACCCATCCCTCCCCCATCATCTCCCTCAAAGGCTGATGTGACATTTCCTCCCTGCCATTTCATTTCCTTTATCCACTGGGTCAAGGAGCACTTCGGTAAGGTCACGGCAGTTCTGGTCACGGCTGTTTTGAGCTCATCCTAATGACTTCAGTGTGAAACAGCAATGAGTCTGATGGCTGAATTCCAGGCTTAGAGATCGAGAGCTTTCTCCTAAAATGAGGTTTTGCACAGAAACCCTGGTCTATGGCTTTATAGCATGAGCTCTGCTTTCAGGAGTGCTGCCTCAGTTTCATATTTGCATTTATCTCTCTCTACCAATACAATGGGTCTAATGAAGAGGGATTTTGGAACAGTGGGTTTTTTAGTTACCAGTTTTTTTTGGTTGCTGTTGGAGAACTTTTTTGTTGTTGTTGTTTTAATCAGGGACAAATGAAATAGCAAAAGATGTCCAGGGTCAAATGTATGGATTTTTCTCTCCAGGTAGTGCTCCCCTCTACCAGCCCTGGTCTATCAGCCTGCTTTGCCTGACCACTGTCATTTTTCTCTACTAAAATACATTTGCACAAAGCTGTTTTCCTAGCTCTTCAAAATCATCCTGTACAACTTTAATGCAACTCTTCCATTCTACGGGGGAGTGATGAGCAGAGAGTGACTCTCTGTTCCTTTTCAATCCTTTCTGCTCTCCATATGACTGGGGAGAATTCCAAGCAAGTGGGCAACCTGCCTCCAACATCTGCCAATACCCACAGAGACAGCGACACAAGAAGCACATCAGAAGATCCAGAAGGTAACATTGGAGATGTGAAACCAAGCTGTTCTAGCTGGGGAGTCTACTTGAGGTAACAGTTGGAAGAATGCAGCTATGGGACCTCCAGAGATGGTTGGCAGAGCAGTATGTGGAGGGTATGATGGTCCTGATGGATGTCATGGTTTCTGAGTTAGGACAATTAGTTTCCAACCTTTGGAAAGAGATTTATTGACTCCCCACATAAGTCAGGTAGCTCACCTGGCTTGCTCTCCCTTGTGTTCCTTCAACCAAGATCAGCAGAGAAATGATTATTGCTATTTCTGTGTGGTTCTGTGTTTTCTGCTTGTTTTTCACACAGCTGATTTATCCAATGTTTGCAAGGACAATAAACACACAAATCTGGGCAACAAAATATTTCTATGGGACCCTTCTGTGCTGGTTGCACAGAGAGATGTTGTGAGCTATTTTATTTATTGATTTTGTTTGTTAACACGTGGCTGCTTATGATTCATCAGAAGAACATCGATACAACCAAAAACACCCATTCAGAGCTTGCACAGGGACACAAAACATTACTGGGTTGGTCCTTTGCAAATGAAGATTGGGCTTCTTGGGACATGCCAATTAGGGACATGATGGGATGGTCTTCTTAGATATGCAACAGAACAGAACCAAATTCCAAACCTGAAAATCCTGATCACAGAGAAAGCCAAACCTATCCCCAAGTGAGTCTGGAAGTGACTAATTCATTTCATTTTCGATGATATGGAATTCATGCCCAGCATCTGAAAGCTCTTTTATTTTAAGAAGCTTTGACGTTGAGACCGAAACCGAAACCGAAAGACTGAAAATAAGAAGTGAGCATTTCAAGAAGAGACAGAAAGAAATGTTTGTGTAACAGTCAGCAGAGAGACAGCGCTCGGCTTTTTGCTCAACCACACTGCTAAGGCTCATGCAGAGCCTGATATTAGAGACTAGGTTAAATAAACCCCAGAAATAATGCTAGATGTTCACCAAGGGACTGGTAAAGCGTGTTGCTTTTCTGCATAAGAAAAGACTCTTATTTAAATGTGCAGGCAGCCTTCAGCTCAATTTACTGCTACAAATTGGGCAGCTCAGAGTCAGAGTGAATAGCGAAAATGTTTTCTTATATGCAAATGGAAGATCCCATTTATTTTATAGAAGCATCTATAATAGCTAGAAATTAGCAAATGCTTCTAGATCCTTGTTAAAAGCAAGAGAAAAAAGAAAAGAAAAAAAACCAAACACCTTAATCTAATCTTCCCAGATGAAAATGGCATTAATTGAAAGTTTGATTCTATTCTCTAATGAGTTTTCCTGTTGCATTGTAATTAATAACTACTTACACCTGAGAGAAGTTGGTATCCTTTCAAATGAGGACATTACTTACAAATACGTTCATGTCTTTAACAAGTTCTTAGGGATGCCCTGCACTGTCCTCACAGTGACTGTCAAGGTCACCCTAGCAGACCAGATACAGCTGGATGCTGTAGCAGCTGGAGGGCAGGATATTGTCACAGGCTGAGCCTACCCTCTGCCTGAAGCCCTCTGAAAGCCAAGACCCTATGGCACATCTTCACAGTGACTCAAACACAGCAGATCTTAATGTCCTTATACAATGGGGCGCATCTCACAACCCCTCTTAGCCTCAGTATTTGCCCAGTATCTGCCATGTGTTCAATGCCAGGCAGGACGGATGGAGGCAGATGTGCCAATCACTGGGCACTCAGGCCCATCCATCTGCTGTTTCTCCTCTGTGCTACTTCCAAGTCATCCCAAAGGCAATAGAGTGTATGGTTTTGAGCCACACTTGACCTCTTAACTTGGCTGGAGGCTGCTCTGAGCAGCCAGCACACACCACACTTGGATGCCTCCTGAGACTCTCTAAGAAAGGCTTCAAGGATATTTTTTTCTCCTTGTTCCTGGTAAAGACAGAAAGGCAAGGGAACACAAACACTGCAAGAAGCAAGCTGACATATGGATGCCCCTTCCTGCATAGGGCTCTGTCACCATTTCCACTAATGCAACACACCCCCACAGCCAGGGATGGTGCTTACAGCATCGAGCCTTGACACGTGCTGCAGGATTCAGGCCAGTTCCCATCAAAGTCAAGCTGATTATTTTAATTAGCTTTGTTTCCTTCCAGCCCCCTGACTCTTTACTCCGCTTATTATGGTAACTGATTTAAATGTTGTTAACCTCAATCACAACCCAATTAAAAAGTCCACCATAAATACAGTGGTTTTGCCATCTTGACTCAAAACAATTAATGCAAGTGACAGAAAAATAACTCCCACTCATCATGCCTGTCTGGGGAACAGAAGTGGGGGCCATTTGCCAATTGGGAGTGTCATCTACTAATGGCACCAACCCCTTTTGCATCCCCACAGGCAGCACAGACACTGGGGAGCTCAGAGACCTGAGGACAGGGAGATGGAGAGGAGGTCACCGTGGAGTTCCACTATGCCTCTAATGATACTAAAAGGAAAGCAGGCTTCTGCACTGCAGGAAAAGCCTTGGTGGCTAAAGCTTCGAGAGGGATGTGGTGGAGAGCCTGGAAGCCTCATTCAGAAGCTGAATGGAGGCTGCTCTTCCAGCCCTGGCATAAGGTTGGCATCAAGTCCTTGGTGAAAAATGACTTGAAATTCAAAGTGTTTTCTTTTTCCTTTTTCATTTTTTTCTTTTCTTCTTATAGCTCCTAAAACCCTCTCAGCATTACATCCTGGTGTTACAAAGCATTAGGATCACGTTTTCCCTTCTGTCACAGTGAGAAGAGAGTTAAAGAAAAACTACTTGCAGTTGGCTGACCCTGAATCCCAGGGACCGAAGGCTCTTTCTAAAATGCAACTTGCTGCAGCCCTGGGCTACACCTAGGAGGATTTCTGTCTGCCAATACCTCCAGACCAGCCTTTCCCTCCTTCCAATATTCAGAAACCTCCTTAACGTCCCTGCTCAGAAACATCCCTCTGCCATCAGCTTTCCTCCTCCTGACAGCTCAGAAACCTACCACGAAGCTTTTTGCAATGCAGCTCGTATCAAAATCCCTTATTCCCACCACCATGCACGCACACACGCTCACAGTCCTCTATTTACAGATTGCAAATTGTCTTTGCAGCATGCACACACACACACACACACACACACACACAAAAATGTCAGCACAGCAGGGACCTGGGTGCGCTGTTGGAGGAGCAGCAAGGAATGCTGCAGGTCGCCATCGGTATGTTGATAGCTAGGGCAATGCTGCGGCTTGTTCTCCAGGCTGCAAAGCTGGGGAAGTGCTATATAAAACGCTGGGCATGGATGTGTGCCAGGAGGTAGTAAACAAACTGGGAGCTCTTTTTCCTCTGGCTTTCACTCCAGAGCCTTGTCTGTCTGTGGAGGAGCGTGTCCAGCTGCACTGGGCAGATTTTTCAGACTCTAAAATCGTCACTTTTGTTTATTTATTTATTTATTTATTTATCTTTGTGATGGAGAGGAGGAGGAATCATTAACCCTGTTTTGCAGAGAGCCAGGTGAGCAGCAGGGAGCTGCATGGACTCTGGATTCAGGCCAAAGGCAGTAAATGGCATGAGAGCAAAGTTCAGAGCTGCCTTCAAACCTCTTTCACATAATGAAAGCTTGAAAGCAGATTCACACGATGGATGAACATGAAAAGCCAAACATATCGATCACTCCGTACATCGCTGGCAACCAGCTGTTCTGGAAGCAGTCTTACAAGGGCTTTGCTGCAGTCAGACACGAGATAATGAGGAGCAAGCAGAGGAGCCTGGACCGGGTGGGTTTTATTCCCAGGGAGAAGCCCTGCTTGTCCCAGCGTCACCTGCGCTGCTCTGATGCTGCTCACAGTGACCGTGTTTTCTAGATGGTGGACTCTGTCCAGCAAACGCGCTTGCTGTGTGCCTGCAACCTGCTGCACAGAGGCAGAGAAGCAGTGACAGTGCTGCAGGGAGCACCAGGACGGCAGAGCTGCCTGAAGGGCCCAACCATCCCAACCCTCTCTCTCCCTCGGGCTCTGATCCACGACTCCCAAGGCGGGTGGTGCTCAAGGTAAGACAGCGTTTCACGTTCGTTCTTCTCCGTGCAATTAGGCAGAACGAGGCCTCTGCACAAGGCAGGGCTGGCAGACAGGGGAGGCAGCAGCACGGGGCTGCCTGCAGCGCACAGGCACACAGTGATGCTGAGGCTGCCTTGGGCAGAGATGCTGGGTGGAGAGCTGGGGACAACAGGAGATTTGACCTCCACCATTTTCTCTGCCTCCTCATGCCGTTCCCTGTCACAGCCCAAATATTCTCACTTTGAACATCGGATGCTTACCAGCTTCCTTCCCAAAACTAGCAGCCCTTGGGGATGCTTCAGGCCTATGCTGCATCCACCTCCCCAAACCTGGGAATCTGGAAGCCATGAGGAGGTGGTGACCTTCAACTGTCCCTGAGCAGTGACTGTGTGTTTTCAGCTCAGAAAGCCAACAGTACCCTGGGCTGCATCAGCAGAGGGCTGGCAATGGGCAGGGAGAGGACTGTCCCCCTCTGCTCTTCCTTCTTGAGGCTCCATCTGGAGCACTGTGTCCAGGCCTGGGGCCCCCAAGACAAGAAAGGTGAGGAGCTGTTGGAATGGATCCAGAGGAGGGTCACAAAGATGCTCAGAGGGCTGGAGAAAAGATACCAACTTCTCTCAGCTCCCTTATAGAAACAGACTGAGGGAGCTGAGCTTGTTTAGCTGTGGGGACACATCACTGCAGTCTTCCAGAACTTGAAGGGAGCTTATAAACAGGAGGGGGGCCGAATTTTTATGTGGTCTGATAGTGAGAGAACAAGAAGGAATGACTTTAAACTAAAAGAGGGCAGATGGAGGTTATATATTAGGAAGAAATTCTTTACTCAGAGGGCAGTGTGGCCCTGGCACTGCTACCCAGAGGAGTGTGGGTGCCCCATCCATGGAGGAGCCCAAGGACATGGATGGGCCCTGGGCAGCCTGAACTGGGGCAACCGGCACACAGAAGAGAGGTTGGAGCTCAATAATCTCTGAGATTCCTTCCAACCTATGCTATTCAATGATTCTTTGATTCTGATTGTCTTCTGGGAGCCAATTCAAGAGCCCAAGAGGCACCAGAACAAGGGAGGGACACAGACGGATATGGCCACCTGAAGGCCCCCCAGGAAGGCGGCCTTGGTCTACTGGCACCAGGCCCTGCACTCAGTGCCACAGCCCACGGAGAAAGGGCTGTATACCCAGAGCCCCAGAGAAAGCCATGCAGCTTTTCCCATGGGAACCATCTTCCCAAGATACCTTTTGGCCCATTCGTCTGTGAAACTGCTGAAATAAAGAAAAGCATGGCTCCATGACAGCACTGCTCCTGCCTGGATGCCCAGGCCTTTCTTTAGAAACATCAAAATAGAGATAAAAATAAGACAATGCGGATGAGATATACTCTCATCCTCCACACCACAGGCTGTGGTTAAGCCCTTGTCCCCTGAACTGCCTTTTGTAGAGCTTCCATCTCCTCCCTTGACCTTCCATTATAGATGCAGGTCTTCTTCAGGACCCATCCTTAATCATTTGATCTGGCTTCCAAGCTGAAGGGATGCCTCAGAGCTGACTAACATTGCCCTCCTTGTACCCTCCACCAAAGTTTCTATTCCTCTCTGTGGCTAAAGTAAGGGTTAACAGAGTCTGATCCCATTCTCATACGGGTTCATATGGTTTCTGATGGGGAAAACATGTGACCTGTGTGTCCAGGTCCTCAAGACTCCAGGCAGCTGCACTGGAAAGCATGGTTTGATTCCATGGGCACAAAATACCCTTTTCTTGAATGCTCTTCTCTGTCCTCACAGTGCCTGGGGTTTGAGATGTCTTTTTCTTTTGTGGTAAATATATATATATATATATATATTGAAGGAGAATAATAACAGAGATCGCAGGGAGAGAAAGATGGCTTTGTGTTTAAATAACCGGATGCTGTTTTGAAGACCAAGATTCTTTCTCAGCATTTCTATGTGATGTCAGGTGAAACCACATCCTGTTCTGGTCGCTTGTTTCCTGTTTTTTTGGGGGGGGCTTTTGGATTTATTTGCCAGTTCCTTACTGGAACCTACTGTGTTTTCACCCCAGCAACACTAGTCCCAGAATGAGATTCTTTTATCCTTGTAGATGCTCATTTTCCCTCTATTAATTATACAGACTGTCTAACCCACTCAAGCAACTAACTACCTGACAGCAAAGGCAGCAAGATGTATTTTACCTGGTGTTTCAGTTTGGGAATGTTTTTGTGCTGTGTTTTATTCCTTTTGTTAACTTCCATACTCTGCAGCCTTCTTGTCCTTCCCTGTCACTAAATCATTATTCCTTCTGCACCAGGGTTTTCCAACTCACAGGGTACAGTTCACTGAGAACCACAAAGCTCAAAAAAGCCCAACAAACCAACCCCAAGCCTGAATAAAAAAAGGATGTTCAGAATTCAGGTCCAGAGCTGGAAGATTTTAAATGCAGCAAAACTGCAGCTCATGTGAACTGAATGTTCTGTGAGCAGAGCTCGTGTTTGATTTGTTATTTATCAGCGGGCAGTCTCAGTGCTACAGATACATTCAGCAGCAACCACGGGGGATTTTAGGAGAGCAGAGAGCTCAGGAGAAGCAGCAGACAAGAAGGGCAGTTCTGTAGTTTGCTAATGCCTTCCTCTCGTCTGCATCCCTTCATAACACAGCCTCTGTTCTTTACAGCTGCTCAAACCCTCTGCTATTGTCATGTGTAGGATTAGGTTCAAAGGGAATTTTTATTTTCACGATTCCCTTCTTTTTGTTCTCTTTTTTAAATGCTACATCTGTAGAACCTATGAACAATAATTGGGCTTGATTAATTTGCCCCAACGTTGTGTGCTTCTAAATGTGCCCAAATGTCTTTCATTTATGGACACTCACAAAGAAGGGCGCAGTGGCATAACAGGTAAAGAGATAAAATGATTCCTGGGAGAAAAGCCTGATGGAGTTTTGGAAACTGTGCCTTCTGAAATAAGAAATCAAGAATTAAGATTGAGGCCGTGCCTTAGCTTTGTCTCCTGGTGTCTTAAAGGATGGTGCCTCATTGTTTTGATACATTTGTGTGTCAATTTAATGTGCTGTGCAATGCAACTTCCATTATTCATACCATCCAATGTAAGGTAAATTACAGCATCCTGTTTTGGATTTGCTTGAACTTCCACTTGGAAAGGAGCTCACGAGAACAGGCCATGCTAGAAGAAAATCAATTCCTATAGACTTTCCTAAACTCTCTAATGAGACTGATAGTAAATCAAGAACTAGTTTTGCTGTGAAGAAGCCCCATGCATTTGGTAACCTATGCTAGTTTCAGTTACCTACATAAATGTGTAAAGTAATGAAAACTGGGTATCTCTTTATAAAAGCTCAAGAGCTAAGGGCTCAACAGCAAAATACTTTATTTTGGTATTAGGATTCAGAACTATTCTATATTCAGGAATATACAAATTATGAAACTCTGAAATGTATACATTACAATAAAAACCAAGTAGATTTGCATCATTAAAGGAAAACTGTGCCTCTATTCCACAAACACGTTTTAAATATGCCAGGCTGGGAAGTGATCTGGATTTACGTCTTGTAGCACCAGGAGGTGATGGGATGACTGAACACCTGATAGATACATCTGGAAAAGCTTCCCCTGTACATGGCTGTGTCTGAATGAGATGAATGCACAAAGCCAGCAGCAAGGATCAATGGCTCGGGAAGAAACATCTCAGTGGTCTTCTTTCAACCTCACAAGTGTGAGACTCCTGAAAGACCTAATTAAATGGTTAAAACGGTCGTGTGAGATGGAAAGAGCTAAGATGAGGATCACAAAGGTATGTGATAAATGTGCCACCACAAGGTCATACATCATTTAGCTGCACTTTGTGCAGATGCCGCATGGATCACTGCAGGGATGAACAGAAGAAGACATAAGCTTCATTCTTTTTCTTCCCTGTCCTTGGTAAAAAAGGCTTAGTAAATTTTTTAGTAGTTGGTCATTTTCTCTCTCTAGAGAAGTCTGTATAAGATAAAGAGTTAACAGAGTTAACACACAATTATGCCATATGAGCTAACAGAATATGCCCATTCCAGCAGAGGCTTATCAGCAGCTTCTGATGCCACATGGGAACCTCACTGGCTTTTCAGACTCAAAGGGACTTTGCTTAAGTTCCATTCCAAAGGAAACAGCTTCAGCTCACTATTTGCAGACAGCATCTGTCACTTTTCTATGCCAGTGGATGCTGATCGTCCTCAAAGAACATTGTACAAATGTGCAGACTGCTGTGTGTTGAGAAAGGACTGCTATTATATCAATTTTCCACTTGAAAGCAGCAATAACAGCAAATAAAGCCAGAGCCACATGACTCTGTTGGATCTGGGGCACTTTCACTGAGGCATTCACCCTAAGTGAAAGACAAGAAACTAAGCAGGGAGGTGTGGACTGTTGCAGCGCTGACAGTGTGTTATTGAGTACTCCTTGGTAACCCTGTGAAATGCAGAAAATGGGAGGACATGCAGAAACTGGTGGACAAAGCAGATCTGAGCTGTCATGTGTGTTCTCGTTTGGACCTGCTGAGGGAGCTTCTCCACACCGCAGCATTGGAGAGTCACATGCCATTGGGTTCCACCAAAGCTCTCCTGGAGCAAAAGCTACTATGAAGTGTAGATTCTGTGATCTTTGGAGCATCTGAGGTGCCTATGAGATCAGTAAGAGTTGAGTACATCAGTTTCTTTCCTAGGTCTGTTCAAGGGATATTTGCTGTTTCTTCGTTCCCATCAGCAAGCACAGCAGATACATGGAAGCTGCAGGGAGATGGAGATTGAGTTCATCCATCCATCCCACCATCCATCTTCTTATACAGGCAAGTAGCACTTTGTTATCTGGGTTCCGCTGCTGCACACATCCACCTGCCACCTCAAATGCTGACTGTAATACGGGAAGCTCCAGGTTCCCTTCTGTCAGGGGCTGTTTCCCAACCAGACAGACTCATTCTCTCCCCTGCCTTGTACAACTGACAGTGCACAGGTTTCTAGTGAGGCTGGTGTAGTGTGCTTTTGTTAACCGCAATGTCTGGCACAAGCTGACTTCTTCTGGAGATATGAAAGTAGCATTTGCCTACACCAAGTAGAGAGTAGTGGTTGAAAAAGCAACCAGTTGCTGCCCTCTGTCTCTGAGCAGCTGCAGCTGTACCTGGCCGTATGCTGTGGCAGTGTTGGATGAAAAGCATTTGTCACCAGCCCCTGTATGAGGACAAGGCATTTAAGGACAGCTGCCATCCCTGCTTCAAGTTTCATGGCAGGCCGGTGACTCTGGGACCTGAAGACACAATTATTTCATGGCTGCTGCCACATTCATACCCCGAGATTCCTGCAAACAGTCCTGTTGGAGCATTTGGGGCAGTTACTTGGGGTGCTTTCCTTGTAGTTAGCAGTGAGGAAACCAGGTGCCTCCTGGATGTTAAGGGTCAGTTGAGGTGACCTCCCTTAAGAACTAAAGTGAATGGAGAAAGAAGTGGGAGATGTCAAGCAGCAGGCATGCCCTGGCATTTCTTCACTTCTCTTTCTATGACCACTGCAACACATGAGCCGTATTCTCTAAAACCTCCAGGAGAATCTGGAAGACTACCTGGGAGAGCTGGGGTTCAGATGGAGTTAATGGACAAATGTGCCCTAATTTTAGGAGAAGATTTTGCTATCAGTAACTTCTTAACTTGATCTGTCACATCTGCAAGTGTTGCAGCCCAGGTCAACCCCTGAACTTTTATAAGAAGAACTTCTGACCACCTGTAGAACAGGTAAATATTATGGTTTTAGATGCTGCTTCTCCCCCAGGCCTGGGCAAGGAATGAGTTTTGAAGAGAAAGAAATTACAGAAGAATTACACACGGTGCCCTGTTGGCAAAAAGCAGCTTAGAGAAGAGCAAGATGTAACATCAGATTAAAATGGGTGATCTCCATTGTGCCCTGTGAAGGAAAGGAAGCTGGACTGAAGGGATGTGTTCAACCTCCTCCCAGGGTTTTACAAATGATGTCAAAAAGCTGACGTTCTGAAATGTGTCATCTCACTTGGATGACCCAGATAGCAAACCTGGCAGCTGCTCTCAGGGTATCGCTGTTGGCTGTCAGAGCTACAGCCAACAAATATTTCCAGTTTTCATTTTAAAGGACAATGTTTCGGACCCAGTGGACTCAGGTTTTAAAGCACCCGTGGAGCATTTGGAGGAGGTGACTTTGATCAAGATTGGAATACTGTATTTCAGCATTCATGCCCAAAACATATTTCATAAAGCATTTCAGGTACATTTGCCCTCTCAGAAAAGCGCCTTTCAATCAGAATTTCTGTTTCCATTTTATCATGGCTATTTTTTTTTTTTTGCCATTCGTGATTTTTTTGCTTAACCTTTTGGGTAAGAATGTCGTCATTCTCCATGGGCTTCTGCAGCTCTCTAATGGGAAGCGTCAGATTTTGAGAATACGTATGGATTTCAGGGAACAGTAATTCCTTCTATGTTTTATTAGAATGCAAACAGCTACTCCATACACTGGCTGTCCTCCAAAAGGGTTAGGATTTTGAACTGGATGGAATCTTTGAAAAATACAGCCTGATTCTTATCTCACTGGAACCGGTAGGATTTGCATTGCTGACTTGAGTGGGAAAACGTCAGGACTGGTGTTAAGAGGATCTCACAGCAGAGCGATGAGCTGGAACATCAGCAGTACCAGATCAGCAGCTTTTGTCCCAACAGGTTAGCTGACATCACACCCCAAGGACACCTTTTTGCAGCTCTCCAGTAGGTCCTTGTGTTGCAAACCCACGCAGCGTGCAGTTACATGTGCTGCCTTCAGCAGGTAATCCCAGATTTCCCCGAGACAGAGTTTCAGCAGTATTACTGCGTGCCACAATTTGATATCGAGGTGAAACAAATCCTTTTTGGATCTTTGCTCCTTGGAGCAGGGTGTCAGCAGCAGCAGACTGAGCAGTCGCCACTTGCAGCCAATTTACGTGAGCAAGGTTTTGAAATAACTTTGTGACAACCTCCTAATGAAAGCGAGGACAGTGCTGTTCTAAGAAGTCTAATTGATTGCAAATGTCCAGCGCTTCCCAGTCCAGGGGAAAGCATTGCAAGAGCCATAAATAAGCAGTGTAGCTCAGGGCTCATACATCATTTTAAGCATTCACCTTTTGGAAAAGATGGGAAACGGTGAAATAAACAGAGGCTGGTTCTGGTGGTTCAGCTACATTGGATTTATTAAATAAACACGTGGAGAAAAGTCCACATCTTTTGCAAAGTCAACGTGTATGGCATTAAAGAATGAGTGAGGCAGGGTGTATATATGTGGGTCTGCATGCACGTGTTTCAGGAGGAATGAAGAAAACAAGGTGGAAATATGGAGCTGTGTAGCAGCTGGCATTGGCACAGGCATTGAGAATATTGGGAGTCCTACCGATGCTTCAGCAAGTCTACTGAAATGACCTTGAACATCCCAGATTCGCCACTGAAGCTGCTTGAAGACAAAGATAATGCTGCTATGTCTTTTCTAATTAGATTTTTAAGTGCTTCGGGGTGTGGACTGACTTTTCACCGGGGATACAACAGCATCCAGCAGAATGTAGCTCTGAAGCACGACAGAGCATCTGACTTTATTATCTGAATAATGACCAAATCATAAACAGCATAATAATAAGATGAAAATGATAGGATGGAACAAGAAGTAACACTAGTAATATGATAATAGCAATAATTACAGCCATGTTATTAGTTGTAATTATCTGACTGTGTTCAGGTCTGATCAGAGGGTTGAGTTGAGCAAGGGAATGAGTCCAAGTGTACCAGATCATGACACCCACATGTGGGGAGTCTCAGGCAGGATCTGGGGGCTGGGGAGATTCCATCTCTGTGCAACTTGTCCCCACATGGCTGTGTGCAGCTGGGTGTCTCAGTGTCACAGCTCTGGATAGGAAGCTTGCAGCCAAGAGATGGGGTCAGATTCTGGTGCCTGAATCAGAGGCGTGGGTGACTCAAATGGGCCACCCGGGGATCCCTCTGCTAAGCCCACGTCACCTCTCCAAGGAAACCAATCTAAAGAAGTAATTTGAGGTTCTTTGGTTGTAGTGTACAGCACTATGGGCTGATTCATGAATGGGCACTTTCAAGGCTAATTCATCAGATACAGGCGTGTCTGAACCATGAGTCTAACATGCCTCCTGTGCAACCTGGAGCAATGATAATCATTTCTTTGTTCTTCACTGCCATGCCATGGTATCACCCAACTCTTTCTTTTCCTGCAGCTACACAACACCTATACAACAAAGTTCTGACTTTTCCTGGATTCAGTAGGTCCTATTGAAGTACCATTAATCTATAATAACAATTATTACAAACAAAGCCTTCCTTAGATAAGTACTGAGCAATCCTGCCCTCCGGTTTCATTTGAAGAATGTCTTTTAAGCTTTATCTTTGCAGTAGATAAAATAATCTGCTACCGATCTGTGAGCACTGGCTACAATTTATATCTACCAGGGCAGAGGTTGGTTGATCACCAATAAAGGCAGTAACCTGGCACAGCTGGAAAGTGTAGAGTAATCTCAGGTTGGATATTAGGAAGAAATTCTTCTCAGAGAGAGTGGTGATGCATTGGAACAGGCAGCCTGGGGAGATGGAGGAGTCCCCCTCCATGGAAATGTTCAAGAAAAGAGTAGATGTGGTACTGAGGGACACAGTTTAGTGGGCATGGTGGGGATGGACTGATGATTGGACTTGGTGATCTTAATGGTTTCCAATGATTCTATGATTCTATAAACTTAGAGTAGCTTCCTGAAATGCTTTCCGTAACCTAGAGCAATGACAATCATTTTTGTTGCTCCTGCACTGTCATGTCATGGTATCACTCAATACAGGGAACAGCGATGGGAATTCTCCTGAGATATTTCCCTTTCTGGAGAGGCTGGGAGCTGCAAAAGCAAATTCATGTTGAAATACTGGAAACAAAGAAATATCAGAGAGGAACATCCCCCTATGAAAGTCACAGCCAGCCACAGCTTTATTCCTGTTATTATTTTATTTTGGATTTTTAGCTGAAAAGTGATTATCTTAAAAAATTTGGAGACAATCAGAAGTTTTCAGAAGACTTTAGCTGGCTTGGCACTTCTTCCTGTCCTTGTAAGAGATGGCAGGAGGGTGTATTCTGTTAACTGTATGTGTAGGAACATGGCACCTGCTTCTTCAGTGCAGACCTTCCACAATCTTCTAGCACTTGCACTTTGCTGGACAAAAATGGGAACTGCTGGAGGTGGAATTGTCTTCTCACCAAGAACCTGAAGGTGCTTCGATGCCAAGTGCCACTGTCATGGAGGGGATGTGACTGATGCAGCAGCATCAGAGATGTCGCACTTGCATGGATGCTTCTCAGACTTGCTGTGGAGCATCTGCTACCAGTAGTTTTCCCCATGCAAATCTCACAAGTAATCAAGGATAAGTCTAGCAAAACCATGACCTGTAGTTTCCTTTAAAAGGAATATTTTTAAGGGCCACAAAGCAGGCAGGAATCTTCAGTTGCATACAACTCCTCCATTAAGAAGCCCAT
This sequence comes from Excalfactoria chinensis, assembly GCF_039878825.1. NCBI lineage: Eukaryota > Metazoa > Chordata > Aves > Galliformes > Phasianidae > Excalfactoria > Excalfactoria chinensis. The sequence goes on from NC_092841.1 coordinate 1,243,025, forward strand.
TACCCAGCACTTACTGCGAAGTAGACACATGGATGCACATTTACTTAGCATTTTCCTCTCTGTTCCTTCATTGAGCAAACACCATCACAGATTCATAGTTTCTACTTGGAGATCTCTGACAAATAAACTTACTGTACTATGCTGGTAGCCTTGATAGGCTGATGCACCTTTTCCTCTCCCATTGCACAAGAAGAGAGAAATGGGGCAAATGAATAGTCTGTGGTGGAGTTCTGTAGGGAAAGGCAGAATTAAAAGAGCCTTGCAAACTGGGAAGTAAAACCATGTATGATACAGAAAATACTATGGGCAGGCATCCTCTTTCATCCAATGATAAATCAAGACTTTGATGAAAGAAATATATTCTTTCAAAAGTGTATTTTAAGTGAAAATTGGGAACTTTTGCATTCAAAACTTGTTCCATTTTCAGTGGTTTTATATCCCATGCTTTGCAGTTTTGTAATTTTATTCAGAAAACTGCATTTGTTTTGTGCTTGTGGGCACGCATGTATTTGTGAATAACTGATGTTGTCTAACTGGGATTATTCATACTGTTAACCTCCTCCACAAAACTACGAGATTGACATAAATACGTTTCTGCTCAATTTTAAATTGGGTTGACCCCAGATTACTATGGAGGGAAGGTAGCTTTGGGACTAAATAGAATGATGTCTTTGGAAATGGAGAACATGTTAGTTATGTTGGTAGACTGATTGCCTGACAGGAGCTTAAACAGAGCGCTTAAGATCTGTCTTCAGCATCTTATTGTCTCTGATGAGATCATGATTCAGACTACTGGAGCAGTATCTCAAGTACATGGACCCTCAGGGAGAAGAACTGGCTCCAAGGACAGCATTTTGATGCATAGGTTAGCAGTGAATTCAGGTTTAATTAGCTTGTCTCTGCCAACTTAAAACATATCATCCAATAAGATTATAAGTAGGAGGCAAAGACAGCCACGCTCAGGTTTACAACTTGAGTCACAGACAAGAGTGACCACACAGAAATGAATTCTGCAGTCAGATGTAGCCAGGACAAGGATCAGTCCCCTACAAATAATGTACCTGCCAGGGAGATGCCTAATTGAGCCATAACAAAGCCATTTGTCACGACCAAGGTGTATTAACTACTTGGACAAATGAGTATCATAGAACCACAGAATCACCAAGGTTGGAAAATACCTCCAAGATCATCAGTCCAACCATCTCCCTATCACCAATATTACCACTAAGCCATGTCCAACATTTAGCCAGGCTTTACCACAGGTCAGTCTTTCTCTCTCTCTCTCTTTTTTAGGGCTTCATACTGTTTCATACAGCTCTGCTGTGGTCTCAGATCCTGGCAGATGCCTGAGGCTCATTGGTCCTTCTCAGGCCCTCCTTCCAGCTCACAGAATGATGGCATTCACCTTCAGGTTTTTGTTCAGTTTTCAAGCTTTGCTTTTCAAGTTACAGCTTTAATGTTTTTTGGAGAACTGCAACCCCAAGAGAATGAACCATCCAGAGCTAGACAGAGTTTACAGAGTGCATCAGCACTGCCAGGTACTTGCTGCAAGGCACTTCACAAATCCCCGCTATTGCAAGAAATCCATGCAGCTAGTAAGTGTTCACATATATATTAGCTAGGTGTGAAAAAACAGAACTCCGATGACATTTAGAGCAAGTAATATAAGGGACTGAGCAATACTGCAGCACAAAATTCAACCTATGATACAAAACAGTTATGGGAAACCACTGTGTGCAGCTCCATGCTTCCCTGGAGGCTGGATGGGAATACGTGAAGAGCAGCAGTTAGAACAGCCAAGGCCTAAACCTAAGTTTCCATCACATTTTTGTATTGTTATGACCTGTTTCAACACAGCAATGACTTTGAAAACTTGGATTCTTTGGGCAAACTATCCCAAAGAGTTCAGTATTATTGTTAGTATTATTGTTGTTATCACTGTTGTCATTATTACTTCCGCAGAGAAATGTTTCATCTTTTTCCAAGTAAAAATCAGCAAGGAAAGGGTTTGCTTGAATTTTAATAACTTCACCTGTCTGTTTTGAAGCAGGGGGTTGATGCCCTGTAGGGCACTTAATAGGAGCTTCTCTTTTACTTCTTTTTAATGTTACATGAAAAAGCAAAGTGGATCTGAAATTCCAAGAGCAGAGCTACAAAAGCATTCTGCTCTCATACCTACAGCTGAAGGCAATTAGAACTCAATTGTGAATGCAAGTGCCAGAAATGCAAGCAGAAGTATTTTGTGCAGGAACTGCAATACTTGACACAGAGATAGGAGTTGGTGGAGGGAACTCAGCTGATAAAACAGGTACATGAGAGTGTTATGAGTGAAAATCTCTAATTTGGCATTAGTAAATTGTCTACAGTGACAACTTTTGCTTTAATCTGAGCAGACCTATCTGGCTGTAATAAAAATACCACTTCTTCCCCTAAAAAAGGTGTGAAAGAAAGTGAAAAATACCATGGGAGAATTAATATGCTCTGATTGTCCTAGAGAGGATGATGAGGGAAATGATATTTCTGTATTCAGTGCAGAGCATGGACAATATGCAGTAAAGCATGCCTAGCACCACAGATACATAGAGAGCCTAATGAGATACTGAGCAGGTACCCAATCAGAAACAGCATCGGTATTGTGCCCAGGATGAGACCAAAGCTGTGTGCAACCATGTAAAACCTCAATCAGAATATTACATATAAATGAGCCCAGTTACCTTAGTTCTGTCACTCACACTTGATATTATGACCTTGATTTTTATTATTTTTTCTAATGCATTGATTGAGAGTGAAAAAAAAAAAATGACACGGTCAAACCTCTGTGTGCCTTTACTGGGATTCACAACAGAGACTGAAAGTGTCTGCTTTTAGAAGATGAGATGTTACGCCTTGACTACAAAGAGCACCTTGCTGTTGACACATAGCACATCCAGCTGGCTTTATGGAAACTCCAGGTTCTGATTTCTTTTAGCAACATCTGAGTTCCCAGACTGCACATTGGCAGACTGCTGTTCACCCAGATCCCCAGCGGCCCTGCTTCCACATGGGGTTTCTTCCCATCCTCCTATGACCATGACTTCTTTAGGACATTTTTAGTAAGTAATTGTATCTGTTAGAAGTAAGATTTTGGTTTGGTAATTCTTTGCATTTTTAGGAAGGTTAGTAGCAAGTTTCCAGGCTGCTCGTTTCATCAACAAAAAACATAGAAAAAACTTCAATAAAAAGAGTAGAAAGTCACTCAGACTGTTGGCCATTCTCATCACCACTGCTTGAACTGTCAGTCAAGACTGGCCACTGGCACTGAAGGGGATGCTTGACCATATGGACCAATTTTAGCATCTTCTCCAAGTGGAAGTGGAAGGCAATGTGCACAGCCAGGCTGCTTTGCCATGACCCAGCAGTGCCCTCCAAGCATCCTAGCTTTCAAACTATCCTGTCTGTCACCTTATTGATCAATATCAATGAATTATGCTATTTATAGAAATCATGTTAACTTTGACATCAAATGCAATTAAAGTCAGACTAAAAAGCACCCAGTGAAATTTGCAATGGTGCTCTGAAAATGCAGCCAGATGCTCTTTGCACTTTGAGCTACCTAATATCTTACAAATTTCATTACTTTGACCCACCTATATTTACTGCCATTTAGCCCAAGTATTTGATGCTACTGAAGATGAAATAAAGGAGGTAATAGCCCCCTACTCTACCTATAAGGCCATGGCCAACTCCACGGACACGATGATTTCCTTAACAGTGCTGGGAGTCTCTTTGTGTGTACGGTAAGTTACGTTGTGCCTGTCAATACAACATAAAGGTTAATTTCTTTGTTCATCAATATTTTGATACAGGGTGTATGGAAGCAGGTCTTCTTGCCTCGAGGCACTGCTCTTACAAAGGCACAGAAGGCCTCTGGATGCCTGTCTCACCCCAAAGATACCACTCTGTATGTAGCTGCCCATCACCACCCAGCCGTGAGGTCCTGCTGCTTCTTGTGGACCAGATGGCACATAACTACCAATTTCTTTTTACAGGTTCCACTAAACACACAGCTATTGCCAGGTAATGCTGAAAACCTAATGCAGAGCATTACAAGTCCTGTATGACTTCAGCTAGATTTTCATCCGTACGCTTTAGAGGTAGTCACGTAGCTAAGTGACACTGAACTGAGAAATCTATAAAGTGGAGTGTCTTTGTTATCCATCTCATGCAAGTAGTAATGTCATCTTTAGCTCTTATTTGTGCCAATTAGCTAAAACCCCATGGAGGAGGACTAGATATATAATTCCAGCTGGAGCTGATGCGTCATGTGTGGCTGCTGCCACAGGTCCTCAGCTCAGACTCATCATTCATCTAACCAGTCACGGAGGTGCTCTGGCAGTCCCATCCGGATGATGCTGATTTAGTCCCTTTGGTCGGCTGAAGCCGGTAATAAATCAAGTCCATAATGAGGTGAAGTTGCTGTTGGAACATGCTATAACTACATCATCAGTCCAAAAGGAATTATGAGGTAAAATAGCTGCTTGATATCTGGTAATTTTGCTGAGAGCCTTTCTAATTGGTTTACTTATTGAATGACCTAGTGTGATTTATATATACAGAAGGTTTGTTGATCTGAGATAATATGGAGTGAATTTTCCCAAGTCATTTATACAAGCATTGGGATAACAGTGCATAGCAGCACTCAGGACAGATCTTTGTTCTCTTGGGACAAGGGGTACTTCTTAGGGATTCTGCACTCATGCACCTTTTTTTTTCCTTAAAAATAAATCCCAAAGGTGGTTACAATATCAATATTACACAATTCCTTTCCCCTTCACTAAAATAGGGCAGCCCCAATAACATACTTCATATCACAGTGGATTAAAGGCTAGTAATCCCATTGCTGTCTAGGGGATTTAAACACCTTGATTGCCCGTGATACCACTAGAATCTAAATAACAGATTCTTTTCTGAATGCTTCCACTCTGCTTTTGCCTACAGCATCCACCAGCAAACCTTCATTTTCCTGCTTTTCAGCCCACATGTTTCTTTCCTAATTTATTTTAGTTCCTGATTACATCTGTCTGTATCATTCTATACGTTATTTAAGTATGACATTTATTGTTGAATAAGCCCTATTCGTACATGCAGTCATCACTCAACCATACTAATGAGAGGCTAACTACAATTTGTAAGCTGCTGCTGCTCTTTCAGCTCTGTAATTACATCACTGATATTCAACCTTTTTTTGCCCTGTGAGCCACAAGGCCTATTATGTGGTCACTAAAGAGCTGAATGCCTTCTCCACAAAATGGGAGTACTTCTGAACAGGCGCCAAACAGTTGGAGGACATATGGCCTCAGCCCTATTGACATTTCCTTTGCTCTGAAATAGCACTGATTATCCCTCCAAGTGTTCTGCAGGCTGTGTTTTTCCCAGAAGCTTTTCTGAGTGCCACAAGGGCTCCTCAGATCTCCTGCAATGAAGATGAGGAAGCCCCATGGCCAGGCCTTGCCCAAGGAGGAGCAAGTGGCAAAGGGTCTCATCCAGCCACCAGAGAAAGATCCTCAAGGATCCCACAAAGGCCTTGGGGAGAGCAATGCTGAGAAAGGAGACTTCTTGAGTCCTTACCCCCGCACTGTGAGGCCCTGGTCACATTTTTGCTCCCAGCTTTCGGTGTGGATGCAATTAACACATGGCCTGCTCTCCATGGGATGCTTAATAGGAGAGCAAGGAGAGATGGAGCAAATGCTGGCCTTTTTTAGTGCTCTTTTACAGCTCCTTCTGTGATCTGAAATGCTGCAATCATTATCTGTTGATTGCAGTCTTCTGCCCAGTTTTTGCTCTTGCCCAGTCAGCACCCGGCTCCAAGACAATCTGAATTAATTGTGTGAAGGATTTCAGAAACATCCAACTGAAAACAAGACAGAGTAGGGCTGATTGCGATCCCAGGCAGTCTGAGGTGGCAAAGCTTTCAAGGCTCGATGGATTTTAACAGCTCTTTACCCCAAGGAAGGGGAAAGCCTGTGTCTACACCTCACTATACCGCAGACCCAGCATCTCATCAGCACAAAACACATCCGGGGGGTGCCATTAGTTCCCCCAAGCAATTCTTCCTTGGACCTCTAAGGATATTCCATACCTTCTTTATGAACCTAAGACATCCACCATTTTTGCTGCAATACCCCATTTTGAGTCATTGCAGTTGATTCTTCCTGCCTGCAATACTGAAGTATGTGCTGAGGAGTAAATCAGACTTACCAGGTGACTGCTGCCAGGACAACTGTTCATCCTTATCCCAAGCACTGGCACTACACATGGCTGCTTCCTCTACCTTGCTGTTCTCTGTGGCTTTTCAGTGGAGTTGGCAGAGGTGTGGATTACTTATCAGTTAGCTCTATTGACGCATTAAGTGGATGTTATCCAGATCCACTGACTAAATACAAGTATGACTATTAATTGTTTCTCTCCCTCAAGGAAGAGAGCCCTGTCACTTTGTCAGCTAAAGCCTTGCCACCTGCCCAACAAGCAGCATCCTTATCTTTGTGATAACAGCAGTAGTAGTAGAAATAATAATGATAGTAGAAACAACAACAGTGAATAATATTTCTCTAATATCTCTCTTTGAATATAGTGTTAGGCGCACAGGTAAAAAAAAAACCAAACATGCTGCTTGCTGGATCTCTTGATTTGGCAAACCAAATGAGCAGATCAAAGGGAAGGCTGTTGCACACATGCCTCATACCAGCAGTGTGATATCTCCACTGGTGTTCACCTCTTCCCCACAATACCTGTGTTGTTGGGCTCCATCCAGTATAGTGAAAGCCCCAGCTGCACAACCATGCATAGATACCCTTAATTCTCCGCATCTGCCCCCTGCCTACAAAGAAGGTGATCAAAAGAGCTTTTGCACAGCTAGGGGACATTGTCAGACATGGAAGTGCAGGGAAGACAGACCAGCACTGTGCATAAATTGTTAGTAGTATCATCTCGCCTTCTCCTCCTTTCTTCCTCCCACCTCTCAACTAGGCAGAATTCCGCTGTTCTCAAGGTTCACACGCTTGAGGAAAAATAAAAAAAACTGATTTTTCCACCGAGTGTCAACATAGATTAGAGGCTACAGTTACATCTTCAGCATGGGCTGATAATAAATGAACTCAGAAGGTTCAAGTGATTCATATTTGTCATTTGAAAACGTACCAGACCAAATCTCAGGTTTGAAGGAAAAGGTCAGGGAAAAAAATCCAATCTATTAAAGCAGAGCGAATTGTTAGCAATGGCCATATTGGAGCTTTTGTTTTTAATTAAAAAATCATTTTATTTGTCTATCATTTGCTTCTATTGCCCAGCAGATTTTATTTGCCGTTTTAAGAAGTAAAATAAAAATGTTCCAAATGCTCTCCTGCCCAGGACTCCCATTTCTGCCCACGTAGTGCACAGCGGAGCCTGTTTGCATTTGATTTAAAATCCTCAGGCTCAGCCTCTCTTTGGGGACTGCGCTGCTTTTATTCACATGCTCCCAGACACGAGGCTGGATGGAGTTTCCTGTGCTGCTCCCTCTCCAGCCGCTGTGCTGGCAAGCAGGTTAAACCAAAGCAATGGTGCAGGGAGATCTTTAAGCAGGTGTTCATAAATTGTTGTAGTTCTGCTTCCACTGTGGGAGCTAACAAAGCCCACTGGGTTGGTGTATAATGAAATGCAGACTCCCTCTACTCCCCATGTGCGGAAGTGAACAAATTCAGATTCCCTTTTCACTTTCCCAGATACTAACTCTTTTGTTTTAACTAATCTTTCACTTTCAGGGGGTGATTAGATGGCTGAGCTGAATGGATCTTATTACTTAAAGCCTTTCCTGCCTGTTTCTCAATGTGTGTTCTGACTCATGTACCTATTTTGATGTAGAAATTATTCAGTAAAGGTATTTTTCTTGCACCTTTAAAAATAGTAGCAGGCAGGTTTTTGGACTGATCGTTATCTGCGTGCATGGCCAGTCACTGGTGCCGAGCTGAGCAAAAGGCAGGGATGCTAAAATGCCCTTGCAGATGATATTTGACCACCAAATAAGAGAATGCAATGGAAATATGGATCTTTAAATTATCAGAAAATGAATACTAAACTCGAAAGTACGGCCCTAATGCAGCAGAGCATTCCCTCACATCCTCAAGCTTGTGCTCACTGGATTCAGTGGGACTGTCCCCAGAGGAGACCAGTGTGGTGTAGTTGTGCAGCACATGATATGGGATCACCATGTGCCAGAGCAGAGGAGAAAGCAACACTCTTCCTCCTTCAGCTCCAAGGAAATAGGTGCTGGGATCCAGATCATCAGATCACAGCAAGGGAGAGGTTGCAGTCACAGCTGAAACAGGAGCAGAGTGTGCCACGTTCTTTAATAGAAATACCACCAACGTATGTGCATAGGATTTTCATTGAGTTCCCCATGTACAATACACCCACATACTCAATATGAAGCCACTACCTCTGCCTCATTCTCCCAGCCCAGCATACGTTCCTATTCAACTCAGCGCTCCCTGGCCAAGACACTTCTTGAATTCCTTATTTTCCCCACAAGCTAATGATCTCCTGGAGCACCATCCAGCATCTTCCTGACATCTCTTTCTCCATGCCAGAATGTCTGACATTCAGCTGCACAAGTAACCACGTGAACCTGGAGTCAACTTCCAAAAAGATCTTTCATAAAAGAAAGCAGATAAAGGAGAGGGGAGGGAGCAGGAGCGGCAGACAGCAATTTTCCTGCACCCAATGCAGGGGATTTATCTGTATTTCTAGTTAATAAAAGACATTAATTGATTCACGTGCTTTACGGCTGCACACAGAGCTATTTCTGGCTGGGAGGAGACACTCTTAAATGGAATGAGTCAGACCAGACCTGCTATGTCACCCTGGGACCCTGGGAAGATTCGTTAATAGCTCCGAACAAATCAAGTTGCTTCACAGGGTTATTTTCTTCTCAGCCATCAAAAGGAGAGGGAAAGTATAGCAATTCTAAAGGCTGAAAATATATATTTTTTTTTACATGGTCCTTTGCATTTGGCAAATAGCAACAGGATAATCAAAGAGCTTTACTCTCCACAAGGCGCTTGCATAGAAATCTCAGCAGGATTTATCAGACCAGCCAAACCTAATCTCCAGAGACATGGCTCTGAGCTGAGCAAAGTCCAGGCAGGTCACAGCTCCTCAATTCACTTCCGAGGATTTCTTCTTCCAGATTAACTTCACAAATCAAACGATTGCACTCATAGAGTTTTACAGGAAGGGAAGTCTGTAGTTCTGCCTCTTAAAAAGATGCAGAAAACACATCCAGTCTCCATCCCACCTCCCCGCTGTTTTTCCAGTCAGCAGTTAAGGCTTGTTTAAAATTCAAAATGGTGCCAGAAATGAAACCATTTCTAAATCAGAATTTGTCTACAGCAAAGAACTGAGCTGCAGCTGTTCTGCTTCATGTTCCTGGTCTCCCTTCTTGGTCACAACACCCTACCAGATGACAGCTCCAGGATGTGACACATGGCGGAGGCTGAGATGTTCCCTGTCCAGCCAACGACTCCACCGATATGGTGGTCCCAAGTGGTGGAGGGGATATAAGGAAGCCCAGCTGGATCTTCAGCCCATCAACTATATTTCCACCTTCCATTTGGAAAGTGAATCAGATAGTTTTTAAACCGAGAAATATCTGTGCTTTGTTTTTCACCAGAAAACCAAAAATACCCATGGAAAATGTTGACAAATGGAAAGCATTTGTCATTTCTGCTTCTGTTTCCCTGGTGACAAAAAAATAAGTAAAAAAATAAGGAATTTCCAACCAAGACAAAACCTGCAGCTCACTGTCATGGCCAGTTCATCCCATATTTGCCCTTGCCCTTACCTTAATAGTCCAAAATAGCACAATGGTGGCAAAAGCCTGAAAAATGGCTCTTGCTTATCTTCTAAGCTGTTGGTCCTCATTATAGCCTGTCCATGGCTGTTCTCAATGGGATAAGTGCCTGTACTGGTCTCATCCTATTTAGAAAATGGTATCTGTGCTTTCTTGTCATGTCAGCTCTTGCTATGGAGACAGCATTGCTCTTTGGGGTTGATAGGACATGTTTTCTGTTGTTTTTATCAGACTTTTTTTTGGCATTGACGTCTTGAATATTCACAGCTCCTGGACATCTGAGGCGTCCCATCAAAGGGCTCTTCTCTTTATTGTAGATATGCAAAGCAGAAGCCTGTGTGTTCTGAACTTTCCTCACACTGGGTGGTGAGAGTAATTTAATAGCCTAGGGTTTATAAATCTGCATGCAGCACTGATGAGATAGCATTAGCTGGTTTAAAGGGGGTGGGGGAGAAGTACAGGCACACACTCTTACAGTTCAGACCAATCTGCCCCCAGCCATGCTTATTATTGCCATCTTTCTTATGAAAAAAGCATACTAAAGAAGAAATATCCTAAGTGATTTCCTTCAAAGTCACCACTGCCTCGGAGCCCAACCGAGGATGGCTTTGTGCACCATTTGCACAACTGCTGGGTTGCAGTTTTTAGCTCTCCTTCTCTATATTAGAAAGAGAGTGAGGATGTATTTGGAGTAAGCCATCCTTCTGTGAGAGAAGCCTGTGTTGACTTATGCAGATAAAGTAATTCAGTCTCTATGTGCTCCAGCACCTCAACACCTTGCAAAGCCCCATTCTCCAGGTGGCTTCAGCCAGCTGGTTCCACCAGCCCAATTTTCCTGTTTTCAAACAACAACAAGGGATTTTGCTGCTCTCCCTGCAATCAGTGAAGGCTTCCATTAAAACACCCTGCAATCCTTAAAGACAAGAAATTACTGTGGCACAGCCTGGATCAATACAAGCAAGATAAATACAGCTTCTGTTAGCCAGAGCTTGTACTTCATAACACGAATCTCAAAATGTGATGCAAGCTACAAATCCAGACTAGTCATTCTATAAGGCCATGCTCTTTCTGTACTGCAGTGTGTTGTGACTCTAAAGAATGGGCTTCAACTCATGCTGGAGTTTCATACTTGTTTTAAGGAGCAATGCTGCTGACATGGTCGCCTCACCCTTCTCCTTGGTCTTGGCAACTTGCTCCTTGCCATGTCTGTCATCCAGCCAGTGCAGCATCCAGGGGGACACAGCAGGAACTGATTCACTTTCAAACCAGTCTGGGTTTGGTTCCATCCCACTTGAAGTCTCCAACCTGACCCACGGTGTGTAACCTGACCCAATGTTTGTGGTGGCACAAAAGAAGATGCACTGGAGAGGAAGAAGATGAGCAAAACATCTATCCTTAACCGCCCTGCTGAGGGTTGCAATTTTAAACTACATCCAAATCCCCTGGTTTTAGCTGTAAAACTTGTACACATTGCCTCGTTAATCATCCATGCTGTGTGTGCAGAGAAACACTTTTGCCCCACTGAAGAGATGCCCACCTCTCACCATGGACTTTTTGAGAGCCTACATGATTAGCTTAGGCAGAGAGCCCAATTTGTAACTGCTGCTGTAAACAAGATGATATAAATCCCATGTCCTTGAGCAATGTAAAGCAATGACTGTGAGACATGGGGCCACCTGAGAAAGGAGGATGCACTGGAGTGTTTCCTTTTTAGAGAGCCCTGGGGGCCTAATGTTTGGGGCAGGGTCCTATCTTGGCTAGAAAACCAGTGGGCAGACAAGGAATGCAACAGTCTATTCTGCTTTACTTCTGATGCATTCAGTTCCTGCAGAATGAGCCTGCAAGTAGACACAACCCTCATGAAAAATCTGAGCAGTCGGAAGCTGATGTACTCAGAAGGACAGCAGCTCTTTCTTTGGGGATATTATTTGTCCTTTCAGAACAAAGCTATAAAGACTCAAATAATCCATCCTTCTCAGGGAAATTGTCCTTCATTCTACTCTCATCAGACACACTGGTTACCAGAACAGGGTTATTACAGAAACATTGTCCCTGCTGGGCTCCAAGCTTCCTCCTAGGTTAGAAAAAGGGAACCAGAACTGGAAGGCTGTCATCCTCTGAGACTTGTTTCATGAATGCTGAGACTTAAGGCTTCATGGACCAACCAAGCTCCATGCTGCAGAGCCAACATGCTCTTCTCAGTGCACACCAATACGCCAACTGGCTGAGTGTCAGAGAACTTCACAGCTCTGACCTTTAAACCGCTTGGACTGATCTTGTCCATAACCAGTCCTCACCTACTTGTCTTTGTGCTGGTACTGTCCTCTGGTTTACGCACAGTTTTCCCTCACTACTATTAAGTCACTGCTGTGTTTGTGTAGGATGCCCCCCTGCCTCCCATCTTTCCTTTCCTGGGCTAAGCAAGCTGAACTCGTGCAGTCTCACTTTGCCTGACAGGACCACTGCTCCTCAGAAACCCTTTTTGTGCAACAGTTTTGTGTGCGCTTGAGACTGAACTAATCTTCCTTTAACACAGCAGACAAAAAGAAGCTGCTCAGTGACTCCTGCAAATTCTGCAGGTGATTTCTTACTTGGAGAAGACTAAACAATAGCTCAAAGGCACCAGATTGTTTGTTTTTTTGTTTTGTTTTTTTTTTTCCCCTATTTTTTCTTCTTCCCCCATAACAAAAGACAGAGAATGGCCTACATCATTCTGAGGGCTGGAGGCTTCTGTCTCAGGGTGTCTGATCAATGCCAAGACTATGCAATTATCAGAACCAGTAGAGCACCTCAGAATGGATGTATTAGAGATGTCAGCCACCCTGGGGAACTACAGGCCAGTGGGCCCCACCTCTGCACCTGAGAATATCATGGTTCCTGCTGCAAGAGATGCTGAGGCACATGCAAGATGAGGTGATTCGAGACACCCAGCATGGCTTCATCAACAACAGTTCATGCCTGACCCATTGGGACTGGAACTAGGTGATCTTTAAGGTCCCTTCCACTCTAAGCCATTCTATGATTATATTCTGTCCTACACAGCAGGATCTCCTTCTCCCCAGGCCATACTGAGGGAGACTGAGCAGCATCATCAGATGGAGAGCCCACATTGACTCTATTTTGCTTTTGCTGCTTGTTTCAGAAAGGAAAGAGGAATATCTGCTGTGACTCACATATGCCTGGGAAATCTGCACAAGCAAATGTGCAGCCACAAACATGGGCTTCTCTCCTTGCCAGCAACTTAACCTGGCAGGGGTCCTAGTCCCACTCCAGCAATTTTTCTGCCCATAAATATATCTGAATTGACATCTGTGCAGACATGGGGTTTCTGCTGGGAATTGTCTCTCTCAGTCCCCATGGTGCAGGATGATGAGAGGAAACCTGAAAAGTGAACCCTGCTCATGCTCTCATTTTCCCTCAAACGCTGCTGAAGACTTGCTGCAAAATCCACAGGAAAAAGAAAAGTCATTACTCCATCAGAACACTTTCTGGATGAGACTGTCCTACAGCAAAGGACCTGGATGGCAAAGGGTACCTCAGCATCCTCCTAAAGAAATGATGTTCACTCATGTTGGCATCAGCAAGTGACCAATGGAGAAAGCGGATGCCATCAAGCCGTGAGGATAATGCAAACCCTGTTGTTTTGGTGCAAGGACAGCCTGAATGGGTCCATGACTGCACCACCCACGCTGACTGGGTCAGCCCCAGTCACAGATCAGATCAGCACCTTTCTGATACGATCTGAAAGCCACCTCAGTTGTGTGCTGGTCATGACTAATGTATCATATAGATTCAGTCACTGTGTCTCCTATCACTGCGAATTCTTCCCCTCTGGTCACCAAACTTCGTTCCTGATCTCTGCTTCATTTCAGATACATTTTCTTGTCCTATCTCTGTTTCCCCAGTTTCAAAATTAAGTTAGTAATCCCAAATTATATGTTGGGTTTGTTGGAAAAAAAAAAAAACGTGCAGGAAAATGCTTTGCAAATGGTTAAAATTATTTCTACTTTTGCCATCCACCCCCCCCCAGTTCAGTGCCTCTTCTACTGTTCGCTCTGAATATTTCAAGGTACTTCCTTCTATCTGCATATGAAAAGCAGCCAGCAGCTCTGAAAGGCTTGTTTAGAAATTCTAACAGCAGCTATCTATTAGGCTTTCACTTGCCCTATTCAAATCTTTGTTCACATCTAAGGAATGAAAGCTCCATAATGAGAATGATCATGGGAGTGCATGATACTCCTGAGAGCAGGAAAAACAGCTTTTCTTGGTGGCAGGTTGGAGGGAGATGAGTGATGAAGGCCATGATGGGACCTGGAGAGGCTGCCCGAGTGGCTGTCTGTTAGCTATGGCTCTTCTTTGAGGAAGTTCCTCACTGAAGGAATGGCAGGAACTTCTATCACTCACCAAAGGAAAAGTCAGAACTGACAATGTTCTGTCATCAGGAGATGCCCTGTTGAGTGATGGAAGGATGATTCAGCAGTGAGATATGGAGGTATTGGGCTATGTGTGCGTTTTACACAGCAGAAGTGGTGTCAGGATGTTCCACCAGACACTGATGGTGCTGAAGGATGCTGCTGGAGGACCTGATTTGTCCTCTGCTTTATGTTTGGAAGGCACAAGTGGGAAGGGGACAGCTTGGTACCCTGTGGCCAGCATGCCCTCATCTGCAGCCAGCCTGGAGGCAGGGAGCAGAGCTTAGGTGAGGCTTGAGGTACAAGGTAAAGTGCTGAGGGTTTGTGTGTTCCTTTGGGCTGCAGTCTTACTGGAGGATACCCCCAACAGCATCGTGTGTCTGTAAGATTCACAGGCAATGATTACACTGAGTAAAAAGGCATTTCTTGCTGTAGTGCTCAGTTAAGCACTTTTAAACCAGTTCTTTTCAGTGCTGTGCAGAGGATGCACAGTAGTCACCAAACTGTTTTCTCTGTCCCAAAGCTATTTTATAAACTTCTATCTATCTGCTGAAGCACACACACTTTATCAGGCACTTTTGAAGTCCTCGTTCCTATTTTGCTTCCTAACATGAGTCTCAGGTTATTCTCATCACCTATATTTGAACTGGCTCTATTTTTAGTTTCCTAATTCAAAATGAATATGAGGACGTGCCTTTTATAGACAGCACACTCTCAGTATCTGAGCATATCCTGAATTAATGGTGGTAGCATATACTTTAGAATAAAATGTGTTACATTTAAACAATAGAGGCAGGGTGATGACATACGAAGAATAGATAAGAGAACAGCACCTTAATAAAACGCTGAAGGTTTGCATTACCAGAGACAAATCTGTGAGCTGTGTGCTCAGATATGGGCACACATACAGAGCAGATCTGCTCAGAAACATGACTGTGCAGGATGAGGGTTTCTACACTGCAGATCCACATCTTGCCGTCTGCACTGCCAATGGGAGGGTGGGCCCTCGAGCTCACTCCATCTCTGTGCCTTATCCACAGAATTTGATAGCAAAATCCAGTTTGACCCCTTGAACCTGGGATAAATTTTCAGCCTGATCAGTAAACTGCTTTTTGTTCATATCAGAAGCACATTTTGTCCAAGCATATTTAAAGAAAAAGACTCTAACACGCCATCCTTGCTCAGAGGGGAAAATGTTCCTTGGGAAAACAAATGCAATACTTTCTCAAGATGGAGAACAGGGAAAGCGTGCAACCGCAATGTGATACGGTCTGCATCGGCATACACAAGCGTATTTTCTGCCACAGAGCCAAGCCAATGCCATTGAAATTGATTCAAAAACACCAGCCATTAGCAGAGAGTGGGCTTGGAATCGGCTCTTTAGTTGCGGAACTAGGCTGTGGTCCAGAAACTGTATGTCAGCTATATGAACTCCTGGCAAAATCTCAGCGTCTCTATTCATTCACTTAATGCTACGACTATCCAGGAGTCAGAAACAATGCCATGAATAGATCTATTCCTGCTTGAAGGCATCCTGCTCCATGCACCCTGTTTCTACAGGGACTGCCTCACCATTTGCCGCCTGCTGAAACACAGCTGTTTATCCAGAAAGAAAGTGAGTGAAAAAGAGATGCTTCTTGCTTTTCACCTGTCAGATAAAAAATTATAGGTTCAATCTAACCACCAGGCTTAGAAAGTGTTGCAGACCCAGGTTCTGGGAGAGCACCAGCAGCAGCCTCAAGGCACTGAATGGAAATGATGGCCTCATCTCGAAAATCCTGTAGAGAAATCATTGTGACTTGCTTTATATGAGAAAATGAGAGCACATCACTATGGTGAGGTTGGTCATCTATTTTCAGCAGCATGATGGACATGGCATGAGGGATTTCAAGTCCCTGGGAAATTTTAAAGCCAATACCTTGAAGAGTATGCAAGACTGAACGGGATTCCTCAAGTTCTGAGAAGAAATTGTGATGCTTTCAGAAAGAAAACATCTATCCTAGCAACAAATAGTAGCTGAGCAGAGGGAAAGGTCTCAGCCCTCCAAAAGAGATGCATTTTGGCAGACCTGTGGGGGTCGCAATACAAACTCTCCTTTCCAGTGTCTCTGGTCAGCCCTAGACCTGTATCCTTCTCAACAGGCAGTGACTTTTATGGTTCTTGCTGGTCTACGAAAAGAGGCAGGGGGTTTGCTCTGGAAAAGACGTGCAAGAAGAAAGAAAGTATGTATGTCCCCATCCTCAGCCCACAGCCCTCTCCAGTGCCCCAGTAAGATCCATCCTTAGAATCACAGAATTCTTCTACAGCTTGGGTTGGACCTTGGGACCTCAAGGATCATCAAGTTCCAACCTCCTGACACAGGTAGGATTTCCTACCACTAGATCATGTACTAGATCAGGTTGCACAGGGCCCCATCCAACCTGGCCTTAAAAACGTCCAGGGATGGGGCATCCACAACCCCTCTGGACCATCTGTTCCAGAACTCTCTCAGTAATAAACTTCCCCTGACAACTAACCTAAATCTTCCTTCCTTTAGTATAAAACCATTCTCCCTTGTCTTATCACTACCTACCCATTTCCTTTTGAGATTCCTGCTCCTTGGTTCCCCTGCAATTTTTGTTCATGGAGAACAATAGCAAACTTTGGACTCCACAAACTTGCTACAGAAGAGTTATGCCACAACCTGGTTCCATAACCTAAGTTGCATCACAGCAATGCCACTCTGGCATGTGGGAAATTGCTAAGTCCTGTGCCTCCTTGAATGCCCAAAAAGTAGCTCAGCAATTAGAAATACCTTCCAGCTGATGCAGTGACCTTCGATTTCCCAGATCTGGGCTTCACCATGTAAACTTCTTAACACTCCCTTCGATACCTGCTGTGCCAACCTACGAAAGCACAGGCCATCCACTTGGGAGCACTCTCTCTCTCTCACCAGCCCAAGGCTTCCAGTAGCCCACAGTGCACACTGGTACACTGCGAGGAAAAGAAGCAGAGCGACAGCCACATCCTATTGGTGATCTCAGCTCTTGAAAAGTCTGGGGCAAACAAAGTGATGCTGTAAGCTGTGAAAGCTAACGTTCCTGCTGTCCTGGGCCAGGAACTGACCTACAGGTTATTGTCAACTCAGAAGGAAGAAAACATTTGGTGTATGACTCTTCCTGGTTTATCTCCGCTTAGGAACTGAGGTTCCCATCCTCATCCTCTGACTTCTAGACAGTACCACAGTGTGAAATGATCACAGCCATGGGCCCATGCACCGCCAACAGATGGAGATTAATCTGCTTCAAAGAGCAGAAAAAGTCAATAGATGAGCTTAAGTCTGTCTCTCAAAGACTGCTTGCAATTACATTTATGGCATTCGTTGTTTGAAGCCCCTACAACTGTCCACTGTTTTGTACTGACTACTGAAGAGTAAACTGAAACTCCTACGAGTGAGTATTAAACCTGGAAAGCAAACCTGGAAAACAAATCTAGGGCTCGTGTCTCCAAAGACACTTCTTAGATGATGAGCCAGTGTTCCTTCCACAGGCATTAAGAAGATAAACTGTATATAATACACTGGCTTTGCTGTAACAGTCCATATTTGGCACGAACTCTGACTATGGGACTTGGTTGGTCGGAGGAAACAGGAGACACTGGAATTACAGATTCTACTGCTGAGTCCTCCTTATGCCCCCAGGAATCACAGGTTTTGTTCATAGTACTTCAGTTCCTTATTTACAGTCTGCAAACACATTACAATTGATTGCTGGCCTGCTAAAGGAACGGTATTGCAAATCCAAAGGGGATTCCTAATTTCACTTAAAAGCCCTCTGTGAAGAGATAACCAGCCTGAGGTGCTCAGTAACACTGTAGCTGAATTCATAAGGTTATTTTATACACCGACTCTGGATAATAAATACAGAAAAAGACATTCTTCAAAGAGAGGTTTGCAGCATGCAGCTGAAGCTCCCTGTTTCACCAGTAGCTGGTCTGTGATTGCCATCTTTTCACCAGCCTTCAGCTCAGCTTTCAAAGCTACCTGCCAAAATGTTGCAGAGTTGACAGACTCCCTGTGAAAGGGCATCCGATAGGCAGGGCTTTTTTCTTCTCCTCTCAGCTATTGCAGTTTATTTTGATATACTGCTGGCACACAGCAGAAAGAAGAGAAATCCATTCTGGAGCACCACGTTACTGAAAACCATTCCTAGGCACTAAGCAGAGCACTGGCCGTGGTTGGGTCTGCAGGACAAGTGGGCAGCAAAATAATTTGCTAACTGCAGGAGAATGAGAGGAGCAACAGCTTCTGAGCTTTACATTGCCATGGAAACATAAGGTATCAGCAGTGGCAGAGTGGCCTTTTCTTGTTGAAACCTAACATTTTGTTTAAATGCTCACTGGGTAAGAAAGAAGAGGCCACCCAACCTGGTGAGCGCCCTCCCTTCCCCCTTCAGTCCTACCTGTGTCCTCCAGGAAGCACACCTCACAAGGCCAAGTTAAAAACACTATCAGTAGGTGATGCAGAAAGATCTCTGAACGACAAGTGACTCTTCACACACACTGCTGAGGCTGCCCACAGGGGAAGGTTTGGTTGTTGCAACAGGAAATAAGCTCCATTCAATAACCAGCTGTGGGCTTCTTGCCCCAGGAAGCTGAATCTCCTGGCTTGGCAGTGATGTATGTGCCCCATGCCTTCCTTGTGGTCATTTTTCTGCTGCTTACTTAATAAGCTCTCAGATTAGCTGCCAATCCTCCTCATTGCTCACAGACTGGGAGGCATCAGCTTGAAGAGCCCTTTACTAAAAGTCTCTCCTCTTCGTGCTTAACCCTCTATTTGCAACCAGTTGATCAGAAGGCAGAAGGATTCCAAGCCCCTCACCTTGCTTATTTCAAGGCATCAGCCAGAAGATGACCCCAGGGGCTGCTCTGGGTTTGTTTAAGCCCATCCCATCCCAGGCCTATGGAGGTGACATGCTGCACAGCTGCTGCAGGCACTGCTGCAGTTTCAGCGACCTCCTGCTCTCCTCCCTGCCAGATATTTGGAGGGCTATAAAAAAGAGCTGTCCAGACTGCTGAGAAATGGACGGTCGTGCCTGGAGTCGGCTAAATAATTCAGAGTGGATTGAAATGCCCTATTGCGTAATGGAATCTTTCTGCAAGGCCGTGCAGCGGTTTCCACATCCCAATGATCCTATTTTCAAGTCAATACAATTAGGTGTCAGAATATGCAATCGTTGAAATTAATCTGGAATCAGAAAGCAAGGGATCTTCAGCGCGCACGCACTGCAAGACGCCTTCAAAGTCATTAAACATTACCCAGGATGAACATAAAATGATTCATTGGGATGCTGCAGGCTCTGGCTTTGACATCTCCCCATTGATATGATATGTGTAACAAGTGTTTAATGAGGAAAAGGACTCAGCACACCTAACCCTCAATTTTCACATAATCTATTCATGGCGTGTTACAGATGCAGGCATGAAAAAATGACCCTTAAACTTCTTCTCCCCCCCCCCAGGTTTTAATGAATCTGCTGCACATGAGGATTACTAATGACAGGGGAGGCAGTAAATTCCACCTTATAGATACTTCATTGCATGTTTTGTAGGGGATCAGTGCTGGGTTATAACAGGTATAAGCCAAGACCCCCAAAGAACAGATTGAGGGTAAGAACCTGGGCTATGGGGAAAGATACACAAGGGGATGGCAAGAGGGAAACAGCTACAACAGCAGGGAAGCAGGAGAGTGCTGGAGAGAGAGGAGTCAGATCCTTCCAACTCCTAATGACAGATTAGTTAATAAATCTCTTCCCCCAGCACACTAATCTCTGATTCACATTTACATGCCAATGGGCCACTATTGGTTTCTGAGCTGCAGCTTGCAAAAGGAGCTCAGCCTTCTGTATGTTGGATTCTCCAAAAGGAACAGAAGTGTGTGGAGAAGGGGAACGCACACAAGCAAGTGTACAAGGGGAGGATGTGGTGCCAGCAAGTATAAAAACCTGATGCCATTTTGCCCCACGTTGTATCACATCTGGTGCCTAAGCAAAGCTGGCGGCATGCTGAACGCTATAAATCCAAGGAGGTGACTGCATAAAGATCAGTTGGCATACAGAAATGTCATTTACAAAACACAGAGCCTGTCACAGACATTCTTCAGCTTGCAGAAGAACCAAGGAAGGTGGAAAGGATGTGCGGATGAGGGAATACAGTGGATGGGTAGGTCAAGCCATCTCAGGAAGGAAATGATCTGATTCTCATGTTGGCACAGGATGTTCCACAGCCCTTTCATTATCAGCACGCTCTTAGAAGAGTCACACTAACACCAACTTGCTGTGGTGTTGTGGGCAAACTTAGCCATGGGCAGCACCTCCCCGGAGGATCAGCACAGACACAGTGCTGGGAAAGCTCTTGCAGCTGTGAGGGCAGAAAGAGATGAGAAAGTGGAGCTGCCGCCCACCTCCACTGGCAGAGACAGCAGAGCAGCTTGGGAAGATCTTGGTTGCTAAGTATGATCTAGAGCTGCATTGTCCTCTTTTGTGTTTGTAGGAGGTTCCCTTGTAACAAACATGAATGCTACACTGTCAGGGTGAGCTGCTGCTTTATTCTTGAGGCTTGTCTTGCAATAAACCTGTGTGATGACTATGGTGACATCAGGCCCTCCACCTCCAGGTGCTGGCACACTGGGTTACTGTGAGAGCACAGCGGAATCCTTGCAGGAGGCTGCGGGGTGAGGTTCTGGCCATGGACTGGCAGCAGATGGTGGCATGACACCTCCCTCAGCTCATGCTAAACTGAGCCCAAGGGAGGAGCAGCCAAGAGGCTCAGATCAGCTCTCCCCCCCATCTTTGTCTCCTCTCATTCTCACAAACCCCACCATTTCCAAACCCCAAACTCACACAACAGCCATCTCCCACTGCTCTGACACCATGGGATGCACGGTCTGTCTGTGTTTATAACAGCTCATCCACCTGCACGTGGCCTGGGAGGAAAAGGTGAGCATTTTTCAAGGTAAGTCTACTTCAAGGACAATTTTCTCCTTTTAAATATGTGACTGCATGAGGTACCAAACGTGCTTCAGGACAGCGAGAACAGAAACCCCATCAGGGAAATACCACATTCAGACTGTAAATCATCTACACCAAATGTCACATGATAAAACCTAACTGTGGGTAGCTCTTATTGCTCAGTCACCAGACCCTGCACCAACACCTTTTTCACATTGCCCACACTGCAGGATGTTCCAAGGCGATGCCAGCAGCACAGTCATGCTTCAACAGCCGCATCATGCTGCCTTGTGTATACGGTTTGATTTGCTTTCCTGCCTACTGGCACCACTGGAAAACAACTTTGCTGCTGATTTCAGAGTGATGCTTCAAGAAGAACAAAGTTTCCTACAGGCATGAGCTTACATGAAAGTAGCCATTTCTAGGAAGTCTTTTTTATGTCCCTGAGAGATGGCTCTGCAGCAGGGTCCTCCACATTCCTCCTGCTTCTCTGCTCCCTCCCACCCCAGTGCTCAGTTCAACCTTCCCTGCAAAAACCTCGCTGTATTTAACATTGTTGTAGCAGGAAAACAAAGAAGTGTTTCAGTTATGAAGCAAACTCATCACCTGCTCTACAGAATCTCTGCTGCTGGCACGGACTGGTGACACACAACGAGCCCAATTCAATTCTGAAACAATTTCTACGGTGTGAGGCTGGCAGTGAGAAAATGAAATGAAACAAAATAAAATGAAATAAAGACCACAGTTGTTTTTTTTCTACCTGTAAATTCAACAATCTCGATGTGAATTGAGTTTACTGTTCTTTAAGACATACGGACTCACTATCGTTCAGAATCCCCATGGCTGCTTGCCTCATGTCGTGTTGTGGCCAGGTGAGTTTCTGTATCAGCCTGTGAGACCGAGCAGAGCCCTGGCAGGACTGTGAGCACAGCCCTTGTTGGGACTGCCTCAACCTGCGACACCTGATATTAGCAGGATGCTCTGAGAGAGATTCTGAAGAAGCTGTTTCTTTAATTAGGTTAATACACACAGGAATGGGATTTCTCCTGTATTCAGTGCTCCTGCTCGTGTCGCTGGAGCACTGAACTCTTTTAGCGAATCCCATAGCAATTAGAGCAATAGTAACTACTCCCATGCTAGCAGCTACAGGTGGGATTCATCTGCTTTTGATGCTACAAGACCCAACCCCTTATGGCTTCCCCTCTTGCTAGACTGGGAAAAGAAGCCCCTCTTCCCAACCAGGAGACACTGGCACTCATTTAGAGGTACATGCCTTGCAGCACATGGAATTGAAGGCTATCATTTCAGATTAAAATGTCTAATTTCTAGCTATCTAAAGCTAAATTAAATTAACCCCATTGTATGTCTCTCCACAGAGACCTTCTACAGCCTTTGGATTCATTCTGAGATCACTGTGACAGACTGACACTGACGCCCTTTACCACGGTTTGAACAACGAACTCTGCAGTGATTTGATAGATTTAAATGCCAGACCTTGATGCAGTGCCCACTGGAGTGTCATATAAGGCGCATACATCACAATACTGAAGGATCTTGTGGATGTCAGGCATGCAAATATGCTGATTTGGTAGCCATGGTAGTTTGGCATGTCTCAAATCTTTGTCTTCTGCCCAAAATAGACCAGCTACTAGCTTTTAAATATCACTCAGCACTTGTGAGTTCTGCTACTGCACAGAGGATGGTAAAGAAAACACCAAGAATGTGAAATATGGAGATAAACTTCATTGGCTTTGTTCAGCCTAAGAGCAAGAACCCTCTTCCATGGTGGGGTAATGACGGCACAGGGCACAGTTATGTGGTTAACAGTAGCTGAGGTGGAGATCTTCATTCATTCATTGGAACTGAACTAAGATGAAACCTGAGCAGAAAGTAGCTCAGCTGAAGCTGAGTGTATGCCTTGCTGGAGCACTCATCCTTTCTGTCTCCATGTCCAACTGTGCTGCCAGCTGAAGCACAGTACAGGGAATCTATCACGTAATATTTCCAGAGATAATCAAATCACACAGGATGCAATCATAACGACAAGAGACCCTAAGTCGCTTGCTACACACAAAGCCCCTTCCTTCACAGCACAAACAGGCAATTAAATCACATCACAGACAAAGACTAACCTACACAGTTACTCAAGCAAACAAGACAGTTTGCCTGCAGAATGTGTGCACACATTAATCACTCACACCTGTCAGCTGTGGGCATGTGAATTTACCATTAAGAAGTTAGAAATTAACACTATGGTACAGCTCAAATCAAACGTGAATTTACAGGTAGCTTAGAAGTAAATTGGAAAGATAATCCATTATTTTGGTACATAAAAAGCCGAGTGAGTTGAATTGCTTCAACTAAAAACCTTTTATTCCTTTTTATCAGATAGGGTGGAAAGCACCGCTCTATCTTACGGCTGTTTGGCACTGTGATATGTACACAGTTTGGCTCCCATTGCCCACACTACCATCTTCTCAGGGATGGGAAAGGTGCTCTGTGGGGCTTCCAGCAAAGCCAGTGGGAAAGCTGTGACAACCACTGGCCCACTTATGGAAGAACAAACCCCACAAGCCTCCTCAGTTGAAGAAGGAAAGCGGGTTTCATTTTTACCTGAGAAGGAACTGGAAAAGGCATGTTGGACAGAAAACAGCTCCAAGATAAGTGAAGTGTCTGAGAGAAAGAGGCAGGTCGTCAGGCTCTGCCCAGGGTTACCCATCCTCTTGATGAGGGCCATCAGGACACACCACTCAGTAGACCACGCCTCTTGCTACCTTACCCTAAGCACAAAGTTAGGCCTAATGTGATGGGACATGACTGCAAAACCTCCTTTGGGTGGAGAGGAGAAAGGGAAACGTTGTGTGAAACGCCATCCACGGGTCCTTCCTTGAACCACTTCAGTTCCCAGCCCACCTGAAGGTTCACGGTGGTTTTCTCTGCTTGCCTTCCACCGGTGCAGTGCCAGGCTGGAATTGCAGGGTATTGTATTACAAGTCCCACGGGTGCTGCCTCAGCCTCAGTAAACTTTATTTAAGCACACACAGACATACACAGACAATATACATATATTTGTTTCTTCTCTGACAGTTCTACAGGACCAACACTGCTTTGGATGACACTCGTGGAGGATTTGAAAAAGTGCAGGAAATGTAAGGAAAAAATAAATAAATAAAGGTATTTTAATCATTTGTGAGTCGTGGTCATCCACAGAAACAACACAGGTGCGTTCAACCAGGCGAGCACATGGACACATCTCCACATACAGTACATTGCGTCTATATAGGTTATCTCCACATACATTGTGTCTATAGAGATGTACAGCAGTCTCAGTAAGTCAGCAGGACACAGAACCAAGGCGTACTGGCACGGCACATGCTTTGCACTCCCAGTGCCACAACCCACAGCCAGTGCACCCTTACGACACAGCCGGGGTGTGGGTGCAAACAGAAAGGTGCTCCCAGCACAGTCTGACCGTACACCATAAAAACTGACCAAACAGGCAACAACGTCATAAAACAAAACGTTCCCCCGGGGTTCTGGTGACCAGCCAGGTTGAGTCAAATGGCACAGCTTTCACGTCACCACAACTCCTGGGATATGCAGTTACGTATCTAATATAGCTACAACTGTCTCTCGACATAGATCATATATACAGTACATATACACAGAACGTACACAGAGCAGTATATGTATATTTTTTGTGTTTTTCACGTTTGTACATTATATCACAGATTATATGAGCACATAAAATATACGTTTTGGGACCTAAAAAGAAATAATTTTATAAAATATTCATAATACCCCCCCCTTCCTCCCACCAAAAATAAAACCAAACCAGCCCAGAAAATGAAAAGAAATCCAGAAACGCCCATTGGAACTGTTACTGCCTGCCCTGGGACAGCACGACACTCCTCCCCTTTCCCTTTTAGAAGTACAGCAGCACAATGGTGGTTTGCATCCATGCACCCAGGAAAACACAAAGAAGTATAAGTTGTTGAAGTGCACGGTCAGAGCGGAGCCTGGAGGCTGGCTGTCCGACTCGACACTCTCCCACCGTCTCCCTTGCTATGATTTAAAAGGTTCTGCCAGGAGCACAGTATTTTACCTGCAGCAATATTTGCTAGACTTAAAGCAACTGACTGCAGTCCAATACTGCTCTAGCACTTAGAAGCCAGCTTTTTGAGTTATATCTTTATTATTATTAATTATTATTATTAATTATCATTATTCATTTATTTAAAAGAATTCTTTTCTATTTAGCAAAAAATTGTTTCCACTGTACCCTTCGTGTGTCCTCGTCCTAACGTGACAAACCCGGAGGAGATGAAATTATGGAGATCTGGCCCTCCACTTCGATAAATATCCTTTCCATAGTGACCTGGCAAGGAAGAGAAGACAAGTTTATTCAGGTGTTTCTATAGGTGCAGATATATGCCATGCAACCCCGCTGCTCCCCCTGTACATGAGCATCAAGGCCCCACCACATGGTTGCTTTATGAATGGTAGGCAGAGGATACAGCAGAACATAAACTGCAGCAAAACCAACCTTACACACGGGCAAAGGCTTAGGAAGAACAACTGAGTATTTTGATACTTCAAGGCATGAACAGACGAGCCAAACAGCCCAAATTTGCCAAGCACAAACCCCAGATTCCAGGGGTATCACACAAGCCCTTGGCAGCATTCACACCATAATTGCTAAAGCTTTTTACAGCCCCAAACTGAAGTTGCCAGTATGTCTCTTGTCCGGGCTGGACCCAAGTGCCCATTAGTGGTACAACAGCCTTTTAGCTTTGATTTATTTGCTCTGGTCTTTGAACAACCTCCCCATGTAATTTCTCAAGCTTGATAGTCTCCTGCAAAACACTTCCTAAGAGCTCTCAGTCCATCACAGCAGAGTGGTACTAACTGCTCACAACTCATCCAGCTTTTCAAGATTTTCATACATTAATAAGGAAAAAAGGGGCTTCTGCTTACCATGCAAAGCTCCAAAACGAGGACATAGATAATTTCCCAGATACTCTTTATCATCTCCTCCCCTTTTCATGTTGTTAATTTTGCTATCCCTTTTGTTTCAGAGAGAGGCAAAGATAAGATAGGTGCAGGGGGAGGGGGAAGCAAGGCAGCACCAGGGGCTGGGAATGCAGCTCCTGCCCTACTAAACTCCAGCTTTCCATCCTCTCTGCACAAGCCTGGGGTGCACATGCTTGGGATGCATCTCTGTTCCTCCAACCCCCAGTGGCTGTGAGCTGGGCACAGCAGATGGTGAAGCGCATGGCACCCGTATGGAGAGCTGAGTCAGGAGGCAACAGGGAGGGCAAAATGGGATCCCAGATCCATGTGGAAATGCAGCCCAGGGCTGTGTTCTGGCTGGCTGACGGTGCCTCTGACAGATGCTACAGCCCTTTCCTGTTTATCAAACGGAGACAAAATGCTGTGTGTTCTCACACATATTCAGGCTTTTTGGGAACACTGCGAAAGCTAAAACGCACTCTGAAATCTCATTAGTCTGCAAAGTCTTCTTCTTTCCCTTTTTGGCAGTGACTCCCATCACGGTGCCTTGACAACTCCTAGTGATCACAGAATCATAGAACCATTAAGGATGGAGAAGTCTACTAAGATCACCAAGTCCAACACCAACCCATTCCCATCACGCTCACAGGCCATGTCTCTGAGTGCCACATCTCTACGGTTCTTGAGCACCTCCAGGTTGGTGCCCCCCCACCTCACTGTGCCGATGCCTTCTTTCTGAGAAAGAATTGTTCCTAATATCCAACCTAAACGTCCCCTTGAACAACTCGAGGCCGTTAGCTCTCAATGTTGCAAGCCATTATTCCCATCACCAGAGCGCACCTTCCACATGGGTGGCCTGAAGGTGAGCATCTCCTCCAGGTTCAACCTGCCCCACAATATGCCCTGCTGTGGAGCTGAGCAGGCTCCAACCCCCCCCCATCAACCTGTGGGACTGTGCCACCCCAGAAGCACGCTGAGGAGGCTCACATATGGTGGTGGCAGGAGATGCTGAGACTCCTGAATAACTGTTTATTCCAATTTGCTAGAAAAAGCATCCCACTTCTTTTCCTCACACAGCATTTCTGGTCAGGGTCAGCCATCAGCTGATCTGGTCAGACACCATCAGCTTCTATGCTCTCAGGGCCAGCTACACAGGCAACTGACGCTTCATCAGTGCCATCACCTAGAGGTTTTAAATGAGGATAAAGGAAACACACAAATATGTGCCATTACCTCCAGCTGAAGCAACGGCTGCCTTTTATACATCCCTTTGGAGGATCTGCTTAAGGCAGAGATCAAGAAGAGAAAGTATATTGAAAAAAAAAAAAAGCCAGCACTGACTGGCAGATTGAAGATCATTCATCAGCCATTTGCTCTCTGAACCTTGCTCTGCCCTCTCTTGCACTACATAACAGTTAAATTAAAAGATTCCTGTGATAACATCCCATTAGCATTTGAACAGGAGTCGTGTTTTCCCATGGGAAACCTGAATTCGTAGACTTCAAGCAGCACAAGTTTTTTCCTTTTTATGGGCACATTACAGGACACTCTGTTTGCTTTACAAGGTTTTTTCTTCCTGCTCATTTTTGATCATTCCTCCCTGCCTCTGCCATGGCCAAGTGCCGGCACCAAGCTTGGTAGGAGTGCTTTAGGGGTGGCTGAGGCTGTGTCTAACTAGAAAGCATCCCTGTCCCACTCCTCATTGGGGCTGTGTGCCTTTCCCCTACTGTGTGCGCTCCCACCTCAGGGTCAGGACCAACCTGGGGGCTCAGCATGAGCTGAGCTGGGCTGAACTGCTGATGGAGATGAGTGCCCCGTGTGCCAAGAGGCAATGTCCCAGGGATGAGATGTGCCATAGGCTGCAACTATCAGGGAGCTGAAACGCAGTGCTGGCAGACACTGAAGGGCACAGGCAGCACTGCCCAAACTGCCACAGGGATGGGCAGTGGGGTGTCCCCTCCTCACTGCTCAGTTCCATGCAATGAAGGGAACTCCTCTGTCCCTTGAACAGGCAGACCCAAGCAGGAGCTGGATTTGATTCTGATGGAGCCCCGCAGCATGCCCTGCTTCCAAATCAACACAACCACCTACCAACCCAATCTCATGGCGTGGAGCACGTTGTCTTTTCATACAATATTTTTCAAGCAATTTTGTATCTGCAGCATCTATGGCTGAGATGGAATTTAAAATGCTGTTTCAGAGCACAGTGTCTGAGTGCCTGGAAGAGGCTTTTCTTGCTCTCCCACTCCCCACTCTTGCTCACACTCATATCCGTGAGCCCTAATGCATGTAAACTCTCAGTCGCACACAAGCTCGCAGGCTTTTCCATTAAAAGAAATGACCTGGAGTCCAGCAAGGCAATGTATTACTAAAGCAAATGAGGACTTACACAACTTAAAATTTCCAAAAGAAATTGAAACAAGAAGAAAACACGACTTCCCCCCCCCCCCCTCCCCCATTCCTTTGCTTATAGCACATAGCAGAGGCAGAGAGCAGGTGAGCATGGTGCCTTCTGCACAACAAAGACATATTCTTTAGGGCATGCAGCTGAAAGAGGGAACATTTCATTATGACCGCACGCTGCATAACTCACATATGGAACAAACTCAGCCACAAACAGCAATTACAGGCCCAGCTCCGATTTAACAGAGTTATTAGAGCTGAACTAAAATGCTGCTATCCACCTTTCAGAAATGGTATTACTGAGCACAGATTACATCACCCGTGGAAGGGCAGACAGGAACCACTGTGGATGCTGTTGGGATGACACACACTGTGATGCTGAGCTCATCCCCATCCCAAGGTTACTTGGGAAATAAACTACACCCAGAGAGCAGCCCCAGCACATCAACACAAAGCATGTGGAACAGCCAAAACGACCGCAAGGTGTCTACTGAGGACATGGCGTAGGTTGGATGGGTCCTTAAAGATCATGTAGTGCCAAGCCCCTGACATGGGCTGGCTGCCCCTCACCAGCTCATGGCCTTGGGCAGCTCCAGAGTTCCTAAGCCCCTGCCCCTGTCTCACCCTTTAGCACTCCACTACACATGGCTGCTGACCACAGCATCCTGTGCAAGGTCTTAAGGACAGCCTAGGAGCACTTCCAAGCCGAGGGAGAACTTCAGGTTCAGAATAGAACAAGAGGATTGTTTGACTTGGAAATTGGAAGATCCTTATTCTTCCTTTTCATTTTTTTCTCGGGGCAACTTCTGGATTATCAGGGCAAAGGGTAGATAACAGCAAGACAAGGGGAAATGGTTTCAAGTTGAGGGGGGGAAGATTGAGGTTGGATGTCAGGGGGAAGTTCTTTACTGTGAGAGTGGTGAGGTGCTGGAACAGCTGCCCAGAGAGGCTGTGGATGCCCCGTCCATCCCTGGAGGTGTTCAAGGCCAGGTTGGATGGGACTCACCAAAAACACGAGCCAAACCCAACAGGCCGATACCTCCATAGGAAACAACTCTGGGTGCAGTCTTTGCCTGCTGAGCGCCAAAAATAAAGCCCCTACCAAAGACATAAGCAACCCAACGTGCTGGGATCAGCAGGGCAGCCACGTGCTGAGATGTCATGTCACAAATTAGTGACGAAGCAGCCCTTCATCTTCCTCTGCGTCCTTTACCACACCCTGTAATTGCACAGGATGCAGAGGCGGCTCACATCTTGCGTGACTCAGGAGGGGGAGAAAACATTCTTTTTTTCCTGTTTTTTGTTTTGGCTTTTTTTTTTTGTTGGTTTTGTGGTTGTTTTTTTGGTTTTTTTTTTGTATTTTGCTTTTTTAAATGAGGCCATGAATCAGTTCACATCTCCCCAGCACACACATAGTCATGCTTAGCACATAACACCCTCTCAGGGAAGCGGAGCCTGAGGACCGCTTTATCAACCCTCCGCACTCCCCAGCAAGGAAACAATTACTGCAGGTTGATCTCAACTGTTCTACACTGAGACTATCAGTTCTGATTTAATGCTGCAGGTTGGCACGGCAATGTGTGCATGGCTTTATCTGGTTATGTTGCCATCCTGCTCCCCCAGCTCTCAGAAGCAACATCTTTAACTTCCCTCCTACAACATAGCACCAAAAGCTTTGCCTCTTCATTGAGGGTGAGTATCTAAATGCCTATGGCTCTTCTGAAACCAGCATGGTCCACACAATCCAGGCTTCTTCTCCTAATCCCTGCATGCTGGTTGGTCTGTGAGTCTGGCAATCTAGTGATGTCTAGAAGTACCCATAGCTCCAAACACCAAACCCACCTGAGAATCACAGAATCATTAAGGTTGGAAGAGACCTCTAAGATCACCAAGTCCAACCCAGCCCATCCTCATCATGCTCACTATGTCCCCAGCTGCCACATCTTCACATTCCTTGAACATCTCCAGAGACAGTGACTCCACCACCTCCCTGGGCAGCCTGTGCTGTCTGAGAAGAAATTATTCCTAATATCCAGCCTGAAACTCTCCCAGCACAACTTGAGGCCATCCATCTCCTCTCATCCTATCACTGTTACCTGGGAGCAGAGGCCAACCCCCACCTAACCCAATGGCTTCACCCACCAAAGCCATGGTGGCTGCAGCAGTGCCATGTGTCACAGGGGTCTGCCCTTCTGTGCCCAAGAGGATGGGCCCTGGGCAGCCTCATCTGGTGGGAGGCAACCAGCCCATGGCAGGGGTTGTACCGGATCCCTTCCAATACAAACTATTCTATGAGTATGAAGTTTTATATATCCATTTTAAGGGCGTTGTAAATGAGCCTTTCTCTATTAATTTGAGCTAGTATTGTTGCAACTGCTGTGCTTTGATTAGAGTGCTAAGACACTAATTAACTAACCATACAAATTCAGCTCCACGCACAAGGTGATCTCTTGTGGGCTGTGCAGGATTTTGTGTGCAACACTGCATCCATGCAGCACGGGCATAAATCTGTTTCCTTTCTCCCAGTACTAATTCCCAGATGAATGTGGAGGAAATTCAAAAGTTTCCAGCCAGAGAAAATGCCAGCTTAGATGCACATAAAGCCTTTTGGATGACACATTTACAGAAACCACCTTAATTAATTATCTCATAAATATCTCAGCTGCTTTCCCCATTGCAATGTTAAATTCCATGTCTCACGAGCTCTCCCCAGCTGTGCTGAGCAGGAGGAGCTGCCCCATGGCCCTGGCCCCACTCAGTGTCCTGATGGTGTCACACCAACACGCTTTGATGTTTGCTCAAACCTTCCTGCTTGCTTCCAGTGCCCCTCATTGCCAGAGCACTGCAGGCAATGCAGCCCACGGTCCAAACCATCCTTCCTATGTGCCAGCTGGACTTCTCACTTGCAGTCAGATCCAGAAGCTTCCCCTGCTGTGACAGGTCTCATCCTTCTTGCCATCTGGGGTTGGGTGTGCCTTGCCCTGTTCTTGGACAAAGCTATGGGCACCTTGGGTGAGCTGGATGCTGGGCTTACTCACGACTGAGCTGTTTTTGCTTTGTTATGAGAAAAGGGCTGAACCTCTGCTTCCCAAAGGCAACTCACACACACCGTGTGTGCCTGCTGCCTGCCTTACAGCCCCCCACCCCCAAGCCATATTCCCACTGCTTTCCTAGGGGAACAGCAGCAATTACTGACACAGAAGAGTAACCTGGGGGGTGAAGTGCTGAGTGCTTTTCCAGTTCTCTCTAATCTGGCTTCTGAAGGGGAAGCAGCAGGGAAGAGTTACTGCTCTGCTACAACAGGTGCTCAGAAATTATGTCAAGAATTTATATGCTATTGAAATGCACTTCTGCAAAGGAAAAGAACGAATTACCAAATTATGCTGGAAATGGGAAGTCTACAGAGGGTAAAGGAGGTGATGTGATCTCTGAATCAAACTACAACATTTCCCAGTCTTGCTCTGTGTTTTGTATGGACTTTTGCAGCCGTGGCCCTTAATTTCCAAGCAATGCAATGCTATCTCTTGAGATAGCTGGTGAAACTGGTGCGTGCCCACATTATTACCAGCCATTTCGATAAGAAGGCAATCATTTCAGAAATGCCTGAAATGATGGCATTTACAATAACCACCTTGAATAGGAAAGCTACGAAACACCAGAAAGAATTCCCAGGTGCACTGGGCCAGCAAGGCTGTTTCAGAGCAAACAGAACTTATGCAACAACATGGTGCACGTATGCTGACCCTTGTTGGATTTGATGATCATAATGGTCTTTTTCCAACTTGGAAAAGGAGAGCTGGAGCTCTCCCTGCTGCATCAGGACACAAACACAACCTGTGTGGAGCACCAGCCCTGAGCTCAGAGTGCAGTCTGCATCCCCCACTGCTAACGGGGCTGTGCCGACCATTCCCGAGGACTGCGGATTCCTAGAGGTAGAAGCAAATTGTGCTGGTGCCATCTGTTTACTTGTTTAAATGCTTACGAAGAGCCGCTTCTGGCTATTTGATCTGGTTTTATATGATAATTCCAGTGCTTTCTCTTAATGATCTCCATAGCTGGGAGGAATGCTGGTAAATAGCGCTGTGCAGGGCTCTGCAATCAAGTAACATCCTCCTTTATTGGGGGTAGATACGCAGGGATGTGACAGGGAGACATTCCCCGAGTACAGCCAAGCAATCTAACAGCGCAGCGCTAATGAGAGGCACAAGGCCACCAACTCCCTGCGTCGTGCTTTGAAATTGTGCCCTGGAGTGCCTTTCAGCATGGGTTGCTCCAAGCCTAATTCAGAGACACGGAATGCTGTACGCAATCCGTGGAGCTAAGCAGCTGCTTGGGAAGTGAGCAACATCAGAGCCAGTCAAGCTACGCTTCTTCTGCCGGAGATTTGCTGATCTAATTTAGAGAGGGCCTAATATTCCCCTTCTAATTAATTTGTTCTGTTCGCCTGCGACCGAACTGGCTTTTGTTCTTTGGGAGCTCCTCAAAAATTAGATGCAATACCTGATGGAATTTAATTATATAGGCTGGGAGAAAGCGATTAAGGGCAAAGGGAGGGCTGGTGGCACCACACACGGCTTCAAGGGTATTAGCAGAGGGGAAGGCTGAGGCTGCTTTGTTGCAGCTGGAGGGAGAACACCAGGGAGCGACCGTCTCCAGCTGGAACTTCAAGGGTAGAGTTAAACTTCCTGTGACAGCCAAATGCCTTCGCAAGGCTCCGATGAGAATTGCTTTGTGATGGCTGGATGGCTTCAATGAGAACAGGTCTGAACCTCAACCTTGGCCTTGTGCAGCAGATCGTGTTCCTGATGCTCTCTTATCCCGTCGGAGCTGTGTGCTCCCACAGCAGGGAGAGAAGCAAGCTAGGGCAAAGTCCCCATGGTGCTCAGCACTCATACATTTGCTTCTGACCTCTGCCAGGGCCAGCTTGTCCTGGAGCTTGGGAAGTCCTGGGCCTCATATCCCAGTTCTCAGTGGGAGAACAAAGTTACCTGAGGTGCTAAAAGTGAAGGGAATTCAGCAGTGGGGCTCCTAGGTTAAACTTCAAGAGACATTCTGCAAAGCTGCACAATGCACCAGTGTCTGGTCACTGCAGCTGTGACCTTCTCTGCAATTAGAGAGAAAAGTAGTGAAACGACATGAAAGGGAAAAAATAGCAAAGGGAAGAAGAGAGTGGAGAGCAAGAACTGGGACAAACGAGAATGTCTGATCACAAGAAACTGTTCTGTTAGACTCTTGGAAACTGCTGAAAGTCACACAACTGGAGATATTAATTGATAGGAGTACCCTACAGGCTGTGTAAAGCACAACTCTTCCACACTCATACAGCACCTCAAGGTACAGGAGCAGCAGTGATGCTCAGGCAGCCTGTGCCAGCAGATCCCTTATGGATTTGGGTTCCAAAGTAGTGGGAGAGGAATGGTTTCAAGACCCAGATGTCTGTAAAGCCAGAGATACCAGTGTTGAGAGATAACAGAGATATCAGTTTTCTATGACGAGGGTGGCTGCAGCCTCCTGGCCACAGCACTAACCCAGTGACAGGCAAAGCTGTCACTGTAAAGGAAAGTCAGTGGACAGAAGGGTGGCAGAGGATTTGTCTCTGCTCACAAAGCAGTGAGATCCTGCTGTGAAGATGTACCAGAGATTCAGGAAGGGCTGCTTGGACACAGATCTCCTGGAGACGGTCTTCTTGCTGCACATTCCTACCCATACAGCATCATCAGGGTAAGTAATGGGAAACAGAAGAAAACCACGTTAAAGCCTTTTGCCTTAAAAAAAGCTGGTTAAAGCAGTGGCACTCAGAGCCTGCCACATTCCTGGACAGATCTTTTAAGGCTTAGAATGCTAAGCCTTGCTCTCCTTAAGAAACACTAACACATCCAGCCAACACCCAACTGCATGTGAACACGACAGTAAGAGATCAGAAATAAAAGAAGTTTTGTGACATTTTCTGACGTGTTTGGATCTCAGTCAACTGTAGCTGGTGTGTGGGCTATAGGATTGCATGCTGAATGGTGATTAATGATTACAAAGCAAGAGCAACAGTACTGGGCACCAATCTCATGACAGCACAACACATCCTATACTGTCTTTCAGTCTACACTAAAGGCTGTGTTAATTGGTGTTTAAATTCTTTAGGTGGAGTTGAAATGGTCTTGGATTTTGCCCCCCAGCATGCACCAGGCTGACCTTTTCCAGAACTTACAAGGGTTCTCATCATCTGTATGAGATTTAATGTAATAAACTCGCTTTCCAGGGAGAGAGGTGTAAACTGGGGAGGACATGGCAAATTGGGAAGCCTGGAAAGAATGATGTGACATTGA
Organism: Excalfactoria chinensis; assembly: GCF_039878825.1. Classification (NCBI taxonomy): domain Eukaryota; kingdom Metazoa; phylum Chordata; class Aves; order Galliformes; family Phasianidae; genus Excalfactoria; species Excalfactoria chinensis. The sequence goes on from NC_092841.1 coordinate 1,278,024, forward strand.
CTGCTTACAGTATATTAAACTGTCCAGTGTGAGTTGTATATTTGTTCTGCTGTTCCCAAAGGTTATTGGCTGGTTGGGTTTTTGTTTGTTTATTTACTAGTTTTACAATCTATGGCTGTTGGCATCACGAGCAGCAAATCTGACACAGCTCTGACAGCGGTGATGATAATGACCAACAATGATCTCTTGGGATTAATGTCTGCCCCTACTCTCGTCCCTGTGCTGCCCAATGCAGCGACTTACAGCAAGTTGCAGTGACTGTGTTGAAATGGCACCAAATTGGGCAGCCTCATCGTCACAAAGCAAATAAGACATTCCATAACTTTAATCAAGCATTTCATTTTAGACTTCCATTATTTTTATACCGCTTTTAAGATAAGAAGCTGTTGATGCTACAACTTGTTTTGTGAAGGAAATCTTGTCTTTTTCTTTTGGAGAATGTCGAAGTTAAATGCATCAGTGTGGTAGAAAAGGGAATCCAAAAAAAGAATGCAGATTGAGAATTATAACAAAGACCCTCTGGCCTAACCCTAAAGGCAGGTGCCAGAAAAGACACATTGTGGTGCTCTGAAGATCTCATCTTAGCGCACTAAGCCTAAAATACTTAGAAAAATTGCCTCGGGAGTCCCAGGATATCCTGAAAATAGTTGAAACTAACCAAAGGCTTTAGAAGAATACAGTAATCTGTACTTTGTAAACTCGATGGGACAGCAGGATGATGCTCTCAGGAAGGCAGATTGTCTTCCATCTGCCATGGGGTGGCCTTGCACCTCGCTGTAAGGGAGCTGGCCTTTGTCAGAGCTCGGCACAAATTAGTGTTGGTGTCCCTTGATTCTGGTATGTTACTTGAAGGAGAGGAAAGACAAGGAGACAGGTGATACAGAACTTCACGCGTGAGTGCTGCTGAGCTGTGAATGAAAGAGAGCCCAGGGATGGACCCTGCCTTGCCCATACCAGAAAGCACTTGGTACTGTGCAGGACCACCCCACAACACCGATGTGTACTTGGTGCAAACCATTGATAAGCTCCCAAAGCATTAAATAAATAGAGCTCTAGATGTGGCATCAGTGTCATAACTGCACCTTAAAAGCAGCAAAACCACAGGGAGCTATGGGCAGCTTTCTCTTGCACCGCTGCAGCTGCTGCATCATGCTGTGCAGCCATTGCTTCCCCCCAGTGTGCTCCCAGCCCTGCTGCAGGAGGAGGAAGGAAACGAGTCCTCGGGGAGCCTCAGCCCCTTAATGAGAATCCGCCAGTAGCAACGTGTGCCGTTCAGATACACTAATGAAAAAAATGTTCCCTTCCCAGCAACAAAAATTCCTGCTCTCCCTGTGCACACCGCTTCCAGGAACCAGGGAACTGTGGGACAGGCAACAAACCCTGAGCAACACAGACCCAACAAGGTACACTGTGTGCTGGAGCCAGTGGGGTTACCACAGAGACACTGTCCCCAGGTGCAAAGCCCAGTGAGGACCTCCCTTCCCCCTTTCCTCAGTTTCAGACCCAGATCACCAGAAATGTCAGCAAATCCCACTGACTTCCCAGGCTTGATCCCAACAGACCCAACAGCGGATGTGGATGGTTCCTCCCTCCTTTTTCTAATACGTGACCAGGAGGAGTAGTAGGAAAGACAGAATGGGAGACACTGAGAGACCAAGGGATGAAAAAGAACACGAGAAGGCAGAAAATTGGAGAAGAAATGAAGACTGAAAAGGGATGGATGCAATGTAGCCAAAGCTCTTTAGCAGGAGTAGCCCTGTGCATTCAGGTTAAAGATTGTTGTGAGCAGCTCCTGAAGGGAACATGGGATGGGGAAAGGGCAAAACCCTTACGAAACCCTGCCTGCTTTCAAGAACCCATTCCAGCACTGCATTGCCCTCAGTTTCACAAGCAGGATCAGTGCTGAGCACTGCTTATCTTCCTACTTCTACCAGCCCTACATGGAGCTGTCACAACGAGCTCCATAACATGAGCCCCAACTGAATCTGACGAGAGGTGGCTCTTGGATGTGAGAGCCTGAGGACGTGAGAGGCTCTGAAGACCCAAGCATCACAGGGACTTGATGGATGCCAGCCACTCTGAGACATTACTAGGGAAATAATATCATTTAACTTCACTGGATTGGTTACTGGATTGGTTTACTGGACTGGTTACATGACTGAAATGTCCCACATCCTGTATTGCCACCAAACCCAAGATAATTCAGATTTTCTCCTACAGGGATTGGGGTGATTAAAACCAGTGCTACAAAGAAAGTGTTTGAACGTTCACCCACATGAGCACAGCGGCTGGTGACACTGCTGAGCACAGGAGTGGTGATGGAAGGGGATGCAGCAGTGGTGGCTCTGATGGATGGGAAGCTGACAGTTGTGATGTCAGCCTGCCTGGTCCCTTTGGACAAGTCACGTCTCCTCCTGTGCTTCAGTTTGACAACTGGTAAACGGTGATAATACTTATTTTCTCAGCTGGGCTTTGGGATGCTCCTTATTAATATTTATGAACCGCTCTGTTTATAATTGTGAGTAAATAAATGGAAATTGACAGTCTAAGGATACGAGTTGTCCTATTTCACACACTAAATGCAACCACTTCTTGTTTCTGCCTTCATTTTAAGCACAGAAGTTAGCATCAACCTCTTCAAAAACTCTCACACCTCAAATTGAGCCCCAATTAAGAAAGAAAAGAGACAAATCCCACTGACTTCAGGAAAGACTCTGGAAAACCTCTTGCAGGTACTTCAAATGGAAAACGATGTGGGCAGTTGCCTACTGAAGTTTATGAAATACTAAAGTATCCTGTCCTTTTCTTACATCACTTTGAGAGGGGATATGGTGCAGAAACATTCAGCAGCATTTGGGACCCTCACTCATCAAACATTCACCCACCTGCAATACTCTCTACGTAACTGAAGCACTTATTTAAAGACATTACTTCTGAATGCAGTGTATTTCACATGGCAGGCATAGATACTAGGGCTCCAAAGCTTCTCCAAAGCTCCAAAGACCCGCCTGCTTGTTCTGGTTTGGCTTCATGATGCCTCATTGAATTTGGGGAAATGGTTCATATTGCCTCCCAACTCAGTTTCCCTATCTCTAAAGAAATCATGGGTGTTGAATCTAAATGCTTAGAAGTAACTTTCTGGAAAGAAAGTGCTGCTTTGGAAATGGCTTTTGAATAACAAGGATGTCAGTCCTGCATGACTATCAGACATGCTTTCATGACTATCATACATGCTTTCATTGATTATTAGCTGATATATTTTAACCTTTCCCTGCACTACTGTGCTAACTGACCCTTGAGGATGGCTCCATCCTCTATCACAAGAGGTTGTGCTGACAAGCAATGGATGGTCTGTGCCGCTGCTGAGATGCCACCTGCCAAGGGGCCATGATTCAAGGGTCCAACCAAAGGGAGGTGGCTTTACAAAGTGACTTGCTTCCAGACCTGCCATGTATTTTAACTGCTCATGATAACATGCTGTGCATATCACAACAGAGAGCTGGTAACACGCTTGTGATCACAAGTGAAATAGGCTGAATGCATCACTGACACCTCAATCACATTTCATCCTTGACATTCATTGCTCCGAGAGGTTTTAGAGGTGTTTGCAGAGCAGTCTAGAGTGGGCTGGAAATGGATGAACAGAAACAAAGGCAACAAATATCTACAGCCACGCCTAAAAAAGAGCAATAATACAAATAAAGAATTAACAGGACAGGCAATTGCAAGTTAAAATGCATTGAGAAGAGAACAGACCAGAGAAGTGAACTGTAGGTGTCTGATTGGATGCTGATGCTGAAGGAAGAGGCTGGAGAGAACTAATGGGTACTAACATGCTCTTCTACTTTTGCCTCTCTTTTCCTTCCTGAGCTGCAGCCCAAGGATGTGGGCACCAAAGGGCTCACACCCATCATACCAGGTGCAAGAGAAAGGGATTTCTATGCACTTGAGAACTCTGCAGATCTCACAGGGTTCTGCTTGTTGTTCTTCACCCACACTGTCATAAGCCCAAGTTGATGAATTGCTGTGAGCAACAGCACGGCATTGACTTCGCCTCAGATCTACCTTCGAGCTCTCTCCATGCAGTGCACTCCTTTCCTCTCTCCCTGTTGGGATCTTCACTCCTTGCTCCACACACCATCACTGTTCCACCACCCACGGATCCTTCTGTTCAGCACAACGGGCAGCTGGAAAAAGCATCCTGGCACCTGCCTGCCCTACATTAGCATGGGAGTGCTTTAGTGCCCATGCTGTCAGGAGATGTCAGGGAGTTAAATTGCACAAGACAGCCACTGATGGATTATGGCACCCAAAATTAACAAGAGGGATATTTATATTTTCGCTGCCGAAGCCCTGGAATGAGTCCCTTCTTGTTTGGCAGCACTCCCTCAGAATTGCATTAGAAAGCTGCTGAAGGCTAAGGCAGATGCTTGCAGAAAGCGAGTGCTGGCTTTGTTTACTAGGTAGTTACTCTCACACGGAGGAATTCAGCCAGCCGCTTTGATCTTAAAGGTGACACCATTATTTTTCTGCCTCTCCTGAAAGTGAGCTCAGCTTTGGCCCCTTTGTCAAATAGTTCTATTTGAGAACAACAGTTTTCTTGGCTGAGTCACTCTGAGCCTGTCCTTCGCTAGTCCTGGGCCACATTTGCACATGATTTTGGTCATTTCCTATCTGGAAAAAGGCTGGCAGAGCTCTCTGGTGGCAAAGTCTTAACGAGAAAGTACGTGGTGGCTCAGTAAAATCATTGCAGTGCCATATGCGGAAGGATGCCAAGAGCATCTTGCGGAGTGGGGGCTGTATTAGCAGTTCGTCTGATCAGCAGCCTGGTCTGTGGGACGGGCAGAGCCACGGGCAGTGACACTGAGCTTGTTCCTTGCAACCAGAGCTGGGAGATGTGATGGCCACCACCATCAAGCCAGCTCCTTGCATCCAGCCCTGTATTATCTTTCTCTCCTGCTGCTCAAAACAAGAGCTAAGCAGGCATTTTAATTTTAACAAGCAACTGTAAGCAAGAGGAGTTTTAACCCATGAATTTGCAGCTTGCGGCAGAAACTCTCTGGCTCCAGGGAGCTGCAATGTGAAGCTGCAGAACTGCTCACAGACCTGGTGGCCTGGAGGACCCCGCGCCCACTTGGGGAGGACCTTGTGTCCCTATGGGCAGAACGAACCTTCACCACCTCCCTCACCTGGGGCATACCATCTCCCACCCACAGTGCTGGTGTTGACTCCATCCCTGACCGTCCCTTGGCAGTCAGCAAACAGCCCTGGGGGCAGACACCATGCCACCTTGCTTGCGGGACTATTTTCTGTTTGGTTGAATTGCTAATGTCATCCTAATTACTTAGGAAAATTCCTTAATCAAAATCACATTGATGGAGGTAACGAGCAAGTAGGTCAAGGAGAGCAACGTCTGCTTTATGAACGGGAGCCACTTCCTTGAGCATCTGCAAAGCTGGCTGCCTTGAAGGACCATTGGAGAAGGATGGGACTGTGGTCCAAGCCACATCAGAAGTGAAAACTGCCCAAGCAGGAATGCCCTCCTGGGAGCTGCATGCACTGGGGATGCTGCAGCACAAACCTCGGAGCACTGATTCACACAGCACACAGCCATCCAGGAGCTCACTGCTTTCAAGGAGAGACACAAAGAGGCCACAAGTCTCTGAATAGATCCGGCCACCAGGTACTCAAAGCTCTTGGTGGAAAGGCAGCTGATGGAGCTGTCCTGATTCTCAGAGAGGTGTGACTGGTTGGAGACTTGGACAGCCTGAACCGCTAATACAGAGCACGTGTTCCACAAGACTTCCTATTTTGAACAACTAAATACGAAAATGAAGTCAGAATCACTGCAGCATAAATCCCTATTGAGGTACTCAGGTACTTGTGAACCAACAGTATGGCCTCCCTCCTGCTGGACATCTTTCTGACTGTCTCTATCCAGTTAGCTCCAAGCTGTCAGCTTTACATGTGAGAGGTTCGGAATAAACCCACATCACACACAATGTCATCACACCACACATCTTTTCTAGATCACTCAAAAGCACATTGAACAGCACATATCCCTGAACAGATCTTCTAGCACTCCAATAACGCTCCCCCCATGTAAAACCTGACTGGCTGTCCTCATTCATTGCGTTCTACACTTTCATCTCTTCTTAATCCTTGAGAAGCCCGTTCCTCCTATCCCATGGTATCTGCAAGCACTGCTGATGGAAGACCACGCTGACAATTGCTGTGCTGCACTGACAGAACCATTTCCATCACCTGTCAGTCGATTCCTTCACAGTGTGCCAGCAGACTCACAATGCACACCTTCCTTTCACAAAAGCCATCTCAACTCTTCTGCCTCATTTTATTGTAATCCCTCACAGTGCACCTGCTCTACCAGCTCGTCTTTCACCTTCCCAGCATCATCTCTGAAGACTTTCTATAGACGAGCATTGCATTCATCTCCTTCCTCTCATCCAGCACAAAAGCTGATTAAATTGTTAGACCAAACTCCTTAAAAATCCCTTCCCTTTCTGTACAGAACATCAATGACCCTTCAGTGTTATGGAGCCTTTCAGAAGGAGCCTCTGCACCATCAGTACATGAGAATCTCCTGTTCCTCTGCTGCAGGAAACATCAGTTCAAATTTCATCAAGCCATTTGCCAGTGGTTTTGCCTTCCTTGAACATCCCCCTTCTTTGAAGACACACACTGCCTTAGTCCTCTAGCAAAACTGCACACCCCAAACATGTTACTGTAAAATGACTGTGTTTTGCTCTTAGGAACAGTTCTCTGTGCATGGCATCTCAACTCTTGGACTAATCATGAATTCTGAGAACCTGGTGCCCCTTTTCTTTGGGAAAACTCCTTTGAGAACCCCCTTTGTCTTCACTCCATATCTCACTCTACTCAGCAAAGGTAACCCAAGACATCAGACAAGATACAAAAATACACAAGTTTCTGGTATCAAACCTCCTTTTGTCTGGCAGAGAGGAAGTCCTTGCATCAAGAGCAATCCAGATTGGAACCTCCCCCACTCAGATGGTACGAAAGATTCTGAGATGGGAGGCCATGGGTTGGGCCAGCCTCCATCTCCTGGTTGCTTGCCATGGATGTTCTCACCAGCAGGGCAGAGGGTTTTTTTGCTAATTAAAAGTGCCCCAGGAAAGCCTGAGTGCCTGATTTATGGAGGGCAGTGCAATTAGCCTCATACACAATTCAAGACTGTAAATCATGAAGGGCTGGCTGGCAGCAGACAGTGAAACATTAATGATCTTACAGCTGCTCAAAGGTAAATATTTCATTAGCTCCACCAAGTACCATTGTGACAATTATGTTAAGCCCGTGTTCACAGGTGTCATCCTGCAACTTAATGCAGCGTTGGAACCATGTCTGTGTGAGCAGAGCTAAATGCCTGTGGCACGACTGGACAGTTGTGGTTTGTCAGCTCCTAAGAAAGCACATATGCCTTTGAATTTGGACACACAAAGACGTGTGTATGTGGTGACAGCAGAAAGGTGAGAACGAGAGTTAAAGAGCAACATTTGTATTTCCATGCAGAAAGCAGCACTCCCCAAGCAGCCACAGGATGTCCCTCCGTGCCAAAGGCAGGGAAGCAGCTCTTTGCCTCGAGGTTATGAACGCTGAAGAAGTCCAATCACGGGAGAACCAAACACATCAAAATCATGGGGTTCTCCTACAGAAAAGGAACCAGACCTTTGCTGCTGGCCCCTTGCTCCTCTGGCTACTAAGCTGCACAAATTAATAGCAGCAGGACCCGCTCATTGTGCCATCTGCTCACTTCTGATGGAGCATACTGTCTGGGTAAGTCTGCTATCACTGATGGCTGGTGCTCCTCACCTGCCCTGCCTTGGGCACTTGTACTCCTTGTTCACACTGATGCTGAGCCCGTGCTGAGTGTGGTGCTCACCCCCCGGATCCCAGCTGAAAATCTCAGCAGTCCTATGCAAAATGTTGCTTTTTCACATTGCATCCATACAAAGTATGCTCAGAGAAACAGAGCTGACACGACAGCACATAGGGAAGTAGCAATGAAATGCGGAGTGCACAAATGGAAGATGAAGAGGCATTTGGGAGAAACCTGCTCAGATGAAACAGCAATCTGCTGGAGCTGGAATGCTGTGGGGTGTAGGCAGGAGTGAGTGTCACAAATGGCTTTGCCTGGAGCCTGGAACAAAAGGAAGCAGAACTGGAATTCTGGTGCAGGATGTGCAGCTGGACACAGCACAGGTAGCAGAGTCTGCAGCAGCAGCAACACAAAGGGGAAACTGGGCACAACGAGCTTAGAAGAGGTGCAAAGAAATATGTCCATGGTACTGAGCAATAGGAAAGGAGGGAGAATTAAGTAAAAATGATGGGTGAAATAATTATGGAGATGTTGAAAAGGAGGTTACTGTCGGACCTGAAGCCTGCTATGAGCCTGCACAGTGGGACACGGGTTTCAATAGAAACCTTTGTGATGTTCTCAGTCACACACCACTGAGAAGTGCGTCACTGTGGGAGAGTTGAACTCCCACCTCCAGACCAGAGAAATAATACCACTGATATCAGGAAAGCCCAGCTTTTTTTTCTGGATGGAGCAGCTGACACATGTCTCCATCAGGCAGGAGAACCAGCAGAGGTCATGCTGTGGGACTGGGGTTTGGCTGCACCATGTAGACATTCAGACTCCAACTGAAGTACAGGTGTAATGTGATTGTCTGGAACACCAATGGACTAAATGGGGGTTCTGATGGAGGATAAACTGGAGATGAGCCAGCAGTGTGCTCTTGAAACCCAAAAAGCCAATGTCTGCATCAACAGAGGGCTGGCAGTGGGCACAGAGGGGACTGTCTCTCTCTACTCAGCCCTCATGAGGCCCCATCTGGAGCACTGTGTCCAGGCTTGGGGACCCCAGCACAAGAAAGATGAGTTGTTGGAGTGGGTCCAGAGGAGGGCCATGAAGGTGCTCAGAGGATGGAGATCCTCTTCTGTCAATAAAGAGAGCTGGGGCTGCTCAGCCTGAAGAAGAGAAGGTTCCAGGGAGACTTCACTGTGGCCTTCAGTACCTACAGGAAAGCTGGGTAGGGACTCTTCATAAGGAAGTGTGGCGACAGGACAAGGTATATTGGCTTTAAAGTAACAGAAGGAAGATTTAGGTTAGATGTTGGGTGAAAATTCTTTCATCAGAGGATGGTGAGACCCTGGCACTGCTGCCCAGAGCTGTGGGTGCCCCATCCCTGGAGATGCCCAATGGGTGGGCTCTGGGCAGCCCGAGCTGGGGGGCAGCCAGCCCACAGCAGGGGTGGGAATCTAGGTATCTTTAAGGTCCTTTACAAGCCAAGTCATTCTGTAATTCTATGATTCTGTGATTAACCCAGGTTCTCGTGTTGCCCTCTACCACAGCAGAGAGACTGAGGGCAAAAAAGGAAAGGACATGAAGGTAGGTATGTCTGCCAGGGAGGCTTGTCTTCCACCTTAGCATCTCCAGTCAAGTAGCACCTGAATTCCTCTCAGGTCATCCCTGTACTTTACAGATGCTTATTGAGGAGCATGACCCACATAGCAAGCAGCCTCAGAAGGAAGAGGACTTCAGCACACTGCAGCTCTGCTAGCACCAGGCACTGATGTGATGCAGTGAGGCCACTCAGAAACCTGAGAAGTGGGGTGAAAAGCTCTGAGATCTACAGTGCTCAGCCCCAGGGCAGCTGGGGGATGCCTCAGAGATGGCAGCAGCTGGAGCCACCTGAGTGCATCCTGCACACAAAGAGCCCTTTCAACTTCCCTTCCCCTGCTTGCTTCCTGATCACTGAATACATTAATATTTAAGTGGGATTTAGTAGAAACACTTGTTCTGCTGAGCTGGGCAACGTGGATGTACACTCTTTGTCTACGATTTCCAGTAGCCTGAGAATTTCCGTGTGCCTAATACTGCACTTAGTCTGCAGCATGGACACCTCATCACCCTTCTTGCATCCTCTAATTAACACAAAGGCTAATTCCTCTCAAACTTCCCTGAATACAGCTAGGCTATAAGGGCCATAGCACTGCTTGCTACAAGGAGGGTGGGTAGGTATCTGAATTCTGAGTGCAGGCTGCATGTGTGAGCAATACAGAGCTTTGTCGTATGGTTCCAGGACTGATTTGGATTTCACATTCCTCTGGCAAACAAGATGTAGCCAGTATAGCTGCACCCACCCTGCGGAGCTTGCTGAGAAATGATTTCTTGGTAGGAAAAACTGTGGATCCAGGGAGGAGAGATGCGAGATGAAAGGCAGTGCCACAGAGGCTGCATTCCTGCAGTTTGGAGATACTGGGTAGAAAGACATACGCCTGGGAACGAATATTTATCTTACTGCTTTTTCAGTGTGCTTATTCCAGGCAATGGTGCACTGGTCTGTGACTGGCAGCAAATGAACATCATCTGTGGGGTTTGTTTTGCAGAGCAACAGTTATCCATAGAAGTGATTTAGCGCAGGAAGATAGAACTGCTGGCACAGCTGACAAGGCAGGGACAGATTTGGGAAGGAAGCTGCAAAAGGGCAGCCCCATGCAGTAGAATTATTTTCCTGGGAAGGATTAGATGAGATGCGAACTACATTATTTGCTAATGTTGCAGCATAAGCCTTGTCCAAAACCCAGGAGAGTCAGAAGGAATCTTTCCATTAAGTTGCCCGATTGTAAGCAGGATTGTGACAGATGTACTCCCATTTCCTTTCTGCTCAAATATTTTAAATCAATCAGAAAGAGCAGTTACATTTGTCCTTTTATGGAGATGGGGATCGTTTCCTCTTAAGTACGCCCATATAAATAGCCACAAGGGAGTCCTTCCAGCTACCTGCAACAAGTAGGATGGTCTGAGGGTAATAAAGCTTCCAAGCAGAGGAAGGGAGGCAAGATGCACGAAGTCCCTGAGCTGCACACACACATGGCTGGTTTGCCAGAAGGAACGGGGACTTGCACGACGATAAAAGCTGTTTGCAGCCAACAATAAAAGCTGCCTCCAGATCCTCAATGTGAGCCAAACCTTCTTTCTGTCGTTCAATCCAGAAACGCTCTCCTTCTGAAAGCCTTCAGAAAACAGCCCTGGAGCATCACAGAAGGTGGGAATACCCACAGATGTGAGCCTCAAGAAAGAGAAGCCTACTGCCTCGGAGTACAGACTGCAGCTGAAGGGAATGGGGGGCAGCCTTGAAGATGCTCCTCATTCATTGCTCTGCCTTAGCAGAGCTTGAGTCAGGGCAGTAAGGGTGAAGAGGCAAAACTTCTAAGGCTTCAGATGACTATAATCACAAACCAGCTAGGTTTTCAGTCTGGTGAGCAATATCTTCAGCTGGAGATGCTTCCACTTCTCCTAATAAATGATTCTGAAACTTACTTTTCTGGATGTCGGATGAGCTGTTCAATACCTGCTTCAGTGGTGATTTATGGAAATCCAACCATGACCCCCCTGCTGTCACCTTTGTTCTCACACCTCTGTATGCTGAGCTGGAAGACACAGCCATGATGGCCTTGCAGTGCTGGGATGGGAACTGGGATGAAAACAATGGAACTGGAATGGAAAATGGGCTGGGAACTATAGAACTGGGCTAGATGACATGGAACTGGGATGGACAGCACAGAACTGGTCTGGGAACTGGAAATGACACTCTGCAACTGGGGTGGGAGCTGGGATGCATGGAACTGCTCTTCATGGAGGTGGTGGCCACTGGTCATCTATGAGATCATCACCTCTGCTGCAGCATCAGGGATAAAGGGTAAAGGCACAAGCTTTGCTTCAGAACATTTCTGCACCATTTTAAGGCAGCAAAGCCAGTTGGGCGATAAAAAACAAAAGGAAGCTGAGAGCAATGGAAGCAGAGCATAGATTGAGTCATAATATTTGGGCTGGGGTCCAATAAGAGGAGAAGGAGAGCTTAGTGATTAAGATATGTTCTTAATTGGAGGATTGTTTCCAGCTCCTCACCTTTGTTTATATAGCGTGATAGGATCAGCAATCATGAAATGGGAGAAAGTCAACAAGTATAAAGTCCTTATAAAGATTTCATTCCTCACAGTGTCAAAATCAAGCACTTGCATTACTTTCTGGAGGCCAATTTAATTGTTGTCAATACAAGTTGCAAATTGGCTTTAACATTTTAAATTGATGTTTTCTCTAAACCGCTCTGATTAATGGAAGAAAACATTGTGTTTCTGCCTTTCATCTGAAGATCTAATGCATTTTACAAACAATAATTGATCCAGCACTATGTGTGGGGGCAGACAGGGACAAGCCAACCTGCTGCAAGGAATGATTTTACCCTTAGCCAGGGCCCAGCAGCACTGCGGGATAGCACAGGGAGCAGCAGCAGCAGGATTACTTGATTCTATGGAAAGTACTGAGAAGCTGCAAACTACAACACTGCAAAACACCGCGGGGTCAAAAATGAGTCCTGGAAAATTCTGGATGTGACAGCAAGGAGTCAGCGTGCAGGGAGGAAGAACATGGACATGCCCAGCAGCCAGGGAGCTGCCTGTGAACCTGGGGCTCGGTGGGATGAATAGGCAAGCATGCAGGTTCAAACCAAGAGCTTGGGGCTGTTTAGCCTGGAGAAGAGAAAGCTGAGAGGGGACCATATCAGTGCTTATCAGTATCTAGTGGGCAGGGATCAGGATGGGGCCAGGCTCTTGTCAGCAGTGTCCAGCGACAGGATGAGGGGCAATGGGCAGAAACTGGAACCCAGGGAGCTCCATCTGACCATGAGGAAAAGCTTCTGTACTGTGAGGGTGACAGAGTGCCAGAACAGAGGTAGTGCAGTCTCCATCTCTAGGGATATCCAAACCCATTTGGACACTTCCCTGTATGACCTGCAGTAAGGAATGTGCTTTGGGGTATCTCTAGAGGTCCCTTTCACCCCCTACAGCGCTGTTACTGTGCAACTCTGTGATCAGCCTCCCAGCTGCTCTTCCCACAGTAACGCTAGAAAAGTCTGATTCAGTTTCTCCCTTCTCCATGAGTTCTGCTGTCTTGTTTTCAGCGAGCTGAGTTTCCCTGTGAGGCTTTGTTTCAAAGTAAATCTATGTGCTTAATCCTCCCTCCTGCTCACAACTTGTATTAGTCTCTCTTAAAAAAGGATGCTGTTCCCATAGTAACCTCGCATTTCTGGGTATCGCTGTGGATGATAAGCACTGCCGTGCCTGGCCTTGTGGCTCTGGGACCGCACTCTGCCCAATGAATGCTAAATTCCACCAAAACACTTTTACTAGGGGCCTAATATTTATCCTGCAGCTCTGGATGTTGCTGCTGTCGGGGCTGCGTGGCTAACACGAGTATTAAGACTACCCAGCTCCTATATTTATTTGTGTGTGTACACACACACGCACTCCACCCACCCATGTTTTTCTCCGCAGTGAAGTCTTCTTTAAAGATCTCTTCAAACACTGTCACTCGTTAGCTGCTTCGATGCATGAAACCCTGACATCAGGCAGCACAAACATTTGGAAGTGAGACACGAGATGTAAACGCCGTCGCCGTTCCTTCTCCCATACGCTCGCCGCAATGTACATTTGCAGTGAGGATATTCTGCTGTCTCGTGGGGCTTGTTAATGGGGCAGTGTTTTCCCAAAGGCTCCTTTTCAATGATTACCCTCAAACTTTACAGCTCGGTGGAATGCACGGGAGAGCAGAATAAATCAATGGCTGGAGGCAGGGGTAGGTGCAGACCCAGACTGGTGGGGGGAGGATGCTAAGCCCTTATTCTGTCCACAGCTGAACAGCCCCATGGCAGCATTTCTCAACCTCTGGATGCAGCTGGAGGAAGAGATGTCCAGAAAATGAGATAAGCAAAGAAGGGGTGCCTCGTTTAACAGGTTCGCTTGAAATCAGGTGGATCTCCTACATGTGAAGCTCATGGGAGATAGACAGCTTTGTGGCTCATTTCCCTGACCCACACCTTCTCTCAGATTCCAAATACTTTAGGACAAGATGCTTGCTTTCCACCACTGAGATGCAAGGCTGAAGGAGCCAGGTTAGTGCCTCTGGGCTCTGTGCTTCCCCAGGCACTGAGAGCAGGTTGGTGGGACCCATGCATCCAGCAGCACACGTCCAGCAGCAGAGTGATCTCGAGGCATAAATGACCCAGGGATAAGACTGTAGGGCATTTCTTTTGAAGCCAAGGTAATAACACCACCTGCCTCTCTGTGATCCCTTTTCCCACATCTGAAGTGGAAACTGGCACTGCCACAAAGGACAGGAGGGGTTCATCTGCCCCAGCACAACTGAGTGAATACCTGAGCTTCCTGGCACAGTCCAGCCTAGCTCCTATATAGGTGAGCAGCCCAGGACCCCACAGTAAAGGAGACAGCAGCCAGTGTCCTATCTCAGCTGCTCTGCCCCACTTCTGGCAGCACCCCCTCACTCCCTCTCTCTGCTGGTCTGATCCTCCCTTCGGCAATGACATCCCAAATGCCAGGATGCTGAGTAACTCCGAATGCTCTGAGACAGAAAAAGCTGACATTTCCTGGCTGTTCAGAAAGAGCATTAACCCATTTGGGATTTTCTTGGGTGGGAAAGCTGTGGGATGGGCTGGGGATAACCGCAACAGAGGTGTGCCTGGAGGAAAAGCAGATGGAAGGGTCTCGTGTTGCCCTGCCTTCTGCACATCCTAGAGGTGCTGGTGCTGTCTGCTTCTCTCTAGGAGTATGGTGAAAAGAAAAACCCTGTTCCTGGAACTCTATGAGTGTTTTTCAAGCCGTTTCCCTAATTCTTCTCCCCCCCCCTGCACCTTAACTAGCTTCTTACAATGGAGCACAGGGGCTGTAATATGCTACTGCAGGGACTGGGGGATCATTTTACACCTGCTTTGTATTCCCCTGAACAGCTGTAAATGACAACACAAACTGTGAAGCAGCAGGGAATTTGAACGCCTTCGACATACATTTCGACACTGATCTTTGGTAAATTAATTCAAATACTTGCTGGGGATTTGGGGGAGAAGCTGGAGGATTCGCTGAATGAATAAAGGAAGCAATCCGAAGCAGAGAGCAGCTGGAGCCCTGGGGGAGAGGAGGGATGGGGAAGGAGGAGGGGTGGATGGAATAAGACCTGGATAATGTGGAGGAGACCTGAGCTTTCGCTCCCATTGCCCTTATTGGGGGTGTGCATGCTGGCCCACACAGCTCCTGTCCTGTGCTGTGGTTGGGATGGATGCACTCCTTGTGCTGTTCTGCCTATATTTGGTTAGAGATGTTAGCTACAATTTCCATAAAGATTAAAGGCCTCTCCTGCACTTGTTCACATGCAGAACAAGCTCAGAGGATGCCTCCGGGTGGAAGGCGCCGCTGAAAACAGCACTTTGAATATGTACATCTCTGAAACATCCTGACTCAAATGGCTTATTAAAAGCCTTCCCCAGATATATCAGGCTAATCAGAGTGTTAGGCTGCGTTGTTTGCTGCATTCAATGCCATAATCCTGTCTGTAGGCTGTACTTCACACCTGCAGGCACCCCCAGCCCCATGGCAGGTTATTTTGCTGCACTGGCAAACGATCTCAGCCTAGCCCCGAGGTCAGCTCTTCACCTGCATGTCTGAGGTGGTTTCAGACCTAACTCAGCATATTCTGTTGGTGAGATCATGTGGTATTCAGAGAATTAATAGAACAAAAGAATATAAAATTAGGCCAGATTCTCTTCTCCAAGCTCAAAAAAAGCTCTTCTCCAAGCTCCTGATCTTGCAGGTAGTGAGAAGCAGCATCAGTCCAGGCACAGGTTTTACCCAGCTGACCTATGTGTGAGTAGGTGACACCTCCATCACTGAAAGCACTGCATGGTTGCAGCACAGACATCCAACATGTTTGCAGAGATTCTCCTCCCACAGAGCTTCCCATGTCAGTCTGATGGTCCCGAGTATCCCCCTTCTCAAGTGCATGGTATGAAGAAGCGCTGATACAGAGGAGCCAGAATAAGAGCAAGAGAAGAAAGGGCCCATGCCTACCTGCACGGTGGTCAGTCCCAAGCTGGCTGCTCACCCACCAAAGCAGTCAGCCTCCAATCTCACATCTCCTGCAGCTCCTTTGCTCAACTGCATTTTGGGATGAAAGCCAACCAACTCTGACTTTCAGAAGGCTTTCCAGTACCCGCTGGCACTGGAGATAGTGGTCCAAACTGAAATGCTATGGCAACCACAAATGCTACAGGCCATCAACGTCACTGTCACAGGCACTGCCCACACCTTTTCTGACACATCAGAGGACTGTGGACAGTGCAGAAGCAATACCACCAGTTTCTCTGCCCCTTGTGCCAAACACAGCACCTGCCTCCATGAGATACCCAAGCTCCTGTCTGTGCATTGCTTGCTAATGCCTGATGTTTTCCAAGCCCCTAGAAACTACTGACCTTACTCCTATCCCTCCCCTCTCCTGTCTATGTTTGCTGGCCATCTGCTGAACAAAGGAATGGCACCAACCTTCACAGCAGATGTCAGGAGAGGTAACGAGGCCAAGGAGAGAACACTGGGGAAACATGCCCAGAGCTTTCCTTCCATTGGCCCTAAAGGTGCGACTGTGATGGTGACACTGAGAACACCAACAGGGATCTCCTGTAATCTCAGCCTCCTCATACTTTACCTGTTACTCACAATAGCAAACGGAACTAACAGGAGGTTTGTGTGGGCTGGAGGAACGTTCCTGTCTACAGACAGCACTGTAGCTCATACTAATTAGGCGGTGCACAGCTGGAGAAGTGTGCTCTGACCCAAGCAATCTGTAGGCACAGCTTTCAGCTTTCCTTATCTGCAAAGCACTCCCACCACCGAAACAGCAGCACTGCGTAAAAGCCAGGAAGAGAAATGTCAGCGGTAGTGAGGGCGGAGGGAAGCAGAGATGAACCTGCTATCCCAAAAGGACTTCAGCTGGATTCTCAGAGGCAAGAATATCTGGGGGGAAGCCCTTCCGACACATGGGACCAGCAAGAAGAAATGCCTTTTCCTTCTGACTAACACCTGAAGAAAGAGGCTGCTGTAAGGCAGGAGGCTGAAACCTTGAAAGACACCATCATGACCAGAAAAGAATGGTCCCCATGGTAATAGTTCCCACATTTAGGACAAAGATCCCTGCTTACTCTCTTTCCCCTTCAAACACCATCACTTAGACCTGAGTCCTTCTGTCTCAAATCTCAGCGGAGTACTGAAGACCACACTTAACAACAGCCCTCCCACCCCAATGCAGAGCTCTGATTGCTCTAAAACCACCTGAGTGAGGTCTCCTCTCCATGTCTGCCTTAGTCTTAAGCTCCCCATTAGGCACCTGTGAAGGATGGAGGCAGTGGGAGGTGGGCACCGCTCCACAACTGCCCCAGGAAGGACCAGGCAGCACCACTGCATCATGCACCATGACCATGCCCTCACAGCACTGCTCACACTGCTTTCCTTGGACTCTGATGCCTTGGGAACAGGCCACCTCAGTTTGTCACTGTCACCCACCATCATTCTGTTCAGTGACACCAAACGAGGCTGAGGGCAAAGTGAAGCTATGGTTTATTTAGCGAGACTTAAGGGTGTTCTTCCAGTTATAGGTTTGGAAACATGAGTTCCAAGCAAAACAAATATAGAGCTCAGTCTCAGCCTATACGTAACAACTACAGCCCTTTCTGGTTGCTTAACCTCCCTTACTCTGGAGACCTGAGACAAAGTACAGCCAGCAGTGCTGATGCTTCAGACCCCACTACAGCTGTGGTCTTCTTAAGTCAATTTATAGCACCAGTAAGCACTGCTTTACTTGGGTCCTACTACTACATGCTATTGTCTCACTCACCACCCTCAGCTTTTTCTCATTTTCTCTTTTAAAAAAGATATTAATGTTATTTCCAATAAGCAAGGATGGACAGTGAGCCCTCTTTTACTGCCATGCTGGGGCATAACAGCTCTCTTCTAGTTTAACGTGCTATAACCCAATCTCATTCTCCAAGTTTTCTTTCTTCCCCAACCTTAAAGATTTCAGAATTCACTCATACCATTTTCTGATTCACGCAATAATCTGAGTAATCAAGTACAGTTATGATGGAGCATTGCCCTATTCTGCAAATGAAACAGTATAAAAAAGCATTAACTGTATAGCTGTTTTATGAGCTCATGATCTTTTGTAAGTGATTAGCTCTCTGTCTCCGCTGATATATGAGAACATGTTAATAATGGACAAAACTGAGCCAGAAACAAGTTCTTTCTGAGCAAACTACAAGAGCAAGATTTCCCTTCCCAGCTTGGCCAGGGCTCAGGGGGACAGTGAGTCCAAGTGGCTGTTCCAGGCAGATGAGATCGATGGCCCCTCCAGCTGCCAGTGGCTGGGACAGGCTGGACTGGAAGCAAAGCCCCTCTCCTTCCTACCTGGATTTGTGAATATGTGTGCCAGCATCCCACTGATGTACCCATCCTCTGGTCCTTGCATGCTTGGGTGCCCCTTAAGTCTTAGGAGCATCCATTGAAGCCATCGACAGACACCAGAGAAGAGTGCTGCAATAAGCCATTCCCCTTTCAGACCTTCCCATGTCCCTTTTTTCAGCCTTGGCAGTGCACAAACGTGACATAATTTAGGCTTCCAGTATCTAGCTGGAAGCAAGGAATATCATCTACATCTCCGCCTTCCCCGACCAATGCCTGCTCCACCACTGGAGCCAAAGGGAAGAGACAAGGTGTTTACCTCTTCACAAGGTTTGTGTCAGAGCTGCTCTCCAGAGGAGCCTGTACCTGTTCCCTGGCCATAAATCCTCACTTCTTGTGTTTCACACAGCCTCTCACGAGCCAGCAGATTTGCAAGAGCACCTTCCTCTTGCAGACAATTCAGCTCATGTACCATTCTTCAGCCCAACATCTCATTTCACATGTATAATTCCCTGGCATTAAAAAAAAACTGCAGAGTTCACTGGCCTCTAAGCAAAAACTGGAAAGAAAAGAAATCCTTCTGTCTTCTCGGGGAAATTATTTTGTTCCCAGCAGCAAAGGAGCCTTCCAGAGAAGACAGCCACCTGGTTCTGTCTCTGCAGGGTGATGCACAATGCAACCCAACCCTTCCAACAGTCACTGTAACCAGGCCATAGGAACAGTCGGTGCCCCCAGCCATGGCCCTTCCTGCACAGAGGGGAGCACACCGAGCCCTGCAGGTCACAGAGCAGCCCTGCTCCCCCAGAAGGGACCATCAGCAAAAGCCCCCTGATTGCTGGGTGACACGGGCTGGGAGATGCCATCCAGAAACTTCTGTGGCAAGCTGAATAGCTTGTGACTGAATGAGGGCATATCTTTGAGGCACACATCCAGTTGCAGCTGAGAGATGGGAAGTGATGGGAAGCCTACCACATCCCACTTAATGAAGATGGTCAGCAACCACAGAGGCATCGTTCTGACAATTATCAATACACAAAGCATTAAACAAATCAGAGCCATTTCTTTACCTAGGAGGCAAGCATCCTGCTCCACCGGGGAAATCAAGGCAATTAACAGAGTGCTTTGCCCAAGTTCACCCAGCAATAGAACACAGAAAAACATCCGTGTGTCTTAACCCCCAGGTCAATGCTCTGGGAGGACCTGGAGCCACTGGGACACCACCAGGGTCACCTCCCACACTGTGCTCTTGGCACACGCCTGTGGTTCACCCAAGTGGAAGAGCTGGGCCCCATTATGTGGACGTCTTCCTTTTCAGCTGCTGCACGTGGAGAGGCCAATTATGCTTTACAGCATGTGTGTTTGGCTGGAAATACGCAGTGTTCTGAGCTTATTACAAGCATTTTGGTACGAGCTGAATTCATACCTCGCTGATTCAGAATTTTTAAGACGCCCAGAGAGAACAGCTACTCTGCTCAGCAAAAACCTTAAAGAACCATCACCAAGAATCCTTGCGCTGCTCCGCTCCATCTGATCACCTCGGAAACCCGTTTATAATCCTGATTTCAGGATTCAAACTCTGATGTAGTCAAGTGTGATGTCCTACTGACTTCTAACAAAGCATTGGCACAAGCAGCTCGGAAGGGAGAGCAGAACACAGCACTTACCTGCATTGCTCTTGGAGGTGCGCACAGGGGTGTAATGGTTTTTGGAAGATGTCCGGACTGGAGTGTTTTCTTTGGGGGAGGTATCTATGGCCGAGATAGTTTCTCTTTCACAGTGTGCTATTGGGATTGGTCCCTGCTGCCTTAAGATGTCAGCCAGAGCCCTGAGGAGAGAAAGAGAGAGAGGGGAAAAAAAAACATATTTTCACAAAAGGAACGCAATGGCATTCAGCATCTTCACTTCCAGAGCCGCTGTGTGAAACCCGCAGTGCTTGGATATCTACCATGAGCAGAAGAAAGCAACAAAAACAACAACAAAACCTGTCTTAAAAGCTCAGATTCTTTGTGTGTGTGAATGTCTGCTGCGTAAAGTTACAGGGGGAATGGTTTTAAACTGAAACAGGGGAGGTTTAGGTTGGATATTAGGAGGGAGTTTTTCACCCAGAGGGTGGTGATGCACTGGAACAGGTTGCCCAAGGAGGCTGTGGATGCCCCATCCCTGCAGGCATTCAAGGCCAGGCTGGATGTGGCTCTGGGCAGCCTGGTCTGCTGGTTGGTGACCCTGCACACAGCAGGGGGTTGGAACTGGATGAGCACTGTGGTCTTTTGTAACCCAGGCCATTCTATGATTCTATAATTCTATGATTTACTTGGCTATTGTTGGTCTAAGACTGAATCACACAACAAGTCCATACACTCCATACACCCCACACTCCAAACATGCAGTCCCCACACTCCATAAATCCTCACTTTTCCTGCTAGGACCTCAATACATAGCAGTGACAGGAGTGGGTTTCTCATAGAAGAACAAGCAGTCCACAAGAAAAGAACTGAAAACATGGGTTAATGTCAACACAACTACCCTCCCATCGTTAGCTATTTGTCCATTAGAGCCTCCTTTAATGGTTCGAAGGTCCCACTGCTATTCCCCAAGAAAAGAAACGTCACAGAATTCAGCAGCATCCAGCATTTTCCCCTTGGATGAGTGGAGACTCAAAGGTTTTTTCCTCTGTGAATATCACAGACACAGACTATAGCGTGAAATGCATCGATTTTCCCAGTGCAACCACAAGCCACATCTTGAGCCATAGGAAAAGGGGGCAGGGGTGGCTTGGGTGGATTGTAAGGGATGGGGGCATTTTAAAACAATGGGAGTTTGAAAGGTTCCTTTCTCTTGGCAGAGGGAACCTCCCTAATGTCACCTCGGGTACCAAGAACGGAGAAATTCCTTCACTGCATATTGATGAGAATGATGATGGCGTTGCTCATACCTTCTAGCATTCCTTAAACACTGTATTTTTGGTCTTTTATGTGAGAAATAGTGTAGTACCTGAGCCCGTTCCATTTTCCAAACCATTTCCCTTACAGGCTGCCATCCTTGTACATAATGTAACTCTAATGTGCTCTACCAAAGGAACTCCTGCAAGATCTCGGAGGCTTCAGAGGAGGAGAGCATTAGGACACAACCACCCTCTGCAGAATAGGAATACTTTTTATCCTTATTTGATGATGTCCTGTTTGTACAGAGAGCAGACACAGAGGCTGCAACCAACTGCATGATGCGTATATGTGTATACACACTTACACATAGAGATTAAAGAGGGGCATCAGAACACAGAGCTCAGCACCCAGTATGCCCCTTTGCAGACTGGCAGAACTGAGCCCTCAGCACACATCCCCAAGAAATAACAAGCATCAGGTGCCCATCTGATGGTATTAGACTCTTAGTGTCAAGAGTGCAATCACTCAGAGCACAGAGAAAGATGAGAGCACAAATAACACTAAAACCCCGCTTAGCTTCACAGAACACACAGCCAGCTGGGCAAAAGGGTCGGGCTATTTGGATGGGGCTGTGCAAGGTGAGGAATGCAGAGATAGATATGGCAGAAAACTCAGAGATGTGGGAATGGAGCTGGAGGTACCAATGGGATGGAGATGGCAGAGCACAGAATGGTTCTCCCTGGAGCTGAGCTTGTTTATAATCTGATGAGGAGAGGCTAAGAGAGGATCCATATCCCACTAATGGGTACAGCAGAGCAAACAGAACCAGACTGCTCTTGGAGGTGCAGAGCAAAAGGATGATGGAAGCAGCACAAGTTGCAGGAAGGGCTGGCTGAGGGACCTCCAGAGACCCCTTCTGACCCACATTCTGTGATGATGCTGAGTTCACACCACACGCTGCTGGTCACCACGTCTCTCCTGATACAGCTGTCTTTTCTCCTAGTGTTACACCTTCCTGAAAGGAAAGAACAGAGAACAGAGCTTCCCTGCCTCCTGTGTGCACAGCGTGCTTCCCTTTGTTGAAAATAACTGAAGTAATCAATGGGAATATGTTCTAGTCAGACAGGAGCCTGCTATCCTTTTGGTCACTATCTACCTGAAAGCTGAACCCAGAGCATGCTGCCCTCCACGAGGACCAAAGCACATGTCTGGGTAATACCTCAGTTTGTAAACAGCTCCTGACAGAGCCATGCTGGGTTACAGACAAGGTCTGAACTCACTGTTCCTCACCACCAGCACCAGTAATGGTGCTATGCCCCAAGCACACTGGCCAGAACACAGCAGGGTGTCCTCAGTGCTCACTTTGTCTTCTTTAATGTCTGTGGAGAAAGAAGTCCTGCTCAGAAGCAGCAGAACAGGTGGAGGTAAAAGTTAAACGTGGGTCAAGCTGGTCAATTCCTTGCCAACTCAATCACACCACTGTGCACGATCCAGTTTACTTCCATTCTGCACAGAGGGCTGATCCCCACACCAGTGGAAGGTCCATCACACCTCACTGAGGAAAGCTCTGATCAAGTTAAGCCTTCTAGACACAGTGATAAAAGCTTCAAGCACGGTTAACACTCCCTTGAAATATTTGGGTCTTGCATGTGCAGCCATTCAGGTGCAATTAGTCTCACTGACGTCACAGCATCCTACACACCCGCACCCAGCCGAGGCACTCCAGACGTTGCTCTGTGATGACACAGCTCTTATCTCAGGAAAACAAACCTCACTCACCAGGATGCGTTGCTACCTGTGGAAGCAGAGGAAGCATCCAGCTGCGTAACTGCACCATCATACCCTGAGATAACCATTTCTGACAGCCTTTCCATTAACGTCATTTAAGTGAGAGTGCTAACGCTTCTTTCCAGGTAAGGCCAGCACAGGGGTACTGTGTCACCTTAGGTGTAGCTAGCTGAGTACCTTGGCTTGAAGGGTCACAGCAGTGATATTCAAAGCCCAATGGGCCATCACTGCAGGCAGCCTACATGGCTATGGACTACAGACCCCCAAAACAGCCTTTGTCTTCAGCTATTCTGAGAAGGCTGTGCAGCCAAACCAAGCTCTCCCACAGGACACAACCCCGCGACACCACAAAGAAATGGGCTCAAAACACAGCAGAGGGAAATCCCATCAGGAAGCTGATCCTTCAGGACCCTAAAACACTGACCCCACTGTGGTCTCTCAGCTTGCAATATGGCTGGGACCACAGCCCACAGCACCAGCCCAGTGCCCTCTCCAACAGCCAAGGATGATAAGCACTCAGATAAGCACTTCCCTACTATCCCTGGCTGCCTGACAGCTTTCTGTAGGATATATCTATAGTAATGCAGAACATCAGCATCACAGGGCTGGAAAAGACCATACGGGCAAAGGGGAAGGACTGTTTTTAATGGGACATCTCCAGTCCATGTACAACCCTCTCCTTTCAGGGTAGAGATAAAAAAATCAATGACAATAACAATAAATAAGTAAATAAATCAACAGGTCCTGGGTAGACCAGGAAAAGTAAAAAAAAGTTGAAATAGTGAGGAATGTGTATGCCACACACTGGCATCTGCCACTGCAATGAGCTCTGGCAGGCACCAGATAGAGCTGGCACTCCAAAAGGCAGGATGTCAGCCTGAAGTCATACAGGGTCAGAGAACATACAAATTCATTGCAGTTGTGCCTTCTGAAATCCCTGTTTTTGGGATCTGACTTCCTCACGTGTGGGGGAAGGAGGGGGCTGTTAGAAAACAGAATGGCCTGTTCCAAGTCCCTGTGAGTTTGGGGAAGAATAGACAAAGAATGACCAAATGGATCTGGCAGAGCACAATAAAAAGAGCAGCGTCTGGCTGAGCTAAAAGCCTGCTAAAAGCACAGCAGTGATGGAGCTTGTGGCACAACTCCAACTGACTTCAGCACGGCCAGGATTTCACTACAAGTCCTTAAAAAGAGTGAGGTTAAAGATTCCCCTATGCCCTCTTAACTAACCAGAGAGAAAGGCAGTTCAGCCGTGAGAGGTGATTTATCCAGCAGTGAGCCAGCTCACCCCAAGGGACAGGAGAGCTCTGCTCTCAGCACCACAAGCATAGGGCTGGATGTGGTTCTCCCACAGCAAACGCTGCTCTGAAGGTGCAGGGGCTGAGCAGCAGCTGGAGGTGCCTGACACCAGTAAGAGATAACGACCCTGCAGTGAGAAATGGAAATGCCTGCAACGTCAGAGCAGGGTTTCTGGGGAGGAACTCTGGAAATGGTCACTGCAGGAATGCTTGGGACACACCGGGGTGCATGAGTATGTGTGTGGGAGGGGGGGAATGGATGAACGCACACGTGGAGTTAAAAAGGAAGAAGGACTAAGCACGAGGACATCCTTCTAAGCATGAAGCAATTGTGTTCCTGCAGCCAGCTAAACTGAGGAAATTTTCTTTCCTGCAAATAAATGCTACAAGGAAAGGCCAGATGTCTCCCATAAAAGAATTACCTATGAAGCTCCTGGGATTTAGTGCAGCTTTAAGAACAGATTTCACTGAAAACTATGGGCGTGCTGAGGGATCCCTACCCAAGATTGCTACAGGATGAGGCTGGAAGTGGTCCTGAACCGCCTAGTGAAGACAAATAAAACAAGCACACAGGTGGCATAACTATCTTAAAAGTAGGGATGTACGTATGTGGAAATCAGCTGACACAGACATGGAATTATAGGAGTTGTACCAAAACAAGAACACAGATTGCACTATGAGCTCACCACATTAAGGTGCGGTGGAATCAGCCTCAGGAAAGCCAAGTACTCATCTCTGGGACAGGTTCTTTATATCAAGGACAGTAGAGGACGGTCTTCTTTTTGGAAGAAATGTTTTACTCAGAGGCTGCTGAGGTGCTGGAATTGGTTGCTCCATCTCTGGAGGCATTGCAGGCCATGCTGGATGGGCAGTATGGTCCAGTGGGTGGCAACCCTGCCCATGGCAAGGCGATTGGAACTACGTGATCTCTGGGGTCTCCTCCAACCTGAGTCATTCTCTGATTCTATGGTTCTATGAGTTGCCAGCAGTGCTTAGGCTGAGCATATCACTCAAGCAGTTTACGTATCTAATATACACACCGATTAAGTCCCTAATTCTTGCTGTGACGTGGGAAAGGAATTTGCTAAAATCACTGAACTGTGGGAAACGTGAATACCTTTGGAAAGCGGCACATTGCATCTAAAGAGAGATTTTCATGCAAAGATTTCCTCCTTAAAAAGTAAAAGCTAAAGCTTATCAAGTGATGCTTGCCAGAAGAATTAACCTGAGCCAAACCACAGCATGACTGGGTTGGAAGGGACCTTAGAGCCTTTCACTCCACATGCTGTGTGCTGGCTGCCCCCCACCAGCTCAGGCTGCCCAGGGCCCATCCATGGCCTCGGGCACCTCCAGAGATGGGGCACCCGAAGGGCAATAAGAGGACGGAACAGCAGGGAGGGGCTGAGCCCAGGGCAGGGAGCTGCAGCCCATCGGAGCCCCCAGCACTGCACCCAGAGCTCCGGCAGCGCTCCGGCTGCCACCTACTGTACGCGGGAGCCCTGGCAGCGAGCACGGGCACAGGGAGAGGGGCAGGGAGTACAGAGAGCACGGGAGTACCGGGAAGGCACCAAGCGCTCGTTCTGGTTGGGGAAAGAGGAGGAATTAGGAAGAGCGGGTCCTTCAGAACCATGAAAAGCCGCAGGGGTTGCGCTCAGAGCTCAGCTGGTGCAGCTTTCCAGCGTGCTGTGCGCGGCTTTGTGTTTGTGTGCCTGAGCGCACAAAGCCAGCCAGAGCAGTTGGTGGGTATGAATTACTTTGTAAAGCACATGAGTGCACACAGAAGCAGACTCATGCACAAGGTATCTTTTGCACAGAAGCCTGTGCTGCAGGTGCAATTACACTGCTTTGCACTAACTGATGCAAAAATCTACTTTCTCCAAAGAGCTCAATTGTTGCAACAAAGGAGATCAGGCAAGGGCTAAACTACAACAAAATATTTGTTGTGAAAGAGTTCTAGGCTTATCTGCCTGGGTAATGAGACATTTGAGACCTCCGCACAATGCAGAGCACCCAGATCTAAGGAAACAGATTGCCCATGTGAGCAGGGGCAAAGGCAGGCATAAAAACACCACGATCTTGTTTTCCTGATAAGGTTCAGATCTTCTTATGTGAAAGAGAAGTTTTAAAAGGCTTCTGATCTCCAAAGGCACAGAGATCAACTGGTAGTTAAGGATATGAGACGAAAAGAAAACACAAGTTCAGAGCTGGGCTGGAATCCCTTGACACCTTTGTGATGGAGGGTTGCTAACAGAGCCAGTTAATTAGAAAGCAGTAAAATATCAAATGTGTGCAAGAGGAGACGCTGAAAGGATTCGTCGGAGGGAGCACAGTTTGTGTGCACAGCCTCTTAGCGGGAGAAGTTCAAGAAGAAAGGAGAAGACCGAGGAGCAGCCAGAATCTGAGCTGTTACCAAAGGCAGAGGTTGTGCAAAACAGATTGGGTGGGAAGCACAGCAAACCCCCCCCCCCTAAAACAAAGTGTGATTAGAGCTTTGGAAGCAGAACAGGGCTCAGGGCTGTCCCGGTCTGGGAGTCTGGAACTGTGTTGGTGGGAAGCAGAAGAACCACTCATGGGCAAATGATCCAAGGCACCACAACACTAAGAAGCCACCAGGGATAAATGATAGGAAGCAGGGCAAGGAGCAGCTGAAAGGCATGTGAGTGTTGGGTGAAGGAGACAGAGTGGAGTAAAAATAAGCAGAGCGTAAAAAACAAAACAGCAGAAAGAGAAAGAAAACAATGGTGGAGTCTGAGCAAGAAAATCGTCTGCACGGATCCTATGGCCAGGTGTGCTCACAGGACTCCCCTCACCCTGGAGAGTTATAAAGTTAGATTGTTTGACCCAAGCAATGCACAGCAGCAGAGAGAAGAGCTGAATGAGCCAGTTGTGATCATGGCTCACGTAACCACATCAGGAGGCAGGTGGTGGTGACCCCCACCTTGGTACAGAGAGCTGAAACCAGCTGCTCTCCTGTAAGCCCCCCCAGCAGCCATGGGGTGCAGGAGATGTGCCGAGTGCAGCCTGAAGGAAGGGAAAACCTCCCGTGCTTTAAGCCAGCAATAGTGCAGAACAGTGCACACAGCATCCCTGGGACTGTGGACAAACAGCTCCGCCACTTCCAGTTCCTGCTGAAATCCAGAGAATGGCAAGGAACGGATCAGTTTCACTGAGGCCCCACTTGGGAAAAGGATGTTCATTTATAAAGACAGCCCCTGTTGTTATTCAGAGAGCAGAGGATGCACAGGCAGGGACTGAAGAGGAGCACAAATACCATCCCTCTTCGCAGCACAAAGCCGCCCCGAGCAGAAGGCACCTGTGTCCCTTCTCCCTTCCAACAGCCAAAACATTCATCGCGCACACGCCGTGCTTGGACAGAGCCTTTTATCAGAGCACAGAGCTCGTCTGCTGGGAAAAATCCCAGCGCTGCTTCTCACAGCTCAGAGAGAACAGCTGGGCTCCCACCGCTGCCCCAGGGCCGCCGCTGCCACCACCTCTCCCTGGTGATGTGCAAAGGCTCCAAGTGGCTGCTGGTGCGGCAAGCGAGAAGCAGCATTTCCAACCCGAGCTGCAAACTATAAACAGCTTCTAATTTGTGCATCCCTAACTGAGCAATGAGTGCGATGCTTCCCACTGCTGAGAGCTCAATAGGGGTCACCAAGTGATACTACGAGCAGTGAATTATTTATGGACTGTGGCATGGGGATCGAGGGCCGTGACCACCGGCAGGAGATATTCTGGGTCACCCCTCCTCGCTGCTGAAGAACATAACCAGCTTTGAAAACAAACAGCTGATATTCCTCCCTCACTGCCAAGGATTCTCTAACTCCTTTTTGTGCTGAGAATAAAGCAAACACTCGGCTCACTCAAGAAATGCTTGAGCAAACTGATGAAAACAAACCGTCCTCACAAAAGCAATCAGATGAAAGCGCAGGCGAAACGCTGCTAGGTGTGACTCTCAGATATCAACCCATCTCTACCTGGAGATGCATCAGTTCTGCCTGCGTAACTCCAGACCAAGATCCAGGCAAGAGGCAGTCACATACGGCCGGGCTGAAAGATCTTCTAATCATTACAAAATCAGCTGGGTATAAAATATTACAAGTGCTTTTTGTAGGATATGAATATTTTAGCTGCTGTTTTTCAAAGCACTTCCACTTACTGCTTTCGTAAACGAACCCAAGCACCAGTTAACTGGCACTGCTCAGCCCAGCAGCACAGCAGTGCCTCTGCTTGAAAGGTGCGTGGTGATGCTTGAAAACAAGCCCCGATTTTCAGCTCTGAAATGCACATGCATATCGCAGAGCACAGTCGGCCTTTCATTTCATATGAGAGCTGACAGCTCTCCTGTGAATTTGTAAACCCTCCTTTCTATCAAAAGGCAGAAAATGAGCCCACCCTCCATCAAAACGCTCCTTCTAACCGAGTTAATAAGGATTTTCTGTAGGAGCTGGATGAGAAGGTAGCAGAGAAGCAGCATCTACATGCAGTTCTGCTAACCAACCGTATCTGAGGGAATGCAATTTAAAGCAGGGTCTTGCTCACATTGATGTGCAGAGAGATGGCTCAGTGCTCTTTGGGTGTAGGATACCACTCAGGATGGGTTGTTTCGAGGACAGCCCTGCTTAAACTGGTGTTCTGTATCGGCAGGTTTTGGTGTGAGATGCACACGGAGATTTAGCACACGTGCCATTACTACAGTGAATTGTTCTGATGTTACACACTTAACTCCAATTGACACAGCCCCAAATAGATGTAAATATCTGACTACATTCTGCTCCCTCCCTGTTACTCAGCAGCAGTTCTCTGAGGCAAACAAAGACAAACCACTCCACTCCACATATTTACATTCTGCTTAGAGTGCAGATAGCACAGTTCCTCAGACAGATGCAGATCCTGTCTGCTGGAGATGCACTTCATAATATTTAAACCATCGTGCAATGTTGATCAAGTTCAGGTAACAGAGCTCTGAAAGGTATAATCTTTTACCAGCTACCATATTATAGAAGTCAATCAATTCCTTAAAATGCACTGAAAGTCAAGCTTTCCAAGCACTCAATCTGCCATTCATACTTCTACACACAGGTGAATCATTTCACCAGAACTTAGCTAAATAAAGAAAAGCAAGCATCAAAGAAATGAAAACATCAGGAATAATTCAGACAAGTCTGGCAACACTGCCTCTCATTTCAAAGGGCGTAGGATCCAGCCCTGTAACACTCTGGAGCTACAGCAAAAGTAACACACGGACAGCCAAGTCAGCTTTCCATATTCAGTTGCCTTGAAGCCAAACAAGCTGGGCAGTTGGGGAACCAGCCCTTAGTCTGGGAAATACTACAAAGAGCCCATTTTCAGACTAAGATGCTTCCAGGACTCTCCACTGCACAGACACGAGTGACCTTAGAGATATCACAACGCTGCTAACACTGCAAAGTTATCTTCCTTCAGAGATGGGCTTTGCAGTGGAACGCATGGGACAGACCCTCAGCAACTATACAGCAGCATGACTTTTTGGCACTTCGGTGCATGCAGTCTTATGCAGGGAGGAGTCTAAAGAATTCACATCTTCCCAAATAAAAACTGCATCATTCACCTCTTTTCCCATGTAAAAAGAGAAAAATACTCTTCCCCTCAGACTCAGTCAGCCACTTTGGAAGCTCAACCTCAAAAATGCTGCCCTTTTCTTGATTAAAATATCTTAATTGAAATAACTCCTGCGAAGTATCTGGCAGATGTCAGAGCTTCTCCCACTCGTGTGCTCACAGCTGCTCTTATAAAGAAGCTCCTCGCTAATTCATACGTTCAAAATGGGAACCTCCTGCATTCCCTGCACACAAGAATTACACATATAATTTGAAGGGACTTGATCACCAAATATAAACACGATCTGAGTGCACACGCGTTGTCCAAAAGGAGGAGTATTATGGAAGCCTGAGCTTTTGCTTTTAAACAGGATTCCCTTTGACACATCAGAAGTGCTTTCTCATTAAAACAGCAATGTGTAAAAACCACTGAGACAAGGATTTCAAACTGCATCCCTAGCACTCAGCCAGAAAGGACTACGAGCTTCAGTTATCTGGATTTAGAAGGGAAAAAGAGAGAAAAAAGGGAAAGAAAAGGAAACCAACACTGCTTTCTCTAATACCTCTCAGGACTATAAGGCAAAGACACTTTGCGTGCGGGACACATAGCGATTTCCTTCACACTTTTTAAACTAACCCTTGGGTGCTCCATAGAGTGCCCCAGGCCGGGTGGGGGTCCGGGCTGCCCCGCGGGTGGCGCACCGGGGTTGGGGGGGGAGCGGCGTGGAGCTCCGGAGCTGTCCGCGGCCGTGGTGCTGAAAGCCCAGCCTCACCCGCCCCATGTGCGAGTTGCAGCAGAGGCAACGGGAAGGTGTTGTCCCGGGAGGGGAAGGCTGAGCGGGACACCAGGGTGAGGGATAGATGAGGGGTGTTCCATGGGGCAGTATTGTCCCTGGACAGACAGTGCAAGGGAGGAACACTTCAATGGGAAGTGGAATTTGAAGTAGTTTCATGGGTGCTGCATGAATGGAATTCTTGGACACAAAGGTGAAAACCCTCGGATGAGTGGTTCAAGGGGAGGATCTCTCAGAGCGGTTGTGCAGTGAAAGATCATTTGGACTCATGGTGCAAAAGAGAAGCTCCTGGCCGGTGTAAAGAAGAAATGCTTGGACGAGTGGTGCAAAGAGGAAACTCATCCAGACACTGCAAAGCCTTGGATGGGTAGTTTACAGGGCAGGAACGCAGTAGGGGAACCCCTGGACAGATGGTGCAAAAAGGGGAACGTCTGGGCAGCCAGGGCAAAAGGGAAATGCTTGGACAGGTGGTTCAAAGAGGAAACTATTTGACGGGCTGCACAAACAGGAAGCCCTTGCACGGCTGGTTGAAAGGAAGTCTCGCGGGATGGGTAGTGTGCTGGGAGAACCCCTGGACAGAAACGCAAAGGGACAGCTCTTGGGCAATCAGAGCAATGGGGGAACTTCAGACAACGGGGTGTCCCTAAACCGAAGGGGGAGGATCGCACCTGTGTATGTTCATCTCCCGCGGCGGGCGCCGCGCCTTGTCGTAGGCCACCTTAGCAAAGACACCGGCAATGAGCACAAAGGCGATGGCCCCGCACGAGATGTAGACGGTGGCGTTGGTGCTGTCCTTGTCTGGGTCGTACTTGTTGGCGTCCCCGTCGGCGCCGTTGCTGCCGTCGGCGGGCAGCGCGCCGCTGGCGGTGGTGGGGTGGGCCCACTCGGGGCTCTTGTAGTTGCGGCACAGGCTCTGGTTGAGCTTCTCGGCGCGCTTGTTGCAGCAGAAGCGGTAGAAGCAGGTGCCGCAGCAGTAGCGGAAGCCCGTAAGGCTGTTGTTGCACTCGAACTCCTTGTCCCACTGCCCGCTCACGTCGTAGTACCCCCAGCACGTCTCGTGCGCCGGTGCCGAGCTCCCGCCGCCGCCCCCGCCTCCGGGGGGCGTCTTGCCGCCCCCCGCGCCCTTCCCTCGCCCGGGCAGCGCCGTGGGGGCGGCCGCCCCCGGGCCCGCCAGCGTCTGGTTGAGGAGCTCCTTGCCCGGCTTGGGGGTCCGCCGCGGAGCCGTCGCCCCCTGGGTCCGGTTGCCCTTGGCGCGGGGGGGCCCGGCCGCCTGCGCGGCCGGCAGCAGGGCCAGGAGCTGCAGGGAGAGCAGGAGCAACGGCAGCAGCAGGTGCCGCGGCCCCATAGCGGGGCGAGGCGGGGGCCGCGGGGCGGCCGGCGCGGGGTTGCGGGGGAGGGGGGGGCGGCGGGCGGCGGCGCAGAGTTCAGCGGCCGCGGTGCTGCCCCATGGGGCGCGGGTCCCGTGCCGCGGGGATCCTCAGCGGCGACCGCCCGGCGCCGGGCGCTTCATGCCGGCGAGCGGCGGAGCCCGGCGGAGCGCGGGTCGAGGCGGCGGAGTCCCGTGCCGGCCGGTGCTCCTCCGGCGAGGGGCTGCGAGAGACGGGGAGAGGGTCAGAGCGCGCCGCGCCCCGGGCACCCCGGCCCGCCCCCGCCTCCCGCCCCCCGCCCACGGCCTTACCATGCCGGAGCGGGACTGCAGCGCGGCCGCGGAGCAGGCGGGCTGCCCGCGCTCCTCGCGGAGGCGGGGGCGGAGCGGCGCGGAGCCGGGCGCGGAGCAGGGGCGGGCGCCGAGCAGAGCCGCGCCGGGCGCTCCGGTAAGGCCCGCCCCCCGCCGCCGAGTCCGCTCCTTACATCACTCGGGGCCGGCGTCACCGCACGCGGGGCGCCGCTCCGCAGCCGGCCCGACCCGGGCCGTGGGTTCCCCGGAGCCCTCCGGCCCTCCCGGGGCAGCGCGCCCCGCCCGCCGCCGCCTCCCCGTCCCGCCTGCCCGGCCGGCCCCGGAGGGCTGCGTGGGATGGAGCCCGTGAGGCCCTATAGCACAGTGCGGGGCCGTGGGCCCCTCCGGAATGCGCGGGATGTGGCGCGTGGGGTCACTGTCCCTATAGAGCTGTGCGAGGGTTCGGTCCCTATAGCGATGCGTGGTGTCCGTAGGCATGGGGTGTGATCGTTACGGGGGTGTGCAAAGGATGTGGTCCCATTGGGACAGCCGGCTGTATAGACCCTATAGGGGTGCAGGGGACAGCAGTGTCCACAGGGGCATGTGAGGAAGGGGGTGTGGTGGCTGTAGATGTAGTCTGTGCAGTCACTATAAGTGTGTATGCACTGGATGTGTGATTGGGCATGAAGTTGCAGTAGTTGCAGTAGACTTTGTAGGTGTGTTTTAAGGACCCTGTGGATGTACACTGGTTAAGTTCCCTGTCAGTGGGATGTATGGTCCACATGGATGGTGTGAGTGACCTGTAAATGCAGGGGGGTTTGGTGTGAGACTGTGCAATTAGGTGTGAGATGCCAGGGTTGATGGAGCCCATGTGTCTGAGCTGGGCAGCCAAGGAGCAGAGCTCCATTACCTCCTCCTGAGGTTTCTGTCCCAGGACAGCTGTCCCAATACAACAAAGTACTGGGCAGGTGTCCAAAGTCAGGGTCTCTAAGAAAATTTGGCTTATTAATAACCTAAAAATAATACTGCTGTGTTGTTAGTCAAGAAACCAGATGGGAAGGGGTACAGGTTAGTAAAGTATCTAGGAGCAAGGAATCAGATTCCACAGGATCTGGTAGTAACAAATCCTTGTACTTCCTAATGGCTCTATAGGAGCAGCATGGGTGGTAAATGGTACTAGGTCTGAAGGATGCTTCCTTCTAAATTATCTCTGCATGTGGCAGGTCAGGCAGTGTTCACCTTTGGGTGGGAAAATCCAAAGGCAAAACAGAAGAAGCCAATTAGCTCAGGAATTGTAGATATGGAAGGAGGCGTGCATGCATGGCTGTTAGTTCGCTGAGCTTCCTAGGAAGAAGAGGATGATGTGTATCAAAAAGGAAAGACACAATGAATAAAGAAATAATTATGTATCTAGGATTTGAGATTTTACAGGAGCAACTTTGTGTGAAGGGCAGCTAAGTCATCAGGAGCCCAAGTTGTTGGTGCCATGGGGAGGAAGGAGAATAGGCCATTCAACCTCTGTGTCTTCAATTCTTGTATACACCTGAATGCTCTGTGCTGCTTTTAGGTAGAGATATACTGAACAAATTTTAAGGCTGCAGAGGCCCAGGTCTTACAGGAATCGTCTTTTGAATCTGAAGTACCTGGAGAGGTAGAGAAGATGGTAAAGCCAGTGCTGTGGGCAGCAGAAACCCCAGGCTGATCAAGGTAAGCTGAACCAGTAACTACTTCTGAAGCTCAGTGCCCCCAAAATCTCCTCGCTGGACCTCTCAACAGTGAATCATTGCCTCAGACTACATAGGTTTAAGTGCCCAGAGCTCACGGATGGACACACACTTTGTGACACTCTGAGGAGAACCCATGGGTGATGAGGTTGGCAACACAGACTTTAGCTCTGCCATTTACATCAGCTCCGGTGCTGGGGGTGACTGGGGAAGCATAGAATGGCTTGTGTTGGAAGGGACCTCAAAGATCATCAGTTCCCCCCACCCCCCTGCCACCTCCTCCCTCCACTCTGCAACAGCCCCAGTAGAGCAGGGACATGCTCAGGACTCAGTGGCTGGCAGCTGGTTGAGCTGGTTTAACACATCCACCCTCCTGAACTCTGCCTCCTGCGAGCCCAGCTCGACTCCGTCCCTCTGGGGATGATGCTTTAGTTGTCTCACAAAACCTTATCTGAAATGTTGCAAAGCAGATTCCTTCCTTCTCATCTTCCATGAAGGAAGCAGCAGGTTTGGCCAGTACTGGGAGGCCATTTACAAACATTAGGGGCCTTCCAGCTCCCCAGCATGGCTTCATCAAAATCACCATGCTAAGGATCCTTAGCCCAGAGCTGCCTTGAAGCTCCATCCCCTGCCCCTTCTTTTCCAAAGCAGGTGCTTTGCAAGGCCAGGATGCTCAGATCTTCCCCACATCTGATATCTTTCTGCTCTCTTGGGCAGGAAGTGAGGTCTGCATAGAGGCATTGCTTTAGAATCACAGAATCATAGGATGGCCTGGGTTGAAAAGGACCACAATGATCATCCAGTTCCAACCCCCTGCTATGTGCAGGGTCGCCAACCAGCAGACCAGGCTGCCCAGAGCCACATCCAGCCTGGCCTTAGATGCCTGCAGGGATGGGGCATCCACAGCCTCCTTGGGCAACCCCTCTAGGGAGGAGACTTACTGCTTCAGGGGAAAGCCAGCATCCTCACACTCATGGGCAAGGCTCCCTGCCTGAGGCAGTCAGGATCTTGCTGAGATCCTATCTTCTTGAGACATAAACTCTATTGACACTCCTCTGTCCTTATGCCAAGTGTTACAGTGACATAGAAATTGTCTTGTGAAACAACATCCCCTGGAGAAGAGCACTGAGCAGTAAGTATCCTGCCCTAGAGAAAAGGTTGGGTCAGAAAATTACATTTTTAGTGCACCTGGACAGAACTGGCTGGGATTTGGACTCCACTTGCCGGTGTGGTACTGCTTAGACCATACTGGATGGAGGCAATTTGATATCCAGACACCTCTCCCTCCTTCTGCTCCATTTATCTATGAGCACACTAAAGAAGGATGAAGCCTCCACAGACCTCCTTTATAACCCCATTGCCCCTCCCTTAGCCAAAATATCGGGATGCAAAGAGCTAAAGGTGGTGCAGAAGGGAGCAATGAGTCCCCGAGGAGCAATATCTGATTTCTGGAACTTTTCTGGGTTTCAGCTGCATTGCTGCTGCAGAAGCAGAGGACAGCAGCTGAGATGCTGGCAGCAGAGCAGGGCCGCCTTCCCACCTAGAAGTCACTACGAGATCTCTGGTGCTTTTATCTCACATCCCATCCTCCCAGGTTGTTTTGATCAGCGTGCACGGTTCGGAGCTGTTGCCTTGTTTATCTGCTGTGCTGGGTGCTTTCATCTGTCTCCTGGAAATCCAGCAGCTGCCGGCAATGAAGGGAAGTGCAGTTTCAGTGCCTTCTGTTAACTTGTACCCAGATCTGCTCCCCTTTTGCCTCTTTTCCCTGCCACCACTTGGTCGGACTCGGATGACTTTGTGAGGAGTTTGTAATGAGTCTGATGTGCTCAAAAGCTGATTCTTCCCTGCCAGGGGATTAAATTGTGACCGTGAATCTTTATTAAAATGAGCTCGGCACTTTGAACCTAATTTTTCCTTCTAAAATTAATGTCGCTACAAAAAGCCAGTAACAGGAGGTTGGGGGATTATTTCTATGAAGCTGTTTTTTTTTCTCTTTTTTTCCCCTTGCTTGACTCAGTGTAGGCTTGCTGTATGACTGTAGTGAGATAGAGAGCGGATCTTAGGTCTGTTTTAATTGGAGAGCTGCTCAGTTTCAGCTGCAGGACAGATAGTGAATGGAAACCAGTCAGGGAAAGGTGGGGGGGACAAAAGCAGATGTTGGGAGGGCAGGGGGCTCACAGGGCCAGGTGGGATACACACCTACAGCATCTTGAGGCAGGGACAAACTAGCTCAGAAAAGGGGCAATCCATCAACCCCTAGTAGTTGTTTTATCCCCTGGAGCCTGAGAGAAATCTGTGGTTTATGTGGTTTTCTGCAGTTTGAGGAACATTGGCTGTCTTTACCCATGGGAACATCTTGCTTCTCTCGCCTTCTTGCCATCCATCCACCCAACTGCTGTGGCAGTGAGTGGCTGCAGGCTGTGATGCCGCACACACAGTGACGTCTGTGTCTGTCTGCAAAGCATTCCCAGCACTCACGCTGTGTTTTCTGTCTCAGTGAGGGGTGAGGGAGCAGTGACTGCCAGGGCTGTTGGCAGATGTGCACACAGTTCTCCAGACCCTGTGCATCCTGAGGTCCCAGCACCAGAGCTTTGGATCAGCACTTTATCACTGCGCTCACTTGGAATGTCCACATGGGCTGTCTGTAAGCAGAGCATGGTAAAACCTCTCAGCAAATGATTGATTCGTCATTAATCATCCAGGTTTGTTTGCAGGGAAAGCTTCCGAAAATGCTCTTATGGCTGCACCGCTGCAAACCCCAAGGTCCTGTCATGCACAGAAGCCAGCTGGGTGCTTTCCAATGGAAGAAGCCCTAGCACAGAGCTGACCAACCAGACCCATGGAATGCTTCAGAAATGCTCTGTGTCCTGTATGGAACGGTGACAGTGCCTGCACAGCTCACTAACACAAGGGCAGATTTCTCCTGCACCTCCCAGCAGCTCCATCAGCATCCAACAGACCAGGTTGTCCCATTGGAGCTGGCAGTTGTTCTTCCACTCATGCTCAATAACCTTCATCACCAACCAGTCTGAGCCAGGAGAAACTGTCCAAGTCAGCAGAGAAGCAGATGGAAGGAACCAGACTCAACACATTGCAAACCTTACACGGTCATTTCCCAGCCATGGGTCAGATGTGGATGATAACTCAAAATGAGAATTACTAACCCCAGTGTTGGTGATCATTGATCTCAGACAGCTTCCTCTCCTGGATGCTTTTCTGGCTGTAGAACTCTGAAAGTCTTGTCTCCATTTCTCCCAGCATACTGAATGACAATACTGAATGGGATGGGATGAGATGAGATGGTATAAGACAGGTTAAAAAACAGAGCAGTTGTTCAGCAGAAGTAGACCAGGCCATGGGTATTTTGGGACTAGGTGCTAAAATGGAGTCTGCAGCTTGCCAAAACAATGGGATTCCTGTATATTTATATGTATATATGTATATATATACAGATATATGTATATATGTATATATATAGATATAGATATAGATATAGATATATGTATATATGTACAGATATATATGTATATATATACAGATTCCTGTATATATATTCCTGTTATTCCTATATGTATAAGCCTAGCCTATCAGGCTTGCTTTGCAGTCAGGATACAGAGACATGGGGAGGCTGTGCAGCAGATCTGCAGTAGCTCTTTAAGGAGATACTCAGGTCCTGGGAAGAGTAAGGTCTGAGGTCATATCAGTGGGTGTCACACAGGTGGTGACTGCTGGGGCTGTTCCCATCCTGCTGAGCACTGTGGCTGAATCAGAGCCCACGGGAAGAGACAGGGCAGGAATATTGGCCACAGATCCAACTGGTGCACAGCTGCAGCACAAGCCTTGTGCTGGAAGGTTGCCTGTCCCCTTGCTGTGAGCAGAGGCCATTCCTGCTGCCTGGTTCACAGCGCAGAGCACAGCTTTGGTGAGCCTCTGAGTCCTCCCCAGAGCCTCCTTGAGGTGTGCTGGGGAGGATGGGGGGCATGGAGCTGTCTTGGAGGGGTTTCCTCTGCTCCCACACTGCTGGTGGTGTGATGTGACCCAGCTTTCATATGGAGGTAATAATTCTCCTGAGGTCTTCTCATTGCTGTCTTTAAAGAGGATAGCTGTAGTTCAGGAGAACAGCCCATTGGGTGCTCAATCCCCCTCTTTGCAGCCAGGCTGTCTGTAGGGGAGATCTGTGCATCAGGCATCAGGCGTGGCAGTGCCTTCAGGCAGCATGATACATCCTGCCCTTGTCTCTGTAAGTCCCTCTGTTTCTTTATGCAGATCAATTTTACA
The DNA here is from genome assembly GCF_039878825.1 of Excalfactoria chinensis. Taxonomy (NCBI): domain Eukaryota; kingdom Metazoa; phylum Chordata; class Aves; order Galliformes; family Phasianidae; genus Excalfactoria; species Excalfactoria chinensis. The sequence goes on from NC_092841.1 coordinate 1,316,363, forward strand.
CCTTTTCTGAAATCCCCAGAGATGAGCCCATTCTCACTGGTTATCTGTAGGCCAGGCAAGTGGCCAATAATGAACAGAGCCTGAAGCACTCTGAGATCTGGATGTTTTCTAAGGCTGTGAGCAAGACCAAAGAAAGACCAAGCCCCAAGCTTGCAAAATTCAGAAAAGACAGAGGGATGGGAGCACTGCTGGCATGGCAGGGCTGGATAACCATCACCCTGCAGGTGAGCAATGTCAAGTCACAGAGCACAGCTGCTCAGGCAGTGTCTCTACCACTACATCCCTGGGGCTAAATGGGAACCTCTGCCTTAAATCTTTGTGCTGCTGCTACTTCTGTTGGTTGTGCAGCCACAAGCTGGTGCCAGGAGTGCCCTGCTGACATGCAATGAAAGGAAAGCTACACTTGTGTTGTGTGTGGGTGTGTGCAGCATGGGCTTCTTATTGGAAATTCCCTTCCTCTCCCTGCATGTTTTCCCTTTGGAAATGAGCACAAATCATGGCTGTGTGATGCCAGGACGCTGTGGTGGTGTTCCTGGGAATACCCACGTGGTTCGAGGGCATTTTGTGCCAAACTGTGTCAACTCAAAAGTGGCTGCACAGCACTGATGTGCTGAACAAACGCAAAGAGCAGCATCAGGAATGTCCACCCTGCTGCCAGACAGCATAACCTGCGCTGTCCTCAACAGCCACCCAGCCAGCATGGCATGAGAAGAGAGGGACTGGAGAGACAAACCTGATGGCAAGTGATGGAAACTGCAAGCCGTGTGGAAAGGTGAAGGATTCATGAGCTGTATGGCCAACAGCACAGCAGTCCTGGACTGCAAGGAGAGGGAGTTTGGAGTCATAGCTGTGATGTCAGACTGCAGATGGGTAGAACTGGTCACGCCCCTCCAATAACAGGAGCATCCATGCCCTGCCTGCTGCCTGGCTCCATGCTTTGTGTTCATGTGCAGAAGGTTTTATGCTGCTCTCTGCTGCCCAGCCCCCAGCTGCAGCAGGTTGGGGTCAACCTGCACACATTATGCATGACTGCAGGCAGACATAACAGACTTATTTCCAGGGCTAGTGGGCCAAAAGCCCCAGGCTCCGGATCAGTCACTCCAGCAGCTGCTTGTTTGGAGTGCAAAGCCCACAGTTCAGATCCTTCCCTCTGCCTCTCCCCCTTTCCCAGTGGAAGCAGACTCAAGGCAGGCTTCTCCCCCCATGCAGTGTGCCTGTGCGTGGGGAGCTGTGAGCAAACCTGCTTGGACTTTGGAACTTCCCCACTCAGATTTTATTAATTCTTCCTTTGCAATAATCCTCAATATGTTTCGCTTACATTCAATGAGCAAGAGGGGAGCACTGCCTCAGTTAATTGAACTCCCACAAATTCCCATCGCGGCTGCGGAAAGATTGCGCTGCCTCGAAGATAAAGCAGCCTCTTTATATTTCAAAAGGTTAGAGATTAGATCTGGTTACCGTTACACTTTTATTAAAATTCTTATTTACATTTATTTTATTTTATTTTTTTTTTTATTCTCATTGATGCAATTACAGAAAAAGAAAGAACTTTTTCAGTTTGTTTTTTCAGCATCAAAATATCCCCAGTCAGGAGCTTATATGCATGTGGAAAGGCAGGGCCTGGATCCCTTCCCTGCAGATGGGCAGGGAGGAGCTGGTGCAGGCACTGCCTGTCTTCCTTCGTGCTCCACACTGAGAACTAGCACAGGGCTTGACCGAGTTTCTCAGGCTTGCAGCAAAAGGGGGGGGTGTTGTATCTGAACAGAAGGTCCCTGCAGTATTTATTCTCCTGGGAAACAGCTTTTGGTTATATCCCAGATGTGAAGCTCGGGTGAATCTGCAGTCTGGCATCTTGTGCTTCAAGCCCCCAGTGGTTCTGATAGGGATGCAGAGCAGAGCTCCTGTGTTTATACCAGGTGAATCTTTGTGGTACAAAGGTATTACAGCAAGAGTGCAGGACTCAGGGCTGCTACACATACAGCTTCAGGTGAGCTACTGCCTAAAGGTAATGGCAAGGGCAAGGGAACCCAAACCTATGGGTAACAGCATAGAAGCAAATCCAGAGTCATACCACACTGAAGGAAGAACTGTAATCCTTAGGAGGACTATGGGGCCCCAGAGCTCAGCCACAGGAGCAGGAGGAGATACAGGGTGATGCTCAGCAATGCTGCTCCTGATCTTGGCAAGGGAAGAAAGAGGAGATGCCATCTCCTGAATGCCACTGACCCCCGTGCTGACAAAAATCATGTTCACTGCAAATCTGTGACCTGCCTGCTCCTTGCTCACACACACCATAAAGCAAGGAGACGCTGAACAGACAAGAGCAGCTGTCTCCATCAACCAGCAGCTCCCTGCTCAGGGGCAGGGAGCATCCAGGGAAGAAAAAAGGAGGATCAACAGAGCAACAGAGGGAGCACGAAAGGCAGCCCTTGCAAACACAGGTAGGACATTGCAAGTAGAGACCAAGAAGATACTGAATTTACTACAGCAGGTGCGAGTCAGCAAAGCACTTTGTATAAAGCAGCATTGGTGGGGCACAGCAACAAAACAGCTTTTCCTAAAAGGCTGCTCAAAAAAAAAAGGTCTTCTTATCCTGTTGCGGGTATGGGACACTCCTCAACACAATACCCAGCCTAAGGAGGTCCCTGCCATCCTCAGAGTGTGCAAGCAGGATGGATGGAGGATAGCAGGGAGGGGAGCAAGGTGGGAGCTGAAAAGCAGAGGGGGGACTGGGTGGGCCTCTATGCAGCAATCTCATAAGGCACAGGGGACACAGCAGAGATGGTTTTGCTCCTGGGTACTTCCTGTGTGCTGACCATGTTTGGTCCCCACCTTGCTTCCAGCCCTGGATAACCATCAGCCACCCAGCACATGGCCCCATGAGAACAGCATTCCAGAGACAGGAGGGGGAAGTTAGGGAAGTTACTGAAGGAGAGACTGAGAATAAGAAGCAGCTTCAGGTCCTTGTCCCTGTGATGCTCAGCAAGGCCCAGGACATCCTCACTGTGCAGAGGGCATGAAGATCCAGCCTGGGGTCTGCATACTTGCACCAGCTCCATATATTCTCTCAGCAGCTGCATGCAAGGAGAGAGCCCACAGCCCTTCCTGCTGGTGGTGTATTTCCCTGACAGCATGGAGATGCTGCTTTCAGGTCCCTGTGTGACATATGGCAGAGTGGGAGTGGAGTGGCTAGAAGCCACATGGTAGCCGGTAGCTTGCCTGTCTCTTCAGGCTGTTTATTTTTATAAGGTATCAACACCCTCAGTCAGAGACTGCAGAAAAGCACTGGAGAGAAAAGGCTCCTTCCCGCAGTGCACCACTGGCCTGCTGTGATGCATAGGCAGTGTAATGGGGGGACTTGGTTGGAGGTTAGGTCGATCACGTTCTGGATCTCCTCTAATTGTCACAGAACATGAAAACAAAAATCCACACCAAGGATTTTTGCCCACTTTCCTCCTGCTTGCAGAGAAGATGCCCTGTGCATCAGGGCCGACATCTCCAGGAGAAACGTGGGTGGGTTACAGCTCTGTAGCCTTCATCTCATCACGATCCATTGCACCTCTGCAGCAGCTTTCTATCCGAGAACCATTGAGTGCAGCATCGTCTGGGATCAGCAGAGATCATTTCTCTGCCCAGCTCTGGAAGGAGAGCAAAATGATGGAGAGCACGCACTGCTTAGGACACTTTTGATTCAGTGAGCATAGGCAGCAAAAGAGAAAAAACATTTAAGTGACACTGGGGTAGAAATTGAGGTTGGTTGAATTGTAATCACCTGTTCTAAAGTCTGGGTTTAAAACCCCTTTTTGATGGGTCTGATGAAACTGGAGTATGAGATCATTAAAATAAAACCCTGTTCACCTTTGTGGAGCTTCAGAGGCATTTTCTGCTACTTGGTTTCTTAGGAAAGGGGTCAAAATGTCCTCCCAGTCCTCCTGTTTTTTAGCAACAACAAAGAAAGAAGCCTTTTTTTTTCTCTCTTCTTCTTTTTCTTCTTCTTTTTCCTTTTGTCTGAAGGAAAGATCTAAGCTTGTGGCAGCCTCAGAAACCTCCCAAGGCATTTTGATGTTTCCTAAACAAAGTGGGAGGAGGTGGGAGTTGGGGAGGAATGGGAACTCTGGTTATCCTCATCTGGTATTGCAGTCCCAGAGATACTCACCTGTCAGAGCAGGTAGGGAGGGTCAGAAATGCAACAGGTGGCAGCTGGGGTGGAAGGTGGTGGAGTTTTGTCGACTCTTTTCAGCTGCAGAACTGAGCTTGTCAAAATGAATGGAAGAGGGTAGTCAAGGGTAGTCAAAAGGACAGACCAAAGGTCAGTCTGTGCAGTGCTTGGCACAGAGCGTGTGGGAAGCAGCAGCCCAAAGTCACCCCAAGAGACAGGCCCTTGCCCAGCAGGGATGGAGAGTTAGTTTTCTCATGAGCAGGCTGCAAACAGCAGCACACAGATGTCTTCACACCTTTATGCTGATTCAGCCAACCAGCACCAACCTCTGTATCTATAAGGAAAAAAGTGGGTGCTTTATGCTGGAATTTCTGTAGGTTTGGTCTGTGGTGAAAAGCTGCCAGGGGAAAAAATGACCTAAGCATGTCAGACTAAACAGAAGCATGTCTTGGACACAGTGTTGGTGGAGAAGCAGTGCCACGAGGAATACAGATGGGGTTAAGAATCTGTCAGACAAAGCCATGGCAGAATGGAGAGTCCCAGCTTGGCTCAGATTCACCCAAAGGCTCTGGGAGCCTCCTGCATCTGTGCTCTCATTCTGTGTTAACTGAAAGCTAGACTTGCAGACAGCAGATAATTTCTAGGTGCTCACAACCCTAACGCCACCTTAATTAAGTTCTTTGGATGAAAATTTCCTTCGGCTGTTGGTTCTTCTTAATGAGATCCAACAAGGAGCTGGGGGAGAGGACAGGCCAGTAGGCACGATGCTCTGAGATGATGAGTCTTTGCCAGTGCTCCTTGGGATTCAGTGCTCTTTGTGCCGGGCCTGACAAGCCCCGTGTCACAGGTAAGGCATCAGGATGCTCCACTGACCTTTTGTTTCCAGCCTGTCAGTTGCAGGAATAAAACTCCAACCTCTTCTGACAAATCCTTTTTCTGTAAAAATAGCAAAACTTTATTCAGAGTAAGGGGGGATAAGAGGTGCTGATAGGCACTGCCCATTCCTTGCACTTGCAAGCAGAACAGGACTAGCAAAGTACTATACAGCCCCACAGCTGTTGGAGCAAATCTTTTGATGGAGTGATCAATTGAGGGCTGACTTGCAGAGACAAAATGCTACCAGCACTGGCAATGTGATTCTTTCCTTGTCAGAAAAGTGAGCAGGAATCTCCCTCCTCACCCAAAAGTTAACCAGCCGGATTTCACATGGTCTGCAACAACAGCTATTATCTAGTTCTGTTGGCAATGATGGTCTCTTTATCCTCATTTTTTCCCCCAGCAAAACAGAGAAACAAACAAGAATCTCAAAACATTTTAAGTTCTGCTTCCAAGTCCCAAGATGTCTCTTCTCCTCCCATCCTTCCTCCCTGAGGCTCAGCCTCACACCAGGCTGCCTACATTTATTTATTTCTTTACGTGTTAAGGAGGTACATTCATTTTGCTGGGTGTTCTCCGGGGAACAGGAGAGGCAGTGAATTGATTTATGAAGTTCATTTGCTCTCAGCAGCGTGCCGGCAGCTGTCCCAGCTCTGCTGCTGCCCACATGGGGCTGGAGGAGGGCGACGAGGGATGCATAGAGAGGGTGGTTGGGGATGCAACATGCACATATGTTCCTGCCCATTTTCCCCTTTGTATTTAGGGTTTCCAGCCCCAGAGTTTCCCCTTTAGTCCAGAGAGGATCAGAGACAGGCTTGGGTGAATGGGCAAGATCACCAAATGTGCCTGACGACCCCAGCTCCTTGGGCAGGCAATGAGTGACAGACCCCTCTTTCCCTGCCCTGAGAGATGTCTCTCACTCTCCTTGCAGCAAGATCTTACTGGGTTGGCCTTATCTGCAGGCTGCAGAGATGTGATGAGCACATGTTGGTGTTGGTGCTGGTCAAACTCAAGGCCATGAAGATTCACCTCTGCTGAAGCTACACCACCTTGTGACCGGGCAACGTTTAGCTGAGGATAAACCACTCAGAAGCCATTCTGAGATGGGTGTGGGGAGTGTCACCATCACATCCTGCCCAGGGCATGGTGGCTTTGGGACAGTGAGGACAATGAGGACAAGCAGCTGCTGGGTGCTGCAAGAGACTTCCATGCATCCCGGTGCCCACATGTGGTGGTAATTTGGGTGCTGTCCCCAGCAGCTCCCTGTGGTCTCTGCTCACAACATCAGTGGAAACCCTGCGCAGTTTCAAGGCCTCTACATTTATGAATTAGTCCTTCCTATTATTATTTGCTTATCAGCTCGCTATTAGAGAGCTCCCTTGGCTGTGCACAGGGATCTGTCCCCTTAGCATTTGCTTTGTTCCGTTAAGAGATTATATCAATGTGTTTGTTCCCCTGTTTACAGATGTGTTGTAATCCTAACTGCTTCACTTTAAGTGTTTAATGAAGGTATTTACTCTAAATTGTTTGCTGGGATTTTCTTCTACAGTTGAGGGATAAGAAGAGGCTGCAGCATGCCATTTCATTCCAACGATTTATAGTAATTGACATTTTATATCAAATGGAGGAGGCTTAACTGGCCTGAATGGTTGTCCCAGCTGAGGCAGTGCTTCTACTTGCAGGGCTGAAGCTGCTGAATTTGGTTACATACCTTGACAGCTTTTAGTCCAAACAAGGCTAAACACAACCTCTAGGCCACAGCACACCCAGCAATGGAGCTTTTACATCCTGCATGGCACAGCAGAGCTGTGCACTCCCTTGTATCCCCCCCATAGCACCCCAGGAGCCTCCCAGCCACTGTCTGTGTTCCCCTCCCAGTGCCTCCACCAGACCTGGAACAGAGCAAACCCGGCCCAATGGCAAGCTGCACAGAGGCCACCTGCAAGCCAGAAGAAGGACTGCATTTGTTGATGGTTAAATGCATGTACTAAGAATAGCTCCTTCCAGCTTTGCTGCTCACCTACCTTATCCTGCTCCAATTACCTAACTTAATTTACTCCAGCTGTTCCTCCATATCTCTATGATCTATTTTGTACCTCCTTCTGGCTCCCCTTTGATTTCACTGTATATTTTAACGTACCAGATTCATTTATCTCTGAAAGTGCCTCTCCTTACAGGAAGACTGTATAAAGCTCCAATATATTTTGTGTTACTTCCATTTCCAGCCTGCTCCCAGCCAGGCTTTGTGGCACACACAGATGCTGGCAGCACAGCAGTTATCTGCAGTACATATTCAGCTCAGGAAACACTTGTTCCTGAATGAAACTCGTTGTCCTGTCCCATTCCCATCTCATTCAGCACGCAGATTTGAGGGGAGAAACTGTGACCTGAATTGCTGAGATATGCCCTCGTTGAAAACAGGGCTCAGCTGCTATCTCACCAAGCTCCTCTTCCAGTCCTGTCTGTCAGAATCATACCTGGCCCAAGGCTTTTGCTGTCATTCTCAGCAGCAGCACCCGTCCAATGCTGCATTTATCCAATTTCCTGTTTTGATATGAAAAATAAATAAATAAATAAATAAATGATGATGTGGACACAAATCTCTGAGCAGCTGGAGTCAGGTAGCAGCTCTGCTCCGTGTTTGATACCGGCAGTGCATCCTCCCTTCTCCTCTGTTCGTTTCGTCCACCGTAAAGCCCGGGGGAACTGGAGAACCCAAGATATCACCGGAACGCACGAGCCACGGATGGGTCCAGAGGTTGAAACCCTCCAGCTGGAAGGCAGAGCCCGGAGCAGCGGGCGGAGGAACCGCTAGAGGGCAGGGACGGACCGCCGGGCTGCGCGGAGCACGGCACGGCACGGCACGGTGTGGTGCTGCACCGCATGGTCCTGCGTAGCGCAGCGTGGTAACACGTGGCACAGTACGGCATTGCTCGGCACGGCACGATACTGCATGGCACGGCATGGTGTTGCATGGCACAGCATGGTGCGACATGGCGTGGTGTCCCATCATATGGCATGGTACAGCACGGCTCAGCATGGTACAGCACGGCTCAGCATGGTACAGCAAGGCTCAGCGTGGTACTGCGTGGCTCAGCGTGGTGCCCCGTGGCTCAGGACGCATGCAAGCCTTGGTGCCAGGTATGGCCAGCCACTATTGTTGCCCAGCCTGGGATCTGGAGCATCCCCATGTGCAGCCACTGTCACAGTTTCCACCCATTGCTCCTGCTCAGGCTGCATCCCACAGCACCAGGGTCACAGCCCTCCAGGTGCCTCCTCAGCAACAAGCAGAGAAAATGAGCCACACTCAAATATGCCCTTAAAGCCCCTGCAGCAAAAGCTGCAATGAAAGATGTAAAGTTCTGTGTGTATGCAAACAATGGGGAGCAGGATGTCCTCGAATATCTGGGAGGCTACTGCTGCTGTATGGTTACCAGCCTTTCCCATGGTGCAGGCACACCTCAGTGTCCAGTTCCACTCATGCTGTCAGTGATGCAGTTGAGCAGGGAATATTGCCCCTCATGCAAACAGCTTTGATGTCTTAAGGACTTTTCCTTCCCTGCCGTGGGAAGAATCTGATGCTAACAAGTCCCATCGGTGTCCAAAGCAGACAGAGTTGGCTGGATCTACTTCCCAGAATGGATTTTTGGTCATTTTGAGGGTGTTCAACCCCAATCCTAGCTTATGCATCATGTTATGCTGCAGTGCACTCATGAGTCTCCTCTCTGGGCATTCAAATGTTTGCTCCACCACCCAGCTCTGCTCTCTATGTAGTGCTGGTGGATGCAAAAACTTGTCCTCAGCATGGGGTGTGCAAGCTCATGTTCTGGCCAAAAGGCAGAGAAATGGGAATTTTCTGTTGGAAACCTGATTTTCCAAGACAATCCTATCCGGCACTGCAGGCTGGAAACATCGCTTGCTGTCAAACACATCCCTGTCAAGCAGCCAAGGGATTACTGCTTCTCTTCCTGCTGGAGCTCCCCAGTGTTTAGACTCTCTCCATCACTCCTATCTGGAGCTTCACACACTCCCTGCTTTCATCTCCTGATGGCAGTGAAGTCCGGGTGCCTTGGACCCACTCCAGGCTCAGCAGGGTACCAGGCATAGAGTGGCTGCCCTTGGGCACTGGTCCCACACAAGTGAGGGTTTCCTTGTCTGCTTTGGACAGCCCTGCCTGCCCGCTGCACCCTCATAGGCAAACACCTCCTCAGCCTGGAATGTGGCCGCTGTCCTTGAGAAATACCTATTTCCCCCATAAAGTGCCACATAACGTGCCTTTTCACATTGCTTTTTTGCCCACGGCTGCTGCTGTGTGTTTGTCTCGTCAGTGAATTATGGAAGATGCTCACAGAGAAATGCAGAATGCTGATGCTACAGCAGCTGGAGAGAGCTTAGCACTGCATGCTGTAAGGAAATTCATCTAAAGCCTTGATCTCAAAGCACTGCAGATAGAGAACCCCTTGGGAGATGAGGACATTGAGCCACTGGGATAAGGTGGGCTTCTTGGGGCTGTGCCCACAGTCTGCTACTCAGGGACACACTGAGACAAGACAGCTTCAGCCTGAGGTTACTGACCAACCTGAACTATGACACATCTTCTGTGTGTCTGTGCATGAAGCATGTGTGCATCATAGGGCTATGGATGTGACATCCCACAGTCCTGAAAAATTAGGAGAATCCATACCATGATGCAGCCCTGCAAATACTGACCATTATAATCACTATAATCACCATTATAATCACTTCACACAGGAGGGGACACAAATGGCTTGAAAGACCAAGGTTGAGGTGTCAGCTATTGGGAGACCCAATGCTGCGTTCTCAGCACCACTCAGCATGGGACCCAGGGGAGCTTTGGGAAGAATCCAGCTGCTTTTACCCCAAGCAGGAGCCCCCAGAACTGACCACCCTGTGTCCCATGTGGTGCTGAGAGTTGGCATCATTTGATGAAGGTCTCTGGACTTTGTAGAGATAATGCAGAACACAGGGTCTGGGGACAGTGAATTCTCATCAGATCCTCTTCAATAAATGCCCTGTTTGCCTCTCACGAGTCGTCGCAACCTCTCTGCATCTGAGCACTGCGGCCATCTGCTCTCTTACATCAGTGATGTTTGCACAGTCTTTGGGGCACACAGAGGAATCTCAGCCCTGGTAATCCACCCTCTGGTCAATATTGGATTTCTGCTTGCTGGAACATTTTAAAACCTCACACTCCAAATATTCCCAAAACATAAAAAAAAACCACTAGGAAAATGACATGAAAACACATTAGCACTTACCTAGGGGGGAAAAATATCTTGATTAAAGTCACTTTTATTTAAAAGACAGCAGTCGCTGTTTTGGTTAACTCTGAAAGGATCACATCAAATTCACAGACAGAATCTGGGTTTCAGGGAGCTCTTTTTGCTAACAGCAAGGTTTTAGTGTGGATTCCTGCAGCTGCACTGTTCGTGGCAATGGCTGCTCAGACAAAGTGTCCTAACAGGGACTCACTCCTTGGCTTTTCTTGTGTATATGTGTCATATTTTAACCAAACAGAAGTGCCCGTTGTCATTGCATGCAAGAATAGCAACGATCCTCCCATCATCCTTTGAGAAAGACATTGTTCAGAGAATCACAGAATCATAGAACAGTCGAGACCTCAAGGATCATGAATCACCAACCCCCCACCACAGGCAGGGTCACCGACCTCCACATCTAATACCAGCCCTGGCTGCCCAGGGCTACATCCAGCCTGGTCTTGAACACCCCCAGGGATGGACGGGGCATCCACAGCCTTTCTGGGCAGCTGTTCCAGCACCTCACCACCCTCTCTATGAAGAACTTCCCCCTGATCTTCCAGCCTCAATCTTCCCTCCTTCAGCTTCATTTCCCCTTGTCCTGCCATTATCTACTCTTTCAAAGATTTGACTCCCCTCCTGTTTATGGGCTCCCTTTAGGTACTGAAAGGCTACAATGAGGTCATTCTGCAGCCTCCTTTTTTCCAGGCTGAACAAGCCCATCTCCCTCAGCCTGTCCTCACAGGGGAGGTGCTCCAGCCCTCTGATCAGCTTTGTGGCCCATTGTGGTTCATTGGTCTTCCTCCACTGCCATGTCACAGCTGCTTACACTGTGTGGATGCATCAGAGTGCTGTGGGCATCATTGTGTGTGGGTGACTGAGTCCCACCCCACGCAGCCAAGCAGAGCATTTCAGCATCACCAAATGCATTCCCAGCAAAATTAGACCAATTTCACGCATTGCCTCAGTCCTGGTGGATCACAAATGTGACAGATGTTCTCTGACTGCTTCCCTTCTTGAAAAGCATGTGAAGGGAACTGCCTGGAGCACAGGACTCCTTCATCCCCACAGGCCCAACTTCACAGCCTTCTCTTGCTTTGAGCACAACTTCCTGCCTACGTTTGCATCCCAAAAAGCTGAGATCAGCCTTGTTGCACTGCAGGCCATGGGCCCATCTAGCCAGCAGCACCTTCTCTTCCAAGTGCAGGCTCCTGCATAGACCAGGGTCCTTCCCAATGAGCTGTCAGCCTCACAGCAGAGGAGACACAGTTGGTGTTATGTAGGATGAGTTAATGGGATCACTTCTCAAGGCTCTGGAAGGAAGGAAGAGGGACAGAGATCCAACTCCGAGGCACTGAAACTCTGTGGAAAAGATGTACATTGAAAACCCTTTAACATCTATTAACAACTACGACCTTTTAATTAAGTAAACCCAAAGTGAGTGTGTAGGTGTTTCCCTCACTGGCCACAGGCCTATCGATGCTCGCAGCTGTGGGCTGCTCCAGTGTGGCAGCATGGAGAGGACACTCACAGAATGAGAAACGGTGGCATGTCCCATAATCACCTACAGCATGGCCTGATTCTGACTTCTAGGCTAAAGGAGCAGAAGATGTTCTCTCATTGGGTCAGGGAATCTGCAGCTCAGCAGTGCAGACAGCGTTGGCTGTGTCTAGCCCAGAGCCCGGAGACACAGGCACCTTGGGTGCAAGTGGTGACAAGCTGTTGGGTTGATGCACTGATGAAGGTGTAGGTGAAAACCATGGACAAACAGTGTCAGGGATGGGAAATGACTGGAAGTGGGAACTGTGAGCAATGATAGCAAGTGTAGAGGACAGACAAGTCTTATGGGTTCCTTCTCGTATTAGCTGCTGTATCTGTGCACAAACACCCAAGCCGGGGATACCAAAGAGGGACAGTTCCTAGTTGACAACAAAGCATGCAAGGTCAGGGGCCATCACAGACCCATGCCCAGCACAGGCAATCTAGTTCAAGATGTTATCAGTCTTCACACAAACACCACAAACCTTCCTTGAGATCACGGAAGAACAGCTAAGCTATTTTATAGTACACCAGATCAGCCACAGAGGGCAACACACCAGCCCTCGTTCCTTCAGATATGAAGATATGACTGCCCCTAAAAGGCTAATTCTGGATTGTGATCATTCTCCAGTGCCCCGAGTTATCAGTGCATTACCCAGACTGCTATCAGCCCCAGACTGTTGGGATAGCTTTGTGTTATATGTCTACTGCTTGTACAACTCTTCCTCTATGTGCCTCTACCTACCAACATTTCCCTCTCATGGGTTGCTGATATGCTTGCAGTTAAGTATCAGGGCTCCTTTTCCCAGATTCTTTTTAGTATCTAGACAGGAGATAACACTCCCTTTCTTACCCATGGGCAATATCTAGAGATAGATGGAAGAATTCAATTGATTCTTAGGAAGAACTTGGCTGCACGGCTCCTCCGCAGCCATAGGATGAGAATCAAAGCAGAGTCTATGATACCCAGGCACGCTCATGTTCAAATTGTCATCATCAACAAAAGCAGCACCAGAAAGGAAGGTTCAGTGCAAGCACCAGATTCCAGCTGTGTAAGCACCTTGACAGCCAGATAGAGCAGAAAGAAACTTCTGGGAACTGATCTGTGAGATGAGAATATATAAGCACAGCTCTCCTTTCTTAGTGCAAGGGGTGATTTCCAGGTCACTGGCATGAAAGTGCTTTAGCACAATGGGGTTGGTGATGCTGAGCTTTGCATGGGCTCCAGGAATGGGTTTGGAATTCCAAGAAGTTACATGGGATGCCTTCAAATTTGACATTTCTGGTTTGGTCACTTCTTCCCATGGTGGATGTTACTGAGAAGCTCTGTGGGAGATGCTGAGCTTATAACACCACTCAGATATGGCTGGAAGAAACCACATAGGGCTGAATTCAGTCACCCAGACTGGTGTCTGGCACTGTCTGAGATACCCAGGGTGTGCAAGGGTCTTTTCACTGTGATATCAGATATGAAATGAGGCTCACGTTTTTCCTAGCATGGCAGCAGGCTACCAAAAGGCATCCCAGCTGCATAAGCATCTCAGCTGCACCTATTTTGTCATCTGAATCCTCCTCCCGACCTTGTATTTTCATGTCACCCTTCTGATAGGGTTCAAATCGCTGAAGCTTGAAGCCTGCCATGTGCTGCTTCTGAGCCTGTGGCATTTGCAGGGTACTGTGTCAGCAGCATCACTTTCCTTGGTTCCAGCTGCACATCTGCTCCACAGAGGTCAGAGCATCCTGGATAGAACCAAATGGCAACACAGACTTTGACAAAAAGCCTTGACACTCACCTCAGTCCTCCACCTGAGCAATACCACTTACAGAGGTAGCACCAGCTTTGTGACAGACAGTTTTTGACTCTTTTATCATTGTTATTAAAAATGCCTTTAAGAAATAGAGCTCAACTGCCCAGCAGCATTAGAAATGGACTGGGACATGCAGGGCAATTACTGTTTGTTTTTTCAACTAGAAGTGATGGATCTCTCTGACCATTAGCAGATCACAATGGATGAAGAAATATCACTTTCATGCACTTTTCATTTTAGATTCAGCAACAGTGAGCACAGCCCAGCCCATTGCTGGGACTGGCTGACAGACAGCCCAAGCAGCACTCATCCCTCTTCCTGCCCCAGAGCCAGATGCAACGCTGTTTGCTGGATGTTCTTGGTACTGGGCTCTGCTTAAACCCTTTCCAAAGAACCTGTCCTCCCTGCCATGGAAAAAAGACTTTCATCCCTTTATGCTGAGTGCAGGAGCCCAAGCTGTGTGTGTGGCTTGGTTGTGTTGAGAATGGTGTTTCCTTACTGGTGCTGCTGCTCTCTCCAGTGCTATCCTTCCCTAGGGTGCAGACACCAGCAAGGGAGCAATAACCCCAGCCCTTGTCTTCTGTGGGGCTCAATGGGATCATTAACTCCTGCCCACTAAAGCTGCCCTCTCCCCCAGGGTGTCAATCCAGTGCCTGATTTGCCCTGCTCTGTCAAGCATGAGTCTTGGTTTTTCACTGCTCCAGTTTTATTGATTTTCATTTTTATGACCAAGGCAAGTGCTGTCATGCTCTGCTGTGAGCAAGTGGCAGCCTTCCCCACACCGTGGCCCCACAGAACATCATTTACTGCCACTTCATGGTCCTCATTAAGCTGGGGCAAGGCTGGGATCAAGCACACCATCCCTGAGAGAGACAGTGCCTCTGCGCTCCAGGTGCTGCCTCGTTGAGGGAGAAATGAGGCTGTTGATGGTCAGAAAAGGAGATGCCAGCAGGCAGGACTCATCTGCTATTCCCACCATGCCCTCAGCAAGGCTCTGCTGTATTCTGCACGTGTTGTCCCCATGAAGGCCTGCAGGGGAATGTGTCTGATGCCAGGCTGCCCACAGGGTCAGTATGCTGTTATCCAAGGCACAGAACACGAGAGCAGACACCATGGCATCTTGCAATGGTGAGGGCTGGGCATGATCTCTGCCACCTGTTTGACACAGAAGGTGAAATCTCCCTGTGCTGGTGACACAACTTGCCCCAAACCTTCACCTGTGTGGAGGTCTACGTGGGGTCCAGGGCCAACATAAAGCCATGGGCTGGCCAAGAGACACCCTCCAAATGAACCACTTATGAGTCTTCCTTCTGCTAAAACATGGAGCTGCATCCAGCCCTGAGTGCTGCTTGTCAGCCCTGCTCACCTGTGGGCTCAGGCTGCTTTCCTTCTGTCTTTCTCCCTCTCATCACTGGGCTCTAGCCAGGCTCCCTGAGAAAGCAGATTCCTCCCCATGGGTGCCTTGCAAAGCAGTGATAATATGCTAATAGCAGAGAGGTTGAGTGGATTCAGGGTTTGAAGAATAACAAACTCTGGAGAGATGCTAACCTCTTAGTGTCTATGCGAGCCATAAGAATCATAGAATGGCTTGGGCTGTAAGGGACCAAAGGGATCATCAAATTCCAACTCCCTTGCCATAGGCAGATTTGACAACCACTAGATCAAGTACTAGACCTGGATCTGAGGCTGCACTTGAGTGAAATCATTAGTAACTGATGTCTTATGTAACCACATATTAAACATCACTGAGGCAGCATCCATGGGACAAGCCGTCCCATATCAGCCATGTGTGCTTGGAAGGACACCTTCACAGAGAAGTTGAGACAGGTGTGATGAGTGCATGGCTTGCTCCATCCTGGATGGGAATGCTCTCTGAGTTCCTGGATGCTTGCACAAAGTCCAAGTGCATTTGTGTACACAGAAATCAACGTGCCCTGGTTTAATGAAATGGCATCAGTGACGAATCCTGCAGTTCCCAGGGGGCCTTCTGCAGTTTTCCTCTTTAGGGAAGAGCAGTTATCTCCAAGAGGTCATTAAATGGGCCTCACCTATGGTGACAGCAAATAAAGACCTGTCAGGAAGCACTGGGCTCTAGCAGCAGTGCCAGCATTTGCCAGGCCATGTATCATTGCTCAGGACTCCAGTTTACCTCCTTAGGCTTGGACATCACTTGGGGCAAAGTGGCACTGATTGAGTGTGACTCATTGACTTGGACATCTGCAGACATACCCTTCTTGCTACCTTCCAGGCATTTGACCTGTAATTTCATTCAACCCTAGAGCAAATGGCTCAGTTAAATTCTCTAGAGTTGAAGTTTTCTACAGAAAAACCTGAGAAAAGTTGTACCATGGTGGAGATGTTGGAAGGAAGGCACTGACTGTGCTCTGTGCTGCATGGCAAGCCTGGGCAACAAAACCATAGGTCTCAGGAGGACAAGAGGTGGAGCCCAGAATGATGGGTCCCAAGCTTTAGATATCAGCAGGAGGAAATTCTTTACTCAGAAGGTGGTGAGACACTTGGCACTGTTTCCCAAAGAAGCTGAGGTGCTGCAACCCTGGAGATGCCCAAGACCATGGATGGGCCCTGGGTAGCCTGAGTTGGTGGGGGGCAGTCAGCACACAGCATGGGTTTGGGCTGGATGGGCTGTTAGTTCCCTTCCAACCCAATATATCCTATGGTTCTATGAATCTTGAAGACTCACAGCCCTTCAGAGCAACCCTGAGACAGGACTCTCTTGTCGTATAAGACACAAGGGAGAATGAGGGAGCTGCTGGTGTTTGGCCAATAGCTCTTTTAGTTCTCACCTATTCCAGGCATTTCTTCTTGACTTTGAAACAACAGCTTGGGACTGGGAAGGAAAACAAGTCTATAATTGAAGGTCTCAAGGGGTTAAAAGTTCCTTCTGCCACTTCTTATGTCCTCCTGAGGCACAATGCAGAACTTTGGGCTCAATTCAGAGTGATACTGTTTATATAAAAAAATGTGATAAGACATAAAATATGTGACAAGAAGGCTGCAGGGAGGCTTTATTATAGCATTTCAGTATTTAAAAGGAGATAATAAGTGGGAAATCAATTTCTTACATAAGTAGGTAGAGATGGGACAAGGGGACAAGGTTTTAAACTAAAGGAAGGGAGATTAGATGTCAGGGAAAGATTTTCACTGAGAGAGTGGTGAGGTGCTGGGACAGGCTGCCCTGAGAGGCTGTGGATGCCCCATCCCTGGATGTGTTCAAGGCCAGGTTGGATGGGGCCCTGGGCAGCTTGATATAGCTAGCACATGATCTTGCATCTGGCAACCCTTCTTGTGTCAGGGGGATTGGAACTTGATTGTCCTTGAGGTCCCTTCCAACTCAAGCCATTCTCTGATTAGTGATCTCTGGGACTGTGCTGGTGGGTAGCAGAATGTCTCATCCTCAGGTGATGGGCCAGAGATCTGTTGCTTGCCTCACTGGGCAGTGCCAGATCATTAGCAGACCTTCCTGTTCTTGTAGCTGAGATCTCTTTTTTCCCCTCCAGTGCCTTCCTATGGAGCAGAGCTGCTCAGGTTGTTTAGAGATGCTCCATCATGCTCAGAGGTGATCTGTTCAACAACATGAGATATCATTTGCAAAGGGAGCACTTTGGGAGGTTTTGTAGTGGAGAAGACCCGATTTCACACGAATACCTCGGATGTTTTCCTTCCATCCCATTCTATTGAAACAGCCAAGAAGGATGAGCAAAGACTTCCAGCCCAGGATGGATTTGGGGCGCTCTACATTCACACACATGAACTCTACAGCTTCCCTTGGAGAGCCTACATTTGCCCTTAGACTCTCACAGCCTGCCTGAGCCCACCTTAAGACTTGTAGTAGTGAGGCAGAGCCACTGTGACACCACTGGTGAACAAAGCAGAAGTAAGACCCTCACTGAGCCTGGCCCTGTGACACCGGGACTGTGCAGTGTCTGTTTTACATGGAGAACCATTCTGTGCACAGTGCTGGAGAACACAGGGAGAACAAATCTCTCAGGGCTGTTCTGCTTAACTTGTGTTTAGGAACAGCCGTCACTCAGTCCTGCAAGGAACACCTTATCGCTGATGTGCTGGCAGAGACGGGAGCTTTTGTTTATTGGAAATAAAAACATACACACTGCTTAAAATGCTTGGCAAAGGTGGCACGAGGGCAAGGCTGGGGAATAGCGGTACGCTTCATCTCTCCTTGATAAATTACCTCTCGCAGTGCTTCCAGCACCTCTCTTTTGCAACAAGAACTTAATAAGGTACGGGCACTGCAATTCTCTCATTACAGGGAAGAAAGAGAGATGTTTCAAAGAACCACAGTGTAACCCACTCTCTGGGGTTCACTTCCCGGGCTCCTCTGACACAAATTAGCACAGCCTCCTTCAGCAGCAGCCTCCACCATAAACAAAGACTTGCACATCCTCGGCAAAAGGAGTGAAAAGGAGGAGGGGGGGGGAGGGGGGAGAGGAAAAAAAAAGGGAAATTAGAAACATGGAAATGTAATAACTTTCCATTATGCAAATTTGATTTAATCAGAGATGAAGCTGAAGTGCAATAAAAACATACTTTCATTAAGTTTATGACTTCCAGACTCTATAATACCCCAGAAATGTCAATTATGAGGTTACCATAGTGATACACGGATACAACTTCGAAGAGATCTGTTTCCTCACCACTAAGTGTGTGCTGAAGCCAGTCCTGGACCTGGTTTCCCATCTCCTTACACCGATAAGGGCCTGAAAGCCAAAAGGCAAATAGCTTTGACAGCCTATTTGAGAATTAAACCTTAAAGTCTGCTGGTGTGTAATGAAGCCCAGTCACTTCCAACCCAACCATGCTGTGATCCTATGATGGCTCAGGTGTAAAAGCAGCTCCCACGAGGAGGAGAAGCCCCTGATGAGTCTCCAGTTGAGCCAACTGAAGATGTCCAAAGCTGATCAAGCTTTTTCAAACAGCTATCACTGAGCTACCCATGGGTGCAGCCAGCAAAACCCCTAAATACTGCCTTTGTGTTCAGTACTGGGGCTTCTCCCTTTCCTTCATCTCCCAGTGCCCTGCCCTACAACCAACACCTAACCAGGGCTTGATGCCAGCCATGGCTGTGTCATACCATGGAGCTGGACATTATTATAGCACAGTATTTCCTAACCCTTCCTTTGCTGCTTTTTAAGTCTGTCACCACTGAAAGGATAAACAGGAGTCACTTAGGTTTCAGAGTCCCATGATCACAGCACAGCTGGTTTTGTCAGCGCAGTAGAGACTGTGGATTCATTTAAGCCTGGAGTGCAGACCCCATCCAGAGAGGAAGGGAAAACATACATGTGGTTAGGCTGCAAAGTCAGTGTTCCTTCAGGCTGGTGCAAAACGCCCCTGCCAAGCTCACCCTACCTTTGTGTTGACAAGTCCCTGCTTTTAAAGCAGTAGCTTCTGGGAAAAGGTCTGAAATTAGGTGGCCACAAGTGTGATGAGAAGGGTTTAGGTACCATGCACGCCCTGAAGTGAGACCCATCAGGCAAAGATCACAGTAGAAATCTCATATTTTGTGCATATAGTTGGACATATGAAATGTGCCTTGGTGCCTAGTGTCCCTTGTTGTTCTTCATTTGGGCCATTACTTGGTGCCCAATACTGTTGTATAGCAAAGACAACATTAAAAAGTGTTGTGATTGCAAGAATCTCACGTAGAGAGAAAATGAAACAATAACTATATGTGAAACACATGACACAGATACTGACTGTGGCCTACTGATAAATGCAATAAGTGAGAAACCAGTCTTAATATGACGGGACAGGAGGGAATGGCCTCAAAAGTTGCACCAGGAGAAGTTCAGGTTGGGTGTTAGGAAGAATTTCTTCTCAGAAAGAGTGGTGATGCATTGGCACAGAGTGCCCAGGGAGGTGGTAGAGTCACTGTCCGTCCCTGGAGGTGTTTAAGGGGTAGATGTAGTACTTAGGGATGTGGATAGTGGGCAGTACTGGTGGTAGGTGGACAGTTGGACTGAGTGATCTTAGAGGTCTTTTCCAAACTGAATGATTCCATGCTTCTATGAATTGGAAAGGAGATCACTGAATCATCTCTTTAAAGGTTAAAATTTCAGGGTTTAGAGCAACTCTGGACAGTTTACATACAGTTTATAATTGCCTTTGAACGGGCATTTCTGCTAAAAATGCCAGCACTGGGAAACTCAGATTTCACTTTGCATAGCCCCTGATATGGTATGCATCTGCCTCTTGCTAATTAGGTAAGTGTCTATTGCAAAACCTTATTCTGAAGCAAGCCCACAGTGCAAAGCCAAAGCTCTTTCGCCAAACTTCTGCTTGTATCCAGATGCTAAATTAAAGAACAAACAAACAAAAACACAACAGAAGAAATGCATAAGAAGCTAAAATATTGTGTGTGAATGAGAAGGCTTTGGACATGAGCTTTGAGATTAACACCGCTGGTTGGTGTGTTTCTCATTGGCACGGAGTCAAGCTGGGAAAATTAACCTGCACTGCATTACCCATCTTTGCTTTGATCAGCTCTCTGGTAGATCAGGGAAACCAAATCAGCATTTGTGCTGCAGAACAGCACTACATCGTGAAGCTAAAGGGGAAAAAGTGTGCTGCTTTGTTTGATGGCAACCTCACGGACCTCGTGGGAATCTCTGCTTCTGAGCTTTAATGTGACTGGGAGACCAGAACCAATGCTGCCAGTGAACCTCTCAGGCTGAGATTTTGCTAAAGGAGCTGTAATGGATCTTATTTCCCTGCTGCTCTGCTCCTGGAGGGAGGGTTAAGAGAGCACACCTGGATGCTCACCTTGTGCTTTATAAGCAACTGGAAACTGACATTGTCTAACTGCCTCTGGCTTGCAGAGCACAGCATGGAGCTGCCAGATGGGCTTTGGAGAAGGAAAGCAGTTCAGAGCAAAACAACTGCAGCACATGGGGCTGCTTCTGCTTGGGACTCTTCTCTGTGAAGGTCTGTGGGATTAAGCCATGATGTCCCCTCCTGTGAGGCCTACAGAAAGGCCCAACCTCCTCGTTCCTATTGCTGCTTTGTTCACATTTATCCACCCTGCAGCACTGCTCCTTTGGACAGGAGCTTGCTCCCAAGTCATTGCTGGGCCCTGAGGTTCAGTGGAGGACATTGCATTCCCCTGGCTTTTGCAAAGGCTGTGATTTTGCAGAAACACATACAGTAAGGAAGGCATTGTCTGGTGGATTAGGGCCTTGATATTTCTAATCATACCCTGCCTCAGCCTCTTTGAGTGCTGAGAACCCTATTCACTGGCATTCAGTGGTTTCTCTGGGTGCTATTTCAGATGCAGAATAATTAGCAACATGCAGGAAAAGCAACAAAGCCTTGAATGGTATTTAGTGACAATTATTCCACCGAACCATTTCTTACTATTATAAATGGAGCTTATTAGCACTAAATTGTTTCCATAGGAAGCAGCATCAGCAGTAAAAAGAATGACTGCAGGCTGGCTCGGCGGTGCGGGAGTCAGCACAAAGGAGCCTTCCTGTCTGCTCCTCAATGCAGGAGCGTGTGCTGGGAGAAGCCCACACAAAGCTCAGGGAGCTCCAAAGCACTGCTAGCAGGCAGCCTGGCCCTGCTCCAGCCCTGCTTCATGGTGTGGTGATGCTGGTACCTGCTGTGACAGATCTGGTGCTGCTGGGGGCAGCTGGTTTGCTGCAAAGGCTGGAGATGGTAAAGGAGAAGTGAGGAGATGAGATGCCACCTTTCACAGAATCATGGAATCTCAGCATGGATTGCATTGGAAAGGACCTTAGAACTTGTCTCATTCTAACTCCTGTTGTGGGCTGGTTGTCTCCACCAGCTCAGGCTGCCCAGGGCCCATCCAGCCTCACCTTGGGCATCTCCAGCAACGGGGCACCACTGCTCTCAAGTTCTTCTCCCATTTTGTGCTCATGTCAGGGATTGCCACAACCCGACTGCAGCACCCCACACTTGGCCTTGTTGAACCTCATTAAGTCAATATGGGCCCACTTCTCAAGCCTGCCCAGGTCCCTCAGGATGGCATCCCTTCCTTCTGTTGTATCAACTGCACCTCTCAGCTTGGTGTCATCCCTTTGTGTGGAGGGTTTTTCCACATGGGAGGTTCTGCTGCCCATCCTCCTGCTGAGCATCCTGTCATCCATGTCTGCACCGCAGGATGCAGCTCCAGGACGGATTGCAGAGGGTAGGATGGGATTTAGTTGGCAGTACAGCTCTAAGTGCCGAGTTTCATTCTTCTGGCTGTAGAAAATTAATCTCCCCGTGCCCAAATTTCAGACATCCTGAAATCTCAGAAACGGTTCTTGAAGTTTTCCATTCGGATTTTTAAATCAACTTTAAAGAATTGATTTAGGAACATTTCAAGAAGAGAAACATCCAGCCTTCAGCAAAAAATAAAATCAAATAAAATATATATATATTTTTTCATCGACCCAGTTGTTTGACAAACCCAACCTCCATATCTGAGTGATTTCAAGTATTCTGAAACCCCAGAGGTAGAGAAAAAAATCTTCCCTGAACAGTTGTCCATTTTTATCTGAAAGCTGCTAAGATTCAAGGCCTTGAGGGGACACAGGCACGGCTGAGAGCTGGGGCTGGGAGGCTGTTTGCAGACAAGTAACCATATGAAACCTGCAGGAAGATGGGGAATCTTCTCCATGCAGAATCCTTCCCTGAGTCTTTAAGATAACAAAATCATGCATTTGGGATGCTGACACCAGAACCACAACTCGATGAAGCCTTGCCAGGTTGTGCTGCAGGAGATGATCCCTGCTACCTTGCTACCTGTGCATTCTCCTGCCATTCGTTAGGGGGTTTCTGACTTGGATGCACACATAGCAGTTCAGCAGGGCTATGGGAGGGAATGAAGGCTCAGGCAGCCAGCAGGAAGAGGTGGCCAGAGCTTCCTCCATCCAGAGCCCATCTCCTCATGCAGGATCTGCTCGTCCTCATTTTTGTGGCTCAAAACAGATGAAAATCCAGGCATGTCTCGGAGAGATGGTGGAGATTCAAAGATGCAGCCCACAAAAGCGTAACTATTAACTAAACACAATGCATTCACCACAGTGGAGCATGACAGCCCCAGAGATCTGTGAGAGCATTCCCTGCACGCTTCCCTCCTGCTTTATGGGTGACTGAGTGGAGCCTTTGGTTCATCCACTGCTCAGAATTTGTGGGACATTCCTTCCCCATAAAATACCTCTGGCTATCGATGAGATGTAAAGCAGCACGCCTGCGAAGCAGCTGAATCAAGGACCGGGTGTAAGTGGCAGAGGTACATTCACAGCCAGTAAAATAAGCGCTGATGGCTTTGATGCAGGCAGCTCAGGCTCTTTTGGAGGAGGACCATTCATTTCCCTTTGCTGGAGATTTGATTTCCCCGCTTCTTATCTTCGGGACACGATAACAGCACTAAACACTGGGGAGAGCTTTAAAGCCAGGCAGCACACGCTGCTGGATGAATCACTTGCTTTGGCTTTTGAAGGTCTGGGATTCTCTCCAGGGTACGCCCTCTACTACAGGGGATTTTTCTTGCCAGCCTCTCTGTTCTCCCAACTCAGAACAGCCCTGAGACATGAAGCGACAACATGGTCATTAGTGCCTTGCTCTGATACCTTCAGCAATTAGAAGCATTCATGACTGATGAGCTTTCAGCATCTCTCTGGCAGATTGGGAAGTGTCAGCAAGTCCCCTGCACTAGATGGGCGCTGCCTGACTCTATTAGTCAGCAGCAGTTGGTGTCTAAGCAGAATCCTGGAGGAAACTCCCATTGCTTCATCAGTCACCCATTAATACATTTGCCATTGCTTAAAGCTTTGCAGACCAAGAAGAAAAATCTTCTGGAAGTGACAAAGGGAGTCAGGCCAGTTAATAGCACATCTATTATGGGAAGGACAAGAGGATGGCTGTGCCTTCACCTCCCAGGAAGGACGCAGAGGGTGGCAAAGGCTCCCCCAGCAATGGCAGGCAGCAACCACTGCACGGAGCTCAGGCCACTGTGAGCAGCGTAGAAATTAATTAGAGCTAAAGATCAGCAGCTGAAGAGACTCGAGGAGTAAATGTCACTTCCAAAGTAGGGCAGGGAGGTAGCTCTGGACTAATTAACCACAGCTTTGCTGCAGGAAAAGGACATGATTGCCAGCTGCAGCCTCCTGTGTGCAGTCTGGACAGAGGCCACTGAAGGTTAACATGGGCTGAAACAAATATGAATCACTCGGCCTCCTGCAGGAAAAACACACAGTTCAAAAGTCAGTTTACTATTGACAAAGCACAGCAGAAAGCCCTGTGCATCTGTCACACACGCTGTCTTCTTGTGGCTGTGCAGAGCTGCCGTAAATAATGGCCATAAATACTGTAACCAAGTGAAAGTTTACCTCAGTCCCACGCTATTCGTTATTATGTACAATGAAGGTTGTATTAGAAGAGTCAAACATGCCTACAAAATCCACTCTCACATACAAGCAGTGGCTGAGCACTGTGATGGGCATGCAGCCTGGAAAGGGTCTTTCTAGCTTTTCATATCACAGAAATAACCCATTTCTCCTTGGGTCCCTCTGCCTCATTCAGCACACAGTAGGCTTTGCTGTGAGAAATCTGTGCAGAGGAGTGCTTTCAAGCTGCACTGGCAAGCACTGCAAAGTGCAGAGCCCATCTGCAAGAGCCTCCCCCAACTGTGTCTGCAAGGTTTCCCCAGGCAGATGGGAGGGGGCACGTTTCTGCCCAGCCTCTTTCACAGCTGCTTAAGTTGGGGTGAGCTGCAATCTGGGGCAAAGCTGTGGAAAATCTGTGTCCTCCCCTCCTCCTGCCCTGCCAGCTGGGAGTAAGCACAGAGCTCCTCTGCACAGAGCTCCTCTGCCTCCTCTCTGCCATCTGTGCACAGAGTGGGTTCCTCTAGGGAAGGGCTGCCACAGGGATAGCAAGTAGGCAGGACTGTGCCCTTCTGTGGCAGTCTTGCAGTGTCCAAAATAGGTGACCAAGCCCAGCTGGGGACAGGGATCAGAGCCAGCCAAGAGCCCATGGACTGCTGGACAAAGCCCTGGTGATAAGGCAGGCCAAGAGTCAGCCTGGTAGCCAGGTTGGGGATTAGTGGCGCACCCATTAAACACAGTACAAGCATGAGCCACAAGCAAGCTTAAATGAAGGTTCCAGGAGATGCAGGTGATGTCACGAGTGATGCCTGTCTATGTAAAGGTGCCGTAACAACTTGCTGAAGTTCTTGGCATGGCAGTTCATCCTTATCTTCCAGGGATGGAGCACCTCCCTTATGAGGACAGGCTGAGAAAAGCCTCAGCCTGGAAAAGAGAAGGTCTGCAGAGACTTGAGAGCAGCCTGTCAGTATCTAAAGGGACTGTAGGAGAAAAAGGGGCAGACTCTTTATCAGAGTCTGGTGTGACAGGACAATGAGGAGTGGTTTGAAACTAAAAGAGATTTAGATTGGATACAAGTAGAAGGTTTTTTACCATAAGACATTGGAAAAGGCTGCCGAGAGCAGAAGCTTGGACACTCAGCATCAGGCTGGATGGGGATCTGAGCACCCCAATTGAGCTGTTCATTTCAGGGGAGTTGCACTTGATGACCTTTAAGGGTCCCTTGCAACTCAAACGCTTTTGAGAGGTCATGAACAATAGGATGCAGAGCATCTCCTTGGCCACGAAGAGCAAGAAATCATGATTCAGACATACATATATTTTGTAATGTGCAACTGAAAGATTCTCTCATGTTTTTAAGGTTCCAAGTTTTGTATATTTTGAGGGCATGTTGTCATTTTATGCCCGAAAGCTAATGAAATTGTATGAGCATGTGTATGCAGAGCATCCCAGCAACTTGATTTCATTATGCAGAACGTGCCTTGAACTAGCTAGGGAATCATTAACGCACATGGTCTTGCTGGAGGATGAAAGGATGGCTTCCCATCCCTAACAAGCACAACTAAAAACTGCTCCTGACTTTCTTACTGGGTAAAATAAGGGGGGGAAATAAAATTCAGTCTGTGTTGAGCTAGAAGAAGATAGCAAGAAAATGAACACCTAGTGCCACCTTTGCAGGGAAGAGTGAATAGCAAGATGCTGTGCTAGAATGGAAGGTCTCATACAAGGCTTGATGTGGCTGTTCCTATAGGCTGGTGTAGGGCTGTTAATGCAGATCCAGTGGGAAAGAAAAATCAGATGCCAACAGCTCTTTAGGATGAGCAGCGTCTGTGACTGTGTTGCTGTGAACAAGACCCAGAAGGTATCAACCAGGACACCAACAGACAGAGCAGTGCAGGATGTCAGTACCAAATCCAAAGAAAAACATCTGATACACAAAGCACCATATTTTCATGGTTCCATCAAAACACATTTTTGCCTTGGACAAGCCCAGAGCCTTTTCTTCTCCAGGCACTGAGCCTCACTGGGGCTGCAGAAGACTCTGCACTCTGACTGTCTCATGCATGCTCTTTCTTGTTAAGTTTTCAACTCCATCCTGAGCTGAAGAACAGGAGAAACCTTGTGGGAGATTGCTTTAGGAGGTAAGGATGGATGCTGTGGAAGAATTGGAGATGGGGATTCAAATGGGCTTAAGTACAGCCTTTCCAGGAGCACAAAAGCACACACAGTCCATACTGTCTCAAAGCATACAGCAGTTTGATCAGCATTTGCAGAGCTTTAGAAGTTCAGACTCTTCTGTACAGCGCTGCTCAATGTCCACTGGGCAGCAGTGGAAAAATGAGCAAGCTTAAGGCAAAAAGAGCGGAGGGTAGAGGACAAAGAACTCCCCTGTGGTTTATATGTAGAGTAATAGATTCCTCTTAACCTTTTGCAGCCCAGTTCTGAAGCACAATTATCTCCTTGCTCATCTTTCCCCCTTGTCATCTGGATTCATATGGTCGAAAACCATATGAAAGAAAGGAATGACTGGGAATCTGTCTTCCAGGTTTCTTTCAAATTCAGTGCAGCAGACCAAAGAATACCTGCAAGGCCCAAGCCTTACACTGGGGTCTCTAAGACAGCATAGAACTCAGGCAGAACATTCTGCCTCTTGGAGATGAGACTGTGTGCTGGGCTCTGCCCATCCCCTGCACTCAGCTTGGAGCCAGCTGTATTGCAGCAGGCTGGGGGAGGCAGGAGGCTCTACAGTTGTCACAAGCTTGCTGATAATGAAGTTTTTACCATGCACTTTGCTAGCACTGGGTCATAATGTCACGACCTGGTTTACTTCTGCTGACTCAACCACCCAAAAGCGAGCTGAGTCCCCAGCAGCAGCACCCATGGGTTTGTCTGAGCAAAACGTTTGGCACATGGAGGCATTTTAGGAGGCTTCTAATTTTTGTGCCCAAGGACAGATCTCCTTCATTCCCTGCTGCTGCTGCTGTTTAATGGGGTCCAGGAGCTTCTGCTGAAAGCTCTGCCTTTATTTTTGATGTTTTGTATTATTTTCTTCAATGCTTTGCATGTCTGCTGCCATCAGATGTATTGCTCCGTGCAGGGGCTGGCTGATGGTGATTGCTAATTGCCAGTTTGAAAGTGCTGCAGGTCAGAAGGGTAGGATGATACTAGCTCTCCCAGGGCCCCCCCTCACAGATGCTTGTCTGGCCTGACCTTCAAGTCTCTGATGACAGGCACATAACTACCCACAACCTGACCTCAACACAAGATAGTGCCTTCACATTCAGCCTGAAACTCACTTTCTGACTCTCTTCTTCCAAGGAAAACCAACGTGACCCTCTGTCATCCTGTGCAGGAGACTTTTGTTGTCTTTAGGCTCTGGCTTGTTCAGGCTTCTTGCTGTAAGGCAAGATTCTTGCTGTAAGGCCCTATGCCTGGCTTTCAGTTTGAATTTGCTGGCTTTCGCTTCCAGACATGTATTTAGGCTTTGCCTTTCATTGCACGACCAAAAATTCCATTAGCACTCAGAGTTTCCTCTCCATAAGGAAACTTTATCCTTCATTAAGACAGCTTTCAGTCTGTTTTCTAAAAGCAAGTCAGACTGAGTGCTTCACATCACTCCAGCACTTTTTGTCCAGCAGTCACATCCTGTTATGGCTCTGCAGGCACTCTTTCTGTGTTTTCATCTTCCCTCCTGAACAGTAAGTACCAGATATAGATGAGAACAGTACAGTCAGCACCACTGCTGCTCTAGAGAGAGGAAATGCCCTTTCTGCTCCTTTGCCCCCATTTCCATATGCAAACATCTCATTACTTCATGCTAGAGAACTGCCCTGGGAGCTAATGCAGAACTTCTGTAAGAAAGAGCTGCAGAAAGTATAGTTATTAGTGGTGTTCAGATTCACAGCAATGCTCCCTTGCTCCTTGGCTGACAAAAGGTGGAGGTCCAGCTCCACATTCCCAGGCTGTGGCTCTGTCAGCCAACAGGTGAATTCACTTACTCACTGCTTTACTACTTGGCTGTGATGCAGCGGTCCCGTTCCTGCATTCTTAGTTATTATTTGAAAACAGGCACTGAAGAGGGAATGGTTTTCTCCTGTTGGTGTGATGCCAATTGGAAGAATGACCCTGTGAATATGGAGAGGATTGCACTCCAGCCCTCTGCCCATTATCGTGGTCTCATGCCCCCCCCATTTGAAGCCTAGTTAGGGTACCATCTTGTCTTCTTGCTTTCCCTATTCTGCTTGCTGTTGTCTGCAATGCATAGGGCCACCCATGCAGCTGGAAGTGTGAAGAGCTGTTGGTGGTCTCAGCTAGAGAGTCCTGCAGTTGGGTTATGGAGGGCCAGGAACAAAAAAGCAGTCAGACCGGCTCAGGCATGGAGAATGGGTCTGAAAGTCACAGGCCCAGGGAGCAACAAAGACTGAAATAAAAAGAGATATTCAAGTGTACATCCTTTTGGGTTTGTAAGATGACAACTTAGCGAATGGAAACAAAAAGCCTCATGCAATCAGGCAGCACGTGAACAGCACAGCAGAAAGGATGACTGTCACTGAGAAGAACAGTCCTGTTCTTCTGAATATACTGGCAACTCCATAGCACAGAGAACAGTTGATGGCAGGTTGGGTTATCCCATCTGACCTTCACACGTGACCAAAAAGCCTCGAGAGTCATTTCTTCATGACAAGTAGAGCCTTTACCATCTTGTTTTAAAGGGGTTTCAAATAACCCATGGTTTACTGCCTGCCTATTCCATGACTGGCTGGTTAATTAGCTTCTCTAGACCTTGTTTCTAAACTGACTCTGTTAGGGCTTGGCTTCCAGCTTCCACATCTCACCCTGCTTTTTGCTGCTGTCACATGTCCAGATCCTCATCCACACAGTCCCCTGCATGGAATTTTTGTCTCTTCATAGGTGAAAGCATGATGTGAATGTCATTGCATTCAGCAAGCAGAGTGCTGGGCATTGACTCCACAGCATGCCTCAAGGTTACATTGCTGTGTGTCCCACAGAGCTCTTTCCAGCCCCCTAAACGTGCTGCGTGGGAGGAACAAGGTGATTATCATATCTGAAAAGCTGCCTTGCCCAATGAAATGGAAATGTGATTTACCAAGACTTGCACTACAGTGTGGCGGTCACCCTTAAGAAACAGCACAACACAGCATAAATTTGATGCTTTTCTTGCTAAAATGGGCAAATGACCTATTAAGAAGAGAACCTTCCCAGATAAATGAGATAGATGGAGCACTGAGCTGGCTCCAGCGCCCACTAAATGTAAGATAAGCCCTGCTGAATCAGATCTGCCCTGCACTAAGTCACAGATGCTCTGGCCTTATTCTATCAGATCTTCTGTTTTACTGCACATACACGCATAGTCGGCCCAGATGGCAGCTGTGTTTCATGCTAGGATCATTGTATTGGAACTGCACTTAGACAAAAAGCAACACGGAGGAACACAAGGGATGTTTCAACTTCAGACATGATGGAGCTGGCACTTGAAGGCAACATAGTGGACACACAGTAAAGGTTCAGGTAAGGAGTCTGGGTGGGTGCAGGTAGTGTATAGCTCTCCTGCCTGATCCCTTGTTGGTAGCCATGGAGTCAGGGTCAGCGCTACAGAGGAAATGCAAAGGACTTTGCTGCAGGGTAGCACCAAACCTTGACGTTTATCTCACACCTGTGCCTTGCTTTTTGAAGATAGGACTGGCTGCACTGAATCAGAAAGAAATCCATTCTAGCCTAGAATACTGAACACACTGGATAGATAATATTACTGAAAAGTGGAAAAACAGAGAAAGGATCCAGCCATGCTTCTCTTCTTATGTCCCAACTCCAGTGAACTCAGAAACTTCAGAAGCTGTTCTTATTAAATTCCTGAAACCTTTTACTCCCATGAATCTGGGCTGGTTTTACCCTGATGGGCAGCTCAGCTCCACCACACTGCTCTCACACTGCCCCTCCTCAAAGGAAAAGGGGGAGAAGACAGGATGGAAAAGGGCTCAAGGGTTGAGATAAGGGAGATCACTCACCAATTACCATCACAGGCAAAACAGAGTCAGCACAGGGAGATCAATGTGATGAACTATTAGCCCGTTACTAACAGACCAGAGTAGTGAGAAACTAAAAACAAACAAAGATCACCTTCCCCCAATCCACCTTGTGAGAAATGGTCAGTGACTCTTTCCTATCCATATGCCTCCTCACTCTGTATAATCTCTGCCACATTCTCATACATTTATGGCAACCCTACCGATGGGTTTGGAACCGGATTATCTTTGAAGTCCCTTCCAACACAAGTTGTTCTATGATTCTATGACTGTAAATATGTTAGTCTCTTTGACTTGACTACCAACATGGATCCCTTCTGCTCATCCTCATTCTAAGCAGTTTCCACTTCTGCCATGCTTTTTTTTGTGGCCAGGCAATCAGAAGTGTGCACTGAAACAGGGAGTGCTCTCCATACATATAGAAAGAGATCGGTATTTTCTGCTTCTTTCTCTCTTTCTGGATGATTATTCACATCCAGTGTGGTTTTTTTTGTCCCACAGTGGCTCTCTGAGGTGTTTGACTCCCATCTGTCTGTTCTTGATGGTGGGTGGTAGTTCAAAGCCCATCACTTTGCTTTTCCCCTGTTGCATGTCCTTCTGTGCAACTGCTTGAGCTTCACATGCTACCTTATTGCACAGTCATTCACTACAATGAGGTCCTTCTACAACTGCTTTTAGACCATTTTCCTTTCTACTCCCATGAATAATGAAATATCTGCAGGCTGTGGTCCCTTATTATGCAGTCCCTTCTCCAAATCAGTTATGAATATGCTGAAGGAGTACAAGTCACTGCACAGAGCCCTGGGACTGCCTTTCATTTATTCCGGCCCGTTGCTTCCCCTTTTAATGAGTTCTTAGTTCATGCAAGGGATTTCCTCCTTATCCCATTGCTTCAGTGAAGCAGCTTGTTAAAAGTTTCTCAAAAATCCCTGTTCTTCTTCGATTATTCATTGATTCCTCCCAAATCCTCCAGTGGATTTCTCTGCAATGAAGCTCTTTTTCATCATATCATGTTTATCACTTCTCTGCTAATTCCGCTCTGCGGAGATCAAACATACTGATCTACAGTTTCCCACATCTGAGCCCTACCGTTTTCAAAGATATGATGGAGTACTTATGGCTGACTTTTCTGCTTGTTCCAAGGAAACTTTCTGCAGGATGCTCCACTCCATGGTTAGTAATTCAGCAGCTTGCTGGACAAACTGTTCCCATTTCTCCTGATCCATTGCCATTTATCTTACTGAATTGTTCAAAGCCTCTTCTACCGATCGGAAAGTCCAAAAAAGCTCCTCTTCTTCATCCACCATGAAGACAGATGAGCACATCTCTAAGCACCTTCATTTAGTTTTTCTGCTGTTCCTTTCTCTTCCTTGATGTGTTAATACTTGGGTCGGCTATTGGTGCTACATTTCCTGGCTGGCTTTCAGTTCTTTATGAATTTAAAAGGGATTTATTAGCAGTTTATGATGCCTTTAGCAAGTTGTTCCTCAAAGGCTATTCTTGGCTCTTACAAGAGCTTTACTATTTCCTGGCTTTTGAAAACTTCAGCGTTCTTTGTCCATCTTGCAGTTCTTGGTGTCCATAGTAAGTGATATATGTTTCCTCTGGGCCTTCCACAGAGTGTCTTTAAGCACTTTTCATTCTACTATATTTCATTCTGCATATTTTTGTCCTTAAGCTGTTCCTTTTAGTTTCCTCTAAACAAATTTCCTAGTTTTTAAGTAGCTTTCCTCTTTGAAATACAGTGTTTACTTTGCTGGCTCCTTTACTCCTACAAAGATACTGAACTCAAAAATACTGCCATCGCTGCTCTGGAATAGTTTGTAAGAGGAATGTTTTGAATCAGAAATGGAACGAGAAATTGAAGACAAGAGATGTTTCTTCTCTTTCTAGTTTCTGGTGGTCCCCTTCTGTGCCCATTCAGTTTCATATCCCGCCTTTGGGGTACGGTCACACAGATTTCACTGCTTCCTTTTGGGGCAGAGGATGCCTGTGCCTCTTCACAGGCTCTGAGAAGTGCCACGACTGCTGTCAGCCTGGAATAGCAACCACACACATGAAGGTCCACAGGTGAGCTTGGCTTGCAGCCATCAATCTTTATGTAATTCAGAACTACTGAGCCATGTGCAGACCTTCCTCCTCTGTGCACATTGGTCTTTTTCCATCTTGGGGAGTTGTCTAAATGGAACATAAAGACTTGGTTGCTTGCTCAACTTTGAAGAGCCTTTGGGGAGCTGGCTAAACTCATTTCCTTGCATCCTTTCTCAGTCTTGCAGATTGCTTCCCCTGGGCCAGTACCAGATCATGCAAAACTGGGAATGACTGAGGCTCTCCAGCCAGAGCATTGGCCCTGGAAGCTTTCCATTCTGTTAGGATGACTGTGCATCACGGGCAGCTAACCAGTGCCCTGACATTGCTGGCTTTGAAAAGAGAAGACTGCACTGAAGCGAACCGGCCAAATTGCTGTGTTTCAATAACAGAGAAATTAACAATAGCCAACAGGTATTGTGTTCTGTGCTTCACAAGTTTTGCTTACGTTGTAATGAAGAGAAAAAACAAACAAACAAACACAAAATACCTCCAAAGCTTTCAACATTTTCTTGCTGATGGCATTTGCCCAAATATTCATTTGCAAAGGGGAAATGAGGGGGTTTCATTCTGAGTTTCTTCACTAAGGGAACCTTGAAACTCAGAAACCCTCTGCCAAAACTATGCTAAAGCCAATATGCTCCCACAGAACAGGCTGGCAGTATGGGTTTGTGGAAGCGTGTTTTGTTAAATGTTTCCACCAGTTCTAATTAAAATTCCTTCCTTTATCAAGATGTAAATGCTTTCTTTTGACAGCATTAGGGCAGAGTGTATGGCGATAACTCACATTTAAGCAGAAAGGCTCAAATTAAATGAATAAAAAGACTACCTCCGAGAAATCATTAGAAATGAGTATTTCATCAGCGCTGCAATGAAATCAGAAAGTCTCTTCCTATCAAACGTCATTGGGATGGGGAAGCTACCACAAATACTTCCCTTTGACACAATGGTGAGTCTGTGATGGACACCCTTGCTGCCAGAACCTTTGTGAGTGGCTCTGCTGATGACAGCAGAGCAAGACCAGTGTGTCCCTGCTTCTTAAATGTAGCAGTGGTATATGCTTTAAGGAAGAAAGGAAGTGGCTGAAGCCTTTCTGTCCACCGTGGAGATGGGGGTGCTGGAGAGATGTGTGAATACATTCATTCAGGTGGGTACTCCTTGGTACCGAGGTTCTGCCTCCAACCACCACTCCTCTGCAAAGAGAGATGGGAGCTCCACCAGCAGCCCATGTCTGATAGCACTGAAGGAAATGGCACAGCCACTCTGTACTACAGCAGTTGTAAGCAATTGGCTCTCTCTGGAGCTACTCCATTCTGTACAAATGCCTCAAGAATGACAGATCTGATTGTTTCTTTCCTATTGCAGTAAATATGAAAGCACTGTATAATTACCTGTCAGAGGCTCACAGAAGTTGCATAACTTCTCAGGCTCTGAAGAGGGGAAGGGAGAAGTTTGTGAAGGTTATTTATGGAGGAAAAATATTGATGGATGATAATAATAAGCTGTAATGACAACATTTACTAGATAAAAATTCCTTTCTCACAAAATTAATGTGGTAGGGGGAGCAGCACAGTCATTGCATAGATGTCCTGAGCTCCTGCCCTGTGCTGGGGATATCAAAGTCTGGGTGTCAGTGGCTGTACTTGAAATACTTGCATTTATTACAGCGTGCTTCAGAAATGCAGGCTGACAGTGATACCCTGAGGGCTGCTAGCTGCAGAGGACAGAGCTGGCTTTAGTCTACATCTATTTGGCCATTACTGAGGTTCTGCAGCTGCTCTGTGGGGCACCTGAGGGCAATGTGTGAAGTGAGTGTGCTAAAGGCAGTGCAGCTGAACTGCTGGTCATCAGCCCTTGATTCAGGCGAACGATTTAGAGCAACACCTTTATTTATAGGGGCGATCTTATTCTCTTTTCTTTTAAAAAAACCACATATTTTTCTGTATTTTTAATTACAAGGGCTATTAAATTTTATGAATACAGTATCTTTGCTCCTCGAGTTCATATCAATTCACTTGAAAAACCTATTAGTGATGGAAGAATCTCTAAAGGTTTTCTCATTCCAGTAAATACTTGGAAGAAATCCAAATAAAAATTATGGACTTGGGTTCCTTAAATGTCTGCAAAACACAAAACCACGTTTCTATTTGACCTTGGCTTTTGATCATCTGCTGATCCTAGATGCAGACCTCCCCAGTCTCTCCCTAGGAGAGAATTTGTCTAGAATCAGTCCTGGTTGATTTCTCTGGGAGAATGAAGAATTACATGAAACAAGTTCATACATTTATCAACCATTCCATCAAGGTTTCCAGGAAAGCTGGATGGGGTCGGATGAGATTCACCCAGGAGTGCTGAGGGAGCTGGTGGAGGTGATAGCCCAGCCACCTGCCATCATCTATCAGCGCTCCTTGTTGACTGGTGAGAATCACAGAATCACAGAATGACCCGGGTTGGAAGGGACCTCAAGGATCATGTAGTTCCAACCCCCCTGCCTAGCAGGGCCACCAAACATACGTCTTTACTAGATCAGGTTGCCCAGAGCCCCGTGAGGTCCCAGAAGACTGAAGGCTTGCCAATGTGACTCCCATCTACAAGAAAGGTTGTAAGGAGGATCTGGGAAACTACAGGCCTGTTAGCCTGACCTCGGTGCAAGGGAGAGTTAAGGAGCAGATTGGAGATCACGCTGCATGTGTGGGACAATGGGGAGATCAGGCCCAGCCAGCATGGGCTCACAAAGAGAAGGTCCTGCTTGACCAACCTGATCTCCTTCTATGATTCAGTGACCTATTTGGTGGACCAGGAAAAGGCTGTTGATGTGGTCTACCTAGACTTCAGCAAAGCCTTTGACACTGTCTCCCACAGTATTCTCCTGCAGAAGCTGGCAGCTTCTGCAGCTGGCAGCTTGGATGGGTAGCCCATCCAAGCTGGCAGCTTGGATGGGCAGCTGGCAGCTTGGATGGGTACACTCTTGGCTGGGTAAGGAGCTGGCTGGAGGGTCGGGCCCAGAGAGTGGTGGTAAATGGAGTTAAATCCAGTTAGAGACCAGTCATGAGTGGTGTTCCCCAGGGGTCGGTGCTGGGGCCTGTCCTCCTCAATATCTTTATTGATGATCTAGATGAGGACATTGAGTGCACCCTCAGTAAGTTCACAAGGTGGCTGGAAGTGTGGATCTGCCTGGGGGTAGCGAGGCCCTACAGAGGGATCTGGACAGGCTGGTTGGACTGGGTGATATTTTAGGTCTTTTCCAACCTTGGTGATTCTAGGATTCTGTGATTCTTTGTTTCTGTGAAAGTACTCCTTATGTAGGTCACATTAAAGACATTGATAACCAAATGAGTGCATGCAGCTCTTTAGCTGGGCTACCCAATCATTTTGCCTGAGGGTTCTCTCTCATGAGATTTTCTTCCAGTTTGTTTCTTCTGGGCTATAGCAGCATAGCTTGAACGCCGTAGGCATTCACACCGTGACAAAACTCCCGCATATACTGTACTGCAGTCACTGCAAACCTGTCCCCTGATTCGTGCTCAGCACAGAGCAACCTGATGCATCCTTCCCCAAAAGGAGACTTTAATAAATGGAGTTGTCAGGTAAGAAACAAATCCAGCTCCTGGGAAGTTGTACAAACCTGATGCTGTTGTGTCCACTGCTGCTTTGTTTGGGGTCCAGGCAGGATTTTCACAGAGCTGGTGCCTGAGTGTGTTTGAGTTGCTGCAATGGTTGGCTGGAGCACTATGACAGCAGCTTATTCCTGGTGAACCTAGCAAGCCATGTGTCACACGGAGAGAATTCTGAAGCAGAGACATAAGGAAGACATCATGGGGTAATTGCTAATTTTCCTCATGAGTTCATTCATTTTTCTGTGTGAGCAGTGGCACCTCTGTGTGAGCTGGCAGTGGACGTGCTCCCAGCCATGTGTGCCAGCTGGACAAGGTGCCACTGTCATCTTCCATGGAGTGACACCAGAGTGAGCAGGGCTTACAGTGAATAACCAGGACACTGACAGCCCAAATGGAGAAATCACATCCCAAGGCCAACTGGTGGTGGCTCTAATTGCAGTGTGAGCAGGCAGTCATTCCAAGGAAGCGCAGTAAGAAGGGAAGAGCTTTTAACTCTTATCTTCTTAAGTCATTATTTGCCTTAAGTTGATCCATGTGACAGATAGCATCCTATTGCTAACAGTCGCACGTGTCCTCCCCACACACCATGCTGGGCACAGCCCAGCAGTAAATAATGCCTATATTGCTAATCAAGACAAACATTCCCAGAGCCGCTGTGCTGCCAGCTTTCCTGCCCGCTGCACACAAGCAGTGCTGAGGGCTCCGTAACGATGCTAACAGAAAATGTCTCCTTCCCTCCTGTGCTTTATTATGCATGGGAAGTGCCTGCTGGCAGCAGCTCCTGCTTTTCCCAGTCACCTTCAGGGATTCACATAGGTAATATGGATGGAGGAAAGCTGTTGTTCATTGTCAGACACCATCTGTGGCCATCCATGGGGAGAAGGCTTTGAAGGAGATGAGCTTTGCATTGGGGGTTTTGCTTTGAAGAAGTGGACAAGAGGAACACAGTTGTTAGTACATACAGAAATAGAAATAGGCAGAACACAATGAAAAATAAATCAGTAGTTTGGGAAAACTGGCAGCAAAGTCAGCTGTATAGGTTGTCTTTAAAGTGGGACAGGACAGGCAAGAGAGGCTGGTGGAATCTTCTGCTGTATGAATTTAGCTTTCATAGCAAGTACTGTGAAGATGGCTAAATAAGAACGCGTTTCTGCTTGGAATCTGAGCTCTCATTCCTTTTATACCACATGACTCCACGTGAAATGTCAGGAAGGTGTTCCTGTGTGCTGGTGAGCAATGCAACTCAGGTATGAGAGACGACAGATGTGCCGGGACACACAGCATGCTGCAACATTTGAGAGCTCTTTGAGGCCTGTACAGATGTAACCTGAGCTGGATTTCAAGAACTTGTTCCTGGAAGGACTGATGTTCAAAGAGGACACATCCTTTCAAAGAAATACATGCTCTTTGAGGCTGTTTACTAGCAACAGGAGCTAGCCCAGTATGGCTGCTCTGCACAAGGCACAGGACCTCTATGTGCTCCATACCATTTGTGTGCATCCCAGTGCCTCTCTCTAGATCATACTGTATTTCACCACCTACAGATGCTCCCAGCAACAAGAGACCATTGGGATTTTGAGCCAAACCACTCTGTAAAACAGACTTTGTTCTCAGATTTTAAAAGCAAAACCTAAATGCACTATTTCATAGCTGGAGGAGACAAAAAAATATCAGCTAAGCCATAGATATTCCTCTTTTCCTCTTTTTTTTTTTTTTTTTTTTTTTTTTTTTTTTTTTTAATCTCTTATACAATAGAAAAAAGTTTGGATTTGTCTCACTTTGTGTGGGATAGGAATAATTATTTGCTAGTGCAGTTGGTCTCTGTTTGATCAGTGAACCATAAAATGAATGCCTTACAGAGCTGCAGCTCTACCTGCAGCTCCAGCTGCATCCCCGTCCCAGGAGCAGGGAGGTGTGAGAGGAGGGGGCTGGGGTACATCACTTCTGTTTGTAGTCTGTGTCTGAACAGGCAGAGAGAAGCACAGGAAAAGTGTCACTAAATCCGCATTAATGACACTTTTTGGTGGTGAATTATGATAATATTCTTAAGCCTTTATGATAGCCCTACCTGGGGCTATCAGAAAGCAGTAAAGAAGCCATAAATGTGTTAACAAAGAAATCTTTCCCGATGTGCAGCCAGTCTGATTTTACAGCTACAATTCATGTTAAGTGTGCATTCATTAAATTATTCAGAGATGATAATGTCTCCTCTTCATAATCCTTAATCACCGTGCCAATATGATTCTGCTTACACTGTCTAAAGAGTAGCTGAGGGAGAAACGCATTTTGGCAGGGCAAGGATCACTAACACTTTGCAGTAACGCTAGATTAATTAATGACGGATGATGATGGAGTGTGTACCAGAGTAAACAGTGCTTCCACCTCAGCCCTGCATGAACTCATCGTGGTCAGCTTTGTAACAAGAAGCATCTCAGTGCTCCGTGTCAGAAAACAGGCAGACTCCCTCATTAATGCTGCCCTCCATACAGCTCCAGTATAATAACACACTTATAAAGGATAGAAAAGGAGCTTTGTTGCCAAAAGATCATTGATTTATATGAGACCTTACATAAAAAAATAACACGTTTTACTGAGGGATATACATATCCTCCTGGTCAGGACATGCAAGGCACCCACTGTGACGTGTGACCGATGTTCTGCTTCACCTGCCATGCTCAGGTTGGCTCTTTTGGATGCTATATACCACAAACCAGGGTCTGATTTCTTTAGCATTACAAAGCTTGTTTTTCTGTCTGGAGGACTCATATCAAATGCCATGCCATGCTGGCAATCACATGTACTCCAAGTGAACCATCTTATCCACCTTCAGTCAGATCTGTCTCGTCTTTTCCTAGGTTATTAAAATGGGCAAGGAGAATTTTGCCTAAGCTTTTACACATTGGTCTAATACTAATGCTGAACATCTCCACAGCAGGATTCATGGTTGAGTCTTGCATTTGGAGGGTCACATTTCCATGAACTCTCCTAGAAAATCTGATCTCAGATCTCAATCCGAGCTGAAAACTTTTGTTTCTTCTTATTACTTTCATTTTGCATATTCTACTCCATCTTCTATTTTGATCTGGAAACAGGAGTATTGGCAGATCCGCCCTTCAGCACTCTTTCTTACTTTCAGTGTCTTGCCTTTACAGAAAGCCATCAGAAGCGTGGGCCTTGTAGATCAAATTATTGCTGGTGAAACCAAGTGTGGGGACTCAGTGTACAAAGAAATGGTCTCAAGTTGCATTAGGAGGGGTTTAGATTGAATATCAGGATACACTTTTCATGGAGAGGATGGCCAAGCATTAAAACAGGCTGTCAAGGGAGCAGTTCCTTTCCTGGGATGTATTCAAGAGATACATGGCCATGGCACTAAGGAACATGATTTAGTGAAGGGATTTGGTAAGTCAGGGTGATGGTTGGACTTGATGATCTTAAAGGTCTTTTCCAACTGAAGCAATTTTATAATCCCATGATTTTTATTTTGTCACTGTGGCAGCCAACCTAAACTTGCTGTCCTGGGCAGAGCAAAGCAGTAAATTTGTCCTGAAGAATCTGTGCTGAAACATCAGTGGTTGGTTCCTAAAGTGTGAACTGGTCATTCATTCTGGTGTTGGTCTTCCCAAAGCACAGGCAGTGGTGTAACAGCTCTGCAAGGACTGAGCATGCTGGCATGTTCAAGAGGGAAAGTGCAAATATACGTCTTATCATGGAATGGTAGATCTATCTTTGACCTCCCTGCATGTGATTTAACCTCACTGCTGAGTCCTATTCTGAAGCATGCAATAACCCACCCTTCCTTATATTGTCACAGCAGAGGTTAATGCATTTGAAGGTACCTGGAGGATGGATGTACTGTCTCTAGGTAGATAGCATGTGTTTACAAAACACCTCTCCTCACTGATCAGTAAGGAATAGATGTGCTTCTCTTAGGACAGAGCCCTTCTCTTATGTTTTATAACAGATGACATGCAGTTTTGTAAGGTGCAAACATTAATATATCCCCTAGAAGATCCCTCCAGTACTCTTTTCTCACTGTGCCTGCTGGAGGAATCCTCTCCCTTTGAGTCATCTTGTACAGGTCTCTGTGCTTCAATGCCACCAACCCTGTTAGAGCAAGTCACCAGGAATCAAGAGCTCTTTTTAGAATCATGATAAATGGAAAACCTTAAGCTTCAGCTTAAAAAAAAAAAAAAATGCCCTGCAGGAAATGTCTTCCTTGGAGCCTCATTACTCTCCACACTGATCTCCTACAAGAACATCACTCACCTTTTAATGAAACCCAAAGGGAGGAATGTGTTCTGCTTGGGAGCAAAACACATGTGGTTTCCATCTGGCCTCATGAGTGAGCTGAACAGTGCGTTCACCACCTGCACAGAGAAACAAGTTAATTATGAAGCCCCTTGGCAAGCATCGTTTTTCCCTAGCATGAAATGAAGGGACATTCATCCCCTGCTCCTCCAGCATATCCATCAGAGGGTTTGATGGGGTGTTCACTTTGACAAATGATGAAATGCTCTTTATGTTATCACCTTTTTTTTTTCTTTTCCTGATAAGAAAGTACAAAGACCATTATGCTCTTTTATGCAAGATCCAGCAGTGGGTGCTGGTAAGGCTTCCAATGGAAATGGCTGACAGGAAAGCACTTAGCAGTGCAGAGCTGGATGCTGCTGCCAACAGGTGTGAGCCCTTCCTGTGACTTTGGATCTACATTTCATTATCCTGGCTGGAGTCCACAGAGCTTCTTGTAGGACACGCTCAGGAATTTTGTGTCAATTATTTTTCCTGTGGGAGATGCCATC
Source organism: Excalfactoria chinensis (assembly GCF_039878825.1). Classification (NCBI taxonomy): domain Eukaryota; kingdom Metazoa; phylum Chordata; class Aves; order Galliformes; family Phasianidae; genus Excalfactoria; species Excalfactoria chinensis. The sequence goes on from NC_092841.1 coordinate 1,356,945, forward strand.
CCCCCTTTTCCAATAGCTATTTTCATTTTTTCTGAAAAGACATTCAATTTTCCCTTGGGCTGGGAATAGAATATTTGACCTACATCAGATTGTTTCATTTCTTTATTCACATGGGGCTGGTTAGTATCAAATCAGCTCAGAATCCTGTCAAACAGCATTTCTCTGCTGGTTGCTGTCTGGCAGGAGCTTCTTTCTACCAAATCCTCTCCTCCTCTGGGATACTGGGATTCTGGAAAGACCTCCTCCCCTTGAACCTAAGGGGCCATGTAACACACATCCAGAAGCTGCAGTCAGGATGGTGGGCAGAAGACAGCAGAGAAAGGTAATTTGCTCCCATTAAGCAATGTCATATGAACTGATGTGAGGCAAAGGGGCTGATCATTTCCAAGAGGCAAAACTGCTGTGATCCCGCAGCTTAAAGCACTGTCAAAGGATGTTCTAGAGCCAGAAGGGCGCCAAGATGGTGAAAACTAAGAGGATGCAGAAAGAACATTCTGGTCTGCTGCTGTTCAGGGTGTCCTGATCAGGTTTTTGAAATACAGGAAATTTCAGATTGCCCTAGGAAAGGAATAGAAGCTGTAATCTTTCTCATCGCATGGTGTAAAAGATGTTATAGAAGCTCTCAGGGTAGGCTTTGGAGACATTCAAAGTCAGGCTGGACAGCATTCTGAGCACCCAATGGAGCTGTATGTGTCCCTGTTCATTGTAGAGAAGTTGGACCTTTGAAGTCCATTCCAACTCAGAAGATTCTGTGATTCTACAATAAGAACAATAAGCTTGGATTCCTTGAGGCCTTGCCCATGTCCGGGCTGAATGCCAACCTCTTGGGTTACCCGATGGGAATTCAGTGGTTGGTTTCAAAGCCAAAGTTCTTTCCATCAAAAGTGGCACTGGACCAGTTTTGCTCACAGTACAGAACCCGCAGCAAGTGAGCACCTCACCCCAAGCACAACCTACTGCAGCACCAACAGTGGGTGCAAGAAAGACTGCATGGAACTGGAGAAGTGACGCTGAACTGGGTCCCTTCTATCTCTCATGCTTAATAGGGGAGCTTCTGAGATGGGCTCCAGCAGTGCCTTATCACAAGAGCAGAGATGCTCACCTGCTGATGTAGGAGGTTCCCCTGCCCTAGGTGGACATTGGCCAGCCTGCCCCTTATGCCAGGCAGCAGTGGCACTTCTCTGGGAGCGAAACAGGTCATTGTCTCAGCCCTTGTTCATCCTCAGATGGGAAGGGAGGAGGCAGGGTCTAGAGAACAAAGAAATAAATAACATACACATTTAAAAGAGTATAATCAAACTCGCCTGCCAGTGGAGCATGCTAATTAGCTTAATAAGATTTCTTGGAATGAGAAAATATTACTTATTTCATTAACTGCGTTACAATTGTGCTCCTAAATGAATCAAGAAATAAATCTGAGAATTAAAATGTAAAAATAAAGTGTTAATAAAATAACCTTGGCCAGCAAACTGCTTTAATGTAGGAAATCGGGTTAGGTTTAATTCCAGCTAATATTTTATGAAAGAAATGACAGGAAGCATCTGGGATGGAACACAGTTTGTCCAAGTTGAGCTGTGAAGATCTCTCCTCTCCATGTACTAAGGGTCCCAACACTAAGGATTCCTTCTGTGGCACAGGACCTCACCTGAACCGGGTCTGAATGATGGGAGCAACGCAGATGATGGCTCACGATGGAGCATCTTATGGCATTTTCTGAGCTTGTGGTCATCAACAGCACCACTTTGCTGGGATTAGGATGTGAGCAAATGGCAAAGGATGGGGCTGCCTCAATGGACTTTGAACCTTCAAGGAATGTCTCTAGTGGCCTTGGTGGAGCTATGTCAAAGGTTACCCTAAAATCTACCGGCACCCATGACAGGGGTATAGACGGCCTGCAGGGCCGCTATCCCAAAAGGAAAAGAAAACAAGGAAAGAGAAAATAAATACAGCGGCAGCGATCTAAGGAGGCACACTATTTTACTAAATACTATATCGGAATACAGAATAACACTATATAATGCAATATAATTGGAAATAAGGCTAACGAATCGAGTAAAATATGAGAGAGTGAGTCCCGAAACCGAGAGGCCTACTGTAACTCTAGGCGAAACGGCTGGAACGCTCCCACACGGCTCTCCCCCTGGCTGGCAGGATCCAAGAGAGCGAGTCCAGCACTGAAGTGAGATTATATAGTCCTGGTCATATGACTGACCGTGGTGCTCCCTGGGACATGTAGTCTTCTTACTGTGAGCAGCAGATTCGTCAAAATTATCTATGCTTAACATGATGTTATGATGTGGAATACTGATAGCAAAATTACAAAATTGCAAAACCATGACATTCCACCCCTTATTCTACATCATTACATTATGCTTATTACACACACACACACATATATAGTTGTGAGAAATCAGCAACCTTATTGTTTTTAACAACTTATATCTATTTTCATGCAAATCCTTAAGCTTAAAATAAAACTCTGTAACTTAACACACCATTATTTACTAAATCGAGGAAATGGCAAAACTGCCGGAAAGAGAAACATGATAACGGTGGAGGGAGAAAAAGGGGAAAGGCAGCACTAGTGGGGCGTCCCCCACATCAAGGTGCACTCATCCTTTCCCTAAGCTGCAGGGCCACTGCACGGAGGACTTCTTGGGACTGTCCTCCTCTGTCTCCATCAATCTGGATATCAGGTCAGGAGCCCAGAGCATAAGCAGATGGGAGATGCAGACCAGCATCACTGCTGGTGGTATGGCCATCCTCCAAGTCATCTGTTCCGTCCAGTGGAACAGAAGCATCAAGGAGAGGCTCATCAAGAAACTCCCCAGCAGGTGATCACAGTATCACAGTATTGTGCAAGTTGGAAGGGACCTTAGAGATCACTCAGTCCAACTCCCGGGATTCGAGACCTCTGTGTAGCAGAGCGGCACCTCTACCACTTATGCCACAGAGGGGATTCGAACCTGGGCCTCTGGTGTTGCAAGCGGCAGTTCTACCACCGCGCCACCAGGGCACACGATTGTGCTAGCAGCCTCACATCCTGGCCTGGAGAGTTCAGCTCCAAACCCTCATAGGGGAACAGTGAACCCAGGCCTCGTGGCTGCGGGATGACCCCCCTCACTGCGGGGTGGCTCACTTGGCACATCCACACCATCCTCACCATGAGCTCCTGCTTCTTGCCCAGGTGACAGGGATAGGAGTGGAACTGCTGGGGCAGTGTCTGGAGTACCATGCCTCCATAGAACTTGCTTCTCCAGCCCTAATATGGTATTTCGGGCGATAGCATGGGGTACTGGTACTGCGTATGTTTCGAGCTACCCAGTGGTTGCCTCCACCATGGTGAGCACATAACGCTTACCATTGCGAGATCATGGCAAGGTGATATAATCAATCTACCATGCCTCCCCATATTTATATTTTTGCCATCGCCCTTCCCCCCAAAAAGTTTTCATCCTCTTGGCTTGTTTAATTATGGCGCATATTTCACAGTCATGAATGACCTGAGCAATAGCATGCATAATTAAGTCCACCCCTCGGTCTCTGGACCACTTTATGTTGCATCTCTTGCTTGATGGCCCGAGGTCTCATGGGCCCATCGAGCTAGGAATAATTCAGTCTTGTTCTGCCGGTCCAAGTCTATGTGAGCCACCTCAATTTTGGCAGCTCGATCAACCTGATGGTTGTTTTGATGTTCTTCAGTAGCCTTACTCTTAGGCACGTGAGCATCTACAAGGCGCACCTTTACAACAATGTTTCTTATTTGGGCAGCAATGTTTTTCCACAGTTCAGCAGCCCAAATAGGTTTACCTCTTCGTCGTTGCCAGTTGTTTTGTTCCCACTGCTGCAACCACTCCCATAAGGCATTTGCCACCGTCCATGAATCAGTATAAAGATGAAGCATTGGCCACCTCTCCCGTTCAGCCACATCTAAGGCCACCCCTCATGCCGGACGGCCGGGCCTCCAGCGGGCTGGACCAGGGGCAGCGCGGCCTCCTGCTCCGTGGCCATAGCGGCAGGCTCCTGCTCAGCCCGGAAGCGCACCAACCCCTTCCAGATATGGAACAGACCCACCGGGGGAGCCGAGACCGGTGTTGTCCGCCTGGGGTTGCGCTGCTCCGCTACAGGCTGCCTCGCCTGGGCTCGGGAAGGAGCCTTGCTCTGACCGGAGGTTGTTACACTCAGACTGGAGGGCGTCGTGCTCAGACTGGAGGGCGTTGCGCTTGGACTGGAGAGTGTCATGTCCAGACTGGAGGGTGTCACACTCGGACTGGAGAGTGTCACGCTCGGACTGGAGAGTGTCACGCTCGGACCGAAGGGCATCTCGCTCAGACCGAAGGGCATCTCGCTCAGACTGGGGTGTGTCTTGCCTGGACCAGAGGGCATCAAGTTCGGACCGGAGGGTGTCACGCTGATATAGGAGGTCATTTCTCTCAGCTCTGAGACTCTCCATCTCAGCTCTGAGACTCTCTATCTCAGCTTCAAAAACTTTTTCCCTCTCTGCCTTTTCAGCTCTGAGACTCTCTCTCTCAGCTTCAAAATTGAATAAGGCCCAATAGGCATTAGCCAGGCCCCAAATCATTTGTGCCTCCTGAGATCTGCCTGTGCCGCAACATTCCTGCCTCAAATATGCGATCAAGCTCTCAGGATTCTTCAAGTGTTCAGGAGTAAAGCTCCATGACACTGAAGATGTCTGCCTTTTTAAAGTCTCCTCAAAGCCTCTCCACACTCCCTGCCACTCAGTATTCTCTGGTTCTGGGGAAGACTTCCTCAGAATGTTATAAATCCAGATACTGAGTGAGATTAATAAAATAACCAACAGTATGTTCAGGGAAATTAACAGTGTGGTCAAATGGGCATTCAAAAACTGCATAATGGATTCAGGGAAGGGACAAGGAGCATGCAGTCCCCTGAAAAGCACTTTTACAAGCAGTTTTAACAGAGCACACATTTTTTTTCCCCTCTACAATAACGAGATAGCAGAGCTAAAAGTTTACAAAATATTCCGGGATATTGGCCATCCGCCTGGACTTTCAAGGTCAAGCTCCCAGGTGCAGAAACGTAAACTTTAGATAGCTCCTTAACGAAAAAAAACTCGTAGCTCTGTAAAAGCTAAAAGAACAGCAGGAAAAACAGCAGCTTTTGCAGTTTTTGCCCACTTTTGCCCATTTTATGCCCACTTTTGCTGGCAATCTGCCCGCATTCTCCACCAATTATGTCAAAGGTTACCCTAAAATCTACCGGCACCCATGACAGGGGTATAGACGGCCTGCAGGGCCGCTATCCCAAAAGGAAAAGAAAACAAGGAAAGAGAAAATAAATACAGCGGCAGCGATCTAAGGAGGCACACTATTTTACTAAATACTATATCGGAATACAGAATAACACTATATAATGCAATATAATTGGAAATAAGGCTAACGAATCGAGTAAAATATGAGAGAGTGAGTCCCGAAACCGAGAGGCCTACTGTAACTCTAGGCGAAACGGCTGGAACGCTCCCACACGGCTCTCCCCCTGGCTGGCAGGATCCAAGAGAGCGAGTCCAGCACTGAAGTGAGATTATATAGTCCTGGTCATATGACTGACCGTGGTGCTCCCTGGGACATGTAGTCTTCTTACTGTGAGCAGCAGATTCGTCAAAATTATCTATGCTTAACATGATGTTATGATGTGGAATACTGATAGCAAAATTACAAAATTGCAAAACCATGACAAGCTATCAGTCTGAAATGCTTTGGGTGATGCGCAGAGATGGACAGCACTCCGATGCTGGAAAGTGTTGCTAGGCTTTGGAATTTGGCTGGTAGAATTTGATGAATAATAGGAAAATTATGCTGTGAATAATGGACATATTGGATGAATAATCTCTTGGCAAATAATATCTGATCTGCTTGAGTTGCCAGCAAGGGACACGTGCAGCCTGCATATGCCATGGGAAGGCACTGGGTAGTCTGCAGCTTCAAATTTAAGCTTTGTTAAACAAAGCCAAACAAAGCCCATATGTTTTAGGAATAGAAAAGGTTTTCACCCTATTATAAAAATAATAATAATAATAAAAAAAGCATTGGTGTAATCAATGGTTGTGCTGAGCTGCTGGGTCAGGAATGGATTTAAAATGAAGCTGTACAATCTGATTTCACTGTAATGCGACTGAATAGAAAAACAGCAACAAGCAAGCAGGGTCATGACTCGCAATTTTATACTCCAGAAAGTGCAGAAAAAGTGGCATTAGCAGAGCTCAGAGTCTCCCTCCACCTCCAAAACAAGGGAACCAGAGCATTTCTGTGCTTCATAAGCATGACATTGTCTTTGGGAATGGGTTGATCTGATTTCTAGGCCCAGGAGTATTCCAGGCAAGATAATGGCATCACCATCAAAGTCCATTGGTTTTGTCCTCTAGCTGAGTACAGAGAACTGGGAAAGCGCTTGCTGGTGTCCCAGTATGGAGCTGGAAATCAAACCTGTGATCCAGAGGAGAGCTCCAGAGCCTCATGGACTTCCATGCTTCTCCTTTGCTGAGACTGTCAGCACTGGTGGCTTCAATTTCTCTGCTGCATATCGTATTCTTCAAATGATAGTGATGAGTTTCAGCCCATGCTGCATTTCCAATGAGCTGCAATAGGAAATGTGTACTCTGAAAATGATAGCCAGCAGCTGCAGTGTTTCTTTTGTCCCCTGAGATCCCTGTTTGTTTAATAAACTTGTAGTTTTCTGAACAGCACAGCCCATTGTGAAGGCAGTCTTAAAGGGGAAAATGCCTGTGAAGAGAAATGATTAAATATCAGAGATCACAAAGGATCCTGAAACCCAAATGGCAGAACCACCTGATGAGAAATCCACAGAGAGAATGTAATTAAAACTGATGACAACAGGAAAAAATAAACATCTAAAAAGTCAGGATTCATTCCTTCAATCAGTAACGACCCTCACACTGACAGAGCTCTCTTTTTTCCTTCTGACATTGGCCCGGTCCCTTCTCTGAAGACCCCTCTGAGCACGTAGACAAAGAATAAAGGTCTGATTCAGCAGATTTCACAGCTGGATGGACCCAAATGCCCTCTGGCCACCCAGATCTCTTCATGTCTCTGACCTCTCAGCTCCATGGCAGCAATCATTTTCTGTTTGAGTCGGTTCACAAACACTGCTGTGCTGGGTGCATTTCTTCTGGCTTTCAGCTTCCACCTCACCAGACTTTGGAGCATGGAAATTATCGGCTGCACCTGCATCCAGACTGGCTGGATATCCTCACCAAGGGATTCATCTGACCTTCCTCTTGCTGAATGCACCACGGCCATCATATTGTGTGGGCTTTTGTGTACCCATTGCCTGAGCGTTCTGCACATCAGTCATGGGAGAAAAAATAGGGGTGACACCAACTTACTGCTGGGCAGATATATCCTATTGATAGGAGCATCTCCAAGAGGGACTTGGCTCCTGCTGTGTCCTGGTGTGTCAGCTGGGTCATAAAGCAGTTGTGAGGCTGCTGACAGTGTGACCTCTCTCCAGGCAGTGACCTCCTGCTTCCTGGGCACTGGGATACAGCGGATCATATCCCCTCCAGCCCAAACCTGCAGCACACTGAACACCAGAGACCTGCAGTGTTCTGGGGCCAGGAGGGCTTGCAGGGCTGTTTAGCTTCTCTTAGTCAGTAGCTGTACAGAGGAGCTTTGTGGGCTTCAGAGAACTCGGAGCTTCTCCCTCACTACGCCGGTTCTGCTGCCATCCTCTGGCAGCTGCTTTTACATGATGTACTCTTTCCTGGGACGCACCAGGACAAGATCCAGATGAACAAGTGCTGCGCCCTCTCCAATGCTCCACCTCATTTAGGGGTGATTTTATTTTGCGCTTTGAAGTAAACAGCAAAGATTGAATTTCCTGTCTGTGACAAAATGGGATGACATCAGTTACAGACAAAGCAGTTACTCTGATGCCAAGCACATTCCACTTAAATATCATGGGGTAATCAGTGATAACCAGGCTGTTGCCAAATTCCCCTACCCATGTGGATATAAATGCAATGTGACTCTGCCAGGAGTCACTGTTTTCTAAGTGAAGGGACAAGGTTGAATCAATAGCAGGGTTTTTGTGGACTTCTTGTCCTGAAGCTTCCTCGTGGCATGGAACAGGGCCATGAATTTAGATCATTTTGGATATTTTGGATTATTCATTTCACATAAATAGCTTCTGCACTAAAAGATCAGAGAAGATTTTTTGTATTGGTGTCACTGATGGCAGATCCAGTTCCTAAGCTGTAGCATCATCAGATAATTCAGAGGGAAGGGATGGTGGAAGATCTGTAGTCTGATATAATCTTAAGAGCAATGTCTGCCCTAAGAACAGCACAGTTTGCTCAGGACTTCTCCTACTCTGGTCCCAAAATCCTCCAAGGAGGGAAACTGCACAAACTCCCTGGGCTGCCACTCTGCATCCTCTTAATGTCCTTAGGGTGGAAGTTTTCATTACATTTGTTCTCAATATCTCATCTCTTTATCAGCAGCTTCTCATTATACCACAGCATACAACTTTGAGGAACGTTGCTCTTCTTGATGCCCTGCCCCTAATGGTGGGAGCACCCCTCGGATTTGAACATACAGGTGCTTGATGAAAATGAGGGCAGATTTGTTTGGAAGGCCTGTTAACCCAATGCTTTTTCTTGTATTTGTGGTTATATGGAGGAGCACTGCTAAAGTTGGGGAGTAGGAACCTGAGGACATATAAGGTGCTGTCACCATTGGTCCTGTTGTCACTGGGAGAGGAGCACTGGTCACCGTGCAGCTCTGACTTGTCTCTGTGCAAAGCAGCCCATATTTCTGACAGCACAGGAAAAAAAGACTCCTGACAAGCATATAATCCAATTAGCTTCTTGCTTTCACATCAATTCAGTTCTAGCTCATGAAATTGCTTGTCATTTATCCATCACTCCAAGAGACTCCAGAATCCAATTGCCTTTCTTGAAGCCAGAAATGAGACACTAACAACAGGGCCTATTAGAGATGTCATTCAGTGCTTTCACTTCTACTCTCCCTGATAATAGATAAAGCTCTGTAGCAGATTACAGCTCTGGAAGAATTCAGAGCAGCCTATTCCTTCTCCCTGGAACCAATGCAAAGTCCCCCAAGACATGCAGAGGCAGACTCTACAAATGGCTGTGTCAGAGCAGGCCAGCACATCTCCAAAAATAAAAATACACCCAGCTGAAGCAGACCCGACTTCTCACAGTAATTTATTCCTGTTTACTAATTGCTTTCAGACAGATTGCAAAAATACCATGGTTATTTAGAAAGACAAAACGCTGGAAGGCCAGAAGCTTCCAAAGGGGACTTCATCTGTTCTCCTGTGTTAGAAATAAAGCACAGTGTAGGGGAGGGAAACCTGGAGTGTACACAGAGATGCAGCAAGGTAAAGCAGTGGGAAGACTTTATGGGCTGCATGCAGAAGGTTACCAGAAGGCAATGGAAGCTCCCTGCACCCACAAAGACCTATTTGCAAGAGAAATCAAACCACTTCCTGAGGGTCAGTGAATGTCAGTAGGATGCAAATGACCTTTAGTCACCAGTGGTCAGAGTTTCAGGTAATGACCTACATCCCACAATCCACACAGACCCCTTGGCTTTGTCTTCCACGACAGCTGCTCCAGCTCTCAGTCTGAATGTCTTTCCCTCTCTTTTCCCCTGGCAAAGGGCTCTGATGAGTTCTTCTTGCATTAGCTCTGAGACATAACGGTCCAGCTTGACATCCTACATCAACCTCCTGTCTAGAAGAGCAGGATCTGGCAGTTTGTACCCTCTGTCTCTGCCCCTGGAAAGCAAATGCTCATTTTTCCTGGGCTGTGACACCAACAGAAATCGAATGTGCATGAGAAATGCCAGCAAGCAGGAACACGTGGCTTTTATTCCTGCTCCTTATTCACTATGGCCGTGGCTTAACAGTACAGGTATGGACAGCAGTGACATTTCCTTCCCTGCCATTGCTTCTCCTTGTCAGTGCTAACACAAATGCATGGTGCTGAAAGCACCATGGATCCAAGCCTTCTTACTCCTCTGGAGACTCATCTCTAGCATTCACCCTTGTCTCCTTTGCCACCAAGATGGGCCCCAGGGTGAGATGCTCTGGGGAGCAACACACGCCTGTGTTACCTGGAGCATCCAGATACGTGACTGTGCCTTTCCATCTGCTGGCTTTGTATTTCCTTACTGAATGCTCTCTGGCAGCTGAAGGAAATCCTGGGTTCTTTACCACCCGCAAAGCAGCACTCAGTGCATGCCCTGTGTGTGTTTATGGTATTAATTTCTGCACTTTTGTTTTGTTTTGGCAATAACACACCTTATGAGCATGAAGATTACAAGGAACACAGTCATTCAAGAACAGAAGCCTAGAAGTGTTATTAACTTTATAACTCCTTTCAAAGAGATTATTACTTTCTTTCTTCAGACTTTACCTGCACTTGCCATAGCACTAAAGCAAGTTACCTATTCTCTGGTCCCACAGATACAACAGCATGTAAATCCCATTTATAAACTGCAAATAGAGGCACAGCCAGATTTGCATCTCCCTGGCACCATGGCATTACACACAGAACAGCAGAAACTTCTGTAAAGGTTACATTGGAGATACAGGGCTGCATGGGTGCAGGATCTGAGCATCCCAAGCCCCTTCTTACCTGATGCAGGAAAGAATCTTACTCCAGCACACTGTTAGTGATGTTTGTTGCTTCTAACTATATTGCAGTACTGTGTCTGTGGTGTCCAGGAACCTAAGTCCCTCTATAGATGCTGGGTCAGATGCAGAACAAGACACCTCAAAGCATGGTTTCTCCTGTTTGTTTAACAGGATGACTGGGAGATGGGCTTTCTGATGGGAACACTCAGCAAGCATTTTTAAGGGAGGTTTTTGAGGGGTGATGCATTATTCAGTACTTCCTTGCAGCAAGGGAACTCCTATGTGTTTTAAGGCCGTTCTCTCTAGATATATAAACATGCCTCATGATCAGCATCCAACAAAAGCAGTTTTGGTTTGAACAAGGGATGCTCTCCTCTAACAACAGACTGCTGAGCACCTGCAGATAGGAAAGCATTCACATAAACTCTGCACTGAGTTACTTCATAAATGAGGAAACAGCGTTCTATGAACAGTGCATAGATGCACCCACAAAGATGGGCTGTTTGTATGCTCAGTACATGTGAAACTGGATTTGCCAAGGGCAAAGAAAACCTGGACTTTTGAGCACTTAATGACTGCAATACTCTCCACAGCCTGTAGATCAAACCATTTGGTCCAGGGAAAGCCCAACTTTTAACCCGCTAAAGCTATTGATAAGCCTCACTGGGTACAGTCAGTGTGGGACCAGATGTGCCACTCCATCAGCCATGCTCCCTTGTATCTGGCCTTGCTAACAGCAGCAGGGACTCTAGAACGATCTGCAGTTGGGTGTAAATAGGCTCAAGAAGGCCAAGAATGAGGAAGAAGAAAACCTCAAGGTGAGCACTGTGCTCATCTTGGTGAAGGATTCTGGATGGCAAGATCTTGTCATCACCACCCCTAGGGCACCTTTGAGGACCTTGAAGGTGACAGAGAGGGTGAGAACAAGGATAGATCCTGGGAGATTTTGCAAAACAAGTTCAGTATTTTTCACCTGGGAGACTTTTCTGTAAACATTAGATAGTTTGGACTATTATATATTATTAAGGCATCAGATTTACTAACAATAAACTCATTCCTCAATGTTTTTATTTCTGCTCATAATGATCTTTTGAATGTAGCAGTGTGATTTAATATCCTTCCTGTAGAGCTGAAAGGATCATACCAAGGAACTTTTCGAAGTCAGTTTCCTTCCAGAACAGCCCTGCTGAGCAGGTAGGTTTTGCACTGGGAATAATACCCAACTTTTCTGCTTTCCGTGAGAAGTGGACAAGACGTTAACTAAGTCAGTGAGCCTAAAGATGAAAGGAAGATAGTGGAAGGCAGAAGCTAGTCTAGCCCAAAGAATTAGGTGTTTACTATGTGAGCACAGGGCAGGCAGCTGTGATGTGAGTATGAAGAATCAGTCTAACTTATTAGAGGGCCAGTTCACCCTGCTTTTACCAGTCTGTTAAGGTAAAAAATATGAGCTCTGCGACTGGGTTCAAGCATTTGCTTTGCTGTTGATGCCCTGGATTACTCTGAGCAGCTGTCTTTGGCTTTTGGGGTTTTTGTGTGTGTGTGTGGTGCAGTGGCTAGAAAGGCCATGGAAATGCAGGGAGTAACAAGACCAGGCAAACAGGATGCATATATGTTAGTGTGCGGAGGGGGCAAGCACAAGGGGGAATGGTATTAAACTGAAAAGATGGAAGATTTAGATTAGATATCAGGGGGAAATTTATCACTCAGAGGGCTGAAGAGCAACCAGCCCATGGCAGGGGGTTGGAAATAGATGATTTTTAAGGTCCCTTTCAACCCAAGGCATTCTGTGATTCTATGACTTTAATATTTAATCACTGATTTGATGAAAACCACACCTTGCTTTAAGTCAATGTAATGCCAGAGGGTTCCTGAGTAGGAGTTAAATAATAATCTTCCACTGATCTGGAGGTCTGGCCAGGTTTGTATGCATGGAGCTCTTCTCTCTGAGGCACCTCAGGGGAATTGCCTATGTCTTGAGACTGAAGTCCAGGATGGAGTTGGGTAGCCTCCAAAGGCTCCTAGGTGAAATGATGTTGAAGATGGGGTCTTCAATCTCTGTGGCTGGAACAGGTAATCTGTAGCAGCCTGCAATTAAATCAGACTTCCTGATAGCAGTGGACAGAATGAAAAAGGACAAAAGCCATTTACAGTTGAAGAGATTCAGGCTAGGAAAATCAGGAGTGTCGAACAGCACTGCAAGAGGTCATGCAAAGAGACTGTAAGGTCTGACTGTGGAGGTTTTCAGGATTCAGACAAATCCAGTGTGACCTGACCCATGCAATAGTCCTGTTTCAGGCTGAGGTCCCTTCCTACCAGCCTTTCTCAGTTTTATCTTCCATATCTGGAGACTTCTTGGAAGCTCCAGACTGATGGATAGAGATGCAAAGTTGCACTGCACTTTGAAGAACACATATTTTGAGGTGACACTGGACTCCATGAGACTTGGTGTTGTAACTCTGATTTAATCCTGAGGCTGCCTTTGGCCCAGGTAGCAGTGCAGATCCACCAGTACCCCTGTCTGCTGTCCAAAAGACACAGCAGTGATTATCAGCAGCTGGCAAAATGTCTGTTGTTCTAGCAAACAATTAATTCCAGGTTTTGCAGTGGGTCAAAATGCAAGCAGGAGAGTTGGAGATAGTGGGAAACATATTTCTAAAGTCATTGTTCCTTCTTACTCATCAAGTACAATTTGCAGCCTTTCCCAACCTCATGTCGTGCCTTTGAATTAGATGCAGACTGATTTCAAAACATGTTCTACCCATGCTCACATCAGCACATACACAAGTGGATACCAATGATTAGGAATGGCAGGACCTGTGTTATTCAGCCAGGCATAATGTGCATCTTCAATAAGGACCTAGGGAACTACAGGTCTTTCGACCTCACCTTGGTCCTTGGGGAGATAATGGTGGAAATCCTCCCTGAGATCTCTGGGGAGACCCAATAGGGACTGATCAAGGGCAATATAAATTGTGTGTTACCGTAATAATGCAACGCGTTCTGAAGTTCTTTATTTGGAGGTGAAGAAGTGACTTGTGCTTCCATCACTAGTTGGAAATCTCTTCTTTATCCTTCTGATTAACGTGAACTTAATTCTAAAGAGCACGTTCCAGAGTGTCAGAACTCAAGGTGAATGGGGACCTTCTGATATTCAGAAAGAAAACAGAATGGCTTTAACAGCCACTGTCTGTCTGTATGATTTTTACTACACAAAACAAGCCTGTCTGTGGTAGAAAATGAATTCTCTTATTTATATTCTAATCCTTGGAAATCACAAAAGAAGCAGTCAAAGCCTTGTGGAGAAAGAATGATAAAACCATTGCATGGCTGATAGGAACAGCAAGTTGCTACAGATGGCAGAAAGACACTTTGAGATGCTTTGGAGCATAGGCATTATTTATAGAGAAACTGGAAAGGATTATAACTGGCAGGGTATGAGAAGGGCACTGCCTAGGAGATTTTCTGCAGCCTTAATCCAAAGGGCACCAGCAGGAATGGAGAAAGAACAGAGGTCTGAAAGAGAGCGAAAATTTGAACTGGTTGCTTTGAATGGGAAGTTTCATCATTTAATCTTAGATGAAGAAGATGAAGAGGATTGGGCTTGACCTACTACATACTGGAAAAAGGAGCAGGCACCTGATTGCAAAGAGTGAACCTGAGGCTGTTCAGGTCCTCCAAGGAGCAGGACACACTGGACTGGATCCCCAGCCCTTTACCTCAAGAAAAGGCAAAATAACAAAAATCCAGAATGTCCATTGATGTGGCAGATTCTTCTTCTCTTCTCCACTTGAAGCAAAAGGCATTTGTCTTGAAAAGAAAATAATTATTAAAAAGAGAAATTCACAGGTTGGTGAAATTAAGGGTATTTCCTGCTCCATAAGAAAAGGAAAGAGACCAGAAGATGGGTTTTATTTAAGTCCAGTGTTCTGCACTTAATACACTGGTGACTTCCATCTTGCCCCAACCACCCCAGCAGGGCCCACCTCCACTGCCACCAGAGCCACCAGTCCACATGTGTGCATGGAGGCCTCATGCTGATGGGAGACCTGAAAAGCCAGATGCCGTCACCATACCCTGGTGGTTTTCCTGACAGATCTCTCAAAGGGAAATGTGCATGGGGTTTATATAGAGGTGGAGTTGCCTGAGGAGATTCTGTTTCATTTTGGTTTTGGCCATGGAAAAAAAAATAAATAAATAAACAATCCTGACATGAATTCATTGAAGTTTGCAAAGTACTTTGAGTTAATGTGACAAGAGCCCCTATGGTAGTGCTTAGAATTCAGCTACTCGATTATTAATTACTGCTATCCATAATTCAAGCATTCTATTATTGTTATTACTCTGGCTCAGAGTTCACAGAGCAGCTCCTGGCCTGTCTATAAGCGACGTATCTTTGGTTTCTCCTAAAATTTGTATGCTTTGGCCAATGGCTTGCATATACTGGCACACCTGACCTTCACATTTCTGTGCCTCTCTTTCCAATAACTAAACCCCAAGAAAGAACCACTGGTCTTCTATTTGCACCTAGTTGGATGGATGAGCTGAGCTCTGGAGACCTTTCGCCTTCTGGAGGAGGGACTCTTGTTACAAGGCAAACCTGTTTCATCAGCTTTACAAATGAAACTTTAGGGCTTCATTCACTGTGAAGCATAAGCTGTTTATTGCAAATATTTAAGTGGTTGAATGATGTGAAGGAATGCATGAAACGCTGGCAATTTGAATGTGGACATGTCTGGTGGATAAAACCCATCTGAAAGGATTGTGTTGTTAAGCCCTCTCTGCCTCTTTTTGATTCGTGTTCTGATTCAAGCAGAGCTTGTTTTCTTTGCACGTGTGCTTTGGACTGCAGTAAAGGTCACACAGTCTTTGGTCAAGTCTGTTCACAGAGACCTCAAGACCTGCACCTTGCACAGATAAACCCATCCCAGCGCTCAGTGCCGAGCAGACAGCTGCCAATTCTCCTGCATTTTTAAGCAACGAGATAGAACTCAAAGTACAAAGTCTGGCAATAGGAAATGAGTCAGTCTAAAAATGAATATTGTTTGCAAGCAGAAATAAGTTCAGCACTAACTCCTCTTGAAGCAGTCTTTAAAGTAGAGACAAATATCCCTCCCAGGGTGTGATTTCTTTGATGCAGATCGTTGCTCCCTGGGAAGCTGTTTCTCCCCATTGCCTCCAAAGGGTCTCCAGGGCAGTCGCCCTGATGTGATGCTGGTGGTACATCTCTGGTCTCACCATCTCTGATAGTGCTCTGACTACACAGTGCTGCCCACAGAAGCTCTCTGACGGAGGGATTTTGGTTGCCATGAGTGTCAGCAAACAGCTCAGCATGAAACTGACTGTCAGGAGAAAATACCAAAACCATTTCAGCAAAGACTGACTGAAGCTGGAAGTGGAACCGTTCAACAGTTCAACAGAACAGGAGGTAGGAATCTGCCCATGTTGGGTGCAGTCCCCATGGGTATGTCCCACCACGTGCACACTTCAGAGTGCATAGACCAGCTCCTCCTCTCCTTGGCATCCCGCTCAGTTGTTGCTGTTCCAGAGCTCTTCAGATAGGGGCTGCCTCCATTCTCATTCTACAAAGCATACAAAGCTTCCCTGTTGATGCAAACATATAAGAGCTATTCTTGCTAAAGCACCACTGTTTTTAACCATTTCTTCTTAAGCATAGATTCCTAAAAAGGAGATGGCTTGTCCTAAAGTAATGTAGCTCTTCTTTCTGAAACAGAAAGAACCCTTCATCCAGAAAAACATGCCCATCTAGGTTTGGGATGAGTGATTTCTGGATGTGATCACAGAAACAGAATTCTGCATCAGAGAACAGCAACAAATACAAATCCAGTTCTTCCAACACCGTGGATGTTTCTACTCAATTTCATTCATGTTTAGCATGGACAGTAGAACTACAACCACAGGGTAAAAAATCCATCACCAGGGTCATAAAATTGCCTCTGGTTCCCCTATTGGTTCAGGAGATGGTGACTGAGATCACAGTGGGAGGCAGCCTCCAGCTGGCACTCCTTGGAAAAGCCCAATCCACTGTGTGAGAGTGGAATGATGCCCTGCAGAAAGATGGGTCTCTGTTTGTAGGACTGGGCACTTGATGAGCAGATCAATGAGAGTGAGGTGAGAGCTGGGCTTATTGGAAGAGCAGAGGTAGGTGTGTCACCAGAACTGTAACTCCAGAGGTAACAAAGATGGTGATCATCACCTGTGGGAAATAAAACACATCAAAAAGATAACAAAAGATGGCTCAGAATCCTGGAACAAAAATCCAGCCTTCCTGAACAGGGAGATTTAGGTAGGGCTTGGGTTTTTATTTTCATGGACGGATGCAGGATGACAATGTCCCATTGCACAGTTGTGCTGCACATGCTACGTACAGCTTCTCATCCTGTTCTCTACCATGTTGTGACTTCAGATCTGTCAGTTCGCATGCTGTGGGGACCTCAAGGCCAGCATAGACCAGCCTTTGCCAAATGCACTCAGGCACTCATCAGTAGAAGCCAAAAGTTCTCCCTGTTACTCAAAAAGCTATTAGCATCTCCAAAGGCACAGGCTGACATGTTCTGCAGGGCCCACGATGCTTAGCAAGATCTTATTTGCAGGGAAATAACCCTCATGTGGAAATGCATTTTCTCACATATCATTTACTCTGTTTTCCTCTTGCAGTGTGAGATTTTCCTTCACACGGTGACAGAAGTGAAGATACACAGGAGAGCTACCTTCTCCTCTATCAATAATACTCTGTACGAGAAAGCCTCGCTTGAAACTGTGTAGGGGAAGTCTGACAGCTCCCAGTGATGAAATTCTGAAAATAAGGTTATGACAAATTGGGGGTTTTACTCAACAGCACCCTTTGTTCACTTCCAGTCACTGTAACAGGTTTTCTCTGCCTCTTATTCCTATGCTTGACACTTTCTCATTCCTATAGCATCTCTGCGCCATCCATTAACACATTAAGTCCCATCATTAAGACCTATTGTAAATGGAACTGGCCTTGTGTTGACCCCAGCAGTAACTATGGGGAGACTGCAGTCCCAACAATGGTGCTGGAAGAAAATGTTTCCATAGGCTGCAGTCTACTTTGGTTTTCTCCTGTTAAAAACATAGAATGTTTCCCTTTCTTTGGATGGGGAGGGATTTAGAAAGCTTTGACATGACTCAGTCCAGAGCAAAGTAGTGCTTACCTGGAATGACAGGTTGCTGACTTGCAGACTGATACTCTTGCTGGTGGCTCCCATTCTATCCTCTGAAGTTGTCAGTTTAATTACATTGCATTTCCCAAGATGGAACCAGTTTGCACTAAAGCAAAGACTCTGAGCATCCCGGGAATCACAAGGCTGTTGGAGTGTTGTGATCCACCCAATGATGGATCTGACCACATAGAATGGTCCGTGCCTCATATGTTCAAAGTACAGCTCCCAGAAAATATTAATTACTAATTAATTATTAATATCAGGTCAGATTTAGAATGAGAGATCTGATCATGGTGACAGGGTAAAACAGTCCTGTCTGCCCTGGGAGTGTGAAAGTGTTTGATACTGACTGCAGACCATGAGGTGCAATGAGCTGTGGTTGATCAAATGAAATAATCTGTAGTGGTTTGTTCCATGAAAATACAGTGGGACCTTTTTTCCTATAGAATTAAAGCATCTCTAAATGAAACACAGGCAGAAAATTGTATCTGTGTTCGTCTTCTGTGATCAGTGTCTTCCCCATGGAAGACTTTGCAATGGTACTTGGCTTGCATCATTGCCTTTGGGAAGTAAGAGGATGGTGTATGAGCACATGAGAACAGCAGAGACTCGAGTTCAGGATTTCAGCTGGGCCACAAGCTGAAATGTAGTGATTTGGGCACTTTCCTTCAGCATTTTTTGTTTCTTCCTCGGGACTTGTCTAATTAAACTGCACAGATTGTACTAGCAGCTGATGGCAGGATGCTATGTTGTCTGTAGCCTAATGAGGATCTGCTTTTAGATAGGTAAATATAAACCTGTAATAAGCTCTCCTCTACACAGACAATAGCTCATGCTCTTGACATGACCTACTCGGATATTTACAAGAATTCAGTATCCCAGTTGCTATCAGCAAGAAGTGAAACACACAGTTGTTTGTGAAGAGGGAGCGAGTTCGTCCCTTTTATGATCACAAAATGGCTATTGCTGGTGATTTCAGCAGCAGATGCTAATTGCTAGTGATGTGGACTCAGACAAACATGAATAGCAACACCTATGTGCACATGGAGTAATTAAACAAATATTTCTGCCACCAAAACTATATTTTCATCCTAAAACCCGAGTCAGTCCCATTGTGTTAAAGGCAATTACTCTCCGAGCTGCTCAGTAACATCAAATACAATTCCACACTGCCTCGCAAGGACGTGCTATTAGTGACTGTATTAGAGGCATTTGTCAGAACTGTGGGAGGAAGTTGCAGGGGTTTTACAACAATGCAGGGATGCTGCTGCTGCTGCTCGGGCTCTTTGGGAACATCCGAAGGCGCTGAATGGTGAAGGCTCAGCTGAACAATGTGCAGATGTCAAAGCTGTTTTCCAACATTAATGAGCTCCACGAATCCTCACTGCACTCTGCATTATTTTTTAAATTAAGGTATTTGCTCACTGGATCTGTTCAGGGCTGGTGAGCAGCTCAACCTGACCCCCACCCTGCTTAGCATCGGTGGTGTTGAGCGCAGCTGACAGCCTGCTTGCTACTGCCACAGGCAAGAAACTGAGCATCTGGGGTTACCTAACAGCACACAGCTTCTGCAAGGCTCAGGAGGATTCTCTGGATGGTGTCTGTCTTGTGTGAGGTCCTTCATCCAGGGCTGTTGGCTCAGTGTATGTTCTTGGCCCTGCAGGGGCTAATACTGGCTGTCTCACCTCTGTGAAGCCTGTGGTGAGACCATGGAAGGCTCCAGCACATGGGTGCAGGAGTGGGTGGCAGTGCTGCTCCCATCTCCATGTCCTCTATCTTTGGCTTTCTATGAATTTGCTACATGCTTTTTTTCTAGGAAGATTTTGCTACACACTCAGTAGCCTGCAACGTGCTAACCCAACTCTCTTTAAAGACATTGCCAGAGCAGGAACTGGAGAAGATGTTCTAAGAGAGGTTTGCAGAGGGAATGACTGGTAGAAAAAAAGTTCCCCTGAGATGGGGTCCATCCTTTTCCCACCCACTGCCCACCTTCAGTGTGTCCTGTCCAACAGGGCAGGCTGGCATGGTGGGTTTCTTCTGCTGGGTAATCCCTGCTGAGAAACTAGACATGTGATGTTCCAGATGAGGGGATCTCTTAAGGGGGAAACAGCATGGAATAAGTAACAAGAACTATATTTTCAAGAATAAATGAGACTGTGGAGTCAAGGTTATTTGTAGAAACACTCATCACAAAATGAATAGTTATAAATCGTTGCATGGAATCCTGTGGGATACCTGTATTAACAGCAGCCTCTCTCTTTACTCACGTGGTTCAGCTTGTGACTGTTGGGCCTCCTCTGTCCCTCTTCTCAGGCAGAAGGAAAGATCAAGCATGATGTCTTTAGCAAGAAGAGAGAGACACTTGGGATCTAACTCGAGTCTTCAGCTCCCTGTTTATTCCTGTCCATGTTGACATCTCATGTTTTCATATGACCACAGAGCTTTTAAATGAACTTTTGTTTCCCCTTCCCTACCCTTATGTATAGATATATAGAGATATATATACGGTGCAAAACCGAGTTTCGGAGTGTTGGCTTACAGATACAATCACAGGGGTTGTAGATGCTGTCTCAGGAAGATCTAACCTCTATATTTTGGAGCAGATGAACTGTCCTTTTAGTGGCAGTCTCCCAAGTCTCACTGATTGCAGATTTAATTCTGGCCTGCTGGGAACGAAGCATTTAATCAGATGTGACAACAGAGCCTGGAAGCTGAGCTCTTTCTGAACATACCCGATTTTCTTCCCCTGGCCCTGGTGTTCAAGCAGTCAGGTATTACTGGAGCTGCTGAGAACACACCTCCTTGGGCTCATCATTATCTTCATTTTCCAGCGTATCCTTTTCTTTCCTGGTTAGGCCCCTTAGCTCCCTGCTGCACTACTTCAAGCTGGTACTACGAGCAACAGACTCCCTTTGAGGTTCATACAAATGGAGACTTGCATTTCCAATCAGGGAACTCAAAAGGGGAAACTGAATAATTATTTCTTCAGAAACTCCTCTGGGCCTCTGCTCAGCTGCTTTCAGGCAGAGATTCTGTTAGATTACAGTTCTGGTTCAGATTTGACATTCCATCACCATCGCAAAAGGCAGATTATTTTTTTTTATGCGATCCTTAATGAAACTGTAGGGAAATCTGTCACTGCAAAGAGGAACAGAGAACAGACCAGGGCATATGGGGGCACAGTATCAGCCTGCTATGTGAAGCACTGCTTAGCAGATTAATCATAGAATCACAAAGGTTAGAAAACACCTCCAAGATCGTCCATCCCAGTCACACACCTACCACCAATATTTCCCCATTAAACCTCTTAAAGCCCCATGCCTCTTAAAGCTGTTGTGTTGGTGCTCCCCTGCCCATCACAGGCAGCACTGCAGTGGGCTCACAGTGCCTGCAGATCCCCCAGATCACACCATGGCAGATCCCTGCATCTCTTCCTGAAACTGCAGAAAGCTCTGAGGAAATTCACGTAAAACTTTCTCCTTTCTCTCCTGTGAATGAAACATTTTTAATTACTGCACTGTATCAAAGGCTGTAGGACTTCATAAGCCAATGCAAATCTTGTGTTTGTACAGTAGTATGAGAAGACATATTACAAAGAACCAGCTCTTTGGGAAGAAAAAGAAAGAGAAGCAGTGAATAATACTGTCACAGTTTGAGTTCAGTGCACAGATGTCTACTCAGTAATGGATTTCTGGCAATCAAATATTTTCTTTAATGCTATAAGACAGCTTGGTGGTATTTGATCATGATTAGCCAAAGCATCCCAGGGTGTTTTGGGGTGTAATAAGATGGGTAAGTATCCTAGCAATTTATTCTATGAATCGTCCCATGAACTAAATACCTCTGTGTATGAAATACAGCTCATTGCCTAGACTTCATTTCACAAACATTTGTGATGCATCTGGGGCAGTATAGGTCTCCTACCCTAAATGCTTAACACTGTGCGTGCTTCCTCTGCCCTTGCTGGCAAAGAATTGATCAGCTGGCCTTCAGAAGTTCACCAAATCATCAGAGTAAGGCTGGTTTGTCTGATAGTATGCCAGGAGAGATCCAGTCAGCTTGCTACAGATACCACTTATACACAACCAGTGATATTCATTCCACCACCTACACGCCTATGATAGTTAAAAGCCTCCCATCTGAACTGTTCATCTCCTGCTTTCCTCTTCCTTAAGGGGAGCTGAGAAAGGACAGATCAGACCCAAACAGATAATTTTGAGCTACCTGAAGTTATGCCATCAGGATACTGCCCAAAAGAACTGCACACAGGTCTGGGCTCTGCTGACTCCACGTAAATATGCTGAGGTTCTTCCACCCTTTGAAGGATGCAAAACCAAAGCCACAGCTCTCCAACTCAGACTGCACATGGAATGCACTCTGCTGCTGTTAATTCAGAGAACTCCATCCCTCTATCTGCCTTGAGCCTGTGAGGAACCTCCTCACACACTGCTGGGCTGAACACTGTTGGAACATTCTGGAAAGAGCCAGTCCTCATCCAAATGTCTTCCAGGCCAGGTTTTGTACTATCTCATGGTGTACTTTGAGAAGTCCCAGAAGGCTCAGCAGCTGTTTTGCTTTGGGGGAGCAGGAGAGGGGCAGGTCAGGCTGCTGAGGAAAAGCTGCAGGGCAGGGGCTCTCACCTGGTAGACTGCATGCAGTGGGTGACCCCACCCTCAGTTTGGCCCCGATAAAAAGCTCATTTCCAAAAGCAAGATCCTTTGTGATTTTCAGCTGGAGCCAGGCTGAGATCCCACCTCCACCTCCATTGGCCAGTGGTTGCACCTGGAGCCAGTTTCCTGTAAACAGCTGCTGGTGGAGAGAACTGAGGCGTGCCAGAAGAACGGGGAATGAAGGAAATGTTTTCTGTCTATTTTCTGCTGCACTGATTCAGAGCAGTGGAAGTGCACAGCACCTCACAGAGTCTATCTCGATGGAAAGGTGTGATGCTACAGGCAGGATATCTCCAGCTGCTGTAACTCCTGCTCTAGAAGTGCGAGTGGATAAGAAAATGTGGTTGCATTGTTTCCTGGGTTGCTCTGCCAGGACTGTAGAAGAGCAGGTGGAAAGGGACCTCTGGAACACTCTTGTCCCCTTGCAAAGCAGGGCAGCCTCCAAGATCAGATCACCTTTATCTAGCAGATCTGAGGATGCTCCATGCCCTCCCTGAGTGACCTTTGTCAGGGCTGTGCTACACTGAGGATTTTTCATATTAAAAAGAAAGAAGACACAAAGGAGAAGTATTGGTGCACAGAGGGGTTGTAGATGTTGATTAAATCAGTAGACAAAATCATTTGCCTGGTCCTGCTGTTGCTTATCTGTTGCCAGATGTCCCCCATAGCTGTGAAACTAGAAGCTCATCTGCTAAGCTTCTAGTGTGCCCCAGTCAGACTCTACCCAAACCTTCAGAGTGTGCAGTTCCTCTGGGTGTTTGGTACTGCACAAAGCTGCCTTGGAGGGCATATCATTATTCTCATCCCTGGTTCTCCATCAGAGCAAATGCAGCATAGGATGGCTTCCTAATCTGAGTTTGAGACGAAGGAACTCATTGTGTATTTAATGTCCTAGATTTAACTATTCTGATTTCTCTGCATCTTTTTGATTCTTTATAATATTGTCATTTATATTTATGAGATTAAGGAGAGATTTAATGTGCTATAAACTTCCCAACTCCTCAGAGAGAAACAAACAAACACAGAACACCTTTATTTTGAGCTCAAATTTCTCTTCTTATGGATTTACCCACAGAGAGAAGATATTCACAACGATCTATCAGTCTTCAGACCAGTTGCAGCCAAGCAGTTGGGAGGCTAATAGCAGCATGGTGTTTCAATACAGTAGAACATCCCTGGGTCATGGTTAGAGCACACTGGTTTTCATGGAGAGGCTGAGTTTATCTGTACAAATCAACCTGCTGGCATGAAAACTAGATGCAGAGTTCTCTCTTGGATGCAATTCTGGGAAAGCCATAGGTGGCAGCTTCCTGACCTGGCAGCTATTTGTTCAGTGTAATAATGTACATTCCTAATAATTGCATGATGTTTGATATGCAGATACCACTCCCTGCCTCTCTTGCCTGAAGAAACTCCTACACTTCTTTACCACAGCTCTGCAAAAGAAGCTTCCCAGGTCTGTCACATAAATGGCAATAATCAGAGAATGGAAAAAAAAGAAAAGCTTTGCTAGTGAAGGACTGAAAGAAAGCACCACAGTGCAGTGCAGAGCAGAGCAGGCCACTTGGAGTTCCTTCTTAGGAGCAATGTGGAAGGGAGCAATGACTCTCCATGTCATCTGGGAGTATTTCATCCTTCTCCTCTCCCCATCCACACATGGAAAACCCTGCTAGCACCTGTAGTAGTTTCACACAACAGGCAATTTTGCCAAACTGGCAGCTATATTTTGCTCACACTCAAAGATGATTTGCAGCCAAAAAAAGTTAAGATGCAAGAGCAAGAAAACTATGTCAATGGTGTTTGGCTGTATCCCAAACCCAGTAACACAGCAGGCGTGGGAGCTCCCTCGGATGTTTTTGCTTGACGAACGCCCACTTGAAATGGCTGATGAATTTCAATATTTGGACAGATGGCTGAATTCCCAAATCTGATTTTAACACATTGAGTCTCCTCAGAAATTGCACTTTCCTTCTTTGGAGGTTGCTATTCACTTGGAAAATGCATTCTTCCATTCTTATAGTTTCAGTAAACACAACTGGTAACCTCTTCTCAATACAAAATGCACTATAGCTATGATCTTTTCCTTGCTCATTGTCTCTGACCATGATGTTTGGAAGGGATGTGCTGAGTATTATTGTGCATACAATAAGCAGATTGTTTCTGCAGTTAAGAAGGGCTCCGATATTACCAAATAGCCATAACCATAAAGCACATCCAGGCTATCCTCTTGTTTCCATCTGCAATGCCAGAATGAAAACCATAGTGGTCATGATGATCAATAAAAGGGAAGTTTGTAACACCCAGTATAAACCTATATTAAGGTAGGAAAAGACATCCATGCTGGTCAAGGTCCTGTCCCCCTTGTTTGGGTTCTGCCAGCCCAGAAGTGACTCTTGTCAATAGACAGGCTAAAACTATTTCTCAATAATTCAGGGAGAAAATGAGGACGTTTAAGCAGACTTGATGGTGACCAGCAATAAAACATCTGTAAAATCACAGGAAAGCAAGAAGGAGGGAAAATCCTGTGGGAAGGATAAAAAGAAAAAGGAAAGCAAACTTTTATTATTACTGTCGTTATTTCAATAGCAACGCTGCACTCTGTCTCTTTCTGTACAGAAAATTCACTGGGTGCTCAATGCCTACAGGAGCCACCTGGAGGTGGGAAGCCTTGAGTGATGTGAGATACACTGTGTTTGTCCCTAGGCTTAGTGCCACAGTGACACTTATCCCTATGACATTACCAGCCTGGGTCATCAAGGCTATAGCCGTACTCTGTTCCACTGAGCACTGTCTGGGTTCATCATGCTTTAGACTCATTTATGGCTATGCAAATAAAACTTCCGTCCCAGCAATCAAACTGAAGGATTTTGTTTTGTTTTGCTTTTTTGTGACAATGATTTATGAACAGCTCTCTTCTTTCAGGCCATGGTGTTAATTAATTGCTTCTGGAGTACTCGGATAAAAAGCGTATTTACTTATGCAATACTCACAAACTAAATATTTGGTGCATTTCACAAACATTTCTAATGTGTGCCCACAGAACAATAGATCAGCCAAATGAAACAGCTGCAGAAGAGGCAGATCATACATACTTCTGAAGTAGTCAATTATTTAAATTAATTAATGAGTAATGACTACGTATGCTTTTTGCATATAATTTGACTATTACAATGCCAAAATGTTCAACCATTACTCCTTCAGCAGCGACATATTGCATGCTGCCATGAAATAACATCCCTGCTGACTTTGTTCTTCATTACACTGTTAAATTCCCACCTTTGGGGAACTATGATGATCTAATGCTGAAGTATGTTGTCCCTGTGTATTTATAACAGTGGATTTCCTATGTCCCTGTGCACACTACTGGGGGACCACTAATGACTAGCTACTGCACATCTCACAGCTGTTACTTTGAGAGGTAACCATGGTGTGAGTGCTTTGCAGATTAAACACACCACAGATTGTTTCCAATCCTGACTTTGGTGAAAGGTGACTAATAGCTGTACTACAAAATATCCATTAAAAATAAATAAATAAAAAAAATAAAAATTTAATTAAAAAAAAAAAAAAAAGTGGAATTTAAAAAAGCTCGATGGAAATGCTCCCTGGTCCATCTAACCTCTGAACCATTCCTGGTTAACAGAGCTCAGAGCTGTGCCATGAAACATGCACTGATCAGACACTACAGGCTGCCCTGCCCTGAGTTTGCTCCTTAGTCTGGATATAGACACCAGCTCTCCACGATGGGCTGTTGCCATTGGCTTTTAGCACACCAAGAAGCTCCACCAAATCAGAATAGAAAGGCATGCTGGAGAGATGTGAGGAAGCTCCCTAAGCTTTAGCTTTGCTAAATATCATTCTGGTTTAAAATGTTTGAGAAGCAACACCATACCTGTAGGAACCTCCAGACAGCTTTACAGAGGGCTGGGGAGCAGAGAGACCAGACAAAAGCCATTTCTGTAATCACACATGCCCTACCTTGACACTGGAGAGTCATTCAAGAGCAAAACATGGCACTAAATATCAAGAGCTCTCAGAATTTTTCACAGGGGCTGAGTGGGAGGGTGCCATAACCTTTCAGATCCTCAGTAATAACTTATCTCTTCCACCCTTGCAGGCAGGGAGGAATGTTATAAATGATGCAGGTGCCACGGAGACCTGATAGTGTGAGAGGAATGAATCCAATTGCAAAAGCATGCAGAAAGTGTCTTCCTGGACTGAAGTGGGGCATTAACCCCTCTGAGACCTGAGTCGAGGATGAGAAGGGTACATAAAGGGTGCCAACGTATTTGGCTATGCACCTGAAGCCACAGGACCTCAAAGAAAGCCCTTTGCCTTGTATATAGAGAATATGATGATCTGCCACGAAGACTTGGAGGATGGAGTGGTCCATTGCTATTCTCAGCCCTGGGTGCAGGCTGATAACCACATGAAGCCTTGGCAGTTTGAATAGAAGCCAATGCTGTTTGATGGCTGTGTTGGTGGTGGGTTGATGATTGGTCTTGATGGTGTTGGAGGTCTTTTCCAACCTTAGTAATTCTAATATGGAAGAGTATTTCTGTAGAGCATGTAGGCAGCCATGTCTGTGTGGCATTACCCTGTCAAGAAGACATCTTGTAAGATACTAAAAGGTTAAATTTTGAAGCGAAATCCTATAATAAATAAAATATAACTGAAACTGCATGACTGCAGGAAGAGCTATGGATTAGCATAGCTTGAAATGAAATGCCAGTCTATGTGTGGGTGTGGGGTGGGGGTTATGCACAGCATGCCTGGCAAATACTTTGGATCGTGAAAGCAGTTATAAGAGAAAAGGCTTATGGAGAGCCTTAAAGACTCAGTAAATCTCTTCCAGCTAGACATGCACGGGATGCTGAATCCCGGATACGTCTAATTTATCTCTATGCTTTCAAGGCTGAAAGGAAGATGTAGTCCTGCTAAGACTTGGCAAAAGTGTTAACTCTGAATGTACATTTCTGTGAGGAAGAGTTTCAGCCTGGCAGCCCATCTGGCTAAGGCTACACTAATGGTGCTGATGAAAGCCCTTTCCTATCAAGTCATCACAGCATCAGCACAGGGACTTTTGGCTGCAGAAGCAGTCACTGGGCACACTCCAAAGCAGCTAGCACATGCTGGTACCCCCAGCACGGCACTTTGTAATCACATCTTCAGCAGCATCCTCTGCCATAACCCCGTCAATGACCTTGAGCAGATACATGTGCAGCAGGGAGAAGAGTGTGGACAGAGCCCCAGAGAGCTCTTCATAAAGGGGTCTCCCAATGGGCACTGCAGTGTCCTGGTGGGATTAGTGCTCTGGTAACCAGAACTTCTGCTATTGAAAAGGAGACCTTCATTGTACATCCCTATAAACTCACATATTTTATTTTGCTTATGCAACGAACCAGGAGCTGAAACAAAATCTGTAACTCTCGCTCTGAGAAGGAGAAATAACTCATTAGAGCTGATTAGAGCTCATGAAGTTTAAGGAGTTTAAGGTAATTCATTCAAGTGAGATCATTTCTGTTTGCAGCTTGCACCTCTACAAACCCCCACTACAGTGTTTCGTCTCACAGCTGCATGGTATTGCCAACATCACAGAGTAGCCCTGTCCCTTTCAAACTGCTCAGAGAGGAGAAGCTTTTAGTGATTGCTGCTTTTTTTCCCCCTCAGATTAATGAAAAGACAGCCCAGCCTGTGCAACTTGAAAGAACTTTTTCGACTTTCATATTTTTCGCATCCAGAAATAATGAGTGTCACCGATGTCTGGAGAAAACAGTGAGTGTGAAGGGCAGCAGAGGACAGCCCAGAGATGAAGGCAGAAAAACAGACGGCTGAAGTAGATAGAGATACATGTATACTGGGAAATGAAAGGTCTCCTTGGAAAGTTCCCTGTCGTAAGGGTCTTAAAGCGTCTGCTGGAAATGAGGGAAGATCAAGAAGAAGAGAAAACAGGGATCACAGTCCATTAAGTTCATTACATGTGTGTGTGAATGGAAAGGACTGAGATGGTGCTCCAGGATTTGGGGGCTCAGGATTTGGATAGCCTCTTGAAAAAAGGCACCAAATTGCTCAGCCCTCAGGAGTGAGGGTTGGGCATGGACCTGGCCATGAGATACCAGCATGGTTGGTGGCACAGGGTGAGGTGACGTAGATGTCACACAGCCTTCCACATCAGCAGCTTCCAGTCTGAGCCCAGATGAGAGGTCATGATCTTGATGGGATTCTCTAAATCCCATCTACCCATCTACCATGAGAAACCATGAGCCATGGGGTGAGGTTAACTCTGAGGTACTTGGTGTGAAACCTCTTGTTTTGGAGCACCGCTTTCAGAGCTGAGCTAAGGAGTAACAAGAGCTGTGGCCTGACCAATCTCAAGGCACGTGGGATGCTTTCACGTGCCAGGACCTCTCTGTGAATCACACCTGTGTGACAATGAGTGACTGCAAGACACGTTTGGAGCTCCTGCAGAAGCAAAGGAGGTGATATAAGAAGGAAGCTGTCTGTCCCTGCTGACTGAAGAAGCCCCTGGAGACACGGACTATTGGGTG
This sequence comes from Excalfactoria chinensis, assembly GCF_039878825.1. Lineage (NCBI taxonomy): Eukaryota > Metazoa > Chordata > Aves > Galliformes > Phasianidae > Excalfactoria > Excalfactoria chinensis. Next base: position 1,386,027 of record NC_092841.1, read on the forward strand.
AGCATGACCATTTCACACTATAGGAAGAGTCCTGAATAGGGAACTACCAACTTGACCAACAGGAAGACCTGACAGTCATCCTCTCTGCTCGTTTTGCTGGAGCCTGTGTCATCTTTTGCTTGCTTCCCACAGCAAAATAGGGAGCAGTTGCCAAGTGGACTCACTGGGGCTGGTCCAAGCTGTCACTGTGCAGTTTGCCAGTGGAGCTGAAAAAGCAGCTGCCTGCAAGCCAGGAAACTTTCAGCCCTTTTGTGATCTCCTTGAAGGTCTAGAGCTTTGTGCTAGCTGAGGAATGCAGGAGCAATAGCAATTAGGAGTCAACGTATTTTCATGAAGCCATTGAACATCCCAATTATTCTGTGCTGACAAAGGCTATATTTGCCACCACATCTGTTATTTCCATTTACAGGAGCTATTTTGTAAGACTACACATGTATTACTCTTGGCTAGCTCCTCTGGGAAATCTGCCTGTCTCACTTCCAGCCTTATGATTGTCCAATTACTTTCATTCCTTCCTTTGCCCTATCCCATCCTATTGATTTATCACCTGCTTTAAGGGCGGTTTCATCCAGTCCCCCAGAATGGAACATGTTGCTGCTGATAGCAGCAAGCAAGATATAAAAGACAGAATGTTCCTGGGAAGAATGTGATCTCTGCAAGGACAAGCAGAGATCAATCCTGCAGGAAAAGTCTGGTGCGGGATTTATGCTCCAGCTTGGAGAGTGTCATACAACAGGGCTCCTTTTTGCAAGAGGTTCTGCAAGCATCAGACACCAGAGCCAAGAAGGATGTGTGTCAGACCTGCTGGTCAAACCTGCCAGTCCCACTGAGTCTAAGACAGATGGACAACACTGGGGGCTACTGAAAGGCTGCAAGATCCATTTGGTGGACCCTGACCAATCAAGAAGCAACAGCTACCAGTAAATCCATGTGCAAATCTAGGCAAGAAGATCAGGGTGTTTGTGTTGGATATTGTAATCAACTAGAAAATCTATTTTGAAGCAAAAAGCAGTATTCTGTGCTCAGTATTTCTTGCTGCTTTTCCCTATGTGGTTCCAGCCCTCATTGTGGAAGCATTCAGGAGGAATGAGACAGTTCTGAAAAGCTCTCTTTTCAAAGCTGTTAAAGGCACAGTTAGATCTGGATTTAATATTTCTAATGTTTCTCTGAGCTGGTTGGAATGGGAAACAAAGAATAAAGAAACAACCAAACCAACCAACCAAAAAGGAAGCCAACAAAAACCTACCTGGAGCTGCTTTTCAGGAGAACAGGAAGGATAAACATATCTTTTCCCATGCATTTGGCCAGATTTTTTGGATGAATGCAGTGCAAAAGAGTATTTTTAGGGGAGAGGGTGTCAGCATTAAGATGATGCTACCCAAGCTGATGATCAAATGAAGATTAAAGAAGGAGGTGCAGGCAAGGAACTGACCCAGGTGATCCACTTGCAAAGGTCTCTATGTCTGAAAACAAACACCCTTGGCACAGCAGGATAACCCGGAGCCCAAAGGTAAGCACCAGGATGATGTGAATTAGAACACTCTGGAGGAGAATTCATAACCTATATCCCAAAACCAAGACAATGAGATCTTGCCGAAGAAGGGTCACACACCTAATTCTTCCAGTGCAAAGCAATAGTTACCTCTTAGATACCTCTCGGATTCTTCTGAGGACTGCCACCCAAAATTACATCAGTTAGCTCAGAAGGCACTAGTAATGTTTCCCAGAGTACTTGAGGTGAAGAGTCATGAAATTAATAGTTAAAATACAGTCAGACCATGTCCTTAACCTACCCAAATATTTAAGAGGAGTTAGAAAAACAGACAATCCTCTATGCTGCTTTTATCCATTACCTAAAAGACCCAGGATGAATGCTACAGTCCTTGATGCTACATCGATTTAAAGCTTGTGACACCATAGAAAATGCTTTGGGATATATCAAGTAATTAATAGTGAATTTTGGAAAGGCATCTCTCCTCTCCAAAAGAATTGATTCTGGACAGAAATTAAAAGAACATGTAGAGACCCCAAGGCAGAATCCAATGAGTGATCTGGTTTATGAATTTTTGCAAAGGACCGGTCCCCTTGTCGCTACTCCCATAATGACACATTAACTCAAACTTATCTTCATATTTCATGCATAAGCCTTAAAGGAATTAGGTTTTGAAGGATAAAGACAATTTTGTTTATACACTGTGCTCACGTCTGAATGACTTTTTCTTAGGTTTATGACACTGGCATCAGCAGCCTTTGTCAACACGAATCCAAGTGACCGGACGATGTGACAAGACTTCTGAGGTTCTCATTAGATCTTGTTTGTTTCTACCATAAAGATCGGATTTAATTTAGCTGTTAAGTTTCATCTCCCAGCCTCACCTTCATGACTGGGCAGGCCATTAAATTGTTCCCTTGTGCAAAGCAGTTTACATGGTTGTTTCAGCTGGTGTATCACAATTAAGCAGAAGGAAACGGAAACAGAATCCAAATAGGATTAAAGGAAACGAAGTGTGGGACTCCTCAAGTTTCATTGTACATCAGCCACTAATTCACAGTTGATCTTCAAGGTCAAGATTGAAGCAGGTCAAACTGGGCAAAAAAAAAATCCATTTGTTTCATTCATTAACTAAAGTTAAATGAATTAACTAAAGTGGTGCCAGAAGCTGAAGAAGACTCCAATATACAAAGGTGCAGAGAAACTCCTGTAAAATCTGAAAGTCCATTCTGTGCTTGGGTTGCATAGGCAGTCTCTTTGCTGAACACTGTCTAAAGTTTTCCACCATGTTATGTCTGAGTTAATCATGTCATAGGGAAAGTCTGTGGGAGACCCAACTATACCTTGATTTCTGAGACACCAAAGTAACTTAACTGAAGTAATGGAATTTAGTGGATAGTAGAAGTGAACTGATCTGGTTGTGTTCAGAACCATCCAGAAAGCCAAAAAAGGAATGAGAGTAGTGAGTGAAACTTAGACCACTTGATCTGTCTTCTCCAGTGGGACATGGCAGTTCCTTCAGAAAGGGATTGGATGTTCAGTGAAGTACTCCAATGGGAATGTAAAAGTCCTTATAAGTTGGGCTTGATGAAGAAGCTGGGCTTTCTGGATCCCTTCCAATTTGGGATTTATGATTCTATGAATTATCACTCCAAGGGCAAACTCATAGTGGGGGGGGGGGGGGCGTAGCTGGTGCTACTTGAGAAGCAGAGAAAAGTGAATGGTGGATACGCATCTGTCTTCTTGCTTGAAAGCTTTTGACAGTGAATCCAAATCATCCATGAAGTAGAAAGTGAAGACATGACAAGGGCTAATGTGCAGGGAAGAGATTGAAAGGGAGAGTGGAGGACTTGGACAAGCACCCTGCCTGCAAATGGACCAGTGGATGAATTGATGATGTTTGTAACACTTAGCTGCAAACTACAGGGACAGCTGAAGGAAGACCACCCTGCCTCTGATTCCCAGCAAGATATGAGATTTCTATGCCCAGAGGCTGATGGCTGCTAAAAAAATGGAAGCTGAGTTCTCAGTAAAAAAACACTGTGTGGTGCAAAGACTGCTTGTGTACAGAAACATCAGCCATAGATGATGGAGGTCCTGGAGCATAATGGTCACTGATAAGGGTTCTGACTTTGCAGTCCTTCCATGCAAAGTCAATGGTCGTCCAGAACCAAGGATGGGGCAGGCATGAGATTCAGGTGCCTTTGCAGTTCTCTCACAGAAATATGGGGCTCCTCTCCCCTCCAGTATCATGTCTGAATCCCTGGAAAGGTGTCTGGGTCATGCTGGCCTAAAAGGCACCTCCTGTCCTTGTTGTCTCAGCACCCTTCATTCATCCCACTGGGAGCTGGCTGAGAAGGAATGTCAGGGATGTGCACATCAGCCATAGAGCCTTTGGTGCTGGGTTCTGCAAATAAGGAACTCCTTGACATTCCTACCTGGACTGAAAGCATTTGTTGGGTCATAAATAAATTGTTCCAAGTAGGTTTTACTTTAACTCTGCCAACAGCCTTGGCAGTCGCATACTCTGCTCGTAGCTGATCCTGCTGTAATAGCTGCCTGGCTGAGGGACATTGTGCTCTTTGATATGATTCAGGTAAGATGAAACAGCACACCAGTTTCTTCTCTTTTTTTCATTCTGTTTTTCATAAATTTCACATTTTCAACACTTTGCTCTTGTTATATAGATTTACTTTTCAGGTGACAGAAATGCTTTTCAATTTATAGAAATGCCAGTTCAATACATCTCTGTAGAATATGATGAGACTGGAATTGAATTTCCTGCTTGTTCATTTTTTTATTAGTATTTCTATATCAAGCAATCTGGCAATAAAAAACTACCTTTACTTTATATATTGTGTCACCACATCTCCATTCACCTTCCGCCTTGGAAACTGAGAAAGGTAATACTATTTATATATATACATATAATATTATTTATATATTATGTATCTTCTATTTACTATTATTTCCCAAGTGGACTCAGCCTTTCTGCGTTTGTTTACCTGAATTTCAGGTGGCCAGATAGGTTTTGGGGTATGAATTCAACATCATAACAGGCACTCAAAGGGATAGAGGAGGAAATACCACACACAGCACTGCAAACTGGCATGAGCATTGCAAGCACCACTGCTATCATTGGCAGGACAGGAGGTACTGCAGCAAATAAATGTCCCACTGCTATCTGGGAATCTGACTGGAGCCACCTAGCACAGAGCAGATTCCATGCACACAAAAGCAGGTTGCACCAATGGGACTGACTCATTTTCTTCTGGACATGACCCATCTGTGGTGGGTGACCCATCTTTAGAGACATTCAAGGTCAGGTTGGATGGGGCTCTGAGCTGTGGGTGTCCCTGTTCACTGCAAGGAAGTTGGACCAGATGGCCTTCAAGGGTCACTTCCAACTGTTGCCTACCTGACCACCTCATTCCCAAGGGACCCAGCTCTTATCTGTTGTCTGCAGGCAATTTCTTCTTATCTGCTGACCCATTTCCCTGGGTGAGTGGCATGAGTACCAGCAATACCCTGACAGCATTTTTAGGTCAATACCTTCCATACAAACGTTTTCCTTTTACATCTGACATTTTAGGTGAAAACCAGGAGCTGCCAGAAGGTTTTTCAGACTGATGGTGGTATGAAGCAATATGCAGAGGGTACCACAAAGCTGCCAGGGAATGCAGCCCCTGCTCTCACCAGGTCTCCTGCTAGAATTCTGCCCAAAAGGCTGTTGTTGGCCTTGGTTTCACTGGCAACAGCTGAATAACCATCAGGCAGACTCTTGTGCAAGAAACAAGTACAGACAGTTCAGATGTGCCTGGATCTGTTCAGAACTGTAGGAATCCTGGATAATTTGGCATGCTGCTGATGATTAGCCTTTAATTTCTATGTTGTAATTAAGGCCAAGTGTAGGGAATCCCCAATGATACTGTAATCCTCTAAAATCAAGAGATGTGAGGAAACCAAAAATCTCTCCCAGTGCCAGGACAATAATTTCCCAGTCTAGTGGCAGTCCAGACTTACTGGTTCTGTATCGAAAGGGAAGCAACCAGTGCTGAAGGTTTTGGCTACAGCAGTGCTGCTGCTGCCTCCTGTGAGCCTCACATGCGCTGGAGTGGCTACAAGCTTTGAGCCAGGGTTGCTCAGATAAAGCAGGTCATTAATGGAGCACTTCAGCATGGTACCCTCAAGGCTGCTCATCTGGAAAGCAGAGCAAGTGTTGATCGTCTGCATTCGGTGGAGGCAGACACCATTCCTGGGAGCAGCTTTCTCAAGCTGCTTTGTGTCTGCAGAGATCTAATGATCCCACTAAAGTTGAGTTTGCTGTTGGCTCCACTCATTGCTCCTAACCTCTGTGCACAGTGGCATTCTGATGGAGTTTCTCAGAGAGGGGAAGGAGTTCATCCCCACCTCAACTCCCTTCAACACCCTGTGCTTGTAGGTAGCATGGGTGCCCAGGTCAACACAGCTTTTGGATAGAGAAGGCTGTGAAGAGCATGGAGAACCCTCAACCACCCATGTCATCCACCTCCTAACCTCTGTAGGATCAGAGCATTCAGAGGATGATTCTGACCTTGGTGAACTGCATCGTTTTACCTCCAGAGCTGGAGAGTTCCTTGAAGCTGCGGACCTCACCCAGGGAGAAATTAAGGTGGATGTTTCCCTTCCACTCCCCAACAGAGCCCTGCACAGCAGCAGTCTGGGAATTCATCTGTAGCCTTGGCTCGTGGAAGTGTTTCCTTCAGCAAGCTTTGTAAAAAAAAAAAAGAAAAAAGAAAAATTAATACATTCAGTTCCCGTAAGTAGTGTCTTCTAATTTCTCATGAATAATTATTAGCCTATAACTCCAATCAGTTCCTGAGATCCTGCACCTCATCAGGAAGTTAATTACACTTAGTTAGTGATTGCAACAAAAGACGTGCTTCTTGTTGACTCTGCACCAAAACCTCATTTCTTCTCCTGATGGGGCTTTTCTTATCTCCCCGAGAAGCATCTTGGCTATCCTTTATTTACGAGGCTGTCTTTATTTCAAAGAAATACTGAAGTGACCTGACAGGAGGAAATCTGAGGAAATTATGAGAGAAGGCTCAGTGATGGCAAAAAAACAAGCTGAGTTTTCCAGTAATAAGTGTCAGCTCCAGCAATGAGACTTCAGACCAGCTTATTACAGTGCAGGAAAGACCTAATTCTCATCCTACTTGCCTCTTTCTCTTCTTCAGTTACTCAATGAGTGGTTATGGAGTTGCTTTTTATTTTTCATTGTGCACAGGGGACTGGAAAGCACGTGAACCAGCTCAGTACCATTATCTCCCAGCTGTACTACACCAGCTCCCTAACTGCCATACCTGCTCCCCCCTGGCTAAGGTTTATTTCTCAGCGTCAGCAACATGGGATTATAGTATCATAAAACAGTTTGGGTTGGAAAGGTTCTTAAAACCATACAGTTCCAACCCACACACTATGGATAGGTACAGCTCCAACTAGACCAGGCTCAAGGCTCCATCCACCCCGGCCTTGAACACCTCCAGGGATGGACCATTCACATCTTCCTCACCACACTCATGGTGAAGAATTTCTCCCTAATGCTTATTCTAAATCTCCCACCTTTTAGATTAAGGCCACTACCCTTTGTCCTGTCTCTGCACTCCCTGATGAAGAGTCCCAGCTTTCCTGCAGGCTGTATTTCTGTATAGAAGGGCTGCAATGAGGTCTCCTTGGAGCCTTCTCTTTCACAGTGGGTTTACCTGAGAGGTTGCACAGCTCTGTTTCTAAACCCAGCTTTTCTTCCCTTCTCCTGTTCTTCTCTAGCATCTCTCTGTTCATTTTACATTCATTAGCAGTTTGCCATCTGCTGTCTTAAGAAAGTAATAAATGAGTGCCGTGGTGAGTTTCCTGACAGGGCCAAAATCTTCATTTGCATAAGTATTTCCATCCATCTTTTGTAATTCTGCTCACTTTCATCTGCAATGTGTTCTGACTCCTTATGCTTCTGTACATACCTTCCTAACCACTGTGGTGACACCAAGACAGGTGCCTATAAAGAAACATCACAGTGAGATTTCAGGTCTGTCTGTCCTTTTGGAGCAGAGCAGCTTATAGCAAAAGGGGAGACCTTCATGTTGTCATCATCCCAGGCCCTGTACCCTAACCTTGCTGCTTGGCTTAAGCAGGGCTTTCTTGGGTTCCTAGGACAAACAAACAGTACAGTGTCAGAAGGCTTGTCCCATTGGTGCTGCTGATATTCAGATTAGGTATGTAAAATAAAAGCTGGAATGGCCCTATGCAGTAGGGGACAGCAATCCCATTCCATAATGCCTGAAGGGCACCACCAGAGTGCAAGATTGCTTCCCTTCTGGCCTTCTTTCTGCTTATCAGTGATTTCTTCACTGAAGAGCAGCAGTAAGTTATGATAGACCAGAATATTTCAGCATTCATCACTAGTCTCCTCAAAGCTGTAGAGGTAGAAATTAGTTTTTAGGGGCAGATTTTGCACAAGGTGCATGAGGAAAGTGTGAGAATCAATGCTAGGTTTCAGAAGAGCAATAAATGATGCTCCACTGAGTGGGGGATGAATCACAGAATCATTGAATTACCCAGGTTGGAAAAGACCTCGAAGATCATTAAGTCCAACCACAGCCTAACCATAGTACCCTAACTCTAACAACCCTCTGTTAAATCATATCTCTGACTCTGGTCATCTCCTGCACTGCTGCTTCAAAATGGTCCCCACAACCTGGGAGGCAAAATTCATGACACATGGGGGAAGAGATGAACTAGGAACACAAGCACAGATACCCGTGTGATATTAAGCATATGTTACTTGCTAAGAAAAGACTTCTGAAGACCGGACCAGATCAAAGAGGAGTGTATAAAAGATTGCGAGACAGACAGCTGGGTGATTTTCTGATCTTTTTTTTTTCCTTCTGACAAATAGTTGTGTTCTTAAAAAATGCCGTTTCAGAACTTTTTGGTGAATCAGTAAAGAGTTACAGCTGGGGGGAGAAAAAAAATGAGAGAGAGAGAAGAAACGAGCCAAGTGAAAGGAAAATACTTCTATTCCAACTTTTTCCAGTGTCATGGTTTTGTTTTGAAATCTGGTCATAAATCACCATTGCAGGGAAGAATAAAAAGTGCAAGGTTGGTTGTGATGAGTTTGTTTTTTTTTTTATTGTGCATTTGCTTGTTTGTTTCTGTTTTCTTTTCCTGCTGTTGCTGCTTGTCTTTTGACTTTGTTGAAGAAGGAGGGAAGTTGTTTACATGTCTTGAGCTACCAGAACTAACTTGGTGTCTTGTCCAGAATGTCTGCTTGGAAGATCTTCCCAGGCAGAGTGAAGACATCAGGTTGCTTTGCCTGTGCCCAAGCAAAGCCCTCTCCCTTGGAGGGGTGTAGATGGTGGTACTTCTGTCCTGTCTCTCATCCACCCACCTTGTCCCAGCTGTGTGATGGAGAGGATTGGGTTAGGGCAACCAGCTCCCATTCTGCAGCAAAGCATTTCCCACACCAGAGAGGAGCAACTTACGATCAGTGCATTCAGCACCAGTATCTCTCTGTGAAACTGGGCTGGTGCAGTTCAACCCACCCTTTTGTAGGCAGCAGCTAATGCCCTTCTCCAAAATTCGGTTACTTGAGCTGTGCTGGGAGGCAGCAGCCACCTCTGCCCCCCTCCATCGCTCAAGCCACTTTTAACCTAATGACAACTCTGCTAACAGCCAAAATCAATACAATCTCGGTGTCTAAATCTAATCACAGTTGTAAAGCATAAGAACCAACAGAGCTGTACAAGTTTCAGTGTGGGGTCTGAGTTTGACTTTAACCCCAAAGGCCTCAGCAACAACTGAGTGTGTTGTGGGTACTTGGAAAAGCATCAGAAAAACAGGGAATGGCCCCTTTTTCACCAGAAAGAGTGGAGATGAAGCCAGCAAACACTAAGTGCAACGCCTGGCATGTGCTACCATTGCCTCTGGACTGTTTGAGATCTTCTGTGTGCTGGAGCTCCTGAAGGACACTACAATTATTAATGCAGTTAAGTACTACCTCCTCTATTCTCAGCTTCAACCAAAAGGATGAGTGTTGGAGATGCAGAGATTTGGTGGAGAAGTAACCACTGAGAAACATGTCTCTTAAGGGGAGAAAATTTGGGGACAAATGACTCAGAAGTTAAGCAAGGCGGCACTTGGAAGCAGATGTCACCAGAAAAGCCAATCCAAGGAAATGGGGGAAGTAAAAGAGTTTTTCTATGATCGAGAACTGTCCCAGAGGTCCCTTACAGCCTCAACCAGTTCAGATGCTGGATAGAATGATAGAATCACAAGGTTGGAAAGGACCTACAAGATCATCTAATCCAACCATCCTTGCAGGGAGACAGGAGTTGTGTGGGAAACAACCTCTGATGGGTAAGAGTTAAGAGAGCATCAAGGCAAGGAATGAGTGTGATAAACATGCACACAGAGCTGGCAGGGATGGGCAGCCTGGTGGATGTCCTTGGAGGTTCTGTGAAATTTTGCTGTCATACTCATTCCTGTTCAGCTGCTTTCATTTCCACCTCAGAAAATTCAGAAAGTTTACAACGGAAAAAAGAAATACTTTTATTTTATTTAAGTTGCAAGACATTGAGGCTGAAATTAAACCACGTGTCTGTTGGTCAAACGGAGCTTTGTTCATAAAGGAATCATGTTATGAGAAGCAAAAATACTCAAGGATTTTCCAATCACTTACACTGAGATGCTGCATCTCATTCATGTAGCGTTGGAGACACGTGCCTGGTGTCAGGATCCTTCCCACCATCAGCTCTCAGGTGCTACCATAGACATACATGCTGAGCATCAAAATCAGCATTCCCCTCCTCTGAGCACCTGAGGGATGGATCCGGTTAAAAAATGCTCTTCCCCCAGCCCATGAAATGCTTGGTTCTGTGATGGCTGACAAACAACAAGAGGTTTCCGTGCTCACAGCTTTTTGCTGCTTCTAGAAGAGCATTTTTCATTCATTCTAGGAGCGCTCATAGCAACGTTTGATTTCAGCTTAAACCACGGCTTTTCTTGTAATGGAACCTCTGACATCTGGAGCTCGATTTTTGTCTGCAAGGACTTTGAAACACTTTCTTCAGATTATCCATGCTGGCACGTTTGAATTTCCTAATATAGCGCTGGGGTAAAAGGTGATGTGGCCATGAGATAACAGCAATCAAAATTTCTCCTTTTTCAAGGCTTTCGGGCACAGTCACACCTTCGAACCCCCTTGGTTACAAACCACAGGTCAGAGCCATCTCTGCATTAACGCACAGCCAGACATTGGCAGTATTTAATAAAATTGACTAACACCTCCGGCAAGAACAACACAAACATCTTACGTGTTCAAAAACAATTAATGCTTCTCACTGCATGCTGGCTGCTCAGCAGAAAAGCAGGCAGGAGATGCACTGGGGCAGCATTCTGCCCACATGAGGTTTCAGTTGGCACCCAGAGCCCAGATGAAAAAGATAAATAATCATAATAATAATAACAATCAAGACATCCTATTTAGAGAGAGGATGTGGCTCTTTCTCTCTGTTCCTGGCTCCTCTTTGCGTTGTTTGTTTTTTTGATACCATTATAACAACAGAGGGTTGAGGTTTGGGATAATGGCATGAGAAGACTCAATGGGCTGCGAGGACGAGGCTCACAGCTAAGCCTGGTGCCTGGTGACCAGACAAGCATTTTTCTGGTGGAAGGTCAACACAATCTGCCCCTTGAAAACAACCTGGATGTCTCTGCTCCCAAATTTCCTTTTGGTCTCCATGAGAGATCTGGTTCCCACATTTGCACTCATTTCTGAACATCCTCGATGATCTCTAAGGTCCCTTCCAACTCACACGATACTATGATACTATGATACTATGATCCTAAGGGAACTGCTGCAGCACAGGCAATCTGTGTCCTGGACTGCAGGTTCTCCTGAGTTTGCCATGCACTCAAAATGGAGCAGCAAACTTTATTACAGTGAAACAAAGCTCTTGCACCAAGAGCAGACTGAAGAGCGAGATTACAGCTCCTGCATAACCACCCTCGGTAGTAAGGACATCAGTTTTGCTTTCCAGGGTGGCTGACCTCAGTTTATGTATGTTGGTCCATTTCCCCATCCAGATAATGCCTTGAGTACCACCTGAACCTCCTTATTATAGGCACAGTGTGTAGTGCACCACAGGGACAGCACTGCCCTGCAACAGGAGGTGGGCTTCTTATTTCTTTGGAATAGCAGTCTGTTCAGTGTTCTCCTCCATGCAGCCCCTGCTGACCCACCACTTTTGCTGCCATAGGCATCATCCTTCCCTGCCACAGACTGCTGCAGTTGAGCTCTCCCAAAGAACCATGATGATATCTTGCCCCTCGTAGGACCCAATATTGAAAACCCTGGGGTCTGCAGTTCCAGCTCATGCTGGATGGAACACCACCAAGCTGCCCTTGAACCCCCTCACTCCTCTTGGGGACAGGTCAGGGAGCGGAGCTGCTGCAGATGGTGAGCAGCACTTCTTGGAGCTCTCCTGAAGGGAGCAGGAGGAGCAGCCAAGCTGCGTTACATGGCCCCAGGCTCTCCACGGTGCCCTTGGCCTGGGAGCTGGGCAGATTTCTCTCCGTGCCCCCCCAGCCATTGACTTTTTGTGACAAGCTGGGAAGAAGGCAAGAGCTCCTGCGCAGCCTTCAAGGGCAACGTGTGTCTGTGCAGCAGCTGGAGCAGCTTGCAGGGAGAGCTCCCACTTCTGCAGGGGACAGGGGTGGTCCAGGACTGCAGGTGGCAGAACTGATAGAGCCGGAGCACAGCTCCTTCATGCAAGCAGAGTTCTTGGCAGCACTCCGCCACCTTGTTCTCTACAGAGGAGCATTCATCTTCAGGGCCACGTAAATCAAATCCTTCCAGCAATGATGAGAAATAGGAGCTGGTGACCATTAGTCCCAGTATGCTGCTATGTGCAGAGAGGGGAAGCTCAGATTTTGTGTTTATGCCCTTGCTCAAACGCTTGCACATTATTGGTGTACAGGGATGCGAGGCAGCAGCTGCATGGAGAATGCTGTGGGCACATCCATAAGGAAACACTGCTCAGAGGGAGAGGAGATTTGGCTGCTCTGTGCTGCCTGCATGTGCAGCAATGAAAAGAAATCTAAGCTCAAACAAAAGTACATTTTCCTCCACTTTTTGGAGGGATCACAGAGCAGCTTTCTCCCAGAGATGCCCCTGAGTGCACTCGTGTAGACATCTATTCACCTCTCTATTTGGATCCGTAAGGAAATGATCTCTCAGAACTGCTTTTTAAGCCAAGTGGGAGGCAGGACAAGCGCCAGCACAGGGAGGGTGGTGGATGACCTTGGCCAACACCACAGAGCTCGGGGGAAAAGACATTTTGCTTCTTGAGAAGTGGATTCTCACTCCTACAAAGCAAAGCAGACTCATTTCTTTCAGCAAATGGCTTCCAAGGGCTAAATGAATTTTATTATTATTATTATTATTATTTGAGAACTCATTTGTAAATCCAATAATTAGTTCATGAATAACAATTAATTAAAAATTGGATCCCCCAAGAAATGTAGCGTGTCATCCTGTCATTTGTCCTGATTGATCTTCACAAACGAATATTGCGAATGCCTGAGGCGCACATATAGGAAAAATTAACTGAAACCTGGCACAAAGGCTATATTCAAGTCAAAATTGGTTGAAGTGAAATGCAATTATTAATGATTGTCATGTATAATTGCTGTGATTATGTTGGAGGGACGTGCAGTTCAGACCATTGGCACGTCAGAGATAACTCGATTGGTTTCCACCTCCCTCCCTTGTTCGTTCACGCAGTGCCGAGATGGGGATGTGCCCATGCTCTGCCAGGTTGCAGTGACCCAACTCCGCTCCTCACAGCAGGATGGGACCTTTATCAGAGAACAGTCACATCACAGCAGTAGGCTCCATCCTTGTTGTTAAATAAAAGCCAAGCTGGGAAAGGCTTGCATTGTGCTGATCCCACCTGAGCGCGGAGGTGGTGGCATTTGGGCACTGGGGTTGCAGCAACGCAAGACCTCTAAAATCACATTCAGACTTTGCGTCAACAAACACGGTCTCAGAAAGCTGAAATTCGTGGAGGAGAACTACATTTCAAAGCGACAAGAAATGTTCTGGAAGCTGACCCCCCACTGAAGGGAAAGGATCTGGTAGGAGGGTTAGGCTTTGCAGTGAGGACGAACATTTCATTTCATGTCAATGGTAAATCTGAGTTGACTAAAAATAGCCTTTTTTTTTTTTTTTTTTTCAAGTCTCGCTTAAAAAGAAACAGCACCAATTTTGTTGCGGTGTGACATGTGCCATTTTTCTTCTAATTCTTTGCCTCAGCTGCTGAAGCAGAATATTCATTCTTCTCCCAAATCTGCATGCAACCGAGGAGTTTGTTTAAAAATTGAAATGCTGGATAGACCAGCACCTTTTGTCTGCTTTTCACTGGCTGAGATAAACCTAGACCAGCTCACAGCTGTACTCGCTTCGCTTTTTGGTCTCTCACTGAATCTGCCTTTATTATTTTCGAAGCGATTTTCAGGCTGATTCTGCATATCTTCCCCTGCTTAAAAAGATGATAATTTGGGTTCTTGATTAGTTTTTGTGTACAACATTTTAAATTATTTAGAGTAAGTGAGGCAATTCCTGCAGAAACAAACAGTAACAGTGAGAAGCCACAAATGGCAGAGCAGCAGAGCAGGATTCATCCCTGCTGCCTCCTGGCATCTGGAAGTGAGAGTTACTTGCCCCAGTCCCTCAGTAAAGTCAGAGGAGAGGTCAAAGATGTCCCTTAAAGGATGCCTTCTGTGATGCTCACTGCTGGATGAGGTTGGATTGGATGCCTGCATGCTGCCCTACAAAACAACCCAACCTTTTGCCAGTAGACAACAGTCTAAGGATGCTTCTGTGGTAGTTTGCAGCAAGGTGATGGGCTGAGACAGTGGGAGAGAAGCCCAGGCAGAGAACAGTCCTGTATGGATGACCAGTGGGAAGGATGCTCAGGGGTGGAAAAATGATGGGGGGAAGAGTGTCTTGTCCACTGCCACTCCTCTTGGGGACCTCATGGCTGATGGCACCAATACCCCGGTACAAATCTAGCACTGCCAGTGCTGAGTGTCTCCTTTTCCTGCCCACCTTTCCCATCTGACCACCATCACATCTGCACAACCATCCACTACCATCTGAATCAATGCACTGTGTCCTCTGTATCCAGGGACAATGATATGGGACACAGTCCCACACTTGCCCCAAAGAGTGGCAAGGACTGAAGGGAGGACTCAAGATTTCCACCCTCTTTCTGGCAGTGATGTATCTCCATGCAGGAGCCTTGGGATATGCCAGTCCAGACTCTGTGCAAGGCTTCTGCACAGCAACAGCTTTGTCTCAGGGACCTTGGAACTGAGCTGCACCCCTTGAACACACAGGACACAGCTTCTGTCACCAGGACTATCTGAAAAGCTCCCATTTATTTTCCTTTGCAAACAGAAATTCCTCTTTATGTTCTTTTGTGCTCACTGTCTTGTAGCTTGCTCCAAACATCTAAGAAGTCCCATTAAAATACCAGCTCATAGCAATTTCAGGGCTGAGTCCAGAGCACAATGTGAACTGATGTGTTCACAAAATGAAAGCTGTGCTTAGATGGGGTTAGGCTTATGAGAGCTCAAAGCAGGAACTGTAGGTAAACTGCAAGTCAGGGACCTATTCACCATTCTCCAAATCATTATAATAAATCCAGAAATTCACCATTTCTTGCTGCACACAAAAGTAGAAGCCCTGCAGTCCTGAAATACATAGTTGAAGCCCTAAACCGATGTTAATGCTGTCTTGCAATAATGATGAGCAATAGCATATTGCAAGGAGGCATCCAAGATCACACACATCTACTTTGTAAAAGCTTATTCAATCTTCTTTTTTCTTTTCCTACCCCCTCCCAACTCCTGTATTTAGTCCTCCTCCCCCCCCTATGAAGCATTCTTTGAGCTTCTCCAATAGGGCAGATGATGCCCTTCCTCTCTGATGGTGGTGAATAGCAGCCCCCAAACCTTCATCCTCTTTTTGGCTGGTTTCCTGATGATCTGGCAGACACAAGCTGTTGCTTCAAGCATCTTCCAGTGCTCCCTGCTCAGGCTAAACAATAAGAAAGTAAAAAAACAATCCATCAAAGGAAGGAAAAGAAAGGTGCATGCGTATCAGCTGCGAGGGCTCCTGGGAAGGTCAGCTGATATCTCCCATGAGGTGAGATCCAAAGAG
Organism: Excalfactoria chinensis; assembly: GCF_039878825.1. Classification (NCBI taxonomy): domain Eukaryota; kingdom Metazoa; phylum Chordata; class Aves; order Galliformes; family Phasianidae; genus Excalfactoria; species Excalfactoria chinensis. The sequence goes on from NC_092841.1 coordinate 1,401,782, forward strand.
AAGAATTCTCTTGCATGGGTGCCTTTTTCTTCACCTTCTCACTCAGGGAGGGCTTATCAGCTCACAGATAGCTCTGTGTACTGAGACATTTGAGAACAAATCCTGGGTAAAAAGCTTTCCAGCAAAATAATTCTCCAGCCAGCCCTGCAGCAATGCTCAGAGCACAGCTGAGCTGGTGTAACTTTGATCTCCAGGGAGAACAGAGCCTCTCGTGTTTAGTTGCACCATTCAGAGCGTTATTCATCAGCAGAATGGAAGTTCTGCTTGAAAACAGGGCGTATTTTAAGCTGTCTGACATTCTTTCCTAGCCCTGAAGTTTTGAAGCAAACAAGAAGACCAAATTATCTCTTTGTGACACCAGGAGCAGCGGGCAGCCAGCAAAAGCGTTCACACAGCCAGAATGGAGCTGTCTTCCTGTGATGGCATGGAATGCATTTGCAGAGGGAAATGGAGTTTTCCAGACTCTGAACCTGGTGTAAATTTGCTGGAGATATCAGAGATCAGAGTGACCATCTGCTGGGCAGAAGCATCCAGCAGTCCATTTCCATGAGGATTCCATGAGAGAGAAGATGATGATGATTTTCAAAAGCTTCCCATGCAAATCTATATCACACCTAAACCTTCCGTGATGCTTCATTCAGTACAGGAATGACGTGAGATTTACGTGAGGGCAGAGCTGAGCTCATAACTCAACACTGCAGAAATACTGGAGCAGATGGAAAGTTTATTGTCTAAATGGTTTTATAGCCACGGAATAACAAGACATGTGAAAGCACTCGGCAAAGAAATGTTCCTTGAGAATATGCTTGATTTAGCAAAAGAGAAATGCAACGTTTTTTGTTGTTGTTTTTTTCTTTTCTCATCAACGGCAATGTTGTTCTGAATGTCATCTCTGAAAAAAAATGTTTCATTTTGTAGTATTGATTCAGAGCATTCTCCCCAAATTGATATTTTGATTAAAATGACAAAGTTAAACCAGTATTTTCATCACAAAAAGATGTTTTCCAGCCTACTTGTTTGCCCACTCTGATGGATATATCAGCCTGTCCATCTTGTCCTCCTTCTTCGTGAGGTCTTCAGGACAAGCAATCATAGAATTATAGAATCATTAAGGTTGGAAAGACCACCGAGTCCAATCGTCAAAAGCTCAAAAACAAGCAGGGAATGAAGGCAGTATTGCCTCTGCATGACTCAACTCACTGGTAAGAACATCTTCCTGGAAGAGTCTAGACCAGTGCAGATCCAAAGACTGTGACCTGAGGGGACTGGAGGAGAGTTTATCCTCTTGCCTCTCTTAAGACTGAAATAAATAGACACTTCACACTGATGCAACCGGTTCTACTTTTAAAAGAGACCTGAATTTTGCACCTGAAAGGGTATTCATCAACTTCTGGGTTGCAAGACTTGTGTTGTAGTCAAATGGCTCCCTCCTTATCTATGAGAAATTCCTCTTTTCCTTTCCTCAAATGCTATGTATCATCATTGAGTAAAAAGTTAATTGTATGGGTGCTTAGTAAAATTAATTGTATGGATGTTTAGGGCTAAGTATGTTAATTGGTTTATGATTCAAAATTAATTAAAGTATGGTCTTTGGGGAAATTTATCATCGTTTGTCAAACCAATTTGTTGCTTGTAATAAGCCCCAATTCAAAATATACTATACTTCTCCTTCTGCTGAGTTAAAGCTCATGAAAACTTCTTATTTATTTACTTATTCATTCACTTATAGCTATGCCATCAATTGATATTAATTTCCTCAATTTTTGGTTATGAATGCTTAATGTCTTCGTCAGCAGAACCAATGATACTTGCTCTATGTGTAGCCCACAAGGAATTCCTTTGTCCTGGTAAATCTACCACCTCTTTTTGTTCTGGCTGTATTTTAAGTCACATCTTCCCATTTAAATCTGTGTCTTTGAGCCCCTCCTGTAGTCATTTAATGGAATGCTCTCAAGGCAGCTCGTCTCACTTTTTTGGCAGACCAGAGGCATTAAGCAGCAAAGAAGTGCTGTTTTCCCTGCTGGCTGAAAGGGAGTCTGGATGACCAGAGCAGATGACAATATCAACAGAGCTGATGTGAGAAGTCAGTCGAGTTGAGTCCTACTTTTGTGAAGCAAGATTCCAAGTAGGCAGCAAATGGAAAAGATCTGTCCACACTTTCCTTTTAAGCAGAAAGAGCTCTGAACCGTGTGTTCCATGAACATAAATTAGGGTTGAAAAAGAAGAAGTAGGAGATGAGCTTTCTCAAGTGGCAGTTCCCTTTATTGCTCGGTTTAGTATTTTTCTGCTGTATCAGTCAATAGGTATGAGAAATGCACAAAGCTTCACTTAACTCAAAATGTGTGTAGCCCACAGATAACATTAGTGTCTTATTTCATGAATTACATCTGTAATCCCCTGGGATCACAGTTCTGCAGCACCAAAGTAACTATTGTGAAATAAAACAGAGTGGGAAGAATAATCTTAGATGTGTTGGTGGTGAAGGGACCATTATGGCATTGTTTCTATGCTGAACTTTGGTAACACGGACTAGGAAACTTTGTCCTGAGATTTCTTCACCAAAATCACAGCCTGTATTGGAAGTATGGGAGAGTTTTCAGTAAGACATTGGGAAATGGTTGAGAAATGGGTGGATTTTGAGGACAGTTCTGACCTTAGTCACCAACTTGCAAAGGATATTGCATGGAGTTGCATGGTTAGCTAGTGGGTAGTGGCCATGCTGGCCATGCTTCTCAGTTGGCCTTTAGCTTCTGAAATAACATCTGTGTTCCCAGCTGCTGGAAATCTCTCCGTGTCCACTCTTAGACTGAGAACAGGGAGCTTCCATAATCAAGATATTACCTCCTCCCCACCCTTCTCTAAGCAGAGTTTTCCAGATCTCAGTGTGACACTTCTGAGACCATCCTGAATGTTCTTCCTTATTTTCCTTTCAGATGTTCCTTTCCTTATTAAGGACACTGTTTGAACAGGGGATCTTGTAGAAATGTTGCTGGCATCAAATAAATAGGTGTCACTGACTCTACCCTACTCTTGCTTGTTCTTTTTCTGTTTCTAGATCCAAGAGCTGTACTGGCTCTGCCAGTCCCAGTATGGCACTGGGTGTCATGGTCTGCTTCACCTCTGGTTTTAAATTTGTTTCACCTTCCTGTGTTCCAGGATAACTCTCAGTCCTAGATTTATTTTCTCTGCCTCGTTGCTCTAACAGGGTGACCAAATCAGTTCACACAAAACAATATGATGAACACAGGCTACAGGTAGATATGTATCCTAAAACTTCAGTGAGAGCTGCCTCTGGGAAGCCTTGAAGAGCCCTGATCTTACATGTCAGGTTAGACGGAGCTGTGCAATTGATTTCATCATGGCATGAGAAGCAGGTTTGGGCAGTTACACTTTCCTCTTGTGTCACCCACCCTTCGGTCACCAATGATCAGTGTCACTTGAATGCCTTGTTTTGTTCTGTGTTTGAAATACAGGGAAATCATCCTGAGCTACATGAGAGATTAAGAGACTGGATGAGTCCATAAGCAGGAGCTGGGTTCTTGGCCTTATCCGCTTCCCATGGGCATCCCAGGTCATGTTCCAAAATCAGAGTCTTGGGTGTCACTGAGTCCCAAGGGCATCAAAATGGAATGTGAAAACACAGTTTTCTCTCCTCCTGCGCTGCACGAACCAGGCTTGGCCTTGGGGCTGGGAATGCAGGTTGGCTTGGGACAAAGCCTCCTTTTCCTTTGTTTTATGTCAAGCCTTCTCAGAAGTTAAGACAGGTCCCTGAATGTCCTCAGCTGGGGTCTTTTGCCCTCTCTATCATCAGCTGTGCAGAATGGACGTCTGGCTGTGCGTGTCTTTGTTTCTCCCACGTGTTCACAGATGTTCCCTCATTCTGCAAACTTGGCAGGAACTTCTGGACAGCAGGGATCCCATTTTTGCCTCCTTTCCATCAGCCTCATGGGGGACAGAGCAGCAAATGGCAGGGCAGGGTGTGCAGTTAATTCGTGGGGAAATTGCCTTTTCCAATGGTCGTCTTTGTCTCCTGGCAGTGCGCAGAGGCGACACTATTATCTGTTTCTGTCAGCGCTTCTAATGTTGAAATGTCTCTAATTAAAGGCATGCCGAGTTGTAGATATGGGATATCTTAATTATATGTGTGTGAATAAAGCGTTTAACAAGATGTGAGAGGCCCTTCCCCTCGGAGCCACCAGATCAAAGAGCAAACCCGCTCCCTTGGAAACAGACAAAATGCATTGCTTTCCAAAGGCTACTTTGCCACTGGACTTATCTCTGGACTTTTAATGGGCTAATGCAAAACTTTGAAAACAATTCAAGAGAAGGATGGTGGAAAGAGTGCAAGAAGCTCCTTCCCTTTGAGAGGTGGATCCTCAGTGAAAGAAAGCCCTCGGTGAATCGAGGTGATGTTTATTGCCTCTCTCTGCAGAGATGAAGTCAAATTTGTCTTTTGGAGTGACCCAAAATGCCCAATTTGCAGCTCATTATTGCTCACATACAGCTGCATATTTTTATCCACTGACTTGTAGCTCCCAGTTTGCAGGAGGCAGGCCTAGTCTGGTCTTGTTCCCTCTATACTGATGGCAACCTGCCCCCAGCCATGGGGAATGCTTCTTTTAGTAAGTTCAAGTCAACTCCTCCCCTTGTGATAGGCTGTTCACAGGCTTAAGTGCTGTGGTCACCTCCTGCACCCATGGCTGGTCTGGCACAACATGAGTCTGTGCGTTGGGATGAATAAATGGAGTGATCATATGCCTGGAGGTGGGAACTTGGCTCCTTGCAGATTCAGGTTGGACATTAGGAAATACTTCTCTGAGAGGGTGGTCAGGCACTGGTACAGGCTGCCCAGGGAGGTGGTGGAGTCACTGTCCATGGAGGTGTTCAAGAAATGTTCAGATGTTTCACTGAGGGACAGTGGTTTAGTGTGAAATATTGGTTGTAGGTGAATAGTTGGACTAGATGATCTTAGCGGTCTTTTCCAGACGTGGTGATTCTATGATTCTTTGATTTGATTATTCTGTTGGCAACAGTGAGGGGCTGGGAAGATATATCCACTCCCATCTCCAAACAGGGAGCTGGGCAGCACACGTTCTCCAAGAACATGGATTCTGGATCTTGCTTTATCCAGTCTTGTAAGTGCAACGAGAAGTCTAATTTCAGCTAAACTAACAAGAGATGAGCTGTTAGTCAGAGGAACACAGAACACTTATCTGCTTTAGAGGTGCTTTGCAGAACACTTACCCTGGGTACCAGTGAGGAGTGAGGGTGACAGGGGCCGTGAATGCTGGAGACCACCAAAAAGATCTGACCCCATTCACTTTTCTCCCATGCATTAGATCTTTATAAGCACTGATAGGATCCCCTCTCAGCTTTCTCTTCTCCAGGTTGGGCAGCCCCAGGGCTTTCAGTCTTACCCCATAAGGGAGATGCTTCAGACAATGACCATCTTTGTGGCCCTCAGGCCTGTAGTCTGGCTTTCTGTTAAGTGAGTGAAAATATTCATTTCTTTCAAAGTTAGGGGGATCAATGCTTCTAAAATACTTAGGGGACCTTTGAAATGGCTTTAAAATGTAGTAATGCAAGGAAAGGTTTCCAAGATGCCTTCACTGAATGTTGAATGAAGGCTTCTAAACCATTATGGAAAATCTCAGCTCATCTCCATGCATTTGCAATGAGAAAAAAAGATGCTGTGATGCAAGCCCTGCCACTCCCGAGAAAGTCAAGCCACTGCTGAGGACATCAGCTGTGCTGCATCCCTGGCCATGTGCCTGCACAGCTTCCTTCAACAACGCTGCTGGACAAGTGTCCTTGGCAAGAGGGAAGTGCATTTGGCTTGCTGAGCCTTGGCTATGCCAGAGGGAATCCACTGGGAATTAAGTTTCCAGGGGAGTGCTGGGCTCAGGTGAAGGAAAAGTAAGGATGTTTGTCAACTGTCTGTCTGCAGCTCCAAAGCACTGGACAGAAAAAATACCAAAAAAAAAAAACAACAAAAAAACAAAAAACAAAAAAAACCCCAAAAACCAGTAAAACAAACCAATGCAAAGTAAACACAAATAAAACACATCTCTGTACAAAGACAGCTGGGGACAATGTACATAGAAAATCAAGATTCCTATTCAAAGCAGATGCTGCTAGATCTGTTGGAAATACCTGACTACCTCCTGCTGCCCTTGGGAGCAGGAGCAGAGCTGCAAAGAGGTCAATCCTTTGCTCCTTTGTGAGGTTTCTTTTTGCAAAGAGATGGATGTGTTCTCACCCAGACTAATAAATGTGTGGAATCTCTCTCCTCCCCACATTCATCCAAGTTATCACCAGGTCTTTAATTCAAGTACAAAAGCTGAACCAGATGCAATGAGTTTTCTTCATGTCTGTGTCCAGGAAAGGGAAGAGAAGGGAATGAAGAGGGAACAAGGCCACTTGAGCTGTTGGGCTTCCATCTCCTTCACTCATTTGGGTCAATGTTGGCCCCTGGACAAGGGGCAGACATTTTCACCCACCTCCTTCAGTAGCCCCAGTAGGGATGGAACCCAGCTGGACATCTCCATAGCCTTGCTGGGAGTCTGAGAGCTTCACTAAAGCCACAGGGCAGCACTGCCAGTGCCTGGCTCATCCTGCACAAGCTCTTTGCCTTCCCAAGGTCTCTTCCAGGCCCTTGTCATGCATTTCCATCACATGCACTGCTCCTGTGCCCACCGTGGATGCTGCAGACACCTTCCAGGCACAAAGAGCAAGTGCAGCCAGCCTCTGCAAAGCCTTTCAGCTGGCAATGCAAGAATAAGCAACCACCTATATTTCCCCTGAGGTTGGATAAGCTTTCCCTCTTCATGACATTGCTGTTCTCCATGGATCAATTTCTCCCCTGCCAGCCTGTGCTTCTTTCTATAGTGGATTAAATTGCTTTGATTAAATGAAAATGCTGGTATATTACCAGGGAGGCTCAGGGCTTCTTTATCATACAAACAAACTGCACAGAGGTGGGCAGGACAACCATCAAGCAGGAGCTGCACACTGCAGAGAGAACTGTTACACAGAACGTTCGTCCCCGTACTTCATTATCTCATGGTAATAAATTTTATATCTCAGCTTTCTTTTCCTATTGCCATAAAACATAATGGCCTGTTTCCAAGTTAAAGCCACGATGCTGGGTATAATGTGTCCAGCAAGCAATAAAGCAAGGTGCTTTTGAAAATATTCCTCTGTTGCTTCAATCCAAACAGAAGCAGCATTCCCATAAGAAACCCTCCAAAAATAATGCACAAGAAAAAAAGTAGCTGGCAGCTTCTGATGAGTCAGCACTATCCCTATCCCCATCCCTATCCCTATCCCTATCCCTATCCCTATCCCTATCCCTATCCCTATCCCTATCCCTATCCCTATCCCTATCCCTATCCCTATCCCCATCCCTCTCCCTATCCCTATCCCCATCCCTATCCCTACACCTATCCTTATACCTATACCTATACCTATACCTATACCTATACCTATACCTATACCTATACCTATACCTATACCTATACCTATACCTATCCCTTTCATGTTCTCTATCCCTATCCCTTTCGTGTTCTCTATCCCTATCCCTATCCCCATCCCTACACCTACCCCTATCCCTGTCCCTTTTGTGTACTCTATCCCTATCCCCATCCCCGTCCCTGTCTCCATCCCTATCCCATCCTTAACTCTAACCCCAATCCTACCCCTAGCTTTAAACCTATCCCTATCCCATCCTTAACCATACCCCTATTCCTACCCCTAACCCTAACCTTTCCATACTGGACACAAAGATCCTGTATGGAACAGCATGAGAACAAGTCCTGCACCTGCTCAGGGTGCCGAGTGGAGGGAGACAGAGCTGAGAAACTTCCAAGGAAATATATTTGTTCCAAATCCTTCTCTGAGCTACACCTGGAAAAGCAGCACAGAACACATCATAAACCACGCTTTTAACTATTTTTGACTATGCCATCTAAAAGAGACAAGTAAAAGGCTACCAAAGCATTAGCTCTGTCAAAAGCAAATATCACCGACACTAAATCATATTTGCCTTGAGGTTTCTAGAAAGAAAAAAAAATAAATAAAAAATAAAGTATTTTTGTTGCTATCTCACCTGGAGTACAGAAAACAAGCCAACTTCTGTCAGCCAGAAAATAAATTGAGCTCAAAGTCTATTGCAAATTTCAGCCTAGCAATGTCTATTTGCCTTACAAGTTTTTTCTCTTTGCAGAACTGGTTCATAATCCTTACATTAGATTAATGCATCAAGGTAAAAATACTGCTTTACACAAACATCTGCATGCGTACATGGCTTTTATGGATAATATGCATTCAAGTTCTCAAACTGATCTTTGCATTTGCAAAATGACGGTCTGATATCACTGAGAAGATATTTCTGGGTAAATCTGGCATTTATGGAGTGTGAAACCCTGACAACCCTGCTAATCTCTGACTGCATTTTGAGACCTCCAAGGGGCTTTAAATAAACAGTTTCTGTGTCTGTCCACAGCCAGAGGCTGCTTCAGCATCTCATCACAACAGCAATACTGCGAGAGCTGTGAAGCAATCATTAATTGACTTTGGACTTCAGTGTCGTTGTTTTCCTCTCCTCTAAGGTGGTGTAAATCCAAAGCAGCTTCACTGAAGCCTCTGGAAATAGCAACATAGATACGACGGACTAGAGAAAGTGTATGGTGCTGAAGAGACACAAACTGATGTAGCTCAAAAATGTGACCCAATGTGCAGTGCTCTGCTGTGCAAAAGGACAAGCTGCTGCTTGGTAGGACAGGGCCTAAGAAGAAGGTGACCTCGTTGCTAAAAGTAGCAGGGGCTCAGAACAGCACGTGGAGGAGTGAAATGGGGCTGTTGGTGCAAGGAGTTGAGCCAGGAAGCATGCGAGCAGTGCTGCAGTACAACCTCAGCACTGCTGTGCTTATCTCACTGCAGGAGGGAGACCTCTGATGCCTGAGACTTCCATTTCAGCCTCTTTAGCACAGGCTGGGCACAGCAAACAGCTCACTGGGCTGCACTCAGAGGGGTTGGAGGTGTTCCCCATCTGCTCATGCACAGTGTGGGAGGACGTGTGTTTCTTTACACCTCCAGCTGCAGCAGAGCAGCCGTATCAGAGAGAAGAGCACTTCCACCACCTGCTACACGTGCTGGCTGCACTGCCCACTCTGCTACAGAAAAAAAAGAGAAGTTTTCATTAGCTTCTGACAATAATTTCTGCTCTCTATCCAGCTTAATTAAAATTTACCATTCAAATCCCAGGCAAGCATTACACGCAAAGAAGGTTTAATGCTTCCCTCTTACCCTTCTGTTTGCCCTTTGGGAAAGGTTCTCTGAATGGTTCACTCAGAATATAAATACTGGCTGCTAATTTTATTTCATATGAAACGTCCGGCAAAGTAAATTTCACAAGTCTTTACACTTCATCAATGAAATTAAAGCACTTAAGGAGGAGATTTGCTGATGGAAAATGCTGAAAGTGTCCATCTTTAATTAACCCTGGACTGAGTGCGCTGAAGTAAAAGAGCCTTTGTTTCATTTCAGCATTTCCCTGTCCACAGAGATATTAATTCAAGCCCTGGGTTAAAATATTGCGCAACACAAATTGCTGGAGCCCTTCCATTCATCGAGGTTGCACTGGGTTCGTGGAAAGGTGGAATCTGGATCTCAGCATGGCTCCTTCCATGGTCACAGAGGCACTGTTTGGGCTGCACAGGTTTGCTGGAGGAGCAGTAACGGCTGCTTTGTAACCATGGAATGTTCTCCATCCTTCCTCCCTCAGGGAGACCCTTGTGTGGAAACAACACAAAATGCACGGATCTGAAAGAGAGTCCATAAGAAAGGAATCAAAGAGAGCAAGAGGGCTCAAGAAGGAGGTTAATGGCTTGTCCCATCGATGACAGCCCTCTGGAGAAGAACATGGCTTGTCATGTAGGAAATGCCTCTTTTGAGGCCTTCCAGATGGCTGGTAAGAAGGCAGTGAAGATCTCAGCAGCTCTTTCTGACACTTATGTCAATCTCATTAATCCTTAAAAATATACCATTATTAATCTGTTGTTACTGAACTATCCAAACCCAACATCTCCATCCAGCAAATGCAGGCACGTTGGTCATCATGGTCCAACATGCAAACTCAGTATGCATACACTGTGTGTGCACAAGCATCCCCACTGGTCTGCCTGCCAAACCTGAACTGAACGTTGTCCATCCAGGCTGGAGATCCATCCCACCAGCCCTCCTGCATCAGGGACCATTACTGGCTTGTCCCATCTCCCTTTAGATCCCCATATCCTAAATGAGAGAGAGCTATTAATACAAAACAGCGTGGAAAAATAGGCAGGAGGAGCAAAGATGAGTTGCTAGGATCTACAAAAGAGGACATAAAAATGGTCAGCCCTGACACAGGAGAACTAAACCTTGAGTGCAATTGTTCTATAAACCTGGCAGCTGGTAAATACAGAACAAGCAGAAAGATGGCATTCAACCTGTCCCTTCCTGGGATTTACTGCCACTGGGGCAAGGGCAGCTCAGGCTGCAGCCAGCAGAAATCAGTGCTGCCGCAGGTTGGAAGCAATAGATCAGTGGCCAGTAACAACTACAGCAGATAAGATCACTTCTGTTGGTTACCTAAGATGAATGCTTTCTGTGAGCCATCATCTGGAAGTGCCCATGAGCTGCAGGGTCGAGTGTTCAGCTGCAGAGATACGGTGGTCATCAGCAAGCTGCAGAGAGGCTGAATGTGCAGCACAACTCTTATGGGTCTGTCATCACAGCTGCACAACACCCTGGGAGCAGAAAGAGCTGGGAATGCAGGCGTGGGGCTTCTCCTGGATGCTGGCTCAGTCACGTACTGCTTCCATTTTGTGTAGCCAGTTCTCTTGCTAAGTAGTTAATTTAAATAGGAACATCTATCTTCTAAATTGTGTATATCAAACAATCCATCACTTGGAGGCTGAAAACCTACCCAAATCTGTAATTATGGTGTCACAGCTGATTGTGATGAAAGTGAAGCTGTCAGGGAGACATTTCTGAGACACGTACACTTGCGCACAGCACTTTTCCCCAGAGTGCTATGGCAAGCTTTCCTGCCATATGGGGCCATGATTAATAGCCCAGCCTATATGTAAATATTTAGCTGTTTAGGAAGCAACAGGATCCAATTACCTTTCAACCTATTTCTCTCCTCCTGATAAAATACAAAGGTTTTCTTTTCCTAAAAAGAAAAAAAAAAAAAAAGAAAAGAAAGAAAAAAAGACACAAAGAACCCCGATGACTCATATTCGACTGATGATATTAAAGACATTCTTCTCTGCCTGAGGTAATACAGACCGAGAGCTCAGCTGGGCTGAAATCTCTTATTTTCTCATTACAGTAATGTCCTTCTCCAAGGAAGTGAACGCCAGCACTTGCTGCCGATAACCCCCTCGACTGCCATTGTGACAGTGGTCTGGAAGCAGAGCTCTTGCTGGTACATGATACAATCTGAAGCAAAGCTTTTATCACGAGCCCTGTGGTTTTTAGAACGATCCTTAAAGCCTGCAGCTGCTGGAAGGAAGAGCTGCCTGAGCATCGCTGCAGTCCCCATAGGCAGGAAGCAGACATTTCTGGCTCTTGGAGCAGCAGGGACAGTTTGAAGCTTGGTTTTATGTATTGGATGTGGAGAGGAGAAAAATAAGACTCTTGTTGAGGCAGTGTGTCCTACATGACTACAGCTTTATCTCAGTGCAAAGATGCTGCCGAGGCAAAGGAGCAGATGGCACCTTGGGACTGTTGCTGCTGTCACATCACGTACCTCTCCCAGCCCATGGATTTGCAGAACCCAACTAAATGGGTGTTCATAGAATCATAGAATGAATCATAGAATCATAGAATCATGGAATCATAGAATGGCTCGGGTTGGAAAGGTCCTCAGGGATCATCGAGTTCCAACTCTCAGCTGATAGATCACTCACTAGAGAAGACTGGCCAGAGCTTCAAAAGTTCACTCCAGACACAGACACATGACTCTGACCTCAGTGTACTTATTAAGAGAACCAGGTCACCAGCAGGACTGAAAGATTTACCTTGGTGCTACGGAATTTTCAAATGCACACATTTCAAGGTAGGGACTGGAGGTCTCATGCAGCAGATAGCTGCCTATAGTCCAGCTTCCATGGGATCCTGGCTGTCTTCTGCACTTGTCCTTGGGAAATAATACCATGAATGCCCAGTATACCTGGGAAAACCTGTGCCCTTGCCTCTGCTTGGTGGCTCTCAGGCCAAAACTGGCTGTGCTCTAACTGTGCTGCTGTGTGTGCTGTCACTCATTGAGAGCTATGGTCAGTGAGACTAGGAAGTTCAGGGTCTGTGGTCCTGACAGGTAGGATGCCTGATAGCTTTTCAAAGATTGTAATCAGTGCTGGAAGTCATTGCCTTGGTGTTCCTACATAGATGGCTGCCCAGGGAATGATGCCTCAGGCTGGGCTCTCTGCTGCTCTGTAGCTGCTGCAATTTGTCTCCTTAGGTCTCTGCTGAAATGTAGTTGTAGTCGTGGCTGAGTAGCCTGACCCTGGGAGTAGAAGGAACATCGGCTTTGCAAATGGGAGAGGAAGATAAATCACCCTGTTCTGGTGCACGGAGGTAATGCAGATCATAGAAGATGAGTTCAAGCAGGACAATGCTGAAGTTCCCCCTGCTTGCAGTGCATAACTGGGTCCTACCAGCAGCGCTGTCTGACTGCTGTACACCCAGCTCTCCTCTCTACCCTCCTTCCCAGGCTGGAGCTTCCCAAGGGCTCTCCAAAGTCCTCTGGAGCTTCTGCTCCGGGAACATTTTGGACGAGATAAGAAAGGTGGTCCAACCAAACTGCTGCTTCCACCTCATCCAGGGCCAGGAGCTCAGGTTATGGTTAGGATTAGGGTTAAAGGGTCAGGGTTAGGGGCGAGCATGCTGGACCACTGCACTGAAATCAGAAGGTACATGGAGGAAATGCACTCAGTGGAGGTGATACTGAACATGTCCTAATAATGGAAACCCCTTCTCAGAGAAGCTGCCTGCAGGCTCCCTGCCCAGCCCAAAGGAACAGCTCCAGGCTCAGCAGTGCCCAATTGTACCCACAGCATCCTGGATGGCACTGGGTGTGCTGGGATTCTATCTGCTCTGCAGCCCAGGTCCATGGCCAGGCCAAGTCCTGGCACAAGGCAGCAGCAGGAGGTCACTTCCAGCACACTTTGTTCAATGACACCTTGATGTCTAATCTGGGAAATGTTTGTTTTATTCTCTCCCCAGCCTCCGGATAGATGCTTTTTTAGCAGCTTCTAGCCAGCCCATATTAGTTGCATTTTAAGCAAGATGAGTTGATGCAAAACACAAAGATTCAATTTCAGTGTGACTGTAGCTCACACTTCTCTCGTGTTACAGCATTGCACGGATCCCAGGAGATTCTGAAAACCTGCTCAGACATGGCCATCTCATCCAGTTCTCACATCCAGCATCAGCCATTCATTTGCTACAGGAACCTGTAGCAAAGAACAGGCGGCAGCAGCAACACTGCAACCCTGAGCAGGCCATGAAAGTGCTTGTGTGAAGGACCCCACTGCTTTCTGCAGAACAGGAGCATCTGAAAATGTTGTCCACCATCTTCATCCATGTTCTGGTGTGTACAGAGTAGGGATATTTCTCATCCATCAGAAAACTGGGCTCTGCCCAGGAGAACTCTCAATAGTTCCATGATCCCGGTGGGTCCCCAGGGGCCTCAGCAGAGTTATTCCTAACTTCGCTGATCAAGGGAAGTGCCTCAGACAGAACAAGGCAGTGCAAAAGGCTGCTGTTTCCAAGGGAAAAAGAAGAAAGGAAAGGCTAAGAGCAGCAGGAAAGGCCCGTGCTGTGAGAGCCTCTGGCACAGAGGAGGCTGAACTTGGAGAGGAAGGGGAGTCTGGGAGGTTTCAAACCGTTTTCACTTGGGGCTCACTCAGCAGTTTCTCCTCTGGATGGATCCAGGTCAGTCTCATCCCTCTGGCCACAACCATTGTGTTATTTGAAGGAACAACATCAAAAGGAGGCACAGAGACAACTTGCAAGCACTGTGACTTGAAAGGGATGGAGTCTCTGGGGAACCAGCTCTGGGTGTAAGCACAGGCTGTTCCAACAACTTGCAGTGGGGAGAAGAGCAGGGAAGAACCTGTTCTGCCTGCCAGCATGGGGGTGTATATCCATCACACTTTTCTTCCTGACACTGTTTCTCAGGTCCAAGGTAGGTTAAACATGAGGACTAGGGAGAGAATGCCTGGGGACCATCAAATGCAGAAGGTGATGGTTTAGCACTATGATGACTGCTCAGATAGAGAGCAGATATTGTGTGGGACAGTAGGGGGACAATTTATCTACAGCCTGGCTTACAAAAAAAAACACATTTTGTCACCTCCAGAGCAAGAGAACTGTGTGTAACATAAATCCAGCCAAAGTCCTGTGCAAGTATGCAATTACCTCTTAGGAAAGTAAAGGCTTTGGCATTCTGTGCTATTGCAAAGAGAGAGAAGCAGAAGGTGGAGATGTCATTAGACTATTAATAACTATGTGCATAGTACAGTCATTGCAAAACAATCTGACAAAATAAGCAATTCCAGAATGAATGCCTCCTGCTATTCCTTTTAATTTAGGCATCAGTAGCACTGGCAAATATCCCTGCTCCTGCTGGCATTTCTCAGTGTGCAACCACAGCCATTGGCAGGGGGAGATTTGTATACTAGACCAAAAAGCAGAGGCTAAAAGGTCCAATCCTGTTGGGTGAAGTAGCTCAGCTCAGGGGAAAGATGTGCTGCTATGTACAGTCCTTTTCTTTTACATCATTTCCAGCTTACATGCACAGGTCTTGAAACCCAAAAGCCGCTCAGAGGTGTAGGTTGGGGGCATGGATGCCTATATTCCCTCCATCCAGAGCCACATTATCAAAAGGCTCTCTTTGGATTTCCTTTGCTCCTATTGTCTCTTTAACCTGCATTTTAATTCTCCAAACAAAAAAATGTTCTTCAGAGGAAGCCCCCGGCCCCTCAGTCTGCCCAGCTCTCCTTTTGTTGCAGACAGTTCACAAACCCAGCTGTGCTATATGAACACTGGCTGTAGTCTCAAGGAGTTCTGTACTGGTGCTACAGCTCCCACAGAAACCACTGCCTATTGACATGAATAAAACCGTAAAGCCTGTCCTAAGAACTGCTGCAATGAGTAGGAGCCACCAGCAACACCCTGTGAGCAACTTTTCTGCTTTTTGAAAGAGGCAACAGCATTCAAAGCCTTCAAATCCTAAGCAAGTTGTGAGTTTTACAGTCACACAATCATCGTGGCTGGAAGGGGCCTCGGGAGATCCCCCAATGCAACCCCCCCTAAGGAGCTTCCCAATGGCAGCCCTCTTGACTCCTATCTGTTAGATATTGATGAGCATCGATGAGATCCCCTTGAGTTGTACGAGGATGTTTATCACCAAAGAGGGACAGAATACACTAATTACTTCAGTCACAGTTAACATTCTGATCAGATGTTCATATGGCGTGGGTCTGCTTTCATTTCCAGCTATTTACGTACATCTTTCAAACTAGCCAAAGTCTATCACTTTCAACATGGCAAAATATTATCATGTGAGTTCTTCCTGAAGATAAGTGACTACAAGCTGGAAGTGTCTGCCCCAGGGCATCTTCCTGATACATAAGGAACCGCAACATAAAAGCTTTATAGCGTGTTTCTGAGAAATGGAAAAGCAGAACGCTTTCTCAGATGCCCATATCTCAAAAATAGCCCATGCAATTCAGTACTTACTCATACAGACAAAGCGTCTGCCTCTGGGCTGAGCCGAGACATGAAAGATAAGATGAAGACTTCAGAAAGTCAGAAGAACTGTGTGTTTCCAATTGGGCTCACAGGAGGTTCTTCTGGCCTCGGTAACAGCCATGACAATGATCACACGATGCCCTTGAAGTTCTTTGGCATCAACCTGATGAAAGACAGCATTAAAGAGGGAAGTACAATTGTAATACAGGACGAGCCAGGTGGAAAATCCATAAACAAATGTAGGTCGGCCCCCAGAGATGATAAAGAAAAAAGGATTAGGAAAAACAACCGTGCAAGCAAGTAGGTGAATGAATAAATCAGCGTTCTGACCAGTGACTATTAAACTAATGTAATGCTCATAACAGATCTTGTTTTAACACTCTCTGGTCGGATTTCAGCCCTTTGCACCCCACACTGGGCATCTCAAGGACTATTGCAGTTTCATCCAGCAGCAGCTCAGCACCACACAGCAGTTTGCTTAGTTGTCCCCACAGAAGAGAATGGGAAAGAGGTAAAGCTCATGGGCTGAGACAGTTTAATAGGAGAGAAAAGGAAGGGAAAACAGTGACAATAATGACAATTCTATACATATGATAGCTGCTCCAAAAGTAACGCCTCCTATTTAATGATGTTGGCCCATGGCATCAGAGGTGGATATCAGTGGTGTGGCAGTAGAGGTTGAGCCTTTCCAACGGTACTCCATTATATTTTGCTGTCCTGTGACAGATGGCAGCAGAAGGGCACTCTGACATAATGGTATCCAACACAGAAGTGTGTCTGAAGCAAAGGTGTGGAATTGAATTCCTCCATTTAGAAAAAATTCACCCATTGACATTCATTGACATTTACTGAATGTTTATGGAGACCAAACAGTGGATACTGCACAGCAGCAGCAGATCCCCCTGGTCAATTGCCCCTAGATTTACTGACCAGCATGGCACCAAATTGTATGTAATACCCCTTTGTCCAGTTTGTATCCACTGTCCTGTTTCCATCCCCTCCCAGCTCCTTGTGCATCCCCAGCTCCTCACTGGCAGGGCAGTGCAAGAAGCTGCAATGTCCTTGAATTGGTGTAAGCACTGATTAACATCTTAAACTTGGGTGTGCTGTCAACATTTTTTTACTCCCAAATCCAAAATCAGGCATAATTCCAGCAGTTATAAAGAAAATGAACTCTAGGGCAGGTGTAATTCATGTATATCACCCCTTATTGCTCCCTAAGCCTGCCCGTCTGAACTGCTGTGTGAGAGCTGGGCATAGGATATATGGACAAATTGCTCAAACTAAAGGCTTGTTCATTCTTACCAATCAAACACAGAAAATCAAAAGTGAAAGACTCAACTATTATGAGAACCAGCAGATAGCACAGCAGAAACTCAGCTCACTGACCATGTTTATCCTGACATGCTACTTCCTACAGTGCACTCTGCTACTGCAGCTTTCCCTTCCATCTCTTGCCCTTACTCCTCACTCCTTTTCCTACCTGAGTCAGACCTATTCATCTCCTTTAGCAAGAAGGGAAGTGATAGACTCCCCCAAGGTAATCCTGAGCATCTTCTGAACCTAGGAGCAACCGTGATTCCGTTAGGACATTTATTCTCTTGTCTATAAGTGCTTGCTTTCAGAATGTAGTCTTGGACAATATAGATCCTACGCCCAAAGGGAACACTGACATGCTGTTTTCCCATAGCTCCAGCATCCTTCATACAGTTGTGTGCCCACTTTGGCAAGTGGATGCTTTGCAAAGTGCACTTTGAGCAGCACAAGAGAAGAAACAACCAGTCCTGTGGTCTTGATCCAGGAGAGAGATTATGAAAATTGAAGGGTCTCCAAGTAGGTACATGATTCATTCCAGCAGTGGGGGTACAGCAGCTCTCTGCTGGGCAGCAGTGCCAATCAACTGCGTTTTATCAGGATGGCCTGAAAAGTTATGGTTTTTTTTCATAAGAAATTCTCTCTGATAAAAAATTGGTTGAATCAGCTAGGAGGAAACATAAAGAAAAACATGATGACAAGCAGAAAATTGCAAAGCTTTGAAAAGTTACGAGCAGCTGGAAAGCATCGAGCACAGAAGTCTTTAGGTGACCTAACCTAGCTGCTGCTAATGTTCAGCAGTAATAAACAGGAGTCATTTTCACTGTCCTTCTCCTCTGAGAATCTTTCTGTAATGCTGGTTGGTACTTGAATTCCCATAGTTTATAACAAAGCTATTGTCTGTTATCACAAACGCAGTGACATTATTACAGAACTTACCCTGCAGCAAGATATGAATTAGAGTCAACTTTAGCAGACACCAAGTATTTACTTTAGAAACAGAAAGAAATATTATTTCATAAATCAAAAATTGTTCCCTTGACCCTTAGAAGAAGTTTATAAGCAGCCTCAGTAGAACTGTTCAGAGTACAACATATAATGCTAATCTGATCCGATCCACGGCTGACCCATTGCTTGTGGGTTCCCACCTCAGCATGCTTCCTACAAGAGGGACTGACACCAGCTGAAGGGGATCATCCAATCACAGAATGGCTTCGGTTGGAGGGGCCCTTAACGATCACCTTGTCCCAGCCTCCTAACATGGGCAGGGTTGCAGTTCAGGCTGCCCAGGGCCCTGGCCAGCATCCAGGCCTTGAATGCATCCAGAGATGGGGCACCACAACCTCCCTGGGCATCTCTGATCACCATTCACTTATGTTTTGCAGTGAATAAAAGAAGGGTGTTTGGTGGGAAGACTGAATTCCTGTGGGGAATAATCAGATGTATGTAATGAGCTGGGGTTATAATCAGACTCTTGTGTGTCAGGTGTTCAGCACATGAGACTACTTATCTGCCTTACCATTACCTAGTTCTGCCTGCACCCATACGCACTTTGCAGTTTTGTTTTCTTTCTGCCCTATCCATTTTTCCTCCTGTCTGGCTCTAGATGCTCCTTATTTGCCAACCTTATCACAGTGCCTTAACAGTAGATCTCCCTACATCCCCCCATGCTGCATGTTAAAGGCTGTTACAGGGCCAGGTATCTGCCCCTCTGCCCTACCATAAATCAGTGCTGATTGTAGCATAGTGAATAGAAGGAAAGAGAGAAGCATCGACATTGCAATGACCCCAATTCACCTCAACCTACTTGATCAAGCTGCTGATGAATGCAAGTTTGCACTGAGTGCCAGGCTGAAGTGTCTGCAGCAGTGATGTCCAGCCCACCCCATGCCGCAGGGACAGTGAAGGGACAGGAACATTTTCAAGAGCTGCAGCAAAATCTGCTGGGCTCCCTTGCCAGGCTGGTTTGGCTGTGTTGGCCCTCACACACTGCACACATGGAGCTGGCACGACAGAGGAGCATATAGATAGGAGTGACTGGGGCAGCTCCTTGTTCTGAATCCTGTCATGTCATATGAACTCCTTGTCAGAACCCTGAACAGCACAGAAAGGGATAAAAGTCACAGCAGTAACCATGCTTTAATGAGGAGTCTCCCATATGTGGAAGGCAAGAGGCCTAAGTCAGCTAGTGATGGAGAGTCACAGGGCAATGGAGTGTCAGTGAATGTTAATCTCATTAATAGGAAAGACAGGAGCCCAGAAAGAGAGACCTTCTAGAGACAGAGAGGATGATCACATCCATAGTGAATTTCATGCAAGGGGCTGATAAGAAGGAGTAATGAGACTGAGATGTTGCCTACAAGAATGTGTGTGTGGTTTGGAAAGGTTGGTGAAGTCTGTGCGTAACTCCTCCTCCAATGGATGACATATGGATGTTGGGCCAATATGGAGCATTCAGATTCCTTCCACATGGCCAGTGAGCTTGTAAAGTGATCTGCCCCCTTCTGAGAGAGTGGCCTGCCAGCATCCATAAGGACACTGCACCACTGTAGGGGGGCAGAAGGAACAGAAACCAGCTCTGGGAGAAGGGTATCCTGGACACAGACATTTCAGAGTGGGAAATGCCCAATCCCAGCCCCTCCTAGGGCAGATGAGTGTTTATATTCAGGGTTTTGTCCTGACATCCTGCTGCTTTGTTCCCTGCAGCTCCTGGTTTGGGAGAAGGAAGCCACCGAACAGTACCATATCACTTAGAGACACTGAACAGACGTACCCTGGCACACATTCTTGCTGGGTTTGCATTTCAAGTTGTTTTTCTACAGCTCTTCACAATCTTCCTGTTGCTTATTATGGTTGGAAATATTAGATTCCAGCTCTGCATGTTAATTCTTCCCTGTCAAACCCTCCCTGCTCTGTGCCTCTAGCCAAATGATCCTAGGGTATCATCTGCTTTGTTTCACAGAGAATACTATCTTGTTGCAGCTCATCTTTATTTATCAGGGGTTGTGTTGACAAGCCTTTAAAAAAACAGCTCATCTCTATTGCTTGCTTACTGAAAATCAAGAAAGCCTGCAGGAAATCGGACAGAACAACCATTAGATTAAATAAAAGCTGGCTTCTCCATCTCCCTCAATTCCCTAATCTTCTCCCCAGCAAATGCAATGCACACTGTGTTAGTCTATGGGACGCGGGAGGCTGTGCACTCATGGGCTGGAGTTCTATCAATGGGATACAGGATAATTGAGCAACATATTGCACTGTCTTCATCGTTTTCAAAGCCTACAATGTCTGTTGAGGAGAAGCTGGGAAGGGAAAGGGGAAGGAGGGCTTTTCTACAAAGTGAACCTATGGGAAATTGCTATTCCTCACACCGGCTCTGTCTGTAGCAAAGACACTCCTGGCAGCCACAGCCACATGCCTCTAACAGCAGGCAGCAGGGAAACTCCAGCTTGTCCTGTGAAATCTTCTTCTTGCTTTGCTTCCAAGCTACAAGCAGTGGCTACAGCCCATATCAATTCGTCATGAAATGGAAAATTAAGAAGAGTCAGGGAAAATGTCTGAATATGAGCCACCCGACTGCATTTGGCATTCGTTCCATGGGCCACTGGAGCTCTAGAGCTCTGCTCTGCTTCCTTCTGGGGTTTTGGAGTTGTAATACCAGATGTGGGTTCTCGTCTTCACTCCTTCACCCCTGGATCTCTTTCCCAAGGTCAGGTTGCCTTTCTATCTCACAGTAGCTAATATTCCCTCTCTGTAGCCTGAAAAGACCTTTAGAGGTAATAGAGCAGAGTGTCCTAAAGCCTGAGAAAAGAACAGACACATCACATTTCTGAGAACTTCCCAATTGCATCGGCTTAAGAACAGCATTTCTCACTCTGGGCACAGGTTTTCCTAACCTAACTGATGCAGTGAAGTTATGGCAGTGGTAAACGTCCCTTAGAGTCCAATGGTCTACCCACCATGCACTTGAGAGTGTGATTTAAGCATTCTAGGATCCTTTTTTTTTTGTCCCTCTGCAAATTTCCAGGCTGCTCAGTTAGAAGGGAGGAAGTAGGAGCTTACATTATAAGCATTTGCATAGTTCCTGGTTTAATTAGCACTCAACACTCCCTTGATTAGTGTGTTCAGTCCCAGTGTATTGGAACAACATGTCCTTAAGCTTCTCTATGTAACTATTCCCTCCCCTGTGCTAGCAGCACTGTGGGTCACTGTGGGAGTGGGGTAATGTGAGAGGGATTGTGTGACCCTGAGGATCTGCTTTGTGCTGACATGGGGAGCATACAGGTGTCCCAAGCCACTGATCTCATGTATGGGAATGGGGTGCACAGCCTGCTGCCAGCATGCAGCTGTCTTTCCTTGCATAAATGCACATCTGGCTGAAGGCACGGAGGAGACGATAAAAGGGAATGCTGCAAAATGGAAAGGAGGCAAAGATGATGAAGTTCAAAGGTCGAGAGCTATCAGCATCAAAGATACTTGAGATGTCAGCATCTGGGGCTTGCCATGCTCCTAAGGCTGTGTAGACATGTGAGAACAGTGTGGAGACATGGCAGTGAACCTCACTGACAGCTTCAGATAAGGTGGGCTCAGCTCCCCGCTCACACCGCTTCTCAGCTTCTGTATTGAAGCTGCCTTTATCATGGGCAAATCAGAGCCTGGGTATGCGCCTGTTTTCTCTCACCTACCCAAGGCCACAAGCTCATCACTGCTGCCCCTATGTGAGCACTCTGCTGCTGGCACTTGAACACACTAACATCAGCCTGACAGAGTTTAAGTTTTGCTTTCCTCACTGCAAGAGGAAAGGTGCCCTGTGGTCCCCCTGCCTACTGCAATGCTCCAAGCCCTGCAATGCTGACACAGTCCCTGTCTGATGCACCCAGCCCCACTCAGTTCCCCAAGAGAGATCCTGCTCTCTGACATTTCCTCTGGCGTATCACCAAGATGCTCCCAGCTGTGAGCTCCTTCTTTCTCTTTTGGCCTTCTTGTCCATAAGGACAGCCTGCCCAGATGGCCATAACACATGGCTGGAGGGCAGAGGTTGCCCTTGAGGAGACTGCTGGTTGGGAGGGATCTGCCAGGCTCTGGGGAAGCTCAGCTGCAGCTCTTCAGATGCAAAGTGAGCTGGCAACCTGATTCCTCTGCACTGTGAGGAGTGTGAGATATTTACCGATTTTCCATGGCTCAGGATTTTTGTTTCTAAATACAGCAAATAAGCCCAATAAAGCCAGCAGCCTTTCCTTATTCATCTTCATTCCTGTTTAAAGGCCCATAACATTTTCAGCTAAAAAGGTGGCTGTATTTCTCTTTGAGCTCTTTTGCCAGGGATGACAATTAAAGACAGACTAACTTCTAAGCAGGGCTTTGTTACACTGAAGTTTTTTATCATTCTCAAATGGATGCAAGGCTGGGAATCACTCCATTCCCCAGAAGTTCACTACCTGCTGCCATGAGGCAAACACATTTTATCTCAAGTGCATGACTTTGACTCACTGCAATAAGCATTGCTTGTCAAGGCACAGTTGTTCCAATCCTAAAGATGTTTTGCTTAATATTACATTGAAGTGTGATCAGATTCTTTGAAATACCGTGGAGCAAATTCATTTCCTTGGAAGTCATCCTGAGTTCACCTCCCTACTGCTGCTGTCTAAGAACTGAACATCTTCCGTCAGAGCTCAGTTTCTTTAGTTCCTTTGCCCTCATCAAGGAGGAGCAAAGTTACTTTGACCAGAGGGACACGCTCATGTGGGGCACAGCTCTAAACATAACAGACTTTGAGCCCAGGTGAGCTCTCAGCCATAGGCTGATTGTTACACAACTCCATGGGCTGCCACACTCCTAAAGACAGCAGCAATAATAGTGCTGTAATGTAGGTACCCAAGCTCACCCAAGTGAGCAGAGTTTCTGGTAGGGAACAGAAAGTGCTCACTCTGGCTGGAAGGGAGCAGGGCAGGGGATGCTGGAGCAAGCAGGGTCATCCTGTTGTTTCTCAGCAAGGTCACATGAGTTTCTCCCATCAGCTATGCCAGCCACTTCTCCTGGCTGGAGCTTTCTCTGCCAAGAGGGCAGAGGTTTAACAGAAGTGGAGCAACACTCTGAGCCTTTGGAGAGAATTTGTTCACAGACAGGAAGGACCTTTGGCTCCAGCGCTGCTGCATATGCATGGCTGGGGGAAGATGTTTGGCTTCGATGGAAGCTTAGCAGCCTCAGGTGAACCTGGCAGAAAACCCTGTGTTTATTTTTCTGAACACTGTGCAATGCTATGATTCTGAAACAGGCGTTGTTCTCTCTGCCACAGAGAAGAACAGCCATTCCCACGCCTGCTGTGACCCTTTTATATGGCAGCAATAAGTCCATCAGTGGGTGCATCTATGGAGCCTGCTTTGGTGATAGTGCTGAGCTGGGTGACAAAGGCAGGACATGAGGATGGCCATTAGAAAAACCCCAGGGGGCAAAAAAACAGCCACTGGTGCAACATGCATGGGGAATGGAAACTAAAGAAAGAGAAAAAGTTTCTTCAATGTACACATGTTTTGTTCTTTTCCAATGTGCCAGTTGAAATACAAGGCGGTATTTATTACCTCTAACCCCCTCTATCTTGAGCACATTTCCTCTTGAAATCACAGAATCACAGAATTTTTCAGGTTGGAAAAGACCTAGAAGATCATCCAGTACAACCATTACCAATAAAATGTCTGGGTTTGCTATGAGGTTA